>NW_024070185.1:52723452-53465876 GCF_014754425.2 Oryx dammah
GTGTGTGTGTGTGTGTGTGTGTGTGTGTGTGTGTGTGTGTGTACATGGGCACGCATGCACATGTGCACACGTGTGGGTATCACATGAGTCCCAAGGGGGCAGGGATCTTGGTCTCTTTTTCTCATCGATGTACCCCAAGTGCTCAAAGCAGTGGCTGGCACACCTGTATTGCTGGAATGAATAAATGAATGTGTGAAAATCATTACCTTTAGTCAATACTGACAGAATATATTAAATCAAGGGACAATGTGTGTTAATAGATACAACAGTGCCTGAAATTGTATAACTGTGCACACTCAATTCTTAAACATTTGATCACTGGAATGTTTCATGAGAACATTTGACATGAGAATGGATATATGCACGCTAGGGGGAAAATCCCTGAAACCACAGCACGACTCCCATTCACAAATGCAGCATTTAGTGACAATTTACTGAAGGTCAGCAGTGAAAAGCCTGCAGCAACAAACAGATCCACAACAAACTGAATAACATTCAGTAAAGATGCCCAAACAAAGCACAGACTCTTCAATGGGCCTGCGAATTTCCAAAGAGATTTAGGATATACAACATGCCAAACTAACATAGCTAAAGCAGCAGTCATTTTCTCATAGGGTCTTACTGGCTCAGACCCCGGCAGATTCCACTGCCTGTGAAAGTCAGAAGCTCTTCCACAATTTCTGCTAATCTTCAAGGATTATGTCTTCATGGTTCAACATCTATACTCAGTTGCTCAGGCACAAAGCTCAGCTTCTCCATCCCTCACCCAGAGCATCCAACTCTTCACCACCTTGGTTTGCACAAGACAGGGATGCCGCGTGCAGCTCCCTACCACCTCAGAGACTCCACCCCTCAATTCCTTCTCCACCTACTCAGCCTACTCTTCTGCAGCTCTGCAGTTTAGAGGCTCCGAATTCCTTGCCGTTTCTTATAAGAGTGACTTCCCCTTTCCTCTAATATTCAGCTGAAAGGGAGAAGAGCTCAGATTCTACCCCACATCTACAAGTTCAAGCCTACTTTGTGGATCCCCTTCGCTTTCAGATGGCCTACCGTCCAGTCTCCCTCCCTCTGGCAACAGTGGTCCTGGGGCGGGGAGAGCTATCCTGCGGGTCCCAGCAGGTCTGATTCAGGGGTCCTGCGCCCTGGTGGCTCAGGCCATTTCCACTTGGCACAGACCGTCAACCTGGAGCAGAAGTTACGTGATAGCAGTGGACACAGAGGACAGGAACAGATTACATTCTTTTATTTGGGGAGCAAGAGCCTCATCAAGGACTTTCTTGGTAGTGAGAGCCCAGGAGTTTCTGGGTTTCTGCCCATTCTGTGACTGTTTTTGCAGCCTTCTCCTTGATCCACGACCTCCACTCTAGCTTTCCATAACTCTCTTGGGCACACATAGGCCAGCTCAGTCCTGTTGCTCACAACCTAAGAATCTGACCCTGTCCCACCAGAAGAACAAAGGCCTTCTCTCTGATGTGAACAGCTAGTCTTCAGAAGAAGACTTTTTTCCATGGCACATCTTGTAACATCTCCCTCTATTAATATTATATTAAATTCAGCTTGGAAATAACCCTAGATGTTCTAGGCTTTATTTCTGAATCTATCCAAAGGCTATGTAGACTTCAGCCATATTATCTGAATTCGCTTCCCACTGCTGCATGAAAAACTGCCACACACTTAGCAGCTAAAAACAATCTCTTGTTACTATCTCGCAGTTTCTGTGGGTCAGAACCCAGGCACAGGGTGACTGAGTTTTCTTAGGGTCTCATAAGACTGAAATAACGTGCTTGCCGGGCTGCATGGTCGCCTGGAGCTCAGGATGCCCATCCGAATCCATTTAAGTTGCTGGTAGAATTCAGTTTCTTGTGATGACAGAAGTGAGGTCCTAATTTTCTTGATGGCTGCCCCCTGAAAGTCACTCTTAGCTCCTTGGGGGCTGTCTCAGGTCCCAGCCACGTGGCCCTCTCACAGCATGGCAGCCACTTCAAGGCCAGCAGGACAATCTCCCTGCCTCTAGGACTTCCAATAGGCTGATTTGGGCAGGCCACCCAGGGCAATCTTCCCTTTGATTAACTTAAACTCATTAAGGGGCTTCCCTGGTGGCACAAGTGGTAAAAAAATCTGCCTGCCAGTGCAGGAGACATGGGTTTGATCCCTGAGTCGGGAAGATCCCTTATGCTGGGGAGCAACTAAGCTTGTGTGCTGCAACCACTGATCCTGTGCTCTAGAGCCTGTAAGCCACAGCTACTGAAGCCCACGCACATAGAGCTGTGCTCTGCAATGAGGAGTCACCACAGTGAGCAGCCTATGCACCACAACTAGAGGGGAGCCACTGCTTGCTGCAACTGGAGAAAGGCCCTCGCAGCAACAATGACCCAGCACAGCCGCAAATGAAGAAACAAAATCCTTTCAACAGTCAGCTCATTGAGGACGCCTTCACCTGCCACATGGCATACTCTAATCATGGGAGTGACATCTATCGTGGTCCTGCCCACACTCAAGGGGAGGGGATTATGAAGGTGCGTACGCCAGGGGTGTGAATCTTGGGGCCCATCTGAGAATTCTGCCTACCACATGGGCTTATTCACAGTTCTGGGGAGCACAACTGCTGTTTACTTTTCCCTCAGCTTATAATAAAGGAGTACCTATGATATCTTATATAGGGATTAAGACATATTTTTGGAATTAAGAACCAAGAACACAGATAAATAACAAAGTCCTACTATACAGCATAAGGAACTATATTTAGATATCTTATAATAACCAATCAGGGAAAAGAACTTGAAAAAGAACATGTATGTGTATGTAGCTCACTTTGCTCTCTATCAGAAACTAACAACACTGTAAATCAACCATATCAATAATAATAATTTTAAAAAGAGCCAAGAACAATCAAGATTCCTTGAGGCATTGGTAGGTTTTGCCTTGTGGTCCATGGAAATCATATATGTGAACCTGATTGTTCTTTCACTTCAGCTAATGGGAAAGCTCAGAGATAAATATGTGGCAAAGTCTAAGTAACTCGGTAGAAGTTGATAAGGACTCATGTCCTCAAACACCTGTGTTCTAATATTCCCCCAGTCTCACTCTTGTATCTCAAACTTTTTCTGGCATGAAGTTTTTTTAAAGATATATATTCTTATCAGCAGTTTCCCCTGTGTTACATAAGGAAATAGGGCACAAATACAAATGAACTTACAAAATAACATCAATACTAGTATACCCTGAGCCATTATTGTGACCCCCTTATATAAGCATTATCTCATTTGATCATTATGATAAACTTACGAAATTTGATACTTTGAATATTCTGATTTAATAAGTAAATAACCAAAGCTTAGAGAGAAGAGACGGTAGACTAGCCATTCAAGTCCACAGTGCCTGGGTGCAGGGTACCTGGCCCCAAAGTCTGTACAGTCAACCACCATGCTCAGCTGATGTACATTTACATTTTAGAGGGAGAAAGGAGTCGGGGTAGTGGTTGCCTGAAACCCTCAGACTAGACAGGATTACCCTAGGTACCAGGAGAGCCAGAATTATTTCCCTCACCCCTTGCCTGCCAACGGCTCTTCTCCAAGGTAAAATGAAGTGTTTTGGAATACACAGCATTCAATAGGCAAGCCCTTCTCAAAAAAAGGAAGAAAAGGGCCTTCAGAGATGAAAGAGGATCTTGGAAATAAGTAAGCTTCTTCCACAGTGAGCTGCAAACAACTGTAAAAGACTGTAGAACACCAAGCCTCCAGCACGACGTGACTGTTTCCACACAGAAGACTTTCAGGTATTTACCATTCAACTGAGAATACATGTGTTCTTCTTAACACAGAATATGGGAAACCAGAATTAGAAATGTGCATTCTGAAGACCACCACTGGCGCCAGTCCACATAACCTTTCCTCTAAAGAATGTCATTTATACAAGACAAATAAAATGAAATACAATCAGACAGATTGTCGTTGGTGGTTTATATAAAAATCAGTATCAATGTGATGTTTATAGAAAAAAATAAGCTTCACTGATTAGTCTCCATGCTTATCAAAACCCACAGACAGCAATGAGTAGGCAATCTGGCAACCTGGTTCACGCCACTGTGACCCAAGGCGCCACCTAGTGACGGCTTCTCTGCATCTGCTAACAGTAGTCTCGGTGCTTGCTTTATAATCAAGTTTCGGTATATCACGCGGTCAGATTTTTACCTTGGAGTCTATCTCACAGTTACTATATATGGAATGCTGCCACTAAGTCGCCTCAGTCGTGTCCGACTCTGTGCGACCCCAGAGACGGCAGCCCACCAGGCTCGCCTGTCCCTGGGATTCTCCAGGCAAGAACACGGGAGTGGGTGGGTTGCTATTTCCTTCTCCAATGCATGAAAGTGAAAAGGGAAAGTGAAGTTGCTCAGTCATATCGATTCCTAGTGACCCCACAGACTGCAGCCCACCAGGCTCCTCCGTCCATGGGATTTTCCAGGCAAGAGTACTGGAGTGGGGTGCCATTGCCTTCTCCATATATGGAATAGACCCAGACATTCTCACTCTTTGATAGGAAAGTTTAGTGAATAGGAGTGAGAGAGAGGGTTTGAGAGTTAAGAGTTTAGTAGAAGGCACATCCTTGTTGCTACTTTCCAGGTCAGTAGAATATTAACCACTTGGAGAACAGGGCTCTATAAATTCAAATTTTATTGGTATGTCCTTTGAAGTGCACAAAAATTGACAAGAGAGGTTAAGTTGTCTTCATTAGCTGTAAGGAAACGAGTGGCAATGGGACTGAGGTGAGCTGTCCATGTTCCAAGCTGTCCATGTGACTTCCTCGATGCTCTAATAGCCAGCTCCGGGCAGCTGACAGGCAAGGCCCTACCAGTGTGTGAAAAAGTGCCCAAGAGCACAGCCAGTTCCCATGGCATCCAAGGAGCTGTGTGAGGTCGTCCTGCTCCTTGTGCTGAATTTAACACCGTGTTTCCCACTGGTGCACCTTTTATTTCAAACGCACATCTATCTGGGCTATAGACAGTCCACCCTGTAAACTGTCAAAACCATGCTCCAATGCCCTGCATCTAGCTCTGCAATGGTCCTCCCTCCACACTGAACTTACATTTCTGGAGAAAAAACAAACAAACCTGCCACACAACTCCCAGCGAGTCATCCAAAAACATTCCTTGCTCTGGGGTGTTTTTTCCTTTCTTTCTTCCCTTTTTTACGTTTTCGGTGTTTCACTTTTTCCATTCTTTTCACTAGCTCAAAAAACTTAAACACACCACAACAAATATTTGTGTCACAGCTTATTTTAATGATGTGCTTTTGAAATGGTGGTTTTAATCCTGGTTACATATTAAGTTGTTGTTTCCCCTTTGCAGTGAAAACCCACAAGCATTTCTGCCTGGGAGCAGCATTAAGAAGAGCAGGGCACCCCAGATTTCCTGAGGAATCCCTTATCCTCGGCTCTGAGGAGCCTATTCTAGCACCCTGACCCTGCAGTTCTCAGACAGTATGTCCTGAGCTCTGCCTAGATAGTGCTGTGGGGATAGGGTGACTGCCTCTGGGGGCACCAGGCTGGCCCATACTGTCCTCTGTCAACTACTACCCACTTTCTGTAGGTGGAATCAGATCCACGTGGACAGCTCTGAAGGGAGAAGGGGGGTCTCCCAGGAACTCCATGTGGCCTGAGGGGTATTTGGAAGCCTTGAGTGCTTTGCCTTGGTGGCATTCGTGACACTGCAGAGTCGGGGGCTAGAGGTGGGCTGACCACGTGTCTGCAATGTTCCTGCTGGGTTGTGGGCTGATGGAAAGAGAACCCACCACAACTGCAGACGGTTGTCCTATGTCTGGATTTAATTAGCCCAGATATCAAAGTTTCATCAGAATGTGATTATCAAATGAAAACAGGGGACAGCTAGTGAAGTTTGATTTTCAGACACACAACAAATCCTCTTTTCATCTAAGCATGCTCATGTATTTGGGAAGAACTTGTGCTCAAGTACCTTTCAATTTACTGTAGTAAAGACATTAAAGAAATTCGGGTGCTTCTGTATGTAAACTGTTTATCAATTTCAGGGCTTCTCCCTGGTTTCTGAAGCAAATGTGCCATTAGCAAGGCTACCTCCTCTAGGGGGAAAAGTAGAACTCAGTACCCATTTGCTTCTGAATGGCATCTCTGCCTTGCTTTCCTGTGTTCCAGAAAGTCCACTTATCTGTAGAACAAGCTGGGGAGGATCAACTTTTTCATCCCCTCACCCAAGATCCCAGGCGGGCTCCTCACAGGATCCTTCTGCCGCGGACAGTCAGAACTTATGTTCCCTCCACCCCAAGGAACATGCCCAACAATGGACTTAATGCCCTGAACTGTGTACTTGGAGATGCTTACAGTGGTACATTTCATGCTGTGTATATTTCACCACAATTTCAGAAAAGAAAAAGTAGGGGCTAAGAGCTCTTACCTCAGGATGGCCTGAATTCTGCCTGCAGAATTCAGCCAAAGTGACATTTCGCCTCACCACCTCCTACTTGCCTCCACTTGCTCTTTCCTGCACCCGCGCACAAACCCCGGCCTTTTCTGCCCCCTAGGTGTGTCCCCAGGTGCTCCCTCCCTGCTCACCATCTCTCGCCTGAGGAACTCTCCTTTCCCTCAGCCTCTATCTCCAAGGTTCCATCCACAAACCCTTTCCTGAGCACTCCCCACCCACGTCAATCCACCCTGCAGGAGAGGCTAGGCCATGATTTTTCCTGCTCTTAATGAAATACTAGCACTGCCTGATCCCTCAGCAATTTCCATTTGCTTGTTTTCCAAATGTCAAGTCAGCTTCTCAGTCACCAAGCAAAAAAAAAGTATCCTTATTCAACCCCAAACTCCTCCAACTTACAGGTACAAAGCTTTCTCACAACCCATGGGGCCCACAAAGTGCCTCTTTATCCTCCTGGCACCTCACAAGGCCCTCTGCCAGGCCTTTCCATGCTCTGCCCCGTCCCCCTTCCACACAGTGGCCAGAGCTGAGGTGACCTGCCCATGGGCCACCTGTGATCCCGGGAGGCCACACGGGGAGTCCTCTGTAGCACCCGCATCTCTGTGCCAGGAGTGCTCCCGGCACTCCTCCTGAACAAGTTCATTTTCTTCTCTGCTTTGGTTTCCCTCCCTACAAACCCATCAGAAAGCTCTTCCCCACCCTAGTGAGTTGAATAGTATCCCCACCAAATTTATGTCTACCTCAGATTTGACTTTATTTGGAAGTAGTGCCTCTGTAGATGTAATTAAGAATCAAGATAAGCTCACACTGGATTAGTGGAGGCTCTAACTCCAGTTAGAGGACCTTGTAAGAGAGAAGGACACACCAAGATGCAGGGGGAAAGGGGCAGGATTGCCTGATAATCTGCCAGCCAAGGACCAGCAGGAAGCTGGGAGGAGACATGGGGACGGGTTCTCCCTCAGAGAGGCCAGAAGGAGCAACCCTGCCAAGTCCTTGATTCCTGACTGCTGGCTCTTTCCCTGGCCCAGGGCTCAGCCAGCTCAACAGTTCTCTGCAAGCCCCCGGTGCCCAAGTCTTGTGACTAGACTGCCAGTGATGGCGGCGTTCCCTGGTACTATGGTTCCTGTCATCAGCTCTCTCTTGGAATAATGAAATGGAATCTCTCTAGAGGTCCCTAAGTTTGGTCAGGAAAGACTCAGTTCACCCTTTCTGCAGTCCCTCTTAGCCTTTTAGGGCTCAGAGACCATGAGTAGGTTCAAACTTCCACCAGGATCCACAGATCCCCAGACACCAAATTCTTCCTCCAGCCCTGCTGTCCTGGGCCTCCCCACTAGACTCTGATGGTCTCTCAGGCTCCTCTTGTTGGGAAGGACCAATGGAGGGGACGACAGAGGATGAGGTGGTTGGATGGCATCACCGACTCACTGGAAATGAGTTTGAGTAAGCTCCAGGAGTTGGTGATGGACAGGGAAGCCTGGCGTGCTGCAGTCCATGGGGTTGCAATGAGTCTGATACGACTAAGCGACTGAACTGAACTGAATGGAGTTCCCTCATGAGGTAAGGTAATTGCGACTTCAGCCTCACCTCTACCCCATGGTCCTCCGGTGGCAGCAACTCAGGTGCATTAAACAGCTTGGAAAGGGAAGCACAGGTAAGAGAACAGGGTTTGGAAAGCCAAGTCCTTGATCCTCTGCTGCTAATACAAACCATTTCAGGATAGAGTTGTATTGGCATTCTTTTAGATTTTAGAACAAATGGCAGTAGAACATGGGAATCAA
This sequence comes from Oryx dammah, assembly GCF_014754425.2. Classification (NCBI taxonomy): domain Eukaryota; kingdom Metazoa; phylum Chordata; class Mammalia; order Artiodactyla; family Bovidae; genus Oryx; species Oryx dammah. Next base: position 52,731,679 of record NW_024070185.1, read on the forward strand.
AAAACTCCCAAGCCAATGCATAGCCTCACTTGTTCTCTGGATGAAAAAATATCCTGGATCTTCATCATAATCAGACACCCCAACAGAATATGCAGAACAACTGCCGCCAATTTGGACGACGCCAATAACTCTCCTCTCCAGATACCAAAGAGCCAGGCTAATGAAAACAGTGTGGAATCCATTGATGCCATTTAAAAAAGAAAAGAGGAGGCTGCATTATATGCAGACTGGTCACTTCCGAGACAGATGCTGACCTTTGCTTTAGAAAATCTCTCCATGCAACAGAGGGCAGGACCATGGCCAAGGGATTAAATCTCCGAAAATGGACCTTTATCCTTAACCTTTAGTTTTTAACTCCAGTCAAATATTTCTGTTATTTAGAAAGTATGATTAGCTTTTAAATAAGCTTTATTTTTTCCCTTCAGCAGAGAACATTTCCAGTTTTTTCACTAATATCAAGGATGGACGTGGGTGTGCTGTGCTCAGTTGCGTCTGACTCTTTGCCACCCCAGGCCATCAGGGAAGCCCCACCGATATCAAAAACAATTAGAAATGTCTCAAAAACGATTATTTGGTTTCCATTTCAGGAGAGGTGCTGGTAGAATAATACCCGATTCAACAGGCTGAGATCCCATGAGCCCTGAGTAACGCCAGGACATCTCAGGAGCTGGGAGCATCTTGGAAGCCGGACAGAACCAGTCTAAGTAAAGAGCTAAAATTCAGGAGAAACGCTGGAGTCGTTCTGGCTTCATACGAGTGAAAGCGCGTATGCAGGTTCCTCTCTTTTATACAACTGCTTTTTATATCAGCAACAAGAAGAAAGAAAAAGAAATGTGTAATTATATTGTCTTTTCTCATTACCTACGCAATTACCTTTACTGAAACTCTTCTTTTCCCTGTGGATTTGAATTACTGGTGCCCCTACCTTTCCAGCTGAAAGAACCTCCTTTAGTATTTCTTTTAAGGAAGGCCTGCTAATCATGAATTATCTGTTGTGTTTTTCCTTTCAAAATCTGGGAATGTCTCTCTTTTTTTCCCCTGCTGCATTGCACCATGTGGGATCTTAGTTCCCTGACTAGGGATTGAACCTGTGCCCCCCTGCATTGGAAGTATACAGTCTTAACCACTGGACAGCCAGGAAAGTCCATCTCTCTTTTTTTTTTTTTAATTTTAACCAGATATAATTGACATGCCATACAATTCATCCACTGAAAATCTGCAATTCAGGGTTTTTTTGAATAGTCAAGGAGCTGTGCAACCATTGTCATAACCAATTTTAGAACATTTTTATCTCCTTTAAAAAGAAACCCTACATTCCCCAAAGGATACATTGAAATATTAACCCCTAGTAACATGTGAATGTGACCTTATTTGGTTATGTCTATAGATGTAATCAAGTTGAGACCATTAGGGTGGGCCCTAATAAATATGATTAGTATCCTTATAAGAAGAGGGGCATTTGGAGACTGACATACACAGAGAGGAGAATGCATGGGAAGCCAGACACAGACGGATGATGGGGACAGAAACTGGAGCTTCGCGGCCACAGTGAAGGAGTGCCTGGGGCCACCAGAGGCAGAAAATCAAAGAAGGATCTTCTAGAGTCTGTGGAGAAAACATGGCCTACCAACACCTTGATGTTGGACTTCTAGCCTCCAGAACTGTGAGAGAATAAATTTCTCTTGCTTTAAACCACCCAGTTTTTTGGTATTTTTTTGTTACACTAGCCACAGGAAGCTAATACACGCTCATTCCCCATTCCCTCCGGAATTTCCCAAGCTAGGCAACCAACAATATACTCTCTGTCTCTATGGATTTGTCTATTCTGGAAATTTTATAGAAGTGGAATCATACAATATGTGGTCTTTGTGACTGACTTCTTTCACTTAGCAGAGTGTTTTCAAGGTTGACCCACATTGTAGCATGCTTCGGGATGTCATCTCTTTTTACTGCCTCACACTACTCCATTGTATGACTATATCACATAGATCCTCTTAACATTTGACAGACATGTGGATTTTGCACCCTTTCTGGCTGTTTATGAATCATGTTGCTATTAGCATTCATGTACAATGTTTTGTGTGGCCTATGCCTTCATTACTCTTGTGTAAAGACCTAGGAGTTTAACTTTTTGAGGAATTGTCAGACTCTTCCCAAAGCAGCTGCTCCAGGTTTTAAATTCCCACCAACAATGTGGAGGATTACCATCATTTCTGGATGGTAGCTTTTAGGTGGACAGTTTTTTTCCTTTGAGTACTATGCATGCACAATAGCCTTCTAGACCCCTTGAAAGTGAAGTGAAAGTTGCTCAGTTGTGTCCAACTCTTTGTGACCCCAAGGACTATACAGTCCACGGACTTCTCCAGGCCAGAATACTGGCGTGGGTAGCCTTTCCCTGCTCCAGGGAATCTTCCCAGCCCAGGGATCAAACCCAGGTCTCCCACATTGCAGGCAGATTCGCTACCAGCTGAGCCACCAGGGAAGCCCAAGAATACAGGAGTGGGGAGCCTATCCCTTCCCCAGTGGACCTTCCTGACCCAGGCATTGAGCTACGGTCTCCTAATCGCAGGTGGATTCTTTACCAAATGAGCTATCACAGAAGCCTTCTAGACCCCTTGGGGTGGTATAATCTCAGCTTTTTCTTAGCTGGCTGTCTCTTTTCAACCTGCCACTTTGCTTACTGTTCTAATATCACTGAGCTATCAGCATCTCTGTAACTACTCACCACCAAGACTTCCATTGTTTCTGGCAATGACCTTCAGCATGAATTTCTCTGTGCTCTATTCCAAGTAACGACCATCCTCTTTGGAGGAAATGTCATTTTCACATCCTGCCTCTCCTTTGGGATAGAACCCTGAACCAGAGTTAGGGGGAGTGACAATGATTCACTTCTCCTGGAGCAAAACCTCAGCTCTACTTGGGAACTGATAATCTTTGGTCTTCTTTTCTTAGCCCATCTGACATGGAAAGTCCGCCCTACAAGCAGGCCTGGGATGGGATGGTTGAGGCCCCAGTGTCTTCAGCCTTTTATTCCTGGGACAGAGCCCCCACCACATGAGTAAGAGCTGAGTGGAGAAAGGGAGCCCAGACCTCTCATTCATACTTGCCAGAGAGAGCACCTCCACACACAGGACTGGAGAGGATACAGTCAGTCTGACCCTCCCAGAGCAAAACCACCAACCTGGGCTAGGAGCTGGGGATGCAGGGTGGGCAGCGGGGAGACCAGGAGCTGCGTCTTGCATCTTCTCAGCCACACTCTCTTGGGACAGAGCTTTCATCACATGGAGCAAGGAGAAGAGGTGTGAGAACAGGCCATGGTTCCAATGCTACCAACTCTCAATAGTTACTAAAATATTTTCTTGAAAAAAAAAAAAAGTTTCTGTATTTGCTGGATGCTTTCGGGACAATTTCCACAGACTTTAAACAGCTGTTACAATTTTCACCAATTCAATGGTTTTGTTGGAGAAAGGGTCTACCAAGCTCCTCACATGACCATCCTGAAGGTCTGAAAACCTCTCTTGTATTCAGACCTACAGACGTTAATTGAGTTCTCTTTTTCACCACCACCTAGCGCATCCTCCATGGTCTGAAGTAACTAGTCTGTCTTTGTTCCATGTTAGCTATGTGGGGTGGACAGCCCCAGTCTTCAGAAATATTTCAAGTACTTTTCTCTTTCCAGGAACATGGAATGATTATCTTTTCCTGCCCTCCTTGAAGTTGGGTGTGACCTTGCAATCTTTGGCCAAAGACATGTGAGACTTTTGTCACTTCCAAAAAGAATGATTTGCTTGGAATTAATTGCTTAATTGCTGCTATGTTTCTCTATTTTCTCTCTCTTCTGTTGTAACACACCTTGGAGCAATGGCATCATAAGATGGGGAAGCCTCTGTTATTGTGGGTCCTGAGTGAGGATCACGTGAAGCAGAGCCTTCACCCCACTGCTTGGACATGGGATGTAAGCAAAAAAAAAAAAAAAAAATTGTGGATATTCTAAGCCACTGAGATTTGGGAACTGTTTGCTGCTCACCACATCCTAGCCTATCCTGATTGATAGGAATCTTCTTTTTAAAACTTCAATCACATGCAGTATATTTTTTTCTGAATTTCAGAAGATCCTGGTTAGTGTTAATTTAATCCATTGGTACATGTATGGAATCCAAGCTTCTTAGCAAGTCCACAAGATCTATTGGTTTCCACTCCTTTGAGGATGCATTAGCTCCCCTTTCCTCTCTTGCTGTGTCTAATTGCATGAGACTCCCACCCTCATACTAGCCACCTGTCCACTTCCCACTTTCTTCACATGTTACCACCATCCACCGTCCTAGACTTAGCCTTTTTCTAGGCCTGGGATGCCTGGGAAGGAAAGATGGAGTGAAGAGAGAGAATAAGTAAGATACTGCATTCACATGTAAGCTGTTATGAAAGTAAGAGGTCTCAGAGACAGTCTTAAGACAAACTGTGTTTTTAGAAAGAACTTCCCAAATTATTTACAAGCATGTGTTACAGTTTTATTTCAAACACTCTGAAAAGATTGACAGTAAGGAAAAAAAATAGTATGATCAAAGATTATTAGTCAGTCAGCTGGGTGGACAAACGCTAACTTCCCAATTCTTAATCATTTAAGAGTATCAGAGAATTGTTCAAGCATTTAATCAGGAAGGCAAATTATTTCCCAGAAGGAGGTTGAGAATTACATCATGCAGAAAGTTCTATTGCTGACCTGTTTTGGACAATTTTTCTTTCTCAGGAGGCTTACGGGCAAGAGGCAATATTGCTCAGAGGCAATCCTGGCTTGATTAGTTGTTTCACTCATCAATTTCCTTTTTAGAATTATAAGGCATTCCTGTATTTTGTTTTCATCTATTCAAACATTTATTGAATACCAACCAGATGACTAGATGTTGATGTTATAAAGATAAAAAGAAAGTCTTTGCTCTGCAGAGAGTTCCCACCCTTTGGAGGGAGACAGACATGTATGTACACACAGTATTGTGTAAAAAAACCCAAAGCTATGTTCAGGGGGCTCCAGGTATATACACCATATAAGATATATGTCCACAAAAAAACCTGCTGATGAATGTTCATGACAGCATTTTCCATAATAGCCAAAAAGTAGAAACAACTCAAATACCCTTCAGTTGAAAATCTCATAAACAAAATGTTGTATATCCATACAACAGAAACATGAATGAATCTTGAAAGCATTGTGCTAAGTGAACGAAGCTAGTCACCAAAGGTCACATACTGTATGATTCTATCTATGTGAAATGTCCCAATAGGCAAATCTATGAAGAGAAAAAGTAGGTTAGTTGTTGTTTAGGACTAGGCAGTGACGAGGGGCACGGCAAGGGGCAGAGTGGGGAGTGAAGTGAAGGTCACTCAGTCGTGTCTGACTCTTAGCGACCCCATGAACAATACAGTCCAGGGACTTCTCCAGGCCAGAATATGGGGGTAGGAGCCTTTCCTTTCTCCAGGGGCTCTTCCCAACCCAGGGATCGAACCCAGGTCTCCCTCATTGCAGGTGGATTCTTTACCAGCTGAGCCACCAGGGAAGTTTGATGGGTATATGCTTTCTTTTATGGGAGGCAAAACATTTCTAAAAAACATTTAATCATACACTAAAATGTATAATTTAGATGGTGACTTGTTTAGTATGTAAAATATATCTCAATAAAGGTGTAAAATTTTTAAACAGTAATTTAGAAAGAAGAGCTAGAAGAGAGAATTCAGGACCATAGGAAAGATATCTGAAGCAATAACTAAGACTGCTTAATGGTGAAGATACCTTAGTTACTTATGTATGGGCCTCCTCCCTTCAGGTGTTCAGATCTAAATTCAAGGCATTGGCGTCCCAATGCTCACAGCAGCACTATTTATGAAAACCAAGATATGGAAGCAACCTGACTTCCATCAACAGGTGAGTGCGTAAAGAGGAGGTAGGGTCACAATACTGTAATTAGCCTCCAATTTAAAAAAATAATTAAAAAATATTCTCAAAAGAAAGAGGATGTAGTGCCTATATGTCCACTGGAATACTACTCAGCCATAAAAGAGAATGAAATAATGCCATTTGCAGAACATGCATGGACCTAGAGATTATCATACTAAGTGAAATAAGTCAGACAAAGAGAGACAAATACTGCATGGTATCACCTATACGTGGAATCTTACAACACACTAGTGACTATAACAAAAAGAAGCAGACTTACAGATACAGAAAACAAACTAGCGGTTACCAGTGGGGAGGGAAAGGGAAATATAGGGAGAGGGAGTTAAGAGGTGGAAACTACCAGGCATAAAATAAGCTACAAAGATAAACTGCGTAACACAGGGAATATGGCCAGTATGTTATAATAACTATACATGGAATACAACCTTTAAAAACTGTGACTCACTATATTGTACACCTGTAACTTCTATAATGTGTGTGTGTGTGTGTTGCTCAGTTATGTCCAATTCTTTGCAACCCCATGGACTATAGGCTGCCAGGCTCCTTTGCCCATGGAATTCTCCAGGCAAGACTACTATAGTATCATGCAGCAACTATACTTCAATAAAAGAAACTGTTTAAAAAATAAAATGGACCAATTTACTTTCAGGTAATTAATTACGGCAAGGGTCAACAATTCCTCTATTCCACTATAGGCATACCTCCTTTTATTATGTTCTGCCTAATTGTGCCTCACAGATAATGCCTTTTAAATAAATTGATGGTTTATGGCAATTCTGTAACAATCAAGTCCACTGGTGCCATTTTTCCGACTGTTTGCTTACTTTGTGTCTCTGTGTCACATTTTGATAATTCTTGCAATATTTCAAACTTTTCATTATCACTATATTTGTTACATTGATCTGCAAACTGCACCCATATTAAACAGTAAACTTAATTGACAGAGGCTGTGTGTGTTCTCACTGCTCCACTGACCAGCCATTCCACAATCTCTTTTCCTCTCCTTAGGCCCTTCTATTTCCTGAGACACAACAATATTACAATTAGGCCAATTAATAACCCTACAATGGCCTTCAAGTGTGCAAGTGAAAGAGTTATACGTCAAATTAAAAGCTAGAAATGATGAAGCTCAGTGAGGAAGGCAGGTCAAAAGCTGAGACAGGCCAAGAGCTAGACCTCTTGCACCAAACACTTAGCCAAGTTGTGAATGAAAGAAAAAGGACTTGAAGAAAAGATAAGTTGTGTACTGCAGCTAAGACTTAGCGCAGCCAAATAAATTAAAACAAAAATTGTCACAGCCACCCCAACCTTCAGCAACCACCACCCTGATGAGTCAGCAGCTATCAACATCAGGCAACACCCTCCACCAGCAAAAAAGATGAATAAAGGATCAGATGATGGTTAGCATTTTTTGGAAAGAAAGTATTTTTATATTAAGGTATGTCTTTTAGACATAATACTATTGCACACTTAAGAGTACAGTGCAAAAATAACTTTTATATGCACTGGGAAACCTCAAAATTTGTATGACTCACTTTATTGTGATATCCGCTGTATTGCAGTGGTCTAGAACCAAACCGGCAGTGTCTCTGAGGCATACCTGTAGTTCTCAAGGTGTGCTTTGTACTAGCAGCATCTGCATCATCTGAGAACTTGTCAGAAAACTGAATTCTTCTGCCCCACCCCAATCTCTGGAATCAAAACCTCTGAAGGTAGGATCCAGCCATCTATATAATAAGTGCTCCAGGTGATTGTGAAGCACACCCACGTTTGAGAAGTGTTTCAGTTCTTCAAAAAGGTAGGAATGCCACTTGCCTGAGAGTTGTCTGTGTTGATGACAGCCCAGAAGCAAGAGTGAGACAATTTACCTGCTTTGCTTGCCATCATCGTAGTGATGAAAAGTCATATTATAATCATGAAAAAACAAAATGAGAAAAGGGTTTGACCTGGATGATGAAGTATTGCTATACACCCTCCTCTTCAGGGTAGCTTTACAAGGGAATTTGCTCACCTGACGATCACCTGTACCTATAGTCAGGTCGGTTTTTATAAAGATAAGTAGAAACATAATACTCTTATGAAGAAAATTTTGGTCACTAGACTCAGAATTTGAAAAGGCTTATTATATTGATGACAGTTCTTGCAACATTAAAGCAAATGAAAATAGCCATACTTAAGTATTTATTTGCATAATCTCAAACATATTCTGGGGCTGAATCTCAGATCCTAGCAGCGGCTCTGAATCTTCAGTAACAGAGGAGACAGAGTGGAGGATCCTGGCCTTGGGGGTAGTGAATAGTCTGAGTCCAATGACAGGGCTGAGAATTGAATATGGAACTTATTTTCCTCTCTGTCCACCTCTGTCTCTGACTCCCAGCACTCTTCCTCATTTTTTCCCCTAGCACCCTCCCCAGGGTGCTCCCCAGGCAGGATCAGGCTGAGATAAGAGAATTTGGGGTACACAGTTAAAGGGGACGTGACATGCTCTCCCAGGCCCCTACACAGGTCCCATGGCCTAGGATCACGTGGCTTCCCTTGTCCCCGAGAGGCACCTGGAGAAGAGAGCCGCACGGGGCCCTGGAAGCCACTCAGCATGCTGGACAGGAGACTCTAGGGAACCGGGTACCCAGAGATGATCTAAAGCAGGATACCGGCTCTAGGTGGGCATGATCCTTCTGCCTCTTAAATCCTTGCAGGAGCAGGCCCACGTGGAGCCCTCCAGCTTGAGGCTTTGAGAATTACCCTGGTTTAATAGAAACACACGTGACAAAGAAAAGAGATGCTTCACACCCTAGAAGTAATTTGGGAAATAGGAATTCAAACAGTAGTATAGCTTGGAAGGGTTTAAGCAGGGGAGAGATGTGGTCAAAACGCTTTAGAAATGAAATAATCTGACCCTACATGTCGCATCCAACTTACTGGGGAAATGATCTCGATTTTAGATTTTCTAACATACTGAAATGGCTAAATTATACCAACCAAAATATCTGTTTCAGTACTTTCAAATCACAGAAGAAAACAAGGATACCGAAAACCAGCATTGCCATCTCTAGTAAAAGGAGGGAGTCTCTTGGAGAGTAGGAAACACACTCTTCACCTCTGGTGGCCGCAGAGCTCAGCATGGGAGCTGGCTCATCCTTACCTTTCACATGAACAAAATCAGAAGAACAGTTCACACACAGAACAGGGAAGTTCACACACAAAGAAATGGGGCTCAGACTCAACAGAGACTCAATTGAGATCAAAGAAGAACTTCTAAGGTCCTTGGGTTGCTACACAGTGAATAGGTTGCCTTAGAGAAGTTAAAAAAACACACAAAACTCCTTCCCCCCACCAAAAAAAAACCCAAAAACACTGAAATGTGGCAGGAGCAACTAATTACTCAAGAACAAATTCTTGTCACCCGCCAGAGTTCAGAGTCATCAGGAGGAAACTTCTTAGTTAGCCTCTGTGCCACAGTGATTGGAGATAGCATGCTCAAGATGGCAGAAGCACAATTAAGAATGTAGTCTGGATCCTGAGTCACCTCTTGCTGGAAAGTTGCCTGACAGAGTACATGAAAATTGTATAAATAAGACATAAACTTCTGTTGTGTCCAGTCACTAAGATTTGAGAATCTTTTGTTATAGCAGCTAATATTACTTTCCTTGACGATATAGCAAATATGGCCAACAGATTTTGACAAAGTGGGCACAAAGGTATCTACTTTATTCTCTACAATTTGCTACCTACTTAGAATATTTCATAGTAAATAAGAAACCAGGATGCTCCATATCTTTAGAAACTATGAGAAATCCACTACAGGTGATAGTTTGGGAAAAAGAAGCAAATGGGAAGGAGAAAGTATACACAAGGGATTTCAACTATATTTAATGCTTTATTTCTTTAAAAACAAGTTGTTCTGAGAGAACTTAGCTGAATACAAAAGAAAGGCTGCTTGTTCCACTAAGCAATGATAAATCATATTTTTTAATTAGCTTTCTCCCTAGGGAGAATAATGTTTCATGGAAGGGATGGAGAAAGTTTATGATACCAAGGTGACCTTGGACTTGCTCTACACACCTGGACCCAAGGCAATCAGGAGTGATGTCCGTGACACCTTCTGCACTGGCAAGTGCTGGGGGCGGGGTTGTGGCGTATCTACACTGCTGTTGGAATCTTTGATTGTACCCTCTGAAGATGAATAAATAAGGAAGGAATTTGCTGTTTTTCCTTCCTTTGGCAAACAATGACATTTCACATCATGATAGTGGAAAAATACTCTTTTTGAAACAGTTGACTTTTAGCAAATTTATGTCATCTGCCTGCATGGTCAAAGTATGAACAATGGCTGGGTTACTTTCCCCTTGATTGATTTATCTAAAGCCACAGGTATAAGAGTCAAGTCCTCACAGGTTCTTTAACTACTTTTTACTATGTCCCTTCAAGAAGAGCTTTGTCCCAGAATGCCCTGCTTATTTAGAGCTCAGATCCACAATTATTTAAGATCTACAAACTCCTGATATGTTCCCAAGCAGCCCCGGAATAGGAGTGGCTGAGACAAGGGTAAGGGGTCTCCCCTGGGAGAGGGATCAATACCACGAAAAACCACATGAGTTCCTGTGACCTCACTGCTGGTGCTGGGAGGGTGGGCCTGGGTCCATTTTCCTTCCATGATTTCACTCTTAATAGTGACAAACATTCAGCTGCAGTGATCCATTCAAGGAAATAAAGCTACCGAACAAGTGGCATCCACCTCTGGCATCAGAGGCTTGCTTTTCCATTTAGCAAACTGATGGAGAACCCTCTAAGCAATGCTGCGGGAGTACAGAGCAGACAGTGCAGTAGCAGAGGTGTGACCTGGATCTGCCCCAAAAAAAGGCACTAATTTGTATGGCAGGTTCCTGGGCACATTCTTTCAGCCACGGAGTGGAATCAGAGCTGTTTTCATGGAGGAAGTGACATTTGAACCAGACCTTAGAGAAACAATCAATCTGTTCAGCAAAGGTCAAGGTTATTGAAAATCAGTAGAGTGCTTACTGCGGGTTGGGATTTATCTCCATTTTATGCTTCAATCATGGTATGCTTTGTGTTTTTAATGGAATATTTCAAGCAAACAGAAAGGTACAAAGAGTAATATAACAAATGTTATTGTATCTGCTTTCCTGCTTTGTCAAATCATAACATTGTTTGGTATTTGCTTTAGGTCTTAATATCACATAGAAGCTTCCTAGGTAGCCCTCTACTTTGTATTCTTCTCTTTCTCTCCAGAGATACAACACTCATTTCTCTAATTTGAATTTTGTATCCTCTGCTTCTTATTTCCCCTCCAAGACAGATGCCTTTCATGGACTCTCTATTCTTTCCCATGAACGTTAGAAGAGCTCTCCACCCAGGATTCCACTGAATGAGGCTGGCTTGAAGGCTCAAGCACTCTGGCTTTGTCTCAAACTCCAACTCTTTCCAGAACATCATGTGAGGCTTAAAACCTAAGAGGTTGAGGGGAAAAAAGACCTGGATCTGATGTGCCCTTTGGCTTCTTGCTTGTTTAGAAGCTAACTGGGGCCTGACGTAGACACTCAGAAATCACACCTTTAAGGAGACAAAGACCACACTAGACCAACAGTCAGAAATCCTGATTTCAAACTGGAGTTCCTCCAGCTCCTAGCAATGTGACCATGAGCAGGACACTTAACCTCTCTGAGCCCATTTATTTACCTTTAAAACAAATACACCACATGCCCGAGCTGCAAGCCTCCTGGGGCTGAGTCTGTGTACCTTTGGTGTGCTTTCTTGGCACCTTGTACAAAGAGTCGGACATGACTGAGTGACTAACACTTGGCACCTTGTACAGTAGAAGCCCTCTGTATATTTCACAACTATGTATTGTGCTTTTTCATTTTGGGGATTTTTTTGTGGGTATGAAATAGTGTCTCTGTATTTTTTAAAACTGAACTATAATTGATTAGCAATATTGTGTTAGTTTCAGGTATACAACAAAATGATTCAGAATATGTGTGCATGCAAAGTTGCTTCAGTCGCATCTGACTCTTTGAGATCCCATGGACTACTGTAGCCCGCCAGGGTCCTCTGACCATGGGATTCTCCAGGCGAGAATACTGGAGTGGGTTGCCATGCCCTTCTCCAGGAGATCTTCCCAACCCAGGGATCGAACCTGCATCTCTTATGTCTCTTGCACTGGCAGGTGGGTTCTTTACAACCAGCGTCACCTGGGAAGCCCATTCAGATATATATATATATGTGTGTGTGTGTATATGTATGTGTGTGTATATATGCATATTCTTTTTTAGATTCTTTTTCATGAAAGATTATTATAAGATATTGAATATAGTTCCTGGTACTATACAGTAAATCCTTGTTGGTTATCTGTTTTATATACAGTAGTATATATCTGTTAACTTTATACTCTTAATTTATCCCTCTCCCCTTTCCCTTTTATAAACATAAGTTCGTTTTCTACGTCTATAATACAACAGCTGAGATTACTAGTTCGTGGCTCTGAGGGAATGCCATAGAGTCAGTGAGTCTTGATTTTGGTCTCAAAGCCCTGGGATCCCCCAGACTGAGGTGGCATGGGCTTGGCTTTGCCCCAGCGTAGTGACCAACGGCACAGACACCGATGGGCTTGTCTAGTCCTCCTGGCTTTGCATGGTATACCTCCTCGGATCACATGTTTAAGGACAGACCATAGGCCATGAGTGGATCTGTCCTTTCACTCCTTTGTCTCCACCCTCATCCCCATTCTATCAAACTTGCTGAAATAAAAGTGTACAGAACACTGGATAAGACATACAAGAACCCAGAAACTGGTAGAGAAATGTTTACAGCTGGGAGGAATTACATGAGCAGGATTTTCTGGCACCTTGGCCTGAAGTGAAAGGGCAAATGTCAAGCATATTCTAGATTCAGTTCAGTTCAGTTGCTCAGTCATGTCCAATTCTTTGCGACCCCATGAACCACAGCACGCCAGGCCTCCTTGTCCATCACCAACTCCCGGAGACCACCCAAACCCATGTCCATTGAGTCAGTGATGTCATCCAACCATCTTATCCTCTGTTGTCCCCTTCTCCTCCTGCCCTCAATCTTTCCCAGCCTCAGGGTCTTTTCAAATGAGTCAGCTCTTCGCATCAGGTGGCCAAAGTATTGGACTTTCAGCTTCAACATCATTTCTTCCAATGAACACCAAGGACTGATCTCCTTTAGGATGGACTGGTTGGATCTCCTTGTAGTCCAAGGAACTCTCAAGAGTCTTCTCCAACAGCACAGTTCAAAAGCATCAATTCTTTGGTGCTCAGCTTTTTTTTTTCCCATCTTTTTTTATTTTTTAATTTTTTTAAAATTCATTTATTTTAATTGGAGGCTAATTTCTTTACAATATTGTATTGGTTCTGCCATACATTGACATGAATCCGCCACAGGTGTACATGTGTTCCCCATCCTGAACCCCTCCCACCTCCTTCCCCATCCCATCCCTCTGGGTCATCCCAGTGCACCAGCTCTGAGTACCCTGTATCATGCATCAAACCTGGACTGGCGATTCGTTTCACATATGATAATATACATGTTTCAGTGCCATTCTCCCAAATCATCCCACCCTCACCCTCTCCCACAGAGTCCAAAAGACTGTTCTATACATCTGTGTCTCTTTTGCTCACATACAGGGTTATTGTTACCATCTTTCTAAATCCCATATATATGCATTGGTATACTGAATTGATGTTTTTCTTTCTGGCTTACTTCACTCTGTATAAGAGGCTCTAGTTTCATCCACCTCATTAGAACTGATTCAAATGTATTCTTTTTAATGGCTGAGTAATACTCCGTTGTGTATAACAGCTTTCTCATCCATTCATCTGCTGATGGGCATCTAGGTTGCTTCCATGTCCTGGCTATTATAAACAGTGCTGCGATGAACACTGGGGTACATGTCCCTTTCAATTCTGGTTTCCTCGGTGTGTATGCCCAGCAGTAGGATTGCTGGGTCATATGGCAGTTCTATTTCCAGTTTTTTAAGGAATCTCCACATTCCATTATGCTCTCCATAGTGGCTGTACTAGTTTGCATTCCCACCAACAGTGTAAGAGGGTTCCCTTTTCTCCACACCCTCTCCAGCATTTATTGCTTGTAGACTTTTGCATAGCAGCCATTCTGACTGGTGTGAAACGGTACATCATTGTGGTCTTGATTTGCATTTCTCTGATAATGAGTGATGTTGAGCATCTTTTCATGTGTTTGCTAGCTATCTGTATGTCTTCTTTGGAGAAATGTCTGTTTAGTTCTTTGGCCCATTTTTTGATTGGGTCATTTATTTTTCTGGAATTGAGCTGCAGGAGTTGCTTGTGAATTTTTGAGATTAATTGTCAGTTGCTTCATTTGCTATTATTTTCTCCCATTCTGAACACTGTCTTTTCACCTTGCTTATAGTTTCCTTTGTTGTGCAGAATCTTTTAATTTTAATTAGGTCCCATTTGTTTATTTTTGCTTTTATTTCCAATATTCTGGTAGGTGGGTCATAGAGGATCCTGCTGTGATTTATGTCAGAGAGTGTTTTGCCTATGTTCTCCTCTAGGAGTTTTATAGTTTCTGGTCTTACATTTAGATCTTTAATCCATTTTGAGTTTATTTTTGTGTATGGTGTTAGAAAGTGTTCTAGTTTCATTCTTTTACAAGTGGTTGACTAGTTTTCCCAGCACCACTTGTTAAAGAGATATGGTCTTTTCTCCATTGTATATTCTTGCCTCCTTTGTTGAAGATAAGGTGTCCATAGGTGCATGGATTTATCTCTGGGCTTTCTACTTTGTTCCATTGATCTATATTTCTGTCTTTGTGCCCCTACCATACTGTCTTGATAACTGTGGCTTTGTAGTAGAGCCTGAAGTCAGGCAGGTTGATTCCTCCAGTTCCATTCTTCTTTCTCAAGATTGCTTTGGCTATTCGAGGTTTTTTGTATTTCCATACAAATTGTGAAATTATTTGTTCTAGTTCTGTGAAAAATACCCTTGGTAGCTTGATAGGGATTGAATTGAATCTCTAGATTGCTTTGGGTAGCATACTCATTTTCACTATATTGATTCTTCCAATCCATGAACACGGTATATTTCTCCATCTATTTGTGTCCTCTTTGATTTCTTTCACCAGTGTTTTATAGTTTTCTATATATAGGTCTTTTGTTTCTTTAGGTAGATATATTCCTAAGTATTTTATTTTTTTCATTGCAATGGTGAATGGAATTGTTTCCTTAATTTCTCTTTCTGTTTTCTCAGCTTTCTTTATAGTCCAACTCTCACATCCATACATGGTCACTGGAAAAACCATAGCCTTGACTAGATGGACCTTTGTTGGCAAAGTAATGTCTCTGCTTTTGAACATGCTGTCTAGGTTGGTCATGACTTTCCTTCCAAGGAGTAAGCGTCTTTTAATTTCATGGCTGCAATCACCATCTGCAGTGATTTTGGAGCCCAGAAAAATAAAATCAGCCACTGTTTCCCCGTCTATTTGCCATGAATATTCTAGATTGGAAAGAGTAATAAGCAAAATGCTACTATCTGGGGAATTCCACAAACATAAGGGAAATATAAGATGGTATTAAGGAAAGGGTATGTAACTTAGCCATGTGCTTACCTCCAAGTCTTTAGCCTTCACACCTTCAAGCACTGTCATCAGACCACTGCTCTGTTAAATAATATTTGTATTGCTCCCTGATTTCAAAAGCTCATTCCATTTATAATTATAAAAAGTTCACTGTAAATTCTTGAATTATTAATTCCAGAAGGAGAATTAAAGAAATATAAAAACATCACTACCACAAGAGATGTCCACTGTCAACATCTTGGTAAATCTCCTTTAGTATTTTATAATTTATACATAATTTTTCAAACAAATTCATGACTGTATTGCAGAGAACTGAATATTGTGTTTTTTTCCATTTAGACTGTGTAAATCTTATGTTATTAAGTAGACTGAAATTTTTAGAATGTTTTTACCATAAAGCAAGAAACAGGCTTCCCTGATGGCTCAACAATAAAGAATTTGCCTGCAAATACAGGAGATGCGGGAAACATGGGTTCGATCCCTGGGTCAGAAAGATCCCTTGGAGGAGGAAATGGCAACCCATACCAGTATTCTTGCCTGGTAAACCCCAAGGACAGAGGAGCCTGGTGGGCTATAGTCCATGGCATTGCAAAAGCACTGTATACAACTGAGTGACAGAGACAGAGAGTAAGACATGTGTACAAAAAGAGCTACATAACATTTACCTTCATTAAAAAAATAAGAATAAGGAAAATAAAATGAACATTCTGGAATATGATTCTTGCCAACTACATAGTATTTAACCCATGGATGTGTCATAATTTAGTCTTTCTCTTATTAAATATTTAGGATCTAGGCTCTTTGTGCCAATCTCTGATTATTCCTATAGGATGAATTTTGGGGAGTGAACCTACACAGAGAGGAAGAGTATATTACTATTTATCTATTCAAACTTTTTATGTTGATATAATTGTAGATTCATATGTGGTTATAAATAAAACAATACAGAGAGGTCTCAACACTAATACAGTCAAGATATAGAACATCTCCGATTATCATAAAGATCCCATATGTTGTTCTTTCATAGCCACAGCTTTCATCCTGGCTCCATTCCATTCTGATGACTACTAATCTTTTTTCTTTTTCTGTAAGTATATTATTTTAAGAATATTACACAAGCAGAATCATATAGCATGTAACCTTTTAGGATTGGCTTTATTCACCCAGCATAGCAACAGTTCCTTCTTATTTATCGCAGAGTAGCATTCCATGGTATAGAGGCACCACAGTTTAACCATCCACCTTTGAGAAAGGCATCTGGGTTGTTTCCAGTTTGGAGCTACTACAAATACAGTGGCTATGAACATTCGTGTACAGGCTTTTCTGTGTGAACACAGTTTTCATTTCTCTGGGATAAATGTCCAGGAGTGCAATTACCAAGTCATATGGTCATACTAATTTGTTTAAGATAACTGCCAAACTCTTCTCTGGGGTGGCTGTACCATTTTACCTTCCCACCAGCAGTGTATGAGTGACCTAGTTTCTCCACCTTTCCCCCAGCATTTGGTGTTTTCACTACTTTTTATTTTAACTATTCTGATGAGACAGCTCATTGTGATTTTAATTTGCTTTTCCCTGATGGCTAATGATGTTGAACATCATTTCATGGGTTTATTTGCCATCTATATATCTTCTTCAGTGAAACGTCTCCTTATGTCTTTTGTCTATTTTATAATTGGATTGCCTTTTTTTTTAGTGCTGAGTTTTGAGAGGTTTTTTATATATATTCTAGTTCCAGTCTTTTATTGGATATAGGGTTTGAAAATATTTTCTCCCTGTTTTTAGGTTATGTTTTCATTCTTTTAACATGATGTTAAAGTCTACTTTCTCTCTGTTACTCAGATTATATGTAATTTCCATTAGACTATTTTCCAGTTCATGGCTTCTTCCTCCATCTCATCCATGCTGCTATTAAGCTCATCACTGAGTATTTTTTTTTTTTTTGGTTATTGTATTCTGTAGCTTCAATTTCCATTTGCTTCTTCTTTATATCTTTATTTTTGTTGTTGAATCTTTCTCTCTAGCATGTTTGTAATTGCTCATGTATTTTGACCTTGGCTGCTTTAAATCTTATCATTATAATACTAACATCTCAGCCACTTTGGTGTTGACATATATTATCTTCTTCGTTCAATCTGAGATCTTCCAAATACTTGACATGATGAATGATTTTCAATTAATCTGAACATTTTGGATATTATATTTTGAGACTCTGAATTCTGTTTTACCCTGCTCCAGTAATGGAGGAGGCCAGGGCTGCTTGATAATGCATGGTAAGGATGGGAATCCTGGCTCCTTCCTGACCTCTATGGATACTTCTCTGCTGGGAGAGGTAGGAGAACCTCATTGCACCACCAACACCACCACTGGGAGGGGTGAACTTGTTATTCTTTGTATTAACCATGCCTTTCATTTTATGAAGCTGTGACATCAGGAGCCTTGCTAACCCAGGAGGAATGGCCCTTCCACAGCTAGGCAATCCCTAGAAAAAACAAATGACTTCCCTGTGAGAGCACCTTTCAAATAAAAACCAACCAATTCAGAGTCCAAACCTACAACCACCTCCTATATTGGGCTCTTGTATGTTGGGACCCTGTTCCTCTGACCTAAATACCCCAGAACCAGGTATTAGGTAACTCAGGACAACCCCTTAAGTCCAGTGAAAGTGTTAATCACTCAGTCGTGTCTGACTTTGCCATCTCATGGACTATAGTCCATCAGGCTCCTCTGGCCATGGAATTCTCCAGGTAAAAATACTGGAGTGGGCTGCCATTCCCTTCTCCAGGGGATTTTCTTGATCCGGGGGTCTAACTTGGGTCTCCTACATTGCAGGCAGATTCTTTACTGTTTGAGCCACCAGGGAAGCCCAACAGTACAGAGCTTGCTGCAATTATTCAAACTGATCAATCTTAGGTCTATGTACCCTGCCTCATCCATTCTTTGGCATGGAAACCACAATAAAGAGTCTTGCCAAATTTCCTCCTGCTCCTTCTGCATCTGACGCACCCCAGTGATTCCCTATGTGGCCCTGAGTGGTGTGCTGTGCCTCCTGTTTTGAGAGAACTGTCATGATCAACTTCTCCCTTCATGAGTCATTTCTGAATCTTCATGTCTTGCCACATCTGGTTAAAATAAATCTTAGCTACCCTGAAAACACTGGTGGGCCATGATAAAAGTCTTGAACCTTCACTTGGCCTGATATGACATCAACTCAGTGGGAGAGGCGGGGCCCCTCGTTACCTCCCTAGGGGAAGTAAGTTCTAGCTCTGTCTAACACTGTTCCAGCAGAGGGGTTGAGGCATGTTGTTAGAGCCTGGTGATGGTAGATGTCTTGGTTCCCTTCTGACATTTTGCTGGCATGAGTGGGATGAACCAGTTTTTTGTGGTATTTGGCTGGAGTAGAGTGGTTATTGCTTAGAAGTTTTCTGTCTTGCTAGGCTGCCTTTTCTGGTCTCTAAGATAGAAAGAGTAGCCTTGCAGGGTGACTTGTCATCTGTGCGTATTGTGTTGCAAAGTTACTGGCATCTCCAGACCCAAGTCTGGACTATATGATGTAATACAGAAACTCAGGGAACTCTGCACTATATTCTTCCTGGGGTCCTGAGGTCTCTGCCAGTCTTCCTTCTTCTCTCTACCTTTGAGAGTCTTATGTTTGTTTTATATATAACATTCAAGCCTTTCATTTGTACTTAACAGGACGAATAGGGAAACGTATGTCTACTCCAGTTTTCTGGAAGCAGAAGACTCCATTTCTTTCTTTTTTAAAAAATTGGATTACAGTTGCTTTACAATATTATGTTAGTTTCTGCTGTAAATGAAGTGCATCAGCTATATGTGTACATATATCCCCTCCCCCTTGCACATCCCTCTCACCACCCCTATCCCATTCATCACAGAGCACTGAGCTGAGCTTCCTGTGCTATACTGCAGGTTCCCAAGAGCCATTTATTTTACACATGGTAGTGCATTTAAGGCATAAACATGGCAGGACCTGTTTTGAATGCCAGTCTTCAGGAGTTAACCAACTGTTTCTGGTGGGGTGTGATGAATACCAGTCCTCATGGGTTGACCCTCAAGGAGTTTTAGGGAGAGATAAAGCTGTAAAAGGTAAGGAACCTGGATAGGGGGCTCCCAGTAAACGCTTTCATGCTGAGTAAACCATTTCTGTGCAACGATTTCAAAAGCTTCAACTGAACTTCCCATAGAAATACAGAAGAAATTGCTAAGTGAAAATTGACTTCAGGAAATACATAATGTTAATATCCCTCCCATTTCCCCACTCCTTCGGACATGAACTATTAATATGTGCTTGCACAGATTTCTAAAAATGTTTTGTGGAATATAACAAATATCTAACTTGACTGAGCATGCAAAGACACTGACATCCTTACACAGGCCAGAACACACGGATTCCAGGGGAGAAGCAATGGATGGCTTGCACACAAAGTTGCTTCCAGGGAGAACACTGTCACCCCTCTACTCATCCTGGCCCCAAATTACCCATTCCAACAACTTTCATCACCCACTTTTGTTAAGTTTCCATCTAAGAACTGAAAATTTAAACAACTCCCATCACAGTGGACTGAAGCTATGAGTAATGGAAACAAATCTTTTCACTGTCTTCCATCAAAAATTCTTTGCAAGGGCCCTTATAAACACTGTCATTTTTTAAAGGCCTTAAATATTTGATCACACACTTGAGACTATACAAACCGGAGTGTTGTTTCACGAAGCCTGCTTTCACAGGGAACCTGCTTCCCGTAGGCCTTCAGCCTGCAAGGCAACCTTGTCAGGACCACACAGAGCTCTCTTGTGAAGGCCAAGTGCCAGGAATATTTACAGAGGAAAAAGTTCCTGAGAAGACTCATTACCTGTGACCAAGATAGGTCTTAGGATGCCTGTTTCAGAGTGTCTCCACTACCATTCCACCATCTCTCTTAGAAATCAGAATACTCCAATAGCAGGAAAAATAGCTTGTTTGAGCATTCAGTAAGGAAGAAAAAGAATCTCATGTTTAAGTATGCTTACCCAACTTGTACACAAAAGGCCAAATGGTTTGCTGGGGTGAGAAAGAGGTTAGGTCTCCAAAGGAAGTTCTTTCCCTAACTTGAAAGAGAGATTTGGTTCTCTTCCAAAGGCAGGAGAACCTTTGAAAAATAAATCAATTCCTCGTTTCAAGAACAACCATGTAGAGCATGTCTGCCGGATCAAATGCCACGTCTGAGAAAATGTCACCATCAAAGCCAAATGCAGCAACTGAACTCCCCACACAGGATAAAAATCTTATCGGAATTCATAAAAAACATCTGTCTTTCTCTCTATGTTCACTGAGTCTAACCTTCTGTACTATTTCTTGTCTAAGTAAACATATAAAGCATTTACTCCAAAAGTCAGCAAACCAGATTCTTTAAAAAAAAAATTTTTTTTTTAATTAATTGGCTCCTCTCCTCCCAATTCTTACTTCTACTATACCTCACTTTTATTTAGTGGGGTTTTTCATGTGAAAACTTTAAATGTTGAAACACTCTCATTCTCTTTCTCTCTCCTCATCCCTCCCACTCTCCCTTTCCTTTCTCTTTTTAATCTCTATCAACACCACCATAGCATCACCAACTTAATGGACATGAATTTGAATGAACCCTGGGAGATAGCGGAGGACAGAGGAACAGTCCATGGTGTCACAAAGAGTTGGACACAATTTAGCGACTGAATAACACAAACACCACCATGACCTTAATCTCACCCTCTCTGCTCAGTAAGGAAGAAAGGAAAACAGGTCCAGAAAATACTTTTAGCACTGCTAGTAATGGGGTGCCATCGCCTTCTCCGAGTAATCTGAATGTGTAAATTTTACTCTTTAGTGTTTAAAATGATTTGTGGTGTTAGTATGATAAATCTGAAACTCTTGCTCACTAAAGGATAGAGCCAATTAGTAAATATGTAGGTATTCTTGGGAATCAGAATTGTTACTGTGGAAGAAGGGGGATAAATATGAACTGAGGAGAGGTGGGGGAAATGTGGTATTAGATTTAAATTGGAGACTAATGAAGAATATGTCTAAATATATTTGCATGTGTGTGTATAAGTACTAGGTATACGTGCATATACGTGAGTGTGTGTTTGTTTTCCTAGCTCTATCTACTCAAAGTGTGAGAAGCGGATGATGACTAAATGATGAGCTCACTAAGCGTCCCAATCTTGGTTTCTGACTACAATCCCCCTGTAATTGGAATCAGGGAGAGATGGCTGTGTCCAAGAGGGAATAGGAGTAGCTTGAAGGGCTTCCTGGTGGCCAATTTCCAGTATCAGAAAGAGTAATAATGATAATATATCGAAACAAAAAAGAGTAAACAAGAATCTAATGAGGGGATTTTGTGATAAAATATGCATAAACATTAAATTTACCATCTTAACTTTTTAAGTGTACAGTTCTGCAGAATCAAATACATTCACCTTGTTGAGTAGCCATCATCCATCACCAGAATTTTCTCATCTTTGAAAACCAAAACTCTGTATCTATTAAAGAATAACTCCTCATTCCTGCCTCCCCTCAGCCCTGGCAAATACCATTCTACTCTGTAGCCATGCATTTGATCACCCCATGTACCTCATATAAGGGAAACCAAACACTATTTGTGTCAGTTTGTTTTACTCAGCATAACATGTTCCACATTCACCTATGCTGTAGTATGTATCAGAATTCCATTGCTTTTTAAGGTGGCATGATATCCATTGAACATATGTGTCACCTGTTTTTAGTCCACTCATCTGTAGATGGACACGTGTGCTATTCCCACCTTTTGGCTGCAGTGAATGATCCTGGCATGAACACAGAAGTGTATGCCCCTGCTTCCAGTTCTTCTGGGGATACACTCAGATATGGAATTGCTGGGTCATGTGATAATTCTGCTTAATAATGGATGGCATCACTGACTCAATGGACATAAACAAGCTCCAGGAGCTGGTGATGGCCATGGAAGTCTGGCATGCTGCAGTCCATGGGGTCACAACGAGTCGGACGTAACTGAGTGACTGAACTAAACTGAAAAGAGAGAAAAGCATAGTTTCTCTACTGAAAGCTACTAGTTAATAAATGGAAGAAATATGACCATTAAAAATAATCATTTTGTATTCATCTGGGAAATTGATCTTACTTGCAAAGATCACCAGTGGATACTAATAGGTGGAGAACAGGATGTCCACACAGTGGTTAAGCGTCACTCTTCAGATTACTTATTAATCTCAAGGTGAGAGACACCTTCACAATGGTGAGATCTGACAGGAACCATGCTACCCAAGTGATCAAAGCTTAGCATAAACAATAGCAGGACAAATTGGGATTAAGTAGCTCTTAAAGTGCCCAGACTTTATTTTTGGGGGCTCCAAAATAACTGCAGATGGTGATTGCAGCCATGAAATTAAAAGACACTTACGCCTTGGAAGGAAAGTTATGACTAACCTAAATAGCATATTCAAAAGCAGAGACATTACTTTCCAACAAAGGTCCGTCTAGTCAAGGCTATGGTTTTTCCAATGGTCACGTATGGATGTGAGAGTTGGACTGTGAAGAAAGCTGAACACTGAAGAATTGATGCTTTTGAACTGTGGTGTTGGAGAAGACTCTTGAGAGTCCCTTGGACTGAAAGGAGATCCAACCAGTCCATTCGAAAGGAGATCAGCCCTGGGTGTTCTTTGGAAGGACTGATGCTAAAGCTGAAACTCCATTACTTTGGCCACCTCGTGAGAAGAGCTGACTCATTGGAAAAGACTCTGATGCTGGGAGGGATTGGGGGCAGGAGGAGAAGGGGATGACAGAGGATGAGATGGCTGGATGGCATCACTGACTCGATGGACGCGAGTCTGAGTGAACTCCGGGAGATAGTGATGGACAGGGAGGCCTGGCGTGCTGCGATTCATGGGGTCGCAGAGTTGGACACGATTGAGCGACTGAACTGAACTGAAAGTACCCAGCGGGAAGGACACATCACCACATAGTATTCTTTCTTTTCTAGTAACAATTTTGTTTAGATACAATTCACATACCATACACATACCATATACAACTTAAAGTGCACAATTCAGTAGTAATGTTTAGTTACATTTGCAGAACTGTGCTTCTATCACTACAATTTTTAGAATATTTTAACTACCTCCCAAAGAAACCACATACCCCTTAGCAGTCACTTTCCATTTCCCCCAATTCCCCCAGCCCTGGATAACCACAGATCTCTCTCTCTCTGGATATGCCTGTTCTGGAAATTTCATATGAATTGAATTCTATAAAATATGACATTTTGTGACTGGCGTCTTTCATAAAACATAATGTTTTCATGCTTGTTGTAGCATGCATCAGTACCTCGTTCCTTTTTATTACCAAACGATATTCCATTGTGTGGATATGCCACCTTTTATTATCCATTGGTGTTGTCTCCCCTATTACGAATAGTGCTGCTACGAACATATATTTACAGGTTTTTGTGTGAAGCTATGTTTTCAATTCTGTTGGGTATATACCTAAGAGAGGAATTGCTGGGTCATATGGAACTCTCTTTTAACTTTTTGAGGAGCTGCCTGACTCTCTTTCAAAGTGACTGCATCTTTACACTCCTACCTGTGCTGTATGGGGTTTCCTCTATATTTTTTTCTTGCCAAAATATTTAAATCTAATGAGAAAACAAAAATATAAATCCTGATTGCAGGACATTCTATAAGGTAATTGGCCAAAACTCTTTAAACTAGCAATATCATTTGAGACATACATTAGAAGATGGGGGATAGTATAATTTAAAGGAGAATAAGGATGACTGCTAAATGCAATTCCTGATTCTTTCCTAGATTAAAAATAGAGGGTATAAAGGGCATATTGGGGGCATATGGAGACATCTGGATATGCACTTTTTTACTGTATAATATTAAAGCTACAAAGTGAACTTCCCTGGGTATGCAAAAGCGATTGTGGTTCTGTGGGAGAATGCTCTGGCTCTGAGAAGACACTGGTTGGAGTACTTAAGGGTGACATCACAATGCCTACAGCTGACTTTTACTTACATAAAGTGTGTGTGTGTGCACACATGAGCAAAAAGTACAGAGAGGGACAGGAAGGAAGGGAGAGAATCACAAGATTCCAAGTAACAGTGGGTACATTAAGTGTTCATTGTGCTATTCTTTCAAAATTTTTTCCAGTTGTGAAATTTTTCTTTAAAAAAATTGAGAGAAACAGTTACTTGAAAAGCACAAAAATAAAACAATGCCCCAATCTATATAAAGCATGAATTGAAAAATAAAGAGACAGTACTTTATAGATGCCTCTTCAATTTATGATCTTCACAACTGACAAGGTGGTTTTTCAAACCTCAGAACCTCACTCGAAGCCTCATGTTTAGATCCCTACTAGACTGACGTGAAACAGAACCCTACGGGATTCTTCACAGTCCTCACTTGCCTTAGGCACAGCTTTTAATCTCTTTAGACTTCAATTACCTAAACCAAATAGAAAAGATCTTGAGTTGACCTAGAGGATACTTGAGGGTTCTTTCAAGTTCTGAAAATCCGACTCTAAAATCATACTTCCTGAGTGGGATTCAGGATGAATCTCCCTTTGAATATATTCTCATTGGGTTGACACTTTAGGGCTTTTGCTTCACCAGAACTGATGAAATAAGTACTTTATTTCAATATTAGTCAAGAATGTTTAATCACATTTAAACAGATAAGCCTGAGTACAGTAAGAATATCCTTCAGTCCTTATGCCAAAGCACACTACTCTCAGATGGGTCCTTGTCACACATTTGAGTTTGATTCCCAGTCAATGGCCTCTGGGCATCTCACTAAGGAGCAGCCTCCAAGATGCCCCTGGGACAGCCAGGGAGACAGAAAAGCAATGTTTCCTTTGGCCTTTTCTATATCAGGCTCCTAGGATATAATTAGGAGGTAGCTCCCAGAGCAGACAGAACTACAAAAGTTGAAAAGTGTCCACAGAGAGAAAAGGGAGAGAATGAGCAGACATCTTGTCTGGAGATGCTCTAAGATTCAAAGATTATGCGATAAGTGATGATAGAGTCCAGCCCTTGGATTCAAATATTATGTGGTAAGTGACGAAGCAGCCCAGCCTTTGGGGGCCAAGGAAGAAGGTCTCAGAACCAGCCAAAGTCAGGAAGGCACCAAATTATCTCCATATTATGGGAGTTGAAACTCAAGCTCTAAGACTGCAGGGTACCAGACATTTTCTTGTCTCAGAAAGAAAAAAAAAAGTGTATTTTTTAAGGCAGAAAAGAATAGAAGTTAAAAGAATTTTCCTAAGCTGACCACAGCCTTATGAAATCCTAGAATGTCCTCACTGTGCTATTCCCTAGTTCTAAGATGGATCCTTCATGCCTCTACAGTTCAAAAATGCAAAGATCCATCAGTCCAGTCCCTCCTTTTAAAACAAGGAAGGAAGCTTAGAGTGGACCACTAACTTGTCCAAATTATCCAGCTAATTAGCTGGACACAATTTCAATTCCTGCTTTGCTCCCTTACTCGTAGAGCCCAACAATGTCAAAGGGTCCCTAAAGTTGGACAAAAGGCAGAAGATCCATGTTCTCTGTGCAGGTGCCCTGTGCCAGCTCACTAAGGCACTGGGAGGCAGGGACTGCTCTTCACTGAGACAGAGAGCTTGGAGGTGCAGCAAGTATGTGTGCTTTGGGGGGAAATGAGCGAGATCATGGGTTTCCCTGGTAGCTCAGTGGTAAAGAATCTGCTTGTAATGCAGAAGCGGCAGATGTAGGTTTGATCCCTCAGTCAAGAAAACCCCCTGGAGGAGGGCATGGACAGGGGCATGGACTTCAACATTCTTGCCTGGAGAAGTCCATGGACAGAGGAGCCTGGTGGGCTACAGTCCGTAGGAATGCAAAGAGTCAGACACGACTGAAGCAGCTTGGCACGCAGAAAGAGATCATGTTCACAGCCCTCTTCTTACTCCTCCTGTGATTCTTCCAGTTGAATTAAACTGAACTCATGAGCAGGTCCCGAGGACTGAATAGATCGGGGTGAAATGGGTTAAAACACATAACTGCACTTGAGATGCAATCCAGGCAGAATGTCAAAGCCAAAAGGAACCCCACTTATGCCATTATCAGAATATATTCTTCAGATTTTATTTAATCTTTCCTAACTCTCTGGCATTGGTTCAAAGGTCACTGTTATGTTTTGATTATTCCAATTTGCAAAACAAATTTGAAATCATTTCTGGCTTGTTTACCTCTCTCATCTAGGGAAAGGAAAAAATGTATTCTCCAGGCAACCATCTCAAATCCACTTAACAGATAGCTCACCAATCCTTAAACTTCATCCAACAGATGTACTAACATTCTGATATTTCTGGCTTTTTTTTTTTTTAATTGCATGACCCTTTTGTGTAAATACTGATTGAGATAGCACTGACAGTTGTGTGAGCTGGCTGGATTCCAGCCAGGGGAAAAGGAATTAATGAGAGCAGCCAGGAACAGAGATTTCAAGACAGAGAATCCTCCTTTCACATCGTTTACCGCTTTCATAATTAACTGTAAGTGACGACCCAGGACCTCCACTGCACATGGCCTTATATGACCATAGAGAAGTTCAAAGCATAGGGGTTAACAGCTCTGCCTGGGAAGTTGCTTGGGTTCAGCTTCAGTTCTGACACACAAAACCTGTGTGCTCTTGGGGATGTCATTCAACCTCCATAAACCTCAGTTTGTATATCTCTAAAGTGGGGGCAACTGCTAGCACCCACACTGAAGGATTGCTTAAGATAAAATGATGCGTGCTTAGTCGCTCAGCCATGTCCGACTCTTTGTGACCCCATGAACGGCCAGGCTCCTCTATCCATGGGATTCTCTAGGCAAGAATACTGGAGTGGGTTGCCATGCCCTCCTCCAGGATCTTCCCAACCCAGGGATCGAACCTGTGACTCCTGCATTGCAGACAGATTCTTTACCACAGAGCCACCATGGAACATCTTCAATAAAGCCCAGCACAGGTTCACACTCATTTTAATGCCCAGCAGTATATACAGTTCTCTCCCTGAGGGAGCTAAGTACGGGAAGAGAGGGCCTCGGACACACGCTACGACACAGGTGACAACCACTCTCCCTAGGGGGGCATGTCAGCGAGGGGCGGTCCTTCCCTCTGCTCCTTCCTCTCTTCTGTGCTGTTGGAGTCCTGCCCCTGTGGGTCAAGCCTGGGTCTCCCAGAGCTAATGACGACCCTATGGGTCAGTCTATCACATTCTGGATTTAGTATTAGAAAGGTCAGATGCCTTAGTTATGAGCCACCTTCTCTACCCTTAACTTTAGCAATAATGAACTGATCACCTCAATTCTTTGTCTTATTTCTCGATTACTTTAGAATTTGGTTGTTGAAGAGGGTTATTTATTGTCTCTCTCAAGCTCATCAAAAAGCCATTCTTCCTATGGCACCATTTTTTTTCTTTTTAGCCCCGTGGGATTCCCAAACCACTGCCTGGTGATTCAGCTTGAAGAATCATCACCACTGACCCAACTCTCACAGTCGGAGTACTTTTGTAGTTCATTAAACACATCCCAAGGGCTGAATATGCCCTATCCCAAGCTTACTGCAAGGGATTTGGAGCCCCATGACTCTGCAAGCCTTTTTTGAACTATCATGAAACTCAGAAGCAATATTTCCAATTGCTCAATATTTCTTAGAAAAGGAAAAATATGGTCTTATAGACTCTGTTCCTTTTTGCCCATTATCACAAGTCCAAAGGGAATGCAAAAACCATCATGTGAAGAACAGCTCAGTCATCCTCTGAGATTGCGGATTTCACCCCATGGACAAAGCTCTCAGGAAACGTGGGGATCATGACTTCACACAAGGTCTTAACGTCACTTTGCTAATAATTATTGAGCCCAAAGGGATGTAGAGATAAACAGAATATGATTTCCACTTTCAAAGATCTCCTAGACTGAAGTGGGAGAGATGCATAATTACAATGTACTTTGTTAATACAACCTGCTATGAGTGTATTGGAAAGAATGCCTCATCCCAGAGAAGATGGGAGAGGAAGGTATCAAAGAAAGTTTGCTACTATAGCAGATACCTTACTCAAGACAAATAAATGAAGTTAGCTATGTATGAGTACAGAGGGGATGGGTGTCAGGATGCGCCAAAGGATGGAGAAGATGAGCAAACAGAGAGGCATGGGATGTGCTGGAAGACATAATCCACCAAGGAGAGCAGATGAGGCTGGAAGGCTTGTCAGAGACAAGCTCAGGAGAGGCCAGAATGTCGCCCTGATCACCTGGGCCAAAAGATAGGAAGTCACTTTGTTCAGAGCTGAAGGAAAGAGAGGGTATCAGTTGAGATGCTGATCTCAAAGCCAGGATGCTTGTTAAAACAAAACAAAAAACTTATGTGTGGGATCCTAAAAATCAGATTTGTTTGCCCCAGAAATTGGTTCTTCAGTGAATAGTTTTTTAGCAAACTGGCCTGCGTGTATGTCAGTGCTGGAGTTGCAAAGGTATGTGGATGCACACGTGTTCTTGGCCTTCATGTCTAGTGGAGACCAAGAAAGACTTGGCTAGGCAAAGAGAGGAGGGAAGAGCAAGCAAGAGCATGGGCAAAGTCCTGGACTTGAAGAGGCATCAGGACTCCTGGGTTCAAGAGACAGGAGATTACCGTGTCCAGAGCTGAAGGAGAGAGAGGGTAGCAGTCGAGATGCTGACGCCAAAGCTAGGATGCTTGTAAAAAAAAAAAAAAGCCTATTTGGATGATTATATTTTGTTTTTAATGCCAAAACTATGATGTAACAACTGGAGATTTCTAATACTGTCCACCTAGAATTTTAAAGGCATATTTTTGGGGGGCACCACCTTTGTCTGAGAGCTGAAGGAAACAGACATGATACAGCAGCCAGGAGAGACAGTGCTGTCATGCTCTCACCACTGGAAAGAGAACCACTGACAGAGGCATGGGGCAGGTGTTCCTGCAAGAGCTGCGGACACTCACTGAGGAGATGGGGGCCACTAGGAGATCTTCAGAGAAGGCAATGGCACCCCACTCCAGTACCCTTGCCTGGAAAATCCCATGGACGAGGAACCAGGTGGGCTGCAGTCTATGGGGTCGTTAAGAGTCGGATACGACTGAGCGACTTCACTTTGACTTTTCACTTTCATGTACTGGAGAAGGAAATGGCAACCCACTCTGGTGTTCTTGCCTGGAGAATCCTAGGGACAGAGGAGCCTGGTGGGCTGCTGTCTATAGGGCCGCACAGAGTCGGACACGACTGAAGCGACTTAGCAGCAGCAGCAGCAGCAGGAGATCTTCACTCGGGGCTCCCTGCTTCAAGGAAAGCCAGTCAATGTTAGACTCCGGAAGCCCTAGGATTCTAGGCTAGCTATCCGTTTTATCGCCTCGTGGGCCCAGCTTTTCATCAAGAAAACACTTTTAGCTTGTACATTCACTTGATTCATAAAACAAAGACACAGCAAGTGCCTACTATTGATATGGGTTGGGTCTTCATCTCTAAGTTTCTTAGGTGGCAGTGAGTATTAGGCATCATCAGCCATTCACGTTAACCTCTAGTGGCAGAAATACTACCCATCTGGAAGCAGGGATGCAAAACTAGCATAAGCAGACTTTCATACCCAAATTGAATGGACTTTGCAATGGGATTAGGGGGTGGTTGATCACCTTTACTGATAGTGAGAAAGGTCATCTCTGGCCAAATGGGAAAAATAAAAATGAACAGCTCGGTACAGTGGTGATGACTTGTCCCTAGTGGATAAGACAATGGAGAGTGTAATCAAAAGGACAAGTTCCTGGTTTCCCTTGAAACAAAGTACACCACCTGGGTTAGAATCAGATGTGGACAGCCAGAGCCACCAACTTTCTGGTCCAACCTGGACACTTCTCTTTGAGGAAGGGAGTGAAGAAATCACCAGAAATCACATCATTTTGCCAACTACAAATTGGCACTTACTGTCTCCCTCCCCAAGAATTAAATCATGACCTCATGCAGCTGAGCTTCAACATCCCCTGAACCGAGTGCAGGGCAGAGATCCAGAATGAGGCACTCTGTGCTCTGGAAAAAACTGTCAGAACAGGTCTTCCAGAAGAAAATTTTGAGCCCAATTCTTGCATCTCCTCATATCTAGAAAAGCACTAACATCCTTCATGGTGACATCTGCTCCTCATGACTAGCAGCGGCCTTCTGAAAAGAGGTATGTGCCTGATTGCATGCACTTCCCCTTCACCAAAATCACATATATGCTGACCTGCCACCGTGCCTCTTTGGAGCAGTTCCTCTTTGAAATGCTGTCTCCAGGACTATAGTCTTCATTTTGCCCCAAATAAAATTTAACTCATAACTCTCATGTCGTGGTTATTTTTTTCAGTAGACAATATGCTAAGCAAGATTCTCCAATCCTTTAAACTTGTCATTTACAATTTTTTAAGGAAATCAAGCAACTTGAAAGACACTGCATGAATCCTGCCTCATCTTTCTATCATTGTGACCCAAGATTTCTGTAAGGTACATTCTCATCCACAGATGCTTGTTCTCATAGTGAAATGTGAGAGTAGATTCAGGAGATGCAGACACTATATCTGAAAAGAACTCCTAGGTTATATGAAATAAAATAACTTATGCTGACACATTATATATAACATTATATTAATACCTGGTGTAATGTCTTATTAATTAGGAAATTAGTAAGATAAAATTTTAAAAAATCTTGGTGAGAAAAGTAGTTTTTAGGACACAGCAAAATGCAATTTTTTGCTTCTGAAGGTAGGTTACTTACATGTTTAAATTTTGGAATATCACAGGGAGCCAACATAGCATTCGGTTAAGGAAGGAAATACAAAGACAGAGCACTGGTGATCTGTCCAAGGTTGTTGAGGATGTAAATGAGAGGCAGAGGCAAATTCAACTTTATGTCAGCCATGGTCTCATTCTAGCACACCAAGAACTAACTTGAACTTGCAAAGAAAGACTTTCTTGCTTGGGGAAATTCCTAACACTGCAGGGCTCTACAAATGGACTGATCGAAATTATAGTGATCACTCATGGTAATAATGATAAATGATGATTAACCCCCAAAGCGAAGCCTCCACACAGCTCACTAGGAAAGATATTCCATGTCAACACAAAGCAGAGATACAACAGGAGCTGGAGAGTTTGGGGTCCTGGGGAGAACTGGTGGCCACTGGTTAATCATGATGGTCTCCCACAGATGGCATCATTCAACCACTCAAGCTCTCAGAATAAATGGAAGGCAGAGTTTTGAGGCACCTAAAATACCAAGTTATTCCTATTGATTTCAACCTCTTTGCAACTAGTTCCACTGTAACTATTTAAATGACTAAAAGACTAGATTAGATGTGTTTTTTAATAAAGAGAATCTAGAAAAACTAATCAGCTTTCTGTTCTTTATACACGCACACACAAAAGCAAATAATTTTCTAACCAAATCCATAAATGGTCAACTGAAACAAATGTGCCTATATCTTTACAGCTAATTACAGACACATAAAATGCCAGAATGTTTAAAAATTTAGGGAAGATACAAAGCAATGGTAATGATGTGAAACCCATTTTACATTACTTTAGATCATACTTAATTAAACTTGACAAAGTTTTAGGTGTCAGAAATCAAGGTCAATAGAAAGTCCAGAAATAAACCCACACCCCTATGGTCAATTAATCTACAACAAAGGAGGCAAGAACATACAATGGAGAAAAGATAGTCTCTTTAATAAGTGGTGCTGAGAAAATTCAACAGCTACATGTAAAAAAGATGAAATTAGAACATGCTTTAACACCATATACAAAAATAAATTAAAAATTGATTAAAGATCTAAATTTAAGGCTGCTGCTGCTGCTACTGCTAAGTAGCTTCAGTCGTGTCCGACTCTGTGCAACCCCCCAGACGGCAGCCCACCAGGCTCTGCTGTCCCTGGGATTCTCCAGGCAAGAGCACTGGAGTGGGTTGCCATTTCCTTCTCCAAAATGTAAGGCTAGATACTATAAAACTCTCAAGCAGAACACTTTGACATAAATCACTAGCAATATCTTTTTGGATCCACCTCCTGGAATAATGAAAATAAAAACAAAAATAAACAAATGGGACTTAGTTAAAATTAAAAGCTTTTGTACAGTAAAGGAAACCATAAACAAAATGAAAAGACTATGCACAGAATGGGAGAAAATATTTGCAACAAGAGATTAATCTCTAAAATACACAAATAGCTCATGTTAATCAAAAGCAAAAAAAAAAAAAAGAAAATGCAAATAAAAATTGGGCAGAAGACCTTACTAGACATTTCTCCAAAGAAGATATACAGATGGTCAAAAAGCACATGAAAAAATGCTCAACATCACTAATTATTAGAGAAATGCAAATCGAAACTATAATGTATCATCTCACTCAAGTTAGAATGGCCATCATCAAAAAGTCTACAAACAGTAAATGCTAGAGAGGGTAGGAGAAAAGGGAACCCACCTACCCTGTTGGTGGGAATATAATTTGGTACAACCATTATAGAGATTAGTATGGAGGCTCCTTAAAGAACTAAAAACAGGACTGCCATATGACCCAGCAATCTGACTCCTAGGCATATACCCAGAGAAAACGATACTGTGCAAAATCACATGTGCCAGAATGGTCACTGCAGCACAATTTATAACAGCCAGGACATGGAAGCAACCTAAATATTCATCAGTGGAGAAATGGATAAAGAGGTGGTACATATATACAACGGAATATCACTCAACTATAAAAAAGAACAAAATAATGTCATTTGCAGCAACACGGCTGGACCTAGAGACAGTCAGAATGAAGATGGTCAGAGAAAGACAAGTGTCACACAATATCACTTATATGTGGAATCTAAAACTAAAACAAAAACAACACAAATGAACGTATTTACAAAATAGAAACAGACTCAGACTAAGAAAACAAACTTACGATTACCAAAGGGGTACAGTTCAGTTCAGTCGCTCAGTCATGTCTGACTCTTTGCGACCCCATGAATCGAAGCACGCCAGGCCTCCCTGTCTGCCGGAGGCCACCACGGGAGATCCCACCCATGACAAAGGTCATGTGGAAGAGAACTGTTAAGCAAGGCTTCAGAACTCAAGGGGCTCCCTAGGCTTTCTCGAGCATCTACCCCAAAACCAGAATCTGTCTGTTTTACTATTTCATGACTTTCACCAACTCCTCTGACATTAACAGGGGGCTAACCCTGACCACTTTTCTCTGGAGAAAATCAACTTAGGGCTATAGCTAATAAGTCTCCTGGACATGAGAGGAATATTTCAAATCAAACCCCCTCTGTTAGCATTCTAGCTTGCTCAGCAGGTATATCCAGACTCTTACAGCTACGCATGTGATTACTTACAGCCTCCCAACTGTGAGAGGCATGGAAAGCCTAAAACATAGAGCCTTTGAAAGAGTTAAAAGTTATTAGAGTAGTGCTAATGCTGATGTAAGATTTCATTATTGGGCCAATGCTTGTTGCTAAGTTCCCACATCTCTTATCCACTGTGCATCTGGGAATGCATTAGTTAACATAGTGAGAACACTAGAAAAACAAGTGTAGCCTTGAATTTAACCATATCAGACTTTTGAGCTAATTGGTTCTTTCTTGTAACTCACTGCACCTTTGCTCTGTGAAAAATGTAACTCTGTTTGGCATTTTCTGAGGCTGACATAGATTAGAAATATAAAGAAAAAACACTTTGAGGGAAAATAAGTTTTCTGGTTGAGCAGCCTTTATCAAAAGAGGGTCATAAAATGTTCACAGGCCTCCAAGGCCAGAAGATACTGTACACAACATCTTTTGTGGAAAAGGTATGCATAAAAATCATGGTTTCAATAAGGGCAATACTGCTGGAATGTTGGGCTGACTCTGTATGACGTTGCATCTTTCATTTCCCTCTATGTACAAAAAAGTATATAAGTACCGTTTAAAAATAAAGCTATGGATCTCGCTCATCAAAGCAGCATGATCTCCTCGTGTCAATCATTTTCCTCCTTTTACTCTCTCTTTCAGGCTAGTTCCCATTTGGAGTACAGAGATCCGCCGTGTCTACTTATTTGCCTGGGTTTCTAAGACCTGATCTGGAAGGCGCCCTGTGCCTTCACTCCCCCGGGAGACCGGGAGGGTACCTGTGGCCTCACGTAGACGGTGCAAGTCTCTTGTCTTGAGACTTTATTGATTTTCTGTATAAACCAAGGAACACCAGCCTCTTTTCTTCTCTCCTCTATTTTCTTATCTACAACATTATTTCCTTATCTCTCTCTCTAAATCAATCGCCAACGCCGTTTCTCCTTCAGGTTTCCCTGGATCCTGCGGGGGCTGGACCCCGGTGCCTGTCCATCACCAACTCCTGGAGTTCACTCGGACTCATGTCCATTGAGTCAGTGATGCCATCCAGCCATCTCATCCTCTGTCATCCCTTTCTCCTCCTGCCCCCAATCCCTCCCAGCATCAGAGTTTTTTCCAATGAGTCAACTCTTCACATGAGGTGGACAAAGTACTGGAGTTTCAGCTTTAACATCAGTCCTTGAGAGGAAATCCCAGGGCTGATCTCCTTTAAGATGGACTGGTTGGCTCTCCTTGCAGTCCAAGGGACTCTCAAGAGTCTTCTCCAACACCACAGTTCAAAAGCATCAATAATTCGGCGCTCAGCCTTCTTCACAGTCCAACTCTCACATCCATACATGACCACTGGAAAAACCATAGCCTTGACTAGATGGACCTTAGTTGGCAAAGTAATGTCTCTGCTTTTGAATATGCTATCTAGGTTGGTCATAACTTTGCTTCCAAGGGGTAAGTGTCTTTTAATTTCATGGCTGCAATCACCATCTGCAGTGATTTTGGAGCCCCCCAAAAATAAAGCCTGACACTATTTCCACCGTTTCCCCATCTATTTGCCATGAAGTGATGGGACTGGATGTCATGATCTTCGTTTTCTGAATGTTGAGCTTTAAGCCAACTTTTTCACTCTCCACTCTCACTTTCATCAAGAGGCTTTTTAGGGAGGGATAAATTAAGGGTTTGGGATTAACATATACACACTGCTACATACAAAATAAACAGTCAACAAGGAACTAGTATATAGCACAGGGAACATTACTCAATACACTATAATAATCTATATGGGAAAAGAATCTGAAAAAGAATGGATATATGCATATGTATAACTGAATCACCTTGCTGTACACCTGAAACACAGCACTGTAAATCAACTATAATCCAATATAAAATAAAAAGTTAAAGAAAAAGGAAATCAAGGGGAAGTACATAAGATGCAATGTCTCAAAGCTCCCTGGAAACATCTGAGTTTCCAAAAGGATGTGTCAGTGGGAAAAAAAAAAAAAAAAAAACAGCCAACTGTTTTGGCTTCTAATGAATATGCTTTTAACTCTGAAGGTAGGTTTATTGGTAAATATGCCCACTCACTCACGCCTACCCACACACTCATGCACACAGATACATATACACAAACCTTTAACAATTTGTTTCTGTTGATTAGTTACTGTGTCCCATTTGAGTCCCTGTCTTAATTTTTTAAAAAGCTTTTTTAAAAAAGAAAAATTTATTTGGTTACACAGAAGTCTTAGTTTTGGCATGCAGGATCTTTACTTGAAGAACGTGGGATTCAGTTCCCCAACCAAGGAGCAAACCTGGGTCCCCTGCATTGGGAAAAGCTTTTTATAAAGGATGCTTTCTAGAATGGTTTGCCTAGGATAATCCTGCAGAGTTTATTAACGAGTTAATAAAAATCTACCTCTAAATTCAATAAAACCAGGTGAGCAGATGATTCTCTCGGCAAGACTCCAAAACAAACCTGAGGGTTAATTTACCTCTTGGCACATGTTTATGGCATTCATTCACAGTGAGGAAACTGGGAGATGAGAAAAGGCAGAGCTGAGAAGAGAGCAGTTCGACACATCTGTCCCCTCTCTACCATCAGAAAATGAGTGTGGCTCTGCCGTGAAGAGAAAGCAAATTGTGAAGGACTTTGGATATAATTTCTTTTCTATGGGGATGGTCCCTGTCTCCTCTACAATGTCACAAACCTCCATCCATAGTTCATCAGGCACTCTATCTATCAGATCTAGTCCCTTAAATCTATTTCTCACTTCCACTGTATAATCATAAGGGATTTGATTTAGGTCATACCTGATTTAGGTCATACCTGAATGGTTCCCTACTTTCTTCAATTTAAGTCTGAATTTGGCAATAAGGAGTTCATGATCTGAGCCACAGTCAGCTCCTGGTCTTGTTTTTGCTGACTGTATAGAGCTTCTCCATCTTTGGCTGCAAAGAATATAATCAATCTGATTTCGGTGTTGACCATCTGGTGATGTCCATGTGTATAGTCTTCTCTTGTGTTGTTGGAAGAGGGTGTTTGCTATGACCAGTGCATTCTCTCGGCAAAACTCTATTAGCCTTTGCCCTGCTTCATTCAGTATTCCAAGGCCAAATTTGCTGTTACCCCAGGTGTTTCTTGACTTCCTACTTTTACATTCCAGTCCCCTATAATGAAAGGGACATCTTTTTTGGGTGTTAGTTCTAAAAGGTCTTGTAGGTCTTCACAGAACCGTTCAACTTCAGCTCTTCAGCATTACTAGTTGGGGCATAGGCATATATGCAGAGTACATCATGAGAAACGCTGGGCTGGAAGAAGCACAAGCTCGAACCAAGATTGCTGGGAGAAAATAACTTCAGATATGCAGATGACACAACCCTTATGGCAGAAACTAAAGAGGAACTAAAAAGCCTCTTGATGAAAGTGAAAGAGGAGAGTGAAAAAGTTGGCTTAAAGCTCAACATTCAGAAAACTAAGATCATGACATCTGGTCCCATCACTTCATGGGAAATAGATGGGGAAACAGTGGAAACAGTGTCAGACTTTATTTTTTTGGGCTCCAAAATCACTGCAGATGGTGACTGCAGCCATGAAATTAAAAGACGCTTACTCCTTGGAAGAAAAGTTATGACCAACCTAGATAGCATATTCAAAAGCAGAGACATTACTTTGCCTACAAAGGTCCATCTAGTCAAGGCTATGGTTTTTCCAGTGGTCATGTATGGATGTGAGAGTTGGACTGTGAAGAAAGCTGAGTGCTGAAGAATTGATGCTTTTGAACTGTGGTGTTGGAGAAGACTCTTCAGAGTCCCTTGGACTGCAAGGAGATCCAACCAGTCCATCCTAAAGGAGATCAGTCCTGGGTGTTCATTGGAAGGACTGATGCTAAAGCTGAAACTCCAATACTTTGGCCACCTCATGTGAAGAGTTGACTCATTGGAAAAGACTTTGATGTTGGGAGGGATTAGGGGCAGGAGGAGAAGGGGACGACAGAGGATGAGATGGCTGGATGGCATCACTGACTCGATGAACATGAATCTGAGTGAACTCCAGGAGTTGCTGATGGACAGGGAGGCCTGGCGTGCTGCAATTCATGGGGTCGCAAAGAGTCGGACACGACTGAGCGACTGAAATGAACTGAACTGAACTTGGATATAATAATTTTTGTGGACCAACAACGAGGTCCTACTGTATAGCACAGGGAACTATATTCAATATCCTGTGATAAATCATAATGGAGAAGAATATGAAAAAGTACATTTTGTGTAACTGAGTTACTTTGCTGTATAGCAGCAAAACACAACAGACTAAATCAACTATACTGCAACAAGATTTTTAAAAAAAGAATTTTACTAGCATCACCAATAATGATTCTAACTTTTGTCAAGGAGTTTTGAATTGTGAGTCTCACATGTTCCCCTTTGTATATTAAGATAGCAACAAAGTTGGGTGCAATTTAAAAGATGCAAAGAAAATGTTTCACATATATTAGATGGATGGATAGGTGTTCAAATAGCCTGATGGTCACACTAGTTCCTGGACTGTAACTTTGTGAGATTTTCCCTTTTCACTAGATTTTTAAAAGCATTTCTTTGCATGTGGTAGGTTCATACCTAGCCTTGAGGTTAAGGAAGAACTTAACATTTCAATGGTCCAGACTATCTCATTACTCATCGCTGACCTCAAATCTTCTTCATCTCCCAATGGGCAGTGGGTGGTCAGATTTTCTTGTGATAACGATTAAGCAGAAAATCAGTTTTTTTCTCATTTTTATCCTGTTCTTTCTCATTTTCCAACTTATTATATTTCAAGCTGATTAAGCAATTTTCACACTAATGTCAACATTGATTAATCAGAGAACTGTTGGGATAAATGGAAAAACTCCAGCACAGGATTGTTGTGACACTGGCTAGAACTCCAAGTTTTTAGTAAGGAGAAAAATGCATCACGCCATTTTAAATATCCAATAAGACTCGAGAAGAAAGAGCCTGGGTTTAACACGTGCCAGAGAACAGTGACCCTGGGCTACAGCCGAAGTCTGAATATTGGCCTCCCTATTCCCAAGAGACTCACGCAGACTCTGACTTTTCAAGCTGGATAAGGAAGTGGGACTGAAAAGTATATTTAAATAGACATTATAAAAGTTAGGAAATAAGGGTTCTTAATATACATCAAGCTCTGAGAAATTTTTCTATAAAGAGCCATGTAAATTGACCATTTTTAACTAACTGTGCTCGATTTCCTCACGTGTCTTTAATAGACCCTTCTGGAAATTCAGCCTTGGTTTCTGAGAAAAGTTAAGCTGGAAGAGTTAGACATAGACAGATATGAGACATGATCGGAGCTTCTTTTGGTATTAGAAAACATCTCCTGCAATCCTACCCCATAAATATCAGACTTTATTGCTTAAGCATGAAGTTGGATATTTGGTGTTTAAGTTTTATATACCTAGTGAACTGCCATCTCAATAAATAAAAATATCTATTAATAAGGAGTGGAAAATATATAACTTGTATTATATAACATGTATATATATATTGTATATACTTATATATAACCTATATATTATATATATTAACTTCCTAATAAAATGTCTCTATTTACAAAACAAAATTGTAAGGTATTTTTATTATAAAGTATATCTGTACATTGCATATATTATCAACATAACCTGCATCTCTGAGTCTTTTCTGAATAAAAAGAAATAACTTCCATGTAGCAACAATAGGAAAAGGAGGGTGAGAAGGCCCCGTAAGGTGACTTCCAGAGAACAAGATGCAACTCCTCCTTCTCCCCTGACTCCCACCCCACCCCTGGACGCTCTCAGCACGATGCTGTGCTAGGCTCATCCAAGACTCAAAGGAAACAAACACAGAGTCTGCCCTGAATTCAAAAACATCACCTGCAGATGCTGTCAAGCTTACCATCACCTCATCTCACCGAAGCCCCCTCGTACTGCTGAACTAAAACATCCTCAATGCTGGCGACACAGTTTACCTTTGGATGGAGGTTAATTAGGTCAGCCCATGGAAAAGAATACCAGAAGTCTCCCTTTCCTCTACAGAGAGACTGATAAAGTGGAATCCAAAATGAATGCCTCTGGACAGTGATAAGACACATATAGAGCATCAGTGGTTCTCAAACTTGACTGTCTAACAGTCACCTGGGAGGTTTCTCAACATCAATCCAAAAGGTCTGGCTGCATGCCAAGAATACTTAGCGCCAGCTCTCTGTTGGGTGGTACCTTGGGCAGCAATAGAAAAGCTTCCCAAGGAGATGCCAATGTGCAGCCAGGGCTGAGGGCCATGGTTTTGCTTGTTCCTGATATACCTAGCAGTCAGGAGAGGGGGCATCCTGTTCCAAAGGCCTGAAACTCAAGACACTACAGAAAACTGACAACAAAGAGGTCTGCTTACCTAAATGTAGAACCTGAAAAACTCGAAAGAAAATTAGCAGAGACCTTGTGAGTCAATTAAACCCCCCAAATTCAGCCTTTCAAGAGCTGTGATTGGCTGGAGGGCCCACGTCCCCTGCCTCAAGTGTGACTTGGAATCCAGCACAAGCTTCTGCTAGAAGACAAAGATGCTTTTTGAAGGGAATTTCAGACTTCACACTTCTAGAAACACTGAAATCCAAATTAAGTACTTGAGGCAAATGGCAGGCAAAATACTCCTCTTACTGTTCAGTTATTAACTCTCCTTTTTAAAGATGCTGTTTTTGTTTTTATGATGAGCCCTTGCAGTAAAGATTCCGATGCTGGGAAAGATTGAAAGCAGAAGAAGGGGACAACAGAGGATGAGATGGTTGAATGATATCACTGAGTCAATGGACATGAGTTTGAGCAAACTCCAGGAGATGGCGAAGGACAGGGAAGGCTGGTGTGCTGCCCATGGGGTTGCAAAAAGTCAGACATAACTTATCGACTGAATAACAACAAGTTACATGCACATATGATGTGACCCTAGTGTGGTGAAGAGCTCCTATAAGTGGGAGGGCAGGGAAGAAGCTGGGGTCAGCTACCCAAAGAATCTGTAGCCCTTGTTCTTAAAACCAAGCATTTTTGAAAAGTCAGGCAGGGCTGTCCTTTGCCCTTGGGAAATTCTTATCTAAATCATCCAAGCAGATTCTGCAGAATCTTAAAAGGAGATAAGATTTCCTTCACCATACTACAGGCCTAGAGTAAGAATTTCTCAAATTGGAGACACTACAAAGAGTTAAAAAAAAAAAGAAGCTTTTCTATGAAATCATCACCAGGCAACGTAATATATAAGCTAATTCAATGTTAGGAGTCCTGACACTGAGTAAACGCCTCTGTAATATTTATTCAAGAAGTCATAAATTCTAATATGTGCTTATGACACTCTTGAGAGACATTCATAAAAATTAAGGCTTATCAACAGAGTGAGCAAGTACATATGAATCATTTCTTTAGGGAAAAAAAGGCAGGCAATGTATAAGAAAATAATCTTCAAGGCTAAATCTTAATTGAGTAAACATATTGGTTAAAAACCAAATGCAACACTGAATTTCTGATAAATTTCCTCTCAAAAGCAGCCTGTCATGTAACAAGCAAAGATTTTCAACAAACTGGCTGAGACATAATCCTGCTAACATTTAAAATAAAACCCTCTAGAAGTGCTCTTAATCCTCCTCTACATATTTTTAAGAAAGTGTTTCTAGCTGTGAAAAAATCAAATAGAAATAAATATTCAGCAACAAGAAGTGAGAGGACTGAAAAGAAAAGCTAATTAGTTTTGTTCATACTCATCTTAACTAGTCAATTGTTTTAAATGAAGCAATACTTTGTAAAGAAAATAGATCATGTCTTAAGTAATTGGGCTTCCCTGGTGGCTCAGAGGTTAAAGCGTCTGCCTGGAATGCAGGAGACCTGGGTTTGATCCCTGGGTCAGGAAGATCCCCTGGAGAAGGAAATGGCAACCCAATCCAGTACTCTTGCCTGGAGAATCCCATGGAGGGAGGAGACGGTAGGCTACAGTCCACGGGGTCTCAAAGAGTGGGACACACTGAGTGACTTCACTTTCACTTTTGTTCACTTTCTTAAGTAATTACTTAAACCCCTGGAGCATTAATCATTTGATCATTTTATGACCTAAGAAGGGTAACTGGTTATAATTTCACATTTGTGATCAGGACTAGCCCACAGAAGAAATCATTCAGAAAATAATAGAGAAGACATTGATCAAAATTTCCATGTGGAAGAGGTTCCACAGGTTCCCCTAGGACTGAGTCAGCAACTCCAGTCCATGGACTCCATCCTCTCCTGGCCTGTTTTTGTTTGGCCCATGAGTTAAGAATAGTTTTCACATTTTGTAAAGAGAGTTTATAAGCAAGCCTCACTCATTTTTATGCATCATTCATGCCTGGTTTTGTACAACCACAGAGTTGAACAGTTGTAGCAGAGACTGTATAGCCTTCAAAGCTGAAAATATTTCCTCTCTGGCCCTTTATACAAAAAGTTTATAGACTCCCATCTGAGACCTACAAGGGAGCTATGAACAGAGCCCAGATCTGTAGGACCGATCCAGTGATTTTCTTCTTCTCAACATTTTGCCTCTCCTTGTTGGTCGCTCAGTCATGTCTACCTCTTTGCGACCTCATGGACTGTGTAGCCTGCCAGGCTCCTCTGTCCATGGGATTCTCCATGGCAACAGTTTGGAGTGGATAGCCATCCCCTTCTCCAGGGAATCTTCCCAAGCCAGGAATCAAACACAGGTCTCCTGCACTGCAGGTAGATTCTTTACCATCTGAGCCCACCAGGGAAGCATCTCTTTAAGCCATTTCAATATGTGGTTCACCCCTGGCATATGTTTGAGAGATAAGAGGAAGTTGATGAAGCATGAATGCAGGTACTTGAAGTAGAAAGAAGGCATTGAGAATGGAGCCAGAGACAGCAAATGAGAAGGGGACAAAGGTACGATTAATTCACTTCCTAGTTTCACAGGAGAATTCTGCTCCAGGATGGACCACATCCAGAGTCTCACCATACCTGATATATAGGATTTAAATGATGAGACTGGAGGCCTTCTGAATTGATATTAGATCAGATTTGAGGCTTAGAGTTGATGCTCTTTTTAGGGTTAAATCTTTAGGGGATATTAGAATGGAGTGAAAGTATTTTGCTAACGGACATGACATTCATGGGAGCAGGCAGAGGTCGGACCATACTGGGCTGAATAGTGTTGCCTTGAAATCCGTGCAAACCCCAAATCTCAGAAGTAACTTGATTGAGAAATAGAGTGTATGTTGATATATCAAGCTATGATGAGGTCACACTGAATTAGGATGGGCTCTAATCCAATGACTGCTGTCCTTATGGGAAGAGGGAGAAATGGACACACAGTGGGGAATGCCCTGTGAGCACAGAGACACAGGGGGAGAACTCTACGTGAAGACAGAGTCAGGGACTGAATGGAAGCATCCACAAGCCAAAGGACACTGCGGATTGCCAGCAACCCCCACAAGCCAGGCAAGACGCATGGAACAGAGACTCCAGCCGGAACCAGGTCCTTGGTTTCAGACTTCGAGCCTCCGGAAGTCGGAAGGAAGAAATCTGTCTCAAGCCACCCAGTTTGAGGTGCTTTGTTATGGCAGCTGGAGGAAACTAATGCAGATGAGCGGGCAAGGGGACATGGCTTTATGGAAAAGAATTCAGATCAAGAGAACAGAAGAAGGTGGTGGAATGTCAAGCCCTGTAAAACCTTTCTATTTGAGACACAAACTCAGAGTACCTCTAGAAGACCTTGAGGGAAAACAAAACAAAAATCCAGAGACCTTGATTCCTAAATCTGATTGGGTTTTTACAAACACATGTTGCCAATGTAAGGAGAACTGACTCACACTTGAGTCTTCTCTTCCCAACAGGCCTGTTTACAAACCCATTCCTAAATTCCAAGTTTTTCCCAGTCACCCCACTATGATTGGGAAACAAAATGCCTTTTTACCAAAGAGGAAAGTAGATTAACTAACATCACCACAAGGATGTTCCTGACCTATCTTTACTCTGAAATAATCTTAAATTTCCACAGATGACCTAGTTTTTAAAATAGCTTGTACAGGGTGATTTTTTTTTTTGTACACATTCAAATAGTATAATGAAAATTCAAAAAATTAAAATATGCTTATTAAAAAAACCCCAAAAGATATAATGCACATACTCAAAGCCAACTTGTAAAGAAATCATAGTTACTTGTAGAATTTCCCATTGTTCATAACACACCTCTCATATAACTTGGCACCAGATATTCTAAAGGTTAATTTCCACCATTACCACCACCCCCATCTGTCACACATGCACACACACACGCTTTTCAACATAACGCTGTGGAAGGCTGAAGCTGTGGGTGAGATATTATACATTCCTTCCTTCCTCAAGACAGCAAGGAAATGGTAGTAAAGACACAAAGCTGTAGTCACACTATAAAGGTATGTCTAAAATTTGGTGCCTGTTGAGTTTTCCTGTGTAATGCAGTCACTGAGTGATAAAAAAAT
Organism: Oryx dammah; assembly: GCF_014754425.2. NCBI lineage: Eukaryota > Metazoa > Chordata > Mammalia > Artiodactyla > Bovidae > Oryx > Oryx dammah. Next base: position 52,776,093 of record NW_024070185.1, read on the forward strand.
TAGACATACTGCTTTGAAACTCTGTATAATACACATAAAAACAAGTGCCACAAGCTCATGATAAAGCAGTTCCTGAGGTCCATATTTAAGCCACTATTCCAGCTTTTGAGCAGCTAAATTCTTCTAATCAATTCACAAGGGACTCATCTTGGAATTTTTCTCTTTATCATCATGTTGTCTTATAACTTGGTATGAGTTATTTTAAAGAAATTCTGTCGTCTAGATTCTTAATGAGCTCATAGTATTTTCCCATGGATTTACATTCCTATACACCCTAGAAAATACTGTCTCCTTCTCCCACCTTCCTGTCTCATTATTCTCCTATAGTCTCAAACAGATACGGATTTTAAATAACCCACAGAGAGAGGAAAGCAAATGGCAACTTGATACCATTACTTTGGGAGAGTCCCTTGCTAGTCGAGACACAAGCATTCCTCTTCCTAAAGTATCAGTTAGCTCCTAAGAAGGGCTAGCTTCCAAAAGAAACAAACAAAACCCACTGACTTCTCTTGAGTAGTCTGCAGGACATTTATGAAAATATCTCCTAAGACTAGGAATTCTTAAAAAGTTGTCCATTGTAAACCCAAGACCACCACTGCTCAAAGCAAGAAAGTAACCAGCTGAAAGAGGAAATGTAAATATATGTCTTCCTTTTCTCAGCACCCCAAGAAAAAGGCACTGAAATGACTGCACACCAGGCAGCCGCACACCACCACTGTGCCAGAGCTTCTGCAGAAATAGGGCCGCAACACTGTGCCTAAATTCATCACACTCCTCTGGAGGCGCTCTACCCGAGTCTGAGCTCAAGAGCTTCTTCTGGCCTCTGATGCAAGCACTCGGTAAATCTTTCAGTTCAGAGACGGGGACTGACCAGAGGAGGAGAGCGTGGCATTCACAAACGGTTTCCACCCTCTCAAGCACGTTACCTTATTCTGCTCACACACATACTGTATCTTCAGGGTGTCCATGGCTCTGATCAGGGCTTGCACGGCAGTGAATATGTTTTGGTAAACCAGCTTCGTGAACCCCTTTCTGTCTTCGTCGCTGTAGCCAGACCCATGGATGATTCTCATCTGCTTGATAAACGTGCTTTTGCCACTTTCACCAGTTCCTAATAAGACAAATCAAGTGAAAAAATGCAGTCAGCAGTCTTTAAAAGGAATGAAGTGAGAAGAAAGGACTGTGTGGCAGCGTTGGTCAATATCAGGATTAGTAAATTGACATGGGGGCCTGGAAAGGGACTGCTGAGTACTTCCGCAGTTTATGCTGCATGGTAGTGCCATCCTAAACCCCAGGGCCTGTGCTTTAGGGGCCACAAATAGCACACACACAATTTATTAAGGACACATAAGTGTCCATGTCACTTGGAGTAATCTTAAGCATCAGCTCTTGTGACTAACACCGTTTAGGCCCCAGGAAATTGCTCCCGCACATCCCCTGCCCTAAGATCTTGAAACAACTGGCCACTGTGCCTGAAAGCCCTAAACATTTAAGGGTTTTCCTACTGCTAATCCCAGCCATGGCAGGGCTGGGGTGCTGCTTCAGAGGGCAGGGAGGGTCTGAGGAGCAGAAATACCTGGAGAGGAGAAAAGGCTGACTTGCCAAGTCCTTTCTTTCACACACGAGTACAATGCATCCTTGTACAATAAAGCACCTTCCCCAGTTGTACCAAATGTTTTTATCCCTCCCCCTCCTCATATTCCAATTTGCTGTTCAGGAGGCCCTCCAAACTCATGACACTGTACATGGCAACCAAGGTTTGATGGTTTACAACATCAAACCATTCCTATCGCCATTAAATATGTATAGATGCCCAGACAACCTATATGAAACATGATGCTGGGGCTTTACATTAATATTAGACTGAGATATTGCTTGGACAGACAGAGAAAGTTGCAATATAAGTGATAGACTTGAGTGATGGAACTAAAATACTTTCTAATAGGTTTTGTGATAATTTATCTATGAGATCTTATCACCATGTTTGGAACATAATGTATTTATGGTTCATTTTCAAATTCAAGTATTGCTTTAAAGAAGGTTTTTTTTTTTTTAACAATTCAGGTTGATATGACCTCACTAGGGCAAAGTTTCTTCAAATTGGAATTAATGAAAAATGATCTGAGAACTAAAATGACTCAAGAGAAGTTGGATATTTCAAATAGATGAATTGTAATATATACAATATACATTCAATATACCTGTTACAAAAAGTCATTTAATTCAGCATTTCTAGTAAAATAACATGAGTTATATGAAAATCTTAATTAATATAATTAATGATTTTACTATAAAAGCCAAGAATTATACAATAGGAAATGACTGACTAATTATAAAATATTTTATTACTCATTCACATTTCATTGACCCAACAGAATATCCAGACAGTGTAGTTATGGTTAAATTCAATTATCTTTGATATTCTGTTGACTGTTAGTCATATAAAAACCATAGTTGTTCGTATTTTTTTTTGACATTTGAGTTATAAAGATATGTTTGTCATAGTAAGAGGATTCAATATATTAATAATGGTTTCTTAGCTTGATTACAGCCTATAACTATTTAGACTTATGGATGTGAGTTTCATCTGTATTCTTGTCAGGGTCTTCTAAATATCAGGCCCCGGAGAAATATCTAGGGGATTTGTTTGATATTTCCATGTGGATGACTGAGACACCTGAGTATTTGATAAGATCTTTCCTTGTAAGGAAAAAAAATTTTTTCTTTAGGACTGATCTTTTCAAAGCACAGACCTGCTTTTCTGTCTCTCCATCCTCAGCTCAAGACCCTCAGTGGGGTCCCTGTGGCTCAGGAAGAAAGACCAAACTCCTTACTGTGGCCAGCGAGGCTGTGGGATCTGGCCCCTCCGTGTTCACCAGCCTCTGTTCCCAACACATTTTCTCCACCCTCTGTGCACCAGCCACACTGGCCTCCTTGAGGTAGCTTTGGTTCATGCTTTGCAGATTCCTTCTGTCTAGTCAAGGCTATGGTTTTTCCAGTGGTCATGTGTGGATGTGAGAGTTGGACTGTGAACAAGGCTGAGCACCGAAGAATTGATGCTTTTGAACTGTGGTGTTGGAGAGGACTCTTGAGAGTCCCTTGGACTGCAAGGAGATCCAACCAGTCCATTCTAAAGGAGATCAGTCTTGGGTGTTCATTGGAAGGACTGATGCTGAAGCTGAAACTCCAGTACTTTGGCCACCTGATGCGAAGAGTTGACTCATTGGAAAAGACTCTGATGCTGGGAGGGATTGGAGGCAGGAGGAGAAGGGGACGACAGAGGATGAGATGGCTGGATGGCATCACCGACTCGATGGACGTGAGTTTGAATGTACTCCGGGAGTTGGTGATGGACAGGGAGGCCGGGAGTTGGTGATGGACAGGGAGGCCTGGCGTGCTGCGATTCATGGGGTCGCAAAGAGTCAGACACGACTGAGCGACTGGACTGGACTGAACTGAACTGAAGATGGTCTTCCTTCATCTTGCTCATCCTTGCTCTTGGTCTGACTTCCCTGTTGCGGTCAAGTCCCTGTACTCTAGGTTCTCAAAGGACCATGAACTTCTCCCTGGAGCACCTGTTCCAGCTGTACTTGTGCCCATTAATGTCATTCTTCCTTTGACATGTCTCCCCTGCTAGCCTGTAGGTTTCATAAGGGGAGACAGGGGCCATGTTTGTTTTTATCACATTGTTTCCCCTTGGGCCAGGACAGGACTGAGCAAGTCTCACTTTCCCCTTGGGCCAGAAATAACGCTGTACACTTGGCACATGCTCAATAAGCTTTTATAAGATTATTGTACAATACACATAACAAAATTTACGATCTTCACTATTTGTAGGTATGCAGTTTGGAAGTGTTAAGCATATTCACACTATTACACAACCAATCTCCAGAACTCATTTCATCCTGCAGAACTGAAACTCATACCCACTAAACAAGTCTCCCTTCCCCCTCCCTCCTTCTCCCAGCCCGTGGCAGCCACCTCATTACTTTCTGTGTCTAGGAGTTTAACTACTCTGGGTACCTCATATAAGTGGGATGGATCACATAGCATTTGTCTTTTGGCGACTGGCTTATTTCACTTAGAATACCCTCAACGGGACTTCCCTGATGGCTCAGCAGTAAAAAATCTGCCTCCAATGCAGGAGATGCAAGTTTGACCCCTGGGTCAGGAAGCTCCCCTGGAGGAGGAAATGGCAACCCACTACAATATTCTCGCCTGGAAAATCCCATGGACAGAGGAGCCAGGCAGTCTACAGTCCATGGGGTCGCAAAGAGTTGGACATGACTGAACGTGCACACACGTATAACACAACACCCTCAAAGTTCATCTTTGAGATAGCATTTCCTTCCTTTTGAAAGCTGGAATCATATTCTAGTATTTTTGAATACATGATAGTGATAAGGAATTCACACAGTCTTGGCCACCTGCACCATCTACAAATAGGAAAGTAGATGGCTCATCCTTTCTCAACCACCCAGGGTGCCATGTGGGTAGCAGTGGGGTCAACCATGGCAGGAACCACTATGAAAGTGGCCAAGCAGGAGCCTTATCTTGATCCTCTGTGACCCTCTCTGGTTACTCCCCTAGTCCCCACAACGGTGAATATTAGAGTCACGATGTGCCCAGTTCTTTGCACACACTCTGTCCTTTGATCTTCACAATCATCCTACAATGCATGAATTATTATCATCTTCTCTACTATACAGATGAGAAACCTGGGGCTCATTCTGTTTAGTAACCCCTGCAAGTGCACAGGATCAGCAAGAGAGAGAGGGGATTTACCCAATCAGACTCTAAGGACAAAGCTGACTGTCAGAAAAGAATGCCAGGGTCACAGACTTAGTCATGCTGGTCTAATGAGGACACATGTGAAGTTCACAGCCACACACTGAACCTTAAGCCCAGGCAGAGCCACTGTCCTCAGGCACACGCTGCTGCTGGGGCCCAAGGAAGAGCCTCCTGACAGGTGTGTGTCCTCTAGAGCAGTCTTAACAAACTGTGAAGCAAAATGCTTGTTGCTTCACTTCCACTTCCAGAGGTGGCAAAGGTGGGTACTGTCTTCTGACATCAGAGATGAGGAACTGGCTGCGAGTCACCCAACAGGGCAAAGCTGATGCAAATTCAGAGCTGTAGCTAGAAACCAGACTGTCAATGCCTCAGCCTGGAAAAGTGAAAGTCGCTCAGCTGGGTTTGACTCTTTGTGACCCCATGGACTATACAGTCTGTGGAATTCTCCAGGCCAGAATATTGGAGTGGGTAGCTCTTCCCTTCTTCAGGGGATCTTCCCACCCCTCTGAAGGAACTGTCTTCCACTTCATCCCCTCAAGAGTTAGTCCTGCCCTATATAAACTCTCAAAGTGCCTGTGGACACCCCAGCGGGGCTCACCCCCTGACTGCTTGTTTGCAGATAGGTCTCTTATTACACCCTTAGTCCAGGAAGGGCAAGGCTTGGGAGTCACTCATTTGGGTACAACAATCATTGAGCCCGCTATATAGTCAGCTCTTAAAATATGGTTAAATGGATAGAACAAACATGAGAAGTCCTCCACAGTCCTTATATTATGGACAACTGTAGAAAGTTGAGATACGAACTAAGTACAATTGTGACAAGACCAGTTTCATGATGACTCTTGGCTGTCAAGGCCCCATATGATAACTGAGGACCTGGGGGAAGACCCTGCACTGTCAGAGCTCGGTCGAAAGTCCTGGATGAGATTAGGGTTCCGCTCTTGCAGAATCTTGGGGTCCCTGCATCTCCTCCATCTATGATGCTGCCATGCTTGCTTCTACTCCACCCAGCAAGGCTGACCTCAGGTCCAGTGCTACTTTACCCAAGCAAAGATTAATACTTCCATGTTCTACACACCACAAAGCTGACGTGAACAGAGAAGTTACGTAACTCTCACATAGCAAGCTGTGATTTGGGCACTCTTAAGTCAGAAAAATCACTCGACTCACCCCAAAGTTCTACACCAAGGTAGAGAAACTTAAGTTATAAAGGCCATTCACTTATAAGAGGTTAAAGCCAAACCTGTCACCAGCCCCCAAAGCAGAAACATTTTTTAAAAAGTCATTGATCTTGCTTTTGGACACAGAACATTTTGAAAAGAAAAGGTTAAACATAATTTTAAAGATTAATCAAAAGATGATATAAATTTATTTGATCAATACCAATATTTTAAATTAGTCTTCAATTCTACATTGTGGTTATTTGAAGAATTAAAAAACAAACATAGGTCAAAAAGGGATAGGTTAAAGGCAAAGAGGAGACTTTGAAAGACATATCAACCTAGGACTGAGGTCACAGAGCAAAGAGACTCCACGGGCTGGGTAGGGGGTTGGGTGAGGAGTTGTGGGGTTGCAGGTATAGACGAGGGGATCCTCTTACTCTCTTTTAAGCCTCAACACAACCCAGTTCAGTTCAGTTCAATCACTCAGTCATGTCCAGCTCTTTGTGACCCCATGAATCACAGCACACCAGGTCTCCCTGTGCATCACCAACTCCTGGAGTCCACCCAAACCCATGTCCATTGAGTCGGTGATGCCATCCAACCATCTCATCCTCTGTCATCCCCTTCTCCTCTTGCCCCCAATCCCTCCCAGCATCAGGGTCTTTTCAAATGACTCAGCTCTTCACATCAGGTGGTCAAAGTATTGGAGTTTCAGCTTCACCATCAGTCCTTTCAATGAACACTCAGGACTATCTCCTTTAGGATGGACTGGCTGGATCTCCTTGCAGTCCAAGGGACTCTCAGGAGTCTTCTCCAACACCACAGTTCAAATGCATCAGTTCTTCTGTGCTCAGCTTTCTTTATAGTCCAACTCTCACATCCATACATGACTACTGGAAAAACCATAGCCTTGACTAGATGGATCTTTGTTGGCAAAGTAATGTTTCTGCTTTTGAGTATGCTGTCTAGGTTGGTCATAACTTTCCTTCCAAGGAGTAAGAGTCTTTTAATTTCATGGCTGCAGTCACCATTTGCAGTGATTTTGGAGCCCAAAAAATTAATGTCAGTCACTGTTTCCCCATCTATTTCCCATGAAGTGATGGTACCGGATGCCATGATCTTCGTTTTCTGAATGTTGAGCTTTAAGCCAACTTTTTCACTCTCCTCTTTCACTTTCATCAAGAGGCTCTTTAGTTCTTCTTCACTTTCTGCCATAAGGGTGGTGTCATCTGCAGATCTGAAGTTATTGCTATTTCTCCCGGCAATCTTGATTCCAGCTTGTGCTTCCTCCAGCCCAGGGTTTCTCATGATGTACTCTGCATATAAGTTGAATAAGTAGAGTGACAATATACAGCCTTGACGTACTCCTTTTCCTAGGAGTCTGTTGTTCCATAACACAGTTAGTATCTTCTTTTTCCAGAAGGAAAACTGATAAAAAAGATTAGTTTATTTAATCTCTGTCCGAGGTAAAAGTCTGTCCAAGGTGACTCAGCTTGGAAGTGATTGCTGAGTCTTGGGCCTACTTCTAGGCCCCTGTTGATGCATGCTCTTCCCATGATAACACCATGTGCTGTTTTACCCTGAGTGTTTCCCAAAATAAATGGCCAAGTTACACCCTCCTATCAGCTTGAGTACTGTCTTCACCTGGTTCAGATATTCCAACACTTGGGACTTTACCTTTAATCCTTCAGAGTTCTGCTCGAAATGAGATGGCCCCAACAGCAGCTAGGGGCTGAGGTGGGAAAGGTAAGTCATTCTCTGCAATGATAGCCATGACGAGGACCACAGGCACTAGTTAACTCAAGCTAAGGACCTGAACTGAGTTTCTGTCTGGATGACCTGTCCATTGATGTAAGTGGAGTGTTAAAAGTCCCCTACTAGTGTTATTGTCAATTTCTCCTTTTATGTCTGTTAATATTTGCCTTACATATTGAGGTGCTCCTATGTTGAGTATTTACAACATTTACAACTGTTATATCTTCTTTTTGGATTGATCCCTTGGAGAAGACTCTTGAGAGTCCCTTGGACTGCAAGGAGATCCAACCAGTCCATTCTAAAAGAGATCAGTCCTGGGTATTCTTTGGAAGGACTGATGCTAAAGCTGAAACTCCAATACTTTGGCCACCTGATGCCAAGAGTTGACTCATTGGAAAAGACTCTGATGCTGGGAGGGATTAGGGGCAGGAGAAGGGGACGACAGAGGATGAGATGGTTGGATGGCATCACTGACTCAATGGACATGAGTTTGGGTGAATTCTGGGAGTTGGTGATGGACAGGGAGGCCTGGCGTGCTGCGATTCATGGGGTTGCAAAGAGTCGAACACGACTGAGCGACTGAACTGCAACTGCAACTTGATCATTATGTAACAGTCTTTATTTTAAAGTCTATTTTGTCTGATATAAGTATGGTTACACTGACTTTTTTTTGATTTCTACTTGCATGGAATGCCTTTCTATCCCCACTCTCAGTTTGTATGTGGCTCTAATCTGAAGTGAGTCTCTTGCAGGCAGCGTATATATAGGTCTTGGTTTTATATCATCACTTCCAAACAGGAATTCAACATTGAGCACACTGTTCTTTTATTTTTCATCAAAGAAAAATCTAAAGGATGTGATTTTTAGAATGAAAATTATTGGTGAGAAGAACAGGTGACTTAGCTTTGACATCACTCCTAATTGTGTGTTGGAATGTGTGCCTGGGGCCAGTAGCACAGGTCCACTCTGCTTTGTTTCTCATCTCTTTGTAAGAATGTTCTCACTGACTCCTCCACGAAATTGACATGCTGGTGGGCACTTCACCACAGCCTCTGCAGATAGCAGGAGAACCAGAGACCTCAAGCAGGGAGCAACATTTTGATTCACAGGGAAGCTGAAGCCTCTGGTTAGAAGGCAAACTCTGGTATCAGGTGACTAAGAGATATAACCAGATGTGACAAGGGGGTAAGGGGGAGGAGAGCACAGTCCAGAAGGACTTTCATTCCAGGACCCAATGCTGATAAAACACAGAGCAGGGAAAGGAATAAAATTACAATTCTATCTCTAGATTCTGTTCCAAATACCAATAAGGGAAATGTCTCTTCTCTTCCACTTAAGCTTTTCTTTCACTGTTTTCATACTTGGGAGGGAAAAACCAGCTATGGGTTATAAGTACTTCAAAACTTTTATTATCATTGAGAGCCTGCTAGCTTGAGGTTCTTACTTATTGTCATCCTTTATTGCAAATGTGACCTACAATCGAATCAGCAGGTAACTTTTGGGTAAGGTGGTCTGGCTGGTAACAGAGATTCCTCAGAGGGCCTGTGTGGGTTCCCTGCTTTTGTGTCTGGTAACCTCAGGGCAGGAGACCAGCCTGCTTCTCACTTAAGGTTTCTCATACTCTCCTAAGTCTCTCACTGTAATGCTCTGCTGAGATCCTCCACCACCCCCAGTCCCTTTTGTAACGAGAACTTTATTTATTTCTGGCTGTGCTGAGCCTTTGTTGCTGTGTGGGCTTTTGTCTAACTGCAGTGAATGGGGCTACGCAATAGTTGCCGCGTGTAGGCTTCTCACTGTGGTGGCTTCCCTTGTTGCATCTGGGAAGATCCCACGTGCCGTGCATAACGTCTTCAGTAGTTGGGGTTCCCAGGCTCCAGAGCACTGGCTCAACAGTGGTGGTGCACAGGCTTAGCTGCTCTGCGGCAGGTGGGATCCTCCTGAAGCAGGGACCAAACCCATGTTTCCTGCATTGGCAGACGATTCTCTATCACTGAGCCACGAGGGACGCCATGCCCTAGCCTTAAATGTGAGTTATTTCCTTTTTCAGAGTAGATGCTCAGTAAGTCGTTAATCCACACAAATACTCCAGCATGGTTGGCACATATGGATAACTATTCTATTTAAGCGAAAGCTCACCTCTGCAGCTGTCCTGCATCCTTGGTTGAGGGGCTTGCCTTCTGCAGGACTTGGAGCTTTCCTCCAGGATACTTGTTCCTGGCATTCATTTACCCAGTGTTTCCCAAACTCCATTATTTATGTACCTACCTTGTTATTTTTATTATATCCATGTACCATCTGTATGATTATATAATATTAAAAATTTTTTTATTTAAATAAATTTGTTATGTAAGGAAACATGATTGTTATGAGTGAAAAATCAGTATCATTTTCCATGAGTAATCAAATTAAATACACTATAATAAGACTTGATGGACGTGAGTCTGAGTGAACTCTGGGAGATGGTGATGGACAGGGAGGCCTGGCATGCTACGATTCATGGGGTCGCAAAGAGTCGGACACGACTGAGTGACTGAACTGAACTGAATAATAAGACTTTAGTGAGATTCTAGCTACAAACATCTGGTCTATCCCCAGTGATCTGGGTACTTCATTTTGGAAAATGATACCCATGAATTATTGTCCTCTTTATGTGAAATGTACCCCTTTACTCCTTATCTTGAAAGGAGCTTTCCCCCTCTTTCTCTCCAGGGGCTTCTGATATTCTACCCAGGAACCTCATCCACATACAAAAAAACTGAGGGTTGAAACTCATGTAACTAAAAGGGAGCCAGAAAAATGTCTTAGTGCTAAAATTTTAAATTCTTTCTGAGATTTGAGAAAGCAATATGAGGTTCAAGTTTCAGCATAACACTCAGAAAGGATCATGGAGGTAAAAAAAGTTTCTTTCTAGGAGCCAGGAGAGAACAGCGGCCAAAGCAAAATAAATCCTTTTCCAAGTGATAGACCAAGGACATCTAAACAGAAAGCCAATTGTTCTCAAGTTTAACTACAATCTTTAGTCAAGACCACCTCCTGGAGAGTCAAATCGAGGTGCTGATAAAGCTTCCCAGATAGACACAGCCATCTCCCACAGTCTGTGATGCCTTCTGAAACTATCTGGGAGAAGTCGTTCCATTTTAGCTCAGTTTTACAGAAGATGATGTACTGATACGTAAACAGAACAGAAATGGGGGCACAATTCTAGACACTGGTGTAAACGATCTATGACACCAGCAAGCAAAAGAGAGTGCAAAACCCATTCTGATGTGACTGGCAGGTTGGCTCCGTGGGAACAGAGACTTATTTCTCTTGTTCTCTGGTGTTCTGGATCCTAAAATAGAGCACACAGTAGGAGCCTAATAAATGCTCGTGCGTGGGTATTTATTGACTAAGACAACCAGGATGATCACGGTTTGGGAAAGCAATAGGAAGAGGGTTTGTGTGGCCAAGAGAAAACTCAGGACTAACTGGACAAGTCTGTTGAGTAACAAAGCATCCTCACATGGGGGCAGGTGAGCTGCCATCTGCCCTTTCTGATGAGGACTCTCGGCACCCGGGGCCAGCCACACAGGGCAACTTAGGTTGTGTACTGGGTTTCCTGATAATGGGGCACATGGTTTAAGAAAATTCCTTTTGGAATCTTCAAGCAGGAGTGGTTCTCAGTAGCAAGGAGGGTGGTCCAGAGGAGAACACCTGGAATTGGGGCACTCTGCTTGGACCCTATTACACTGACCTTGGGTAGCAGCTATGCCATGTGCTGGGCATTTCTGCCCCTGTGAGTGCTACAGTCCTGGTACTTGCTATTCTAAAGATACTGATTTATGAGAGAATCTGGCTAATGCTGGGGAAAATTCCAAATGATGCTCCTACTGCTATGGTCAAAATGTTTGTGCCCCACCTCCACCCCAAATTCATATGTTGAAAACCTTATGCCCAAAGAGATGGTATTAAGAGGGCCTTTGAAGGTGATTAAGTCATGAATGGAGCCCTCAAAGCCTACCAGGCTCCTCCATCCATGGGATTTTCCAGGCAAGAGTACTGGAGTGGGGTGCCATCGCCTTCTCCCATGAGCAATATTAGTGCCCTTATATGATAAAAGAGCCCAGAGAATTCCTTTGCTCCTTCCACCACGTGAGGCCATCAGGAGACGTCTACAACCCAGCCTTGATGGCATCCTCATCTGCAACTTCTAGCTTCGCGCAGTGAGAGATACATTTTACTGTACAGTAACTACCCAGTCGGTAGTATTTTATAGCAGCTCAAACAACCTAAGACATTTAACCAAGTGCGATCCAATGGAAGGAGAGATACTCAATAAAAATGCAAATTCTTGGGCTCCTCCTCAGTTCAACTCTGACTGGCCCTTCCAGGAGCCTGGCAATATGCATTTTAAACAGAGCTCCAGGGGTTCTGATGTTCCCAGTTCATGGAGTGATTGGGAAGCCCTTCTCCAGGTCTCTAAGAGGAACCTCTATTAATGTAATCTGCCTGGGGCTGGAATACTCGAGATTTTACATCATATTCAGTTTAGCTGATAGGTTCCCATACCAAGTTCCAATCTCATTTCTACATGAATAAAATACCTCCGCAGGAGCTCTGTTTTTCAGTTTCCAGACAGGAAACATTTTTAAGGTGCCATAAAGATTCACTTATTTAAATCGATCCTGCCTGCTTCTCCCCAACCCCTTATCACCACCACAATCATGTCACCTTCCCCAGCTCTGCTCTTGTAAAGAGAAACAGGGCTATTTTCACGATGAAAGAAGAAGTGGAAGTGTCCTAGGCAACACAGACGTGGAAACAACTGGAGACAGAGCTCATGGCTGCTCTCTCAGCATACGAGCTAAGTACAAGGCTTTTGAAACAGAAAAGCTGAAAGAGCTTAGGTGATGAGGCTCAATACACAGCTTGAGGTTCCTTTAAAAACCAATTAAAACAATGGAGCAGAATTCAAGATGCTGTCTCATATTTTATAGGTCTTTTGTCTCATGAATCTACAAAATCATTTTTATTGCCTAACCAAGAAAAACAGCAATGCGAAGTATTTCCTGCCACTTTCTCTTTTGGGGCCTCATTTTGATCAAGATGGTATTTTCAAGTCCAAACTTGATTTCTGAGTAGTTCTTATATGAAGCAAAGCCAAAAGATCATGCTAACAATTTTGATCACAAAGAATTTTTGAATAGATGTTTTGCCAATTTGAAGTATCAAAAATAATATACTTCTCATATTTGCCACAAGTGCATTTAGAAGTTCAAATGCAAGAAGATAAGGCTACTTTCTGCTCTAAATTAACTTGAGCTATCTACCTATCCAGCCAAATTTCTATAATTTGCTATAAATGTGGTACTTGTAAAAAAAATCAATAGAAATATTCAGTTTAGCATTAACTGCTTTACGCCAGGAAACAGCTGTCATTAATTGACATGCATCTCCTGTGTGTAATCAACATGATTCAGAGATCTTCCTCACTAGTGAAACATTCTGACACTTCTACAGAGTTATACAATTTGCGCATTCTGTATCAATAGCTCATCTGTATAAGATTTTGGAAAAGTAATAAAATATACAGAATCCTAAGAATCAAATGCTTGTTACTGGCAAAACTCTATTTTGGAAAATGCCCAGGACATCAATTACGTTTCCCTAAAAATGAATAAACTATTCAAATAATCTTTGTGGCTTATAGCTAAAATATTAGCAATCCTATTAGAAGGACAACTCATTTCACTTATAAGGACAGTTAGATCACTTTCTAGTGTATGATTCTGACTCAAAATCATTTCTTTTTAAAAAGACAAACTGTAAGCATTTTCATAAATGATTTTAGAATCTTCCAGTTCATGGCTCTTCCTGAAAATTGCCATTTCCTCTATTCTTACAGAAATGTTTACCAAGAAATAACACCACCAGGGCACTGATAAGACTTCAGATTCTCAATCTCTGAAAGGATATGAGAAGTCATACAAACCCAGACTAGTCAACACAGAGATGAATGTAAAGTCAGAAACCTGTTCCTACATAAGTTATGGATTATCTATTAAGAAAAGCTTGATGTTTGCTCATGTTGAAAAATAACTGGAGAAAGAATATAGCAAAGACAAAAATTACTTAAAGGGAAAGAAAGAAGCTCTAAAAAGAGAGCTGACAAGAAGAAAGGATAGACTTAAAATCCTCAGGCCTAAATAAGAGCAGGCAAGGAGACAAGGTGTCCATTTCCAAACACCAAAGCATTTTGCTGAAATACCAGTAACTAGAGTACCTGGCCCACTCATCTACCCATCCTCCTCTACCCCAAAGATAAATTCAGATGAAAATAAACTATACTGAAACAAAAGTAGATACTAGTGTAATTAAATGCAGGTTCGGGTTAAGAATAAAAGCATAGAGAATCCGCAAACTGCAGGTCTTTCAAAGTAAAATGCACTATCGTCCACTTTGGATGGTTCAACAATCGTTCTCTTGAAGTCCTGCTCACCATCCTGGCAGAATATGAAATGAGTTTTATTCAGATTTAAGTACAGTAGTTCGCCCCCCACTTATTCATGGTGTGAATTTGTGCAGTTACAGCTTCCTGTGGTCACCCATGGTCTGAAAATACTAAATAGAAAATTCTAGAAATAAATAATTCTTCAGTTTTAAAATGCACACCCTTCTGAGCAGTGATGAAAACTTGCATTGTCTTGCTCTGTCCTGCATGGGATGTGAATCATTCCTTTATCCAACATATCCCATCCATTAGTCACTCAGTAGCTATGTGTTCATCAGACTGACTGTCCAGTTAGCACAGTGCTCGTGATCAAGTCACCCTCATTTTACTTAATAATAGATCCAACACGCAACAGTAACAATGCTGGCAACTTAAATATGCCAGAGAAGCCACAATGTACTTTCTTTAAAAGAAAAAGGTAAAAATTCTTGACTTAATCAGGAAAGGAAAAAACAGTGTATGCTGAGGTGGCTAAGATCTATGTTAAGAATTAATCTTCTATCCGTGAAGTTGTGAAGAAAAATAAAGAAATCCATGCTAGTTTTGCTGCTATACTTCAAACTGCAAAAGTTACGGCCACAGTGTGTAAGACCTTAGCAAATATAGAAAAGGCATTAATTTATACAATATTTTCAGAGAGAGACCATATTTGCATAACTTGCATTATAGTATATCATTATATTGTTTTATTTTATTATTAGTTACATTGTTAATCTCTTATTGGGCCTAATTTATAAACTTAATCATAGATACATATATGTAGGAAAAAATACAGTATTTGTAGAATTCAGTACTGTTAATATTGTGTGGGTTCAGGTCTCTACTGGGGGGTCTTAAAATACATCCTCTATGGATAAAGTTATGGCCACAGTGTATGATTCTTTAGCTAAGATGGGAAAGGGGTTAAATTTTTACAGTATTTTCAGAGAGAGACTACTATAGATACACAAATAGGTACATGGTGTCTTTCAACACCACTGTGATCAAAATACGTGAACTGACCTTTGAAAGATCCAGTTCAAGAATACATGGGTTAAGCAGTAGGAAGACATTTGCAACGTTGTATCAACCACATAAAACTTAGCCCATGTTCTTTTTCCCCTTCCTTTCTTTAACCCAGGAGGCCTGCTGGCTCCTGGGCCAACTCATCCAGCTCATCACACTGTACCATCATCTCTTTTACCGTGAATCCCCCTGCATTCCTGAGTAGAAGACTCATTTTCTTCCTGTTCCTAACAGATCTTTACATATCATTATTATTGTCTTGTTATGACATGTATTTGTCCTCCTATTAGTCTGCAATTTTCTTTAGATTAGGAACTAACTCTCTTCTCTACCTAGCAGTTTGGACAATCCCTGCCCTGGAGTACAGAACCATGAACCATGGAACCACGTGGAGTTGCTCAGTAGTATCCTACTCTTTGTGACCCCATGGACTATAACCTACCAGGCTCCTCTGTCCATGGGATTTCCCAGGCAAGAACAGTGGAGTGGGTTGCCACTTCCTTCTCCAGGGGATCTTCCTGATCCAGGGATCGAACCCAAGTTCCCACATTGCAGGCAGACACTACTATCTGGGCCACCAGGGAAGCCTAGAGTAGTGCTCACTAAATGTCTGAATATTTGAAGAACTCCCTAATACCACTTAGCATTCCTCATCTAATCACCACAAAACCCTAGACTCTCTCCTAAGGGCCTTCCTCAAACGTAAATGAACTATTACTCCTGCTCTAATTCTCCTCTCAATTTCCAAAACAACAAACCAGTTTGTGCCAACTCAGAAACTTGAGTTTTCATCACGTGGTCTTCGTTATGGCTTCACCCTCTGAAGAAGTTTCTTTTCTGGTGTACAGCTGTGACTCAAGTAAGATCACAGTCCAATTCAGAAAGTGCTTAGAGTCATTCCAGTCATTATTTATTCAGCATATACTCAGTGCTTGGGCTGGGCACTGATTCTAGGGTGTGAGTTTCAATCCAGTGGAGAAGACCAACTCCTTCATTTCCTTCCCTCCCACCAAAGAGCCATTTGAGCCTCAGTCCACCCAGAACCATGAGCTCCAGGATGACTGAAACCAAAACATTTGGTCAAGAATTTTTCAATGTCTTACTAGTATCCAAAAAAGTTACATATATATATGCATATATAATTTCCAAGGGACAAACTAATGATTCCTGAATGATAATCTCTAGCCTGACTCATCGAGATCTATTTCAGATCTATTTGCAAAAACAGGCTGAACTCCTTTCTCTAGTGTGAGTTAAAATGACCAAGATGACCATATTTTTTTTTCATGAAATATAGTTGGTTTATAATGTATTAATTTCTTCTGTACAGCAAAGTGATTCAGCTATATAAATACATATATATATGCATACTCTCTTCTTTAACATTCTTTTCCATCAGAATATCAAACATAGTTCCCAGTGCTCTGCAGTAGCGCCTTATTGTTTATCCATTCTCTATATATAATAGCTTGAGGATGACCACATCCTCTGTTTAAGACCAGATCTAGTGTATACCAGTTGTCCTGAGGTACTTATTAATAATATCCTTTCTCATTCTCAAAAGTGCCCTGGTTTGGATAATGAAGTATACAGTCACTCTCAGTATAACTTTGCATATTGGGGTTGGGAGAGACTTTACAGCCTCTTCTGGCATTAAAGCACTAATTTCCTGCTTAAATATATAGCCTAAGAGAAGAAAATCAATAATTCATCAGTTTTTTTCTTTTCATAAACTTTCACATTAACAAACAAACCAGTTTTTTGGTAAGACAATTGTGGGAATTAGTAGCATGTTTCTTCTATGGGAAGGATGCACTTTTTCACTTTACTATAAAACCAGCTGAACAACATAATCCAAGTAGCTGCTTTGTTATAGACAGTGGGAAAGTATATGCAAAAGAGGTCACTTCAACTAAAAGAAATCTGTATATGATAGCTATTATTTGCGTTAATTATATCTCTAGTGACCTACTTATGAGGGGAAAAAACCTTCCCACCAAAAGCCAATTTGATGTCTCATCTAAGGCTGTAATTAAACATATAAAAGAAATTTTGTTGTTACAAGAAAAAAAAAAAGAGGCAAATAAGCTCTCTCTTTTTTGTTCCATCAACACTGAGATGCCTTTGCTGGGATAATTAAGGGTTAATCCTCCAAGGTATGGGGAAGCAAAGGAGAATGACTTGATTATTTTCATTTTACCCCAATGAACAAAGCTAGTGGAGGTGATGGAATTCCGGTTGAGCTGTTTCAAATTCTGAAAGATGATGCTGTGAAAGTGCTGCACTCAATATTCCAGCAAGTTTGGAAAACTCAGCAGTGGCCACAGGACTGGAAAATGTCTGTTTTCATTCCAATTCCAAAGAAAGGCAATGCAAAAGAATGTTCAAACTACCGCACAATTGCACTCATCTCACATGCTAGTAAAGTAATGCTCAAAATTCTGCAAGCCAGACTTCAGCAATACGTGAACCGTGAACTCCCTGATGTTCAAGCTGGTTTTAGAAAAGGCAGAGGAACCAGAGATCAAATTGCCAACATCCGCTGGATCATGGAAAAAGCAAGAGAGTTCCAGAAAAACATCTATTTCTGCTTTATTGACTATGCCAAAGCCTTTGACTGTGTGGATCACAATCAACTGTGGAAAATTCTGAAAGAAATGGGAATACCAGACCACCTGATCTGCCTCTTGAGAAATCTGTATGCATGTCAGGAAGCAACAGGCAGAACTGGACATGGAACAACAGACTGGTTCCAAACAGGAAAAGGAGTACGTCAAGGCTGTATATTGTCACCCTGCTTATTTAACTTCTATGCAGAGTACATCATGAGAAACGCTGGGCTGGAAGAAACACAAAGCTGGAATCAAGATTGCCGGGAGAAATAGCAATCACCTTAGATATGCAGATGACACCACCCTTATGGCAGAAAGTGAAGAGGAGCTAAAAAGCCTCTTGATGAACATGAAAGAGGAGAGTGAAAAAGTTGGCTTAAAGCTCAACATTCAGAAAACGAAGATCATGGCATCCGGTCCCATCACTTCGTGGGAAATAGATGGGGAAACAACAGAAACAGTGTCAGACTTTATTTTGGGGGGGGCTCCAAAATCACTGCAGATGGTGACTGCAGCCATGAAATTAAAAGATGCTTACTCCTTGGAAGGAAAGTTATGACCAACCTAGATAGTATATTCAAAAGCAGAGACGTTACTTTGCCGACTAAGGTCCGCCTAGTCAAGGCTATGGTTTTTCCTGTAGTCATGTATGGAGGTGAGAGTTGGACTGTGAAGAAGGCTGAGCGCTGAAGAATTGATGCGTTTGAACTGTGGTGTTGGAGAAGACTCTTGAGGGTCCCTTGGAATGCAAGGAGATCCAACCAGTCCATTCTGAAGGAGATCAACCCTGGGATTTCTTTGGAAGGAATGATGCTAAAGCTGAAGCTCCAGTACTTTGGCCACCTCATGCGAAGAGTTGACTCATTGGAAAAGACTCTCATGCTGGGAGAGATTGGGGGCAGGAGGAGAAGGGAACGACCGAGGATGAGATGGCTGGATGGCATCATGGACTCGATGGACGTGAGTCTGAGTGAACTCCAGGAGATAGTGATGGACAGGGAGGCCTGGCGTGCTGCGATCCATGGGGTCGCAAAGAGTCGGACACGACTGAGCGACTGAACTGAACTGAACAGATAAATTCTTATTGTCTTTTCTTTCGTTTCTTTTTTGTCTTTTCTTTGGAATGATGGAGAAGGCAGTGTGGAAAAATAATTAAAGACAAGCACTCCGTTTGGGATTCAGTATTTTTTCTTGGAGTAGAGGGCCCATTCTTGCTGAATTCCCAAATTTTTCATATGCTAGAAAGCTGTTTGACTTTGGATGAATTACTTAAACTCTCTGAACCTCAGTTTCCTCATCAGTTAAGTGGGCAGAATAATACTGTAATAGGGAAGAACAAATCTGACACCACATTAGATCTATCTCTTTTCCTGTGCTTAGTCATGCTGGCTCTGCACCTTTTGTGAAACAGTGTTGCCTGTAGCCTGAAATATACAAGATAGCCTAGTCTCAGGGCTCTGACCTTTAAGAGTTCATCATACAGAGATGGGGGCTTCCGTGGTGGCTCAGCTGGTAAAGAACCCACGTGCCAGTGCAGGAGACACAAGAGACATGTGTTCAATCCCCGGGTTGGAAAGATCCCCTGGAGAAGGAAATGGCAGCCCACTCCAATATTCTTGCCTGGAAAATTCCATGGACAGAGGAGCCTGGCAGAACAGAGGTGACAGTCCATGGGGTCACAAAGAGTCAGACATAACTGAGCACCCACATAAACACACACGTAGAGATAAAGATGGTCCAGCAGTTGAGAATCTGCCTGTCATTGCAGGGGACACAGGTTTGATCCCTGGTCTGGGAAGATCGCATATGCCTTGGGCAACTAAGCCTGTGGGCCATAACTACGGAAGCCCACGAACCATAGAGCTCTGCAAGAAAAGAAGCCACTATAGCGAGAAGCCTGAGCACCAAAACGAGAGAGTAGCCCCAACTCACTGCAACTAGCGAAAGCCATGTGCAACAGCAGAGACCAAGCACAGCCAAAAACAAATACATAAAACCTGCTGACCGGAAAATAGCATTCATCTTGTTGGAGGTTTGCAGGAGCATGGTGACCTGACTCTCGTGGACAGATGCAAAAACAAAGGATTCCAACACTAAGAAGTTTGCAACAACAAACCACATCCCTCCTGCACCTCGTCTTTAAAAACACTTTGAGGAGTTCAAGGCTTTTGGGGCATGAGCCACCTGTCTCCTTATATGGCCCTGCAATAAACCCTTCTCTACTCTGAACTGTGACGTTTTGGTTTGTTTGGCCTCAGTGTGCATTGGGCACAAGAACCTGTGTTCAGTAACAATACCATCCCCATCATCACTTGTTGACAAAATTAAACCTGCTTTAATTCCAGAAAGCAGAATTCAAATATTAACTGTGATGATAAGCAATAAGCATGATAACTGTGGAAGAAGAGGAAGAAGGAAATGTAATAATTTGGAAGACTGAATGCATTTGTAAGACAAGGTTAGAAGCAGGAATTATCAACATTGAGACCAGGAACTCGGTGGCATTTCTAATAACAACAAGGAAGTTAGAAGTGGTGCCTGTATTCATTTTCTAGGCTGCTATAACAAAGTGCCACAAACAAAACAAGAGACATTTATTCTCTCCAAGAGGCTCTGAAAGAGAATCTGTTCCTAGCTTCTCTCCTAGCTTCTGGTGGCAGCTGACAATCCTGGATGCTACTTAGTCTGGAGCAGCATAACTCCAGTCTGCCTTTGTCTTCACATGGCCATCATCTGTGTTTATATGTGTCCAAATTTAACTCTCCTTATAAGCACACCAGTCAGAATGGATTTGGGGCCCACCCTAATCCAGGACGACCACATCTTGACTTCATTACATCTGCAAAGACCCTACTTCCAAATAAGCTCACATTCATAGGTTCCAAATTCATCACGAATTAGGGCCACTCCAATTAACCCTGTGCAGTGCCTGTTTGGGAAAGGTGATCACAGGCTCACTCATAAAAACTTGATATAATAATTATTCATAGGATTTTACAGAAACGAAAAGACAATTGGGGATTCCTCTATGTTTTCCAAACAGAGCAAATTTTTAATACTTCTAGTATGCAGAAGGAAAGGGCTCTTCATTCTATTTGTCTTAACCATCATTTGAACTATTTGCAGGACACTAAAGAAAAAGATGGGAATACCAGACCACCTGACCTGCCTCTCGAGAAACCTGTATGCAGGTCAGGAAGCAACAGTCAGAACTGGACATGGAACAACAGACTGGTTCCAAATAGGAAAAGGAGTACGTCAAGGCTGTATATTGCCACCCTGCTTATTTAACTTATATGCAGAGTACATCATGAGAAACGCTAGGCTGGATGAAGCACAAGCTGGAATCAAGATTGCCGGGAGAAATATCAATAACCTCAGATATGCAGATGACACCACCCTTATGGCAGAAAGTGAAGAACTAAAGAGCCTCTTGATGAAAGTGAAAGTGGAGAGTGAAAAAGTTGGCTTAAAGCTCAACATTCAGAAAATGAAGATCATGGCATCTGGTCCCATCATTTCATGGCAAATAGATGGGAAAACAGTGGAAACAGTGTCAGACTTTATTTTGGGGGGGCTCCAAAATCACTACAGATGGTGATTGCAGCCATGAAATTAAAAGATGCTTACTCCTTGGAAGGAAAGTTATGACCAACCAAGATAGCATATTCAAAAGCAGAGACTTTATTTTGTCAGCAAAGGTCCGTCTAGTCAAGGCTATGGTTTTTCCAGTGGTCATGTATCGATCTGAGAGTTACACTGAGTGCCGAAGAATGGATGCTTTTGAACTGTGGTGTTGGAGAAGACTCTTGAGAGTTCCTTGGACTGCAAGGAGATCCAACCAGTCCATCCTAAAGGAGATCAGTCCTGGGTGTTCATTGGAAGGACTGATGTTGAAGCTGAAACTCCTATACTTTGGCCACCTGATGTGAAGAGCTGACTCATTGGAAAAGACCCTGATGCTGGGAAAGATTGAGGGCAGGAGGCGAAGGGGACGACAGAGGATGAGATGGTTGGATGGCATCACCGACTCAACGGACATGGGTTTGGGTAGACTCCGGGAGTTGGTGATGGACAGGGAGGCCTGGCGTGCTGCAGTTCATGGGGTCGCAAAGAGTCAGACACGACTGAGCAATTGAACTGAACTGAAAGAATTTTCACTTTACAGCTTTTCCCCTCACACTTATTTTCTATGTGAAGCACCTTCCATAACTCAAGTTACTTATTAGGCCTAAATGTGGGTAAGCAAGTAAGCTTTTGCCTCAATGTGGCAACATCACTTTAACTTCATCAGCAACAACCCCAGAAGCTTAGGGATCTCATACCTATTTTGTTTGGTCAGCACATTGTTCAGCCTTTTTTTTTTTTTTTTAATCTGAACATCATTTGCTGGGGCACACACTCACTAGATAAATGCAGACACACCCACGGTTTCTTCCTAGTCCTCACTGCCTAGTGTCTGGTCCAGTCCCACATTTATGATACCTATGGGAGCTTTGGAAACACAAATTGCCAGCTCTGATCTCCATGATCCCTAAACTCTATGTTCCTGAAACAGACAGGCCAGAACCTAGAACCTGGAACCCTGTACCAGACACAGTCTCCAAGATAAAGTCTCCTTCAGTAACAGAATACCAAGAAGCTATAAGGAATTATAATAATCATGCAAGGGCAGTTGGGGCAAATTATAAACAATAAGATACAAAAAAGCCAAAACCCAACTGCCATTTCTGAGGTGCTGGGAGCAAAAGCAGGGTACTGCACATGAACTCTGCCCACACCACCACCAGAGGGGTGAGCAGACCACCAAAGTCACTCCTCCACCTGATCCACAGAGCCACCCCCACCCTCACCCCATTTAAAGCATCAGCTTGCATACCCTCCAGCCGCAAGGAAATCTGTTGTTTGTTTTTGCTCCCCCTCCCGATAAAGCCTTGCCTGAATTCTGCCTGAATTCCTCCTATCAATTTCTATTGATTAAAGAGTTCAAGAAAGCAGGTTGGTAACAAAATCAGTCGCATCACTTTACTCCATTTCACCCCAAATTCCCTTCCTCAACAATTAGGGGCTAACCCTTCTCCCACATTAACCAGTTGTTTTGTAATTATTCTCAGTTTGGTTTTTATCTCCCCCACAACTCAATTAAAAATAGCTTTGTATTTCGTATCCTCCCACAATACCCAGCCTCACAATCTGCACAGAACAGACATTCAGATGCATGCTGGCTAGAAATGAAAGGGCCAGCAAAACAGCCTCCTGCACTTATTCTCATGTTCCAGAGCTCGACACACTGCCACCTTTAGAGTGGGACAAAGAAAGCCATGTTCTGGCTCTCTTCCATCTCTCCTCATCCAACAGCGCCATGAGGCCCCAGGGTCAAGGACACATATCCACTTTTAGTCCGTGTCCTCTCCCCAGCTTTAAGGCCATGCTCAAGGCACTTAATATCCTGGAATTTCATAACCTAGGCCCTTTCCAATCCATCCTCTTGAGAGTGAATATGACATAGGTTTGCACATTCCTGGGCCTGGCAAGAGACAGGTGTCTGAGAGGGGGTGTGGACAGAGCCTGGATGTGCTGGCCTGAGTGCATGCAGAGACCTTTGCACTGTGCTTGGGAAGTGGTGGTGACAAGGGTCACCAGCCAGGGTCTTCCATTTGTACTCCTGCCTGGGCCCTAAAGTGCCTTCCAGTGGCTCAGTGGTAAAGAATCTGCCTGCCAATACTCAGGTTCTATCCCTGGGTCAGGAAGATCCCCCGGAGAAAGGGAAAGGCAATCCACTCCAGGATTCTTGCCTGGAGAATCCCATGGACGGAGGGGCCTGGCAGGCTACCATCCATGGGGTTGCAAAGAGTCAGATACAACTGAGCAACTAAACAACAATGGGGCCCTAAAAACGTTAAGTGGTTCCCTGGCTCGACACTACAATAGCACTGAAAGATTAAATATCAATGGCAAAATACTCTTATTTCTCCATTTTACCAGGATATACTCTCCCAGCCTGGATGTATCTACCCAGCACAGAAACAACTGACTTCCTGTTATTTGCTGAAAGGATGGCAGACTAAAAGAAAGAGTATTTGTTTTCACCTAGAGCTTTTATTTATTTATTTATTTTTTTTTTCCGTCTATGGGGTCACACAGAGTCGGACACGACGGAAGCGACACCTAGAGCTTTTAAAAACTGAAGAAAACTTCAAAAGCATATAAGAGTGGTTGTTATTTGCTCAGTATGCTAAGATTTTTCTGAGTCAACCAGTGTTTCTGGACCAGCCACATTTCCCAGGACAATTAGGAATGATGTCATGTGATCACATGTAAATCAACATCTATCCTGAAATAATCATCATCCAAACATGGGTATTATAAAATGCATTCAAGTTAGGCAGTGCAGCATGAGGTCAATTTAACAAAACTAACTAAAAGTGCATTTAAAGTATCTTCAAAGTAGCCATCACATCACACTTTGCATCTTCTCCTATAATGTAACCATTATCTACACTTTGAAATCCAAACAATCTAATGGGATATGGAAATGAGGTGGCCTTGGCAGGAGTTTTGCCAGGGTCAGGCTGTCCGCAGGAGAAACAAGATGAGTTAAACTACAGTGTGCATATTGAAAGGGTCACTTTCACACTCATGCTTATACGCTGAAAATTTAGTGACATTAGATCTCAAGATCAGATGTGAAATTTTCTGTTTAGAATATTGTGGGTCTAATTCCTGCTCTGAATCCTCTATGAAAATAAAAATTCAATTCTGATTTTCTTGATGAAAAAGTGTATATTTCCAAATATTCTGCTTTGTCTCCCCTGCTCCTGCCCGCTTTTGAACAATTATGGATGAATGTTTTGCCACGAGAGAATGAAGAGCAAAAATTTCAACCTCTGGCAGATTAGCTAAGAATTTTCATTATACTTTTTGCAGAAATTTTGTGCCTGCAACTCAGCAACCAACCAAATAGAGAATCCTTGTCTCATGGTTTTGCACAGTTTGATGTACATCCTTCTAGCTGTTCATTTCTTCCTCTCCCTTCCTTGTTCTTTTTCAAATTCTGAATCTTCTTGGGTTTCTGGAGGATACAATTTCTATTCATCACTAAGTTTTTACAATCCAATTTCTGTCCTGCAGATACGCAGGGTCTTTAAATTTCTTTATCCTGGTTGGGACATCCAGTTAACCATCAGCTGGCATAAGTTCACCTTTTTCCCACCCCAGCCTGCCTCTTCCCTCATGAAGTACATCTGTGTCAGACTTGCTGCTGCTGCTAAGTCGCTTCAGTCGTGTCCAACTCTGTGCGACCCCATAGACGGCAGCCCACCAGGCTCTCCCGTCCCTGGGATTCTCCAGGCAAGAACACTAGAGTAGGCTGCCATTTCCTTCTCCAATGCATGAAAGTGAAAAGTGAAAGTGAAGTTACTCAGTTGTGTCCGACCCTTAGTGACCCCATGGACTGCAGCCTACCAGGCTCTTCCGTCCATGGGATTTTCCAGACTTAGGATTAGTCAAAATATCAGATCAATTTGGATCTCCTCATAGTCATATACACATAGCTTACCCATTCACCTTTCCAAGTGACCCCAAATCACTAGACTATCAGATTCTGAAGTGCTGTCCCCAAACTGAAGCTGCAGCCCTCCTTCATGGGACCCTCCCCTGCTCCTAAAGTCTGGTCAATTCCAGCCCCTCAGGAGGAAATGTATTTTTAAAGGCATTAAAGGATTATTCTCATACCAGATCTGAGAAGCATCTTTAGGGAACAAAAAAATAATAAGAAAAAGGGTTTGGTGGCATGTTCTTTATTTTTGTTAAAAGACAATTATTTTTATTTTCTTGGCATATTTGATACAAAATATGTACAGTGAGTTTAGAATGATGATATTTACAACATAGCCTTAATACAAAGATATTCAGGCAGTCAACTATTCCCAAAAAGCTCTTATATAAAATAGAAAGAATCTATAATATCCAAATTCTAGAAGATTATTTATGTGTTTGCTTTTTTTGGTTTATTTTTATGGGGGGGGGTTAGTGGTGAAAAGTGAAGGAATTGTGGAGGCTTTGGGGAGATTGAGAAATGAGCAAATCTGAGAAAAAGATTCAGAAATGAAAATAATGTGAGAAAAGATGCTCTGAGCAATTTTAGAATCATCAAATGCTGGGTTTTGGCATACAGCAGAATTTGTTGATGAATCTTCCTAACTAGAGTTGAAATCTAACAGTCTTGTACTCTGAGGTATGATAAAAGTTACAATAACTGGAAAATTAGGTTATCTTTTTTGTTATGGCCTACTATGTACAGATGTAAGAAGTGGACCATAAAGAAGGCTGAGTGCCAAAGAATTGATGCCTCCAGATTGTGGTGTTGGAGAAGACTCCTCCCCTGGACTGCAAGGAGATCAAATCAGTCAATCCTAAAGGATATCAACCCTGAGTATTCATTGGAAAGACTTGCTGAAGCTGAAGCTCCAGTACTTTGGCCATCTGATGTGAAAAGCAGACTCAATGGAAAAGACCCTGATGCTGGGAAAGATTGAAGGCAAAAGATGAAGGGGCTGTCAGAGGATGAGATAGATAGATAGCATCACCGACTCAAAACACGTGAATTTCAGCAAACCCTGGGAAACAGCAGGGGACAGAGGAACCTGGCATACTGCCGTCCATGGGGTCGCAAAGAGTCAGATACAACTTAGCGACTAAACAACAATGACACTAATTCTAATAATTACTTTCTGCTCCTTTAAGAATTCCAAGATGACCTCACAAAGAATGATGACTCTCTGATACAATAAAAGAAACAAATGCTACCAAAAATCCAGTTCACCCAGTGGGTGGGCAGGAGTCATCTCTCCCCAGATGATCTACCGCTGTAGCTCTATTTAGCCTTGATACATTAGAGAAACAAGAGCTAATTTTAAAATCATGATTATTTTACCTTAGATTTTCTTTTAATACTTCAGACATTTCAGGTGCTTGTAACCAAATTAAATTAGTCTGGTTAAGCACCATCATGCCTATAACAATGAGAGTCTAATTTAGTTTCCATCTAGCATCAGGCAATGGGAACACTGCCAGACAATGAAAATGAACCACTGTAATGCAGGCTAACAGGGGAAGAGCAAAGGTAATAACTCTATCAGGGTTTTCTAAAGGTTGCTGTATCATTACAAAAATCCAGGTAAGGACCAGCTCCCATTTACCTACTGATGATGTCACCTTCTGGAAAAACATGTCCCAAGAAAAAATGCCTACCAAGATCCCAAACTACCTTAGTGGAAGGTAACAGTTCTCAGACATCACTCAGAGGAGCATCATAAATAGTTATTGTTGACGAAAGGGTAAAATCCCAATTATCAGTCTTCCTCTTATTTCCCCTGCCCCAACTCAGCTAGCTCTTGGATATGACAAACTCTTTCCTTTGAACCCCTAAGACTATGCAAGAGGCTGGGAGAAGGGGAGGCTAGCACTGTTTATGGAGACACTGTGTGCTAGGCATTCAGTTCACTTCAGTCGCTCAGTCGTGTCCGACTCTTTGCGACCCCATGAATTGCAGCACGCCGGGCTTCCCTGTCCATCACCAACTCCCAGAGTTTACTCAAACTCATGTCCATCGAGTCGGTGATGCCATCCAGCCATCTCATCCTTATCTGGTCATGAGTGTCCACGTTTATTGTTATCAAAGTTTAAACCTTAAAGTTTTTGCTAAAAAAAAAAAATTTTTCTTTAAGTTTTAGCATCCATTTTACTGTCACAGAGAGCAAGAACACAATCTGTTCTGCTTCCTAACTATTCTCAATATGAGGGCTTCATATCCTGTAGGCTATTCTAATATTAAAGTTAACGATTTATATGAATTTTTCAGTGATACTATTAATACATCACTGAAAAAACTTAAGATCCCCAAGATAATTGTGTCAAAATATTCTCTGACAAGATTTTTGGCTGAAAGGTCTATGTTTATAAAATGTAGAACTGAGCTACATTATGTATTATTTCCCTAAATTTTCAGAAAAAATATAAGAATCCTGATCTAAATTGCTCACAGACATGAAGCTTATTACCCTGTGCTAGAAGCCAAACTGGGATCTAATTTCTATTTTGACAATTAAAAATAAAATCTTATACTTGATTTACATGTTTTATGGCTGATTTTCCTTTTCTGAAATGCAAATGTAAAAGTTGATACTTTTCTATCCATCTAACTAGCAAAACTTAAAGTGAGATAATAAAGTGTTGGTGAACCTGTGGGGAAGTTTTCATGCATTGCTGCTGGGAACAAAAAATCGGTACAGATGCTTTGGAGAGATTTTGGCAGTATTTTTTGAAATAAAAACATGTATATTCTCAATTGGTACCCTATGATACTATGCAATGGTTTAATTTTCTTAGGCATGAACACTGTATTATGGTTGTATAAGAGAATGACCTTGTTACTAGGAGATCAGTGACAGGAATGAGAGTGAGGTCTAAAAGTAAAAAAATCCGTTAAAAAAAACTCTCTGTGTGTGTGTGTATATATATATGTTTGTATCTACCTAGAGAGAAAGACAGCAAGAACGCTATAGACTGAATGTTTGTGTCCCCCCAGAATTCTTATGTTAAAACTTAATCCAGGTGATGTTAAAACCTTAATCCAGGGTGATGGTATTATGAGGTGAGGCTTTTAGGAAGTTAGGTCATGAGAGTTCCCACCAATATCACATGGGATTGGTGTCCTTATAAAAGAGACTGCATAGATCAACACTGCCCTTCTGCCAAATGAGGATAGGGTGAAAAAATGGTAACCTATGAGGAGCATGATAGGCTGCACCATGGGGTCACAAAGAGTCGGACACAACTGAGCAACTTCACTTTCTTTCTTTCTATAGTTCCTTTTGGAGAAGGGAATGGCAACCCACTCCAGTGTTTTTGCCTGGAGAATCCCATGGACAGAGAGGCCTGGTGGGCTGCAGTCTATGGGGTTGCAAAGAGTTGGACACGACTAAGCAACTAACACACACACACACATGAACCAGGAAGCAGGTCTTCACCAGATACAGAATCTGCTGGCAACTTGATCTTGGACCTCCCAGCCTCCAGAACTTTGAGAAGTAAATTTTTGTTGTTCATAAACCACCCAGTCTGTGGTATGCTGTTTTAGCAGCCCAAATGGACTGGTATAGGGGTGAAGGGAAGAAGGCTGAAAACATGTTAACAAAATTAAATACTTGGATATTTCGGTTTTTAAAAAGGCTGGTGATTATTGAATGCTCTTTCAGCTTTCCTACAGGTTTGAAAATTTTCAAAACAAGGGCTGGGGGTAAAAGTAGCAAAGTTTCATATACACAAGACCACATGCACCACGACAGGATTGTTTATTAACGTGAAGAACTGAAAACTGTCCACGTGTCCAAAGAAATGTGTTTCTGTTGGATGAAATGTTTCATAGCAATGAAAAGGAGTGCTTCTCATTCCACTCTAGTGGAATCTAGAGCACAACCACACAGATGGATTTAATAAACCAGTGCCTAGTAAAAAATAAATACATCAATAAAGCAGGTTGCCAAACAAGTCTTACATACCATTTATTTCAACATTCATTTTTAGGTAAACACAAAATGTACAGTTGCATAGCTATGGAATATATGGAGAATTGATTCAAAGAACCATGGTGGATCCATCCAGATGGATGCTACGGCGGGGAAGGGGGCAGAATCATGAGGGAACAGGAGAGGCCATGGCAGAGCTTACAGATGACATTGAGAAAAGCAATCCAATTCCAAGCACCACATCTGGGGAAGGTTTTATTTTTATTATTATTAACCTAATGGACCAAGGTCTTAGAAAGGAAAAAACTAGACTCATCATAAAACTGGACTGTTCCAGGCCACGACCAAAGCATCACAACGCATCTCCATTGGCGTTAGGCAGTCTGAGAGAACCAGCCTTCCTCCTGCTCACAGCTGAGGCTGGTCACCACCATATGTCTAAGCTCTCCTACTTTTCTCTCCTAACCAGTCCCAGGTTTCTCAGACCAGAAGCTTGCTTAGAAATTGTCATGTAACTAATACACTACACACACATATTCCATGGGTCCCTTTCCTTTCTCATTATGGGACGCAAGTAGGGTTTTCAAGGTCATGACCCTTTCACAGCCCTTCATTTTGACATGCGTTACAGTCAATGTAACGCACCGTGGACAGGTCCCCTGGTGGCTCAGACGGTAAAGCGTCTGTCTACCAATGTGGGACACCTGAGCTCGATCCCTGGGTTGGGAAGATTCTCTGGAGAAGGACATGGCAACCCACTCCAGTACTCTTGCCTAGAAAATCCCATGGACAGAGGAGCCTGGTGCAGGCTACTGTCCACAGGGTCGCAAAGAGTCAGACACGACTGAACGATTTCACTCCAGGTCCACAGTCAATGTAGAAATAAACTGCCGTGTGCCTGAGGCCAAGGAGGCACATGATAAAAGCAAATACTGAATACATGAGCAAACGAAGTGAATAAGAAAGGATGGAGAAGGGAGAGAGAAAAAAGGATGATAGATACATAGAAAAAGAAGCAACTGACTCAGTGGGACTATGTGAGTTACCACAGTCAGCCACAACTCCCAGACTTCTTATACCCAAGAGTATAATCATTCTGGCCCACTTGGAAAATAACCAGAACACGATGTGTATCAATAAAATCACAGTCAAGTTAGAGAAGACCATCATGGCCTTCCCAGTGTTTCATTACCAGGGCCAAGTCCAGACATTTTGCTGAGCACTCTCACTCCATAATTACTCAAACAATGTTTCATTAAGAACAAAATATCAGCTAGCAGGGAATATGAATGGCCCACAATAGGGAGCCTTTTTGGCAGGGGATAAAACTGTCTTTTCAACGAGTAACAAAAATATGATAGAAAAACAAGAAGATGCCTGGATAAATGGTACAAATAAGTCAAAGTTTAAAACTGTTCTTCCTCCAGTAGAACAAGGGGTTCAGTGGCTAATAGATCATTATTTCATGAGAGAAAAGGGTAAGTTACCTTTCATTTTTAACACTAGACAATCCCTAATCAAGATTAAGAGAAGAAAAAACACTTTCAAAAAAAAAAAAAAGGACATCATTTGCATAATATCTTTACATTAGCAGTTTATAATCATATTTTTGAGGAGAGAATCAGAAGGGACTTTAGGGATTATTTCACCAACCCCTCCTCAACTTGCCAATGAACTCAAAAAGCTAAATGACTTCCCTGGGGCTATATAACAATTTAGAACCGCAACCCAGGACTCCCTCTCCAAGTCTCATATTTTCCACATGGCACCATTTCATTCCTCCCTTTATAATTCTCCAACCTCTGAAATCTGTCTCAGTATTCCAGTGTCTGAGGTTTCTGTTACAAAGCTAATTTTTTTATAAGAAAATTAAGAATATCAATCTAAATTGGATAGTCTGTAATAGGAAGTGTGATTAATACTCAGGTGTGATAATGGTGTTTTGTTTCTATATAAAAATGTTCTTAACTAAAAGGCATTAGAGTTGCCATGCTATGATGTCTGCAATTAACTTTCAAATGGCTCAGCAAAACAGAAAAGATAGATATGAATATAGATGGGTAGAAAGATATCACAAAATGTTTACAATTATTGAATTTAGATGGAAGAGAGGGGGCTCTTTATTATACCACGGCTTTATTATTTTTATAACTGTTGCAAAATAAAAATAAGGAAACGTAGATATATTTTCAAAAATCATTATTTTAAAGCATTTCCAATTTTGAGTCACAGACTTCAACTCTGTGCCCAGCTGCTCAGACATTTCATGTGACACAGCTAAGCAGGTCTTCCGGGGAAGGGGATTTTGGGGGTCCCCAGACAGTATGTCTAAACCTAATGACATCAAAATCATGTCTAGAAAGTATGTATAGGGAGTGGTAGAAACCAGGAGAGGCTGTCCACTCAGCATAGATGGGGAGATGTTACAGCCAGCTGCACTGCTTGCCCTCCTCCCATAAAAGGCTGGTGTGGGGTTGGAGTCTGAGGCCTGCCTTCTATTGCAAGGCAGAAGAAGCCCATAAGAAACAGAATTCAGACACTCACTACCTTTGTTTTCCTCTGCATTCTAAAGCAGCAACTTCCGAGCATCTAAGCGCATGCTGTATCTCCCCTAGGAAGTACCATTAGTGAAAATGGAAACCCTCCCCTGAGCAGATGGGGCTGAGTACCTGGGTCTCCTCCAGTGCTGCCTGCCTTTGTTCCTTCTCTTCTCTTTGAGCCTGATTTAAAGCCTTCTGCTCTTAACCCTTTCACATTTACCAGAGGAAACATCATCTCTTGGGATTCTTGGCTCTTCTCCACAAATTCCTCTGCGTCTCAATTCATATTACTCCAGAGAGCTCCCTCAGCCAGAATAATAATTCTCAAATGTTTAGTCTTCCCTCCCAGAGCTTCCACAAACACACACTTAGACCAGAGTTCTTTTCCAGAGTTTTTACATGGAGATTTAAACAACAAGTGTCACCTTGCACTCTTTAAAATATGTGGTATCATTCCCTGTAGGCCTCCAAAGGCACCTCCATGCAGGGCCAGACAACAAGGATGGGGCTTGGTTAAGCTGATCACACCTGGTCTCAGACGTCCCAATCTGTGGGGTCATAATGCCTTCCCAGACCAGTTGAGCAAACTTGTTTACTGCGATGTAGAAATCCCTCTGCAGAGGTTAAACAGAGGATAAGAAATCTTTTAAAGAGGAAGAAGGGTGAGGGTGAATTAGAAAAACCACTATTACAAGGCAAGCAACTTATGCCAATATTTCACAGCTTAACAATTGTTTATCCATCAACAGAAAAAAGGATAAACAAAATATGGTATATACATACAGTGGAATATTATTTAGCTTTAAAAAGGAAGGCTACTCCAATACATGCTGCAACACAGATGAACTTGAAAAACATTGTGCCAAGTGAAATAGATCAGCCACAAAAAGGGAAAATATGTGATCCCACTTAACATGAAATACCTTGCTAGAATAGCAAATTCACAGAAATAGAATGTATCCAGAGAATAAAGATTTCCAGGGGTTGGGGCAAGAGGAATGGAGAGTTATTGTTTAATGGGTGCAGATTTTCTCTTTGGGATGATAAAAAAGTTCTGTAAATGGATAGTGGTGATGGTCACCCATTTTGTAAATGTACTTAATAACTGAGTTGTACATCTTAAAATGGCTAAGATATATACAAGATGTATATATATTTTATCACAGTAAAAAATTGTGGTGCTCACTTTGGCAGCACACATACGAATACTAAAACTGGTACATACAGAGAAGATTAGCAGGATAACATGAAATTAATGAAGCATTCCATATCTTTATAAAAGTGAATCATTATGCTATATACCTGAAACTAATATTGTAAATCAACTGTACTTCAATTTTTAAAGTGTTTAATAATATTTTCTATCCCTTAAGTCAATGCTTAGCACAAAACCCAGGAAGCTAAGATGTGATTCCACTCTCCCTCAGCTAGCTAGCTTATTATTATACTAACAAACATCAAATCTATTTCTTATTTTCCTGTTGCCTAGTTTCTACCAGTCAAATAGGGCCTTACAAACAGCTTGTCTTTCTTAGGAAATCTCTCCCCTTCAGCACTGCTTCATCTTTCACTTTAGAATAAAGCTCAACAGTGTATTACTGACTTTCTTAGGAGGATTTCAAAGCCTGATGAACTAGGAAATTTTTAATCCACAGTCAAATTTTCAGCCACCTGAATTCTCTCTATATACATATATTTAGAAATGATTCCCTCTAATGTCCTATGAGTCTGTATCTGGAATGGCTGCCTAGGAGACTTTGTTAGAAAACTTAAGCAGTTGTAAAAAAAAAAAAAAGTAAAATTATAGGCTAACACTATGAATTCAATATATAAGGTTCTGCTGAAAGTAGAGTGCAATACCATGAAGCACTGATGTTAAAAAAGGCTTTTATGTTAGTCATGAGGATCTAATGTCACCATGAAGGGATTTAGTGCTTCTCTAGATATGAGGAGATGCAAGGATTGAGATCATAAAATCTGTTCCTCAGTTCAGTTCAGTCACACAGTCATGTCCAACTCTTGGTGACCCTATGAACAGCAGCATGCCAGGCTTCCCTGTCCATCAGCAACTCCCAGAGCTTACTCAAACTCATGTCCATCAAGTCAGTGATGCCATTGAACCATCGCATCCTCTGTCGTCCCCTTCTCCTCCCACCTTCAATCGTTCCCAGCATCTGGGTCTTTTTAAGTGAGTCAGTTGTTCACATAAGGTAGCCAAGGTATTGGAGCTTTGGCTTCAGCATCAGTCCTTCCAATGAATATTCAGGACTAGTTTCCTATAGGATGGACTGGTTGTATCTCCTTGCAGTCCAAGGGGCTCCCAAGAGTCTTCTCCAACACCACAGTTCAAACGCATCAGTTCTTCTGTGCTCAGCTTTCTTTATAGTCCAACTCTCACATCCATACATGACCACTGGAAAAACCATAGCCTTGACTAGATGGAACTTTGTTGGCAAAGTAATGTTTCTGCTTTTTAATATGCTGTCTAGGTTGGTCATAACTTTCCTTCCAAGGAGTAAGAGTCTTTTAATTTCATGACTGCAGTCACCATCTGCAGTGATTTTGGAACCCAGAAAAATAAAGTCAGCCATTGCTTCCCCATGTATTTCCATGAAGTGATGGGACCAGATGCCATGATCTTCATTTTCTGAATGTTGAGCTTTAAGCCAGCTTTTTCACTCTCCTCTTTCACTTTCATCAAGAGGCTCTTTAGTTCTTCCTTGCTTTCTGCCATAAGGGTGGTGTCACCTGCACATCTGAGGTTATTGATATTTCTCCCAGCAAACTTGATTCCAGCTTGTGCTTCATCCAGTCTGGAATTTCTCATGATGTACTCTGCATATAAGTTAAATAAGCAAGGTGACAATATACAGCCTTGACGTACTCCTTTTCCTATTTGGAACCAGTCTGTTGTTCCATGTCTAACTGTTGCTTCTTGACAGATTTCTCAGGAGGCAGTTCAGATGGTCTGGTATTCCCATCTCTTTCAGAATTTTCCAGTTTGCTGTGATCCACACAGTCAAAGGCTTTGGCATAGTCAATAAAGCAGAAATAGATGTTTTTCTGGAACTCTCCTGCTTTTTTGATGATCCAACAGATGTTGGCAATTTGATCTCTGGTTCTTCTGCCTTTTCTAAATCCAGCTTGAACATCTGGAAGGTCACAGTTCATGTACTGTTGAAGCCTGGCTTGGAGAATTTTGAGCATTACTTTACTAGCATGTGAGATGACTGCAATTGTGTGGTAGTTTGAGCATTCTTTGGGATTTCGTTTCTTTGGGATTGGAATGAAAACTGATCTTTTCCAGTCCTGTGGCCACTGCTGAGTTTTCCAAATTTGCTGGCATATTGAGTGCAGCACTTTCACAGCATCATCTTTTAGGATTTGAAATAGCTCAACTGGAATTCCATCACCTCCACTAGCTATGTTCGTAGTGATGCTTTCTAAGGCCCACTTGACTCCCCATTCCAGGATGTCTGGCTCTAGGTGACTGATCACTCCATCATGGTTATCTGGATCATGAAGATCTTTTTTGTCTATTCTTCTGTATATTCTTGTTGCCTCTTAATATCTTCTGCTTCTGTTAGGTCCATACCATTTCTGTCCTTTACTGTGCCCATCTTTGCATGGAATGTTCCGTTGGTATCTCTAATTTTCTTGAGGAGATCTCTAGTCTTTCCCATTCTGTTGTTTTCCTGTTTCTTTGTGTTGATTGCTGAGGAAGGCTTTATTTCTCCTTGCTATTCTTTGGAACTCTGCATTCAAACGGGTATATCTTTCCTTTTCTCCTTTGCCTTTAGCTTCTCTTCTTTTCTCAGCTATTTGTAAGGCCTTGTCAGATAACCATTTTGCCTTTTTGCATTTCTTTTTCTTGGGGATGATCGTGATCATTGCCTCTTGTACAATGTCATAAACCTCTGTCTATAGTTCTTCAGGCACTATGTCTATCAGGTCTAATCCCTTGAATTTATTTGTCACTTCCACTGTGACAAATTTGATTTAGGGATTTGATATAGGTCATACCTTAATGATCTAGTAGTTTGCCCTACTTTATTCAATTTCAGTCTGAATTTGGCAATAAGGAGTTCATGATCTGCACCACAGTCAGCTCCTGGTCTTGTTTTTGCTGACTGTATAGAGCTTCTCCATCTTTAGCTGCAAGGAATATAATCAATCTGATTTTGGTGTTGACTATCTGGTGATGTCCATGTGTAGAGTCTTCTCTTGTGTTTGTTGGAAGAGAGTGTTTGCTGTGACCAGTGCGTTCTCTTGGCAAAACTCTGTTAAGCCTTTGCCCTCCTTTGTTTTGTACTCCAAGGCCAAATTTGCCTGTTACTCCAGGTATCTCTTGACTTCCTACTTTTGCACTCCAGTCTCCTATAATGAAAAGGACATCTTTTTTGAGAGTTAGTTCTAGATGATCTTGTAGGTCTTCACAGAACTGTTCAACTCCAGCTTCTTCGGCTTTCCTGGTTGGGGCATAGGCTTGGATTACCGTGACACTGAATGGTTTGCCTCGGAAGCCAACAGGGATCATTCAAAGTACTGCAGTTTGGACTCTTGTTTGCTGTAGTGGCTACTCCATTTCTTCTAAGGGATTCTTGCCCACAGCAGTAGATACAATGGTCATCTGTGGGCTTCCCTGGTGGCTCAGAGGTTAAAGCGTCTGCCTGCAATGTGGGAGACCTGGGTTCGATCCCTGGGTCGGGAAGATCCCCTGGAGAAGGAAATGGCAACCCACTCCAGTACTGTTGCCTGGAGAATCCCATGGACGGAGGAGCCTGGTGGGCTGTCCACGGGGTCGCAAAGAGTCGGACATGACTGAGCGACTTCACTTTCACTTTCTGTTCCTAAAAACATCCAAATATCTAAAGACCTGTCCCACCAGATTTCCTGGAACACAGAGTTTGTCAGTCCACCCTGAACTCCCTCAGGGGTTGTTGAAGGTCAACAGCTATAGCCACGTGGGATTCAGTCTCCTTAGAGGCAGATGGCAAATGCCTTTGTTGTTCAGTCTTTGACAATGCTCTTGGTAGGTGCCAATTTGTAGTTGACATATATTTGCAGTGTTTATATATATATATATAAACACTAGCATGTGACAAAAGTGCCACATGCCAGAACACACCTATTAGCTACCAAATTCTGCTGCAAATTTTACAAAAAATAACATACTTGTGTCTATTGGGTAGGTGGCAAGTTGGGAGGTGGTATCAAAATCTACACATGCTTATCACAGTGTGTTGTACATATAAATTTTTTTAATGCCATACTTGTTTCATACTTGATTCAAACTATATTTATAACCATTCTTGATACTAAAACCTAATTTTTAAAACTATAATATCAAATACTTTATAATTTTTGCTTTATTTTTTAAAATGAAATTCCAGTTA
The DNA here is from genome assembly GCF_014754425.2 of Oryx dammah. Classification (NCBI taxonomy): domain Eukaryota; kingdom Metazoa; phylum Chordata; class Mammalia; order Artiodactyla; family Bovidae; genus Oryx; species Oryx dammah. The sequence goes on from NW_024070185.1 coordinate 52,813,373, forward strand.
AGCCATCTTACTCCCAGTATTTAATATGAAATATTGGGACTCATTCTAACTAGGCTCACTTTAAGTAGTCTTTTCCCTAAATCAACCATTTTCAGATCACAGAGCCTCCTAAAGGTTTTAACTAGTGGATTCCAACCCCAGAGTTAGAGCCCTATACCAGATTTCTAGGTTTCTGGGAGCAGACACGGGTACCTGTTCTCAAATGCTCAGCAAATTCAGTCAACCAACTGGGCATTTGGATTGTTCAGACAAATGAAATAGCTTGGTGGCAATGGATTAAAGTGTCGATTCTCACCATATACCACTGTTCCGCAAATGTAAACCTAGGGGCTAAACCCAAGGAAGGGAGAGATTTGTGGATCAAGGGGGTGTCATCATCTCAACTTGATGTAGACCCTTGTTCTCCTCAAAGCTCATGCTGTATGCAATACTATCATTAGGAGGGAGGTACTGAATCAGTTTCCTTAGGATGTGAGTCTGTTTCCATGGTGACAAGAGTGTACTCCTTTAAACCACAGGACAAATGAATGGAGCATTCAGTAAATCAAGCGATTTCTGGGTATTTTCAAAGCCCTGGAACAGACAGACATTGGCTGTAAGTCTTATCAAACACTGATTTGTTTCATTTCTAGAAGTGCAGAGGAAGCCAAAGATGGATAAATATATGAGAACTGCATCCCAAACCAATTTGACCCTGGATCAAGTGTAAAATATGCCTGATTCTCAGAAGGGCTTATCTTGTCAAATGAAATTACACTGCCTTCACCTTGGATGGCACTGACATTGTAATTGTCACGCATTCAAGCAGGACGAGCAATAGGGAACAAAATGTTAACGAGATTTTCCCTATCAGTCTAACTGAAGTGGTGCTTTCTAAATACCAAGGATGGTTAATCTCATGTTTTCAAATGGTGACAAGGAGCTCAAGAATCTAAGGAAATAATTTTTTAAGTCTACATGATCCTTTCTTTTGTGAACCACCTATTGGACAATTTTCTATGGGGTGCAACTTTGAGTCATGTCTCTATGTATGTTAGTTTGATAGAGTTCATATAGACTTGCTTTAAAGAAAGACTAGCATTACTTTTACAGACTCTTAGGCAGACTTCACTTGAAGTTGACGGCCATGGATTAGGAAGAATCTTGTCAAAAACTTCAATTTTCAGAAAACGATATGATGTGTTTATCTTCAAAATATAAATCTAGGGGCTTCCCTGGTGGTCCAGTGGCTAAAACTCAGAGCTCCCAATGCAGAGGGGCCTGGGTTCAATCCCTGGTCAAGAAACTAGATCCCACATGCTGTGACTAAGACCTGGCACAGTCAAATAAATAAATATTAAAAAAATAAAAAATAAAATATGAATCTGCCCTTATTCAACAACAAAAAACCCTCATCAGAGAATATGTCTCAAGGTAACTTCCATCAGATCCTTATCAAATTCTTTTCTTAAGAAATGTCCACAGATAATCATTTAAAGAACACACCTTCCACCTCTTCCTCTGAAGAAGTGGTTCTCAATCCTGACCACACTTTAGAATCATCTGAAGTGTTTAAGACAGAAAGTACCTTGAGGGATTTTGATTTAATTGGTCCAAAATGGGATCCAGGCAGGATATTTTTGGAAAGCCCTGCCCCTGTGAGTCTAAGGTACAGCCCAGGTTGAAGACTAGCAATATCCAGAGGCTATCCGAATCTATTGAGTTCACTTTATAAAGCACGTTCTATTACACAAGCTATACATAAATACGGGCTTCCCAGGTGGCGCTAGTGGAAAAGAACCAGCTTGCCAACACAGGAGATGCCAGAGACTCAGGTTCGACTCCTGTGTGGGGAAGACCCTTGGAGCAGGGCATGACAAACCACTTCAGTATTCTTGCCTAGACAATCCCATGGACAGAGGAGCCTGGTGGGCTACTGCCCATAGGGTCACAAAGAGTCGGACACAACCATGCACACGTACATAAATATATTTCTCCTTTTTTAAAAAGTTAACTTGTGACATTTAAATTCTGCCTTGGCCACCTCCACTTCTCCCCTCACCTCCAGTCCTCTCTCAATGATGGGCGCACTTCTAGAAAATTTTCCATTTATTTGCATATATATATATTTTCACAGATATATTGGTGAATATACATATATATGAAAATACATGTACATTTCATTTTTCAAAATAACTTTTTAACATATGTCATAGCACACATATTATTCCGCTGCTCTGTTTTCACTTAACAACATGCCTTTGAGCTCTTTCCATTGAGTACTTCTCTGTCTCATTATTTGTAACTGGTATACAGTAGGAATATGCCACAGTTACTTTTAGAAGCCATTCTTCTGTATCTGTGCCATCCAATGTGGTAGCCACTAGCTACAAGTGGCTATCAAATACTTGAGTCAGGCTGAGCTGAGATGTGTCATAAAATACATGCCAGATTTTGAATACTTACTATTAATACTAAGAAAAAATATACATATCTCATTAATAATTTATCTTAATTGCATATTGAAAGGATAACATGTTGGATGTATTGGATCAAATAAAATATGACATTAAAGTCAATTTAGCCTGTTGCCTTTTATTTATGTCAATGCAGTGATTAAAAAACATAACACTACTTATATGGTTCCTGTCATATTTCTATTGAATGGCTCTGTTTTAAAAGATGGGTATTTGGGATATTTGCAGTTAATTTGAAATTACAGAGGAAGTGTCCCATCCATGGTTCTCAATAGGGAGCAATTTTGCCCCCCAGGCGACATTTGGCAATGTCTAGACACAGTTTTGGTTGTCACAGCTGGCATACTACTGGGATCTAATGGGTAGAGGGATGCTACTAAACATCCTATGATGCACACAGCCCCCACAACAAAGAATCATCTGGCCCCAAATATCAATAGTGCTAAGACTGAAAACCCAAGTTACGCACGAATCATTGTCCACATGTAGGAGTGTTTCTCAAAGGTAGACTTGAAGCCAAAAAATTGCCTGTGCTTTTAAAACATTTATGAACAGGACAAAACTGCCCTCCAGAGTGGTGATGCCAGTCAGCATATCTCAACAGAAGTGCATGAAAATACTCAAATTAATCATTAATGGACAAATAAACCTAGCCAAGAAAAGCTCAAAAGGTTTCAAAGTGTCCATTCAATATTCTGAATTCTTACTATCATCAACAGGAATGACAATACAATTCTAAGTCCCAGAGTTTTAAGTAATATTTGGAGGTTTATCCTATTCCCATCCTTTTTAAAAACTGTGTTCTTTGCTCTCAGAACATAATTCATGTGGGGTCCTGGCACAGTTAATTTGTAACTATATCAAACAACTAACTAGTGTATCTCTCTGCTTTCAACTATGGCTAAAATTTGAATCTTGGGAGAGTGAACTGCAAGTCTAAAATACTTTGCCGGTGTATTAAGAATTATTTGTATTTATCTTGCACCCATACCCAGAACCCCAGAGCTCTGTTTTCCAAGCAGTGTTAGTCGCTCAGTCATGTCCGACTCTTGGCAACCCCATGGACTGTAGCCCGCCAGGCTCCTCTGACCACAGAATTCTCCAGGCAAGAATACTGCAGAAGGTTGCCATTTCTTTCTGCAGCAAATGTCACCCATAAGATGACCTCCATGTGTGGTAACTGATAATACAAGTCACGCACCATGACCAGGCATTTGTTCTCAAATGTACCGTATATTTATTAGTTACAGATGATTTTGACGGAGCAGCATGTAGAAATATGTTACAGATCTCAATCTGTTCTGCAGATCCAGAGGAAATGCATTGTCCCCATACTTACATTTTACTAATCTTTTTCAGAAAGCAGGATTATTAGCCTTCTCCTATTTTCAATTTCCATATTTACAAAAATGCACACTGTAGCAAATACGGTTTCTGTTCCAAGTTCTCTGCATGACAAATGTACTCTACAGCCATAACGTTTTTTAGGAGAACTGTGACTCTTCTAAGCTTCGTCTGTTATGAACTCCTCATAAAGAACTAATTTTAACTTTCTTCCTGGAGTGAATTTGAATCATGAATTCATTCTCAGTATGAGAGCATACAAAATGAGACGAGTACTAGAAACAATTACAATTTGCTCTGACTTGCCACCATTTCCCTCCACAGGTTTTAAACGGTATGTTTTGGGGAGGGGGGGGGTAGTTTTCTGGGTAAAGTATTTAAACTGGGGCCAGCAAGAGTTCTCATGACCTTTACTGTGTCTTGGTATAAATTGATATTTATTGACTTTCCTATTTGGGGCCTGAGAGATAACAGATAATAAAAGAAAAAATGAAGGGGAGGAAGAGGAGAAAGAATAAAGGCTGGACTGGAAACTCCTAGAGGAAAGAGACTCATCTTTATTGTTTATCATTCCATTCACAGCTTTTAGCCCAGGCCTCAGCATAGCTGACCTAACTCACATGTGATTAAAGAATGCAAGATGGAATACATACTATCACATATAAAACAGATACCCAACAAAGATCTACTGTATAGCACAGGGAACTATACTCAAGTTTTTGTAATAACCTATCAGAGAAAAGAATCTGAAAAAGAATATATATGTATAAACACATACATATGTAACTGAATCACTGTGCTGTGTATTTGAAACTAACAGATACAGTAAATCCTCTATATGTCAATTTCAAAATAAAATAAAATAAATTCAAGGTGGAGAAAAATAATTTTCTGGATTAAAAAAGCACACAGATTAGAGTAAAATACTGATTCAGAAACACAAATGAGCACCTGGCCAAACTGGGAGTACTGGATAGGCTGGTGGGAGTTAAGCAGAGCCTCAGGCAGCACCAGGGTACAGGAGGCAAGTAGGCCGGGTAAGTCGGGGGGCCCTCCCTTGTTCTCCTGCTGCTCACTCTTTGCAGCCTGCTCAGAGCAAACAGAAGCTGTGCCCAGCAGACCTTCTTTGGCTGGCCCAGTGGAGACAGCAAAGATAAAATTTAGAAATCAGAATGACTCTTGAAAACCTGCTGCTGCTGCTGCTAAGTCACTTCAGTCGTGTCCAACTCTGTGCGATCCCACAGACAGCAGCCCACCAGGATCCCCCGTCCCTGGGGTTCTCCAGGCAAGAACACTGGAGTGGGTGGCCATTTCCTTCTCCAATGCATGAAACAAAAGTGAAAGTGAAGTCGCTCAGTCGTGTCCAACTCTGCAACCCCATGGACTGCAGCCTACCAGGCTCCTCCGTCCATGGGATTTTCCAGGCAAGAGTACTGGAGTGGGGTGCCATTGCCTTCTCCGGGATTCTATTTGTAAACAGAATGTCCCATCACTTCTGAGATTAGCAGAACCCTCTCCTACTTGATAGTTTCAGGTTGAACTTCACATCAAACAAGTTCATCAATGCCCAGGCAGCAAGGGCCTCCTATTCAGCCGAGTCTTGATGAGAAATCTAAGTCTCATATGCATACTCTGATTTCGGAAAGAGCTACTGCTCCAGATGCATTCTTTTTTTATTTGCTTTGGGGTTTTTTTGCCACACCTCAAGCATATGGAATCTTAGTTCCCCTACCAGGGCTCACACTTCTGCCCCCAGCAGTGTGAGCTTGTAGTCTTAACCACTGGACCACCAGGGAAGTCTTCTAGATGCATTTTAGAATGAATATCCAGGCTCTAGTATCTCTTTTGCCTGTGTGTGTGTGGTTTTTTTTTTAAGTGGGATAGAAGAAATGTTTCTTCCCCATAGACGGTGGCTTGAATGTATTTGTGCTATAATATTAACAACATCTCAGGTGTGCTCTTATCTTGATCCTGGCAGTGAGGTAGTAACTAACATGAGGGACTAAGAGGTTGGCACAGCGGCATTGAGGTCACTGGTACTTTGGTGTCTAAGATGGCACAACTGGTAAACAGAAGTATACATTGCCAGATGTGGCTGGGTTTTAGCTGCTCCTCTCCTGGGCTGGAGGGGCCAGAATTGTCCCACCCAACAGGTTTCCTGAGCAGCTACTATGTCAGGTCCTGTGAAATGGCTATGAATAAGATGGACATGGTCCCTGCTCCCAGGGAGCATAGAGAATGGTGAGGGATAGATAACTCAACAGAAGTTATGCCAGTAATGTAGACAAGTAAATATGCATGCTCTTAATTCTAAAATAATGTCCCCCTCAGTTTTTAGTCACTTTGAGACATATTCTACATACTATAAAGTTTATCCATCCATTGTGTACAATTCAGTGGATTTGTGTATGTGTCAAGTTGTGCAATCAAGTGTGATTGCACATAATATCATCTTAGAACATTTCCACTATCCCAAAAGGAAATCTTGTACCCATGAGCAGAGATTCCCCAGGCCCACATCATGCCAGTTCAGTCAACCACTAACCCACTTTCTATTTTTAGAGATTTGCCTATCCTGAACACTTCAGAGTAGGATCATGTAACATGTGCCCCCAAGGCAGGGGGCCCAGGTTCAATTCCTAGTCAGGGAACTAGATCCCATATGCTGCAACTAAGAATTTGCATGCCACGACTAAGACCCAGCGCAGCCAAATAAATAAATAAATATTTTTTTTTTAAAAGATAAGGAGCCAATGTAGGCTCTTGTAAAGAAAGAGTACAGGAAAATTGGGAGACAGCTTAAGTCAAGAGTGTCAAGAAGGACAGCAGCCAGTGATGCCAAATGCTGAGCGGGAGTGAAAACAGAGCAAGAGGACATGGGGATTTGGCCCAGGTGAACAGTGGTAAAGAATCAGCCTGCCAACGCAAGAGACGCAGGAGATTTGGGTTCGATCCCTGGGTTGGGAAGATTCCCTGGAGTAGGAAATGGCAACCCACTCCAGTATTCTTGCCTGGAAAATGCCATGGACAGAGGAGCCTGGGGGTAACAGTCCATGGGGTCACAGAGAGTCAGACACTCCTGAGCATGCATGTACTTTGTCTTTGTCATATAGGCCTCAAAGAGAGCAGGATCAGCCTGGTGGCTGATCAGAAAAAAGCGGCGTTTAGCAAACAGAAAGTTCTCTAAATGCTTAGAAGTGAACTGGGGAACAGGCTGTTGGTCACTTGACGACATAAACAGGTCAAAGGAATTTCTTTTCAGCAACAAGAATCATTTAGAGAAAATCAGTCAGACAGGGGAGTGAGTCTTGAAGGTAAGGCAAGAAGAAGCATCACTGAAGGAGCAGGGTGAGAGGAGGATGAAGAACGCAGATGGAGTCTTGGAAAAGGCAAAAGGTGCTCATGTCCACCTGAGGCTCCAAGCGATGCTCATCTAGGCCACGGAGTTACTCTGGAGTGGTGGGCACAGTGGCTAAGGGCATGCAAGAAGGTCTGATGCTGTTGGATTGAGACCAGAAATAGTGATGAGTGGCAGGGAGGGCCTGGCTGCCACTGGACTCTCCCATAAACACCATCTCAGGAGTGGCCCAAACACCGAGGTGACGCAGGGTTTCCCAAACTAAGTGCAAAAAAGTACCCACAGAATGTTGAAGAAGTGAAGTCTTGCTAAGAATTCAGACTGGATATGCAGAAAAGCAAAATAAAACTAGAGGGAAAGACTGGGAGACTAGGCCCCAAAACAGGCCCACACACAGGCCCCAAAATACAGCACAGGGCAAAGGCCAGTCTGTACTGTTTATATGTTACAAGCAGTTAATAGTCAAATGAGAAAAAAAATACTCATTTTGCCATTTATATGTAACCCCAACAGTGTAGTCATTTGGGTAAATGGTAAGCATTATGTCAACTCACAAGTGGGAAAAGACATAGAAATATTAAAATACAGCAACTGATTTCCTTCAACCCTTTCACTTTTCAATTCCATCATTCATTCAGTCATTCTGGTATTCCTACAACATGCTAGTTTCTGGAGGATGAGAATATGAAAAGAGTAGAATGTAGTTTACTCAACCTGAAACTAAACATTTGTTTAGAGAATTCGAATTCAATGAGTTTGAGGCCTCTGTTTATAGACAAACCGAGAAAATAGTCATTGGTCCTTTTTTTTTCAGGAGCTGGAAGAAGGTCACAGATGGACTGAAGAAAGTCAGAAATCCTTGACTTTGATGCTAGGGTGTCATAGGCGAATCTGTCTTCACTTGGAGTGTATTTACACTGTGGAATGTTGGTATCTAGCAGAACACTGAAAAGCAATTCAAAGAGGCGGCTGAGATCAGAGGACTTGGTGAAAACCCTAAGTAGCATGAACTGGAAAGTTTGTGAAAACTCCTCAGCTTAAGCAGCAAAATCAGGCCATTTGGAAAACTACAGTTGGTTTTCAATGGCAGTGAGTGATTTTTTGGCCAGCAAGTGATTGAAAAGAGAACAGTGATAGTGACAACAAATGTTTCACACACACACACACACAAAGCAGAAGAAAGAGATTTAACTTGGAGAGAGAAGGGATTATAAAATGTGTCCATAAAAGTACTTAGACTGGGAAATATATTAAAAAAAATTCAGACAAATCTTTCATCTTCCTCCTATCTTGGATCAGTCTTAACTTTCAGACATTTCTCTTTCTTCCTCTTCTCTTTCTTTCATAAAATGAAAACAAACATATATTCTTAATTCTACAGACTATGTAATAAGATAGTCATTTCAAGTACATTCCAAAAGATACCTTACAAGAGGCAGCTTTGCTTCAATATGCAATAAACTGATCTGTGACCTGGGACCCAAGGTTTTTAAAAATATTTACGTTAGAGTCACACTCTGTAATTAAAAACTGAAATTAACTCGCTACAAATAAAAAAAAATCAAATTGGTTTGAATTAGCCAAGGTAATGAAGTCTATCAAAGACATTAAATATTTTAAAGCGGTCAATTAGCCTAAAAGGCATTCTATGCCTCGCAAATCTTGTAAAAACCTGCTGCCTGTGTGTCTCCTGGGGACTCTGCACATTTTAAAAATGAGGTCAAGCCAGATCGAAATAGAAGGGTGAACACAGGATGCTTCTGAATGTTTTGGGGTCATAATTTAATGAGCTATAGCAATAATTTACTAAATGTTCCATTGGTAGTTTTGTGGAGATAATATTTCAGGGAGACAAGCACAGGTCTGTAAGTGATTAGGAACTGCAGGTAGAAGCCATGAATAATAAGCCTGTTACTAACACACTGTTAGTGTTAAATGAATACTTAGTGAGTTATTTCAGCTAAAATTAGTTTATAGGTTACTTTAATACCCTGCTTGAAAATTACTTTCCTCAAACCTTGAAAACTTCAAGACAATAATCTAGGTTAAACATTTCTGTATAAACAATGTTGGAGATGTAGAAAGGGGAACATTGATAGTGAAGATCTCGGTTTCAGCGTCCACTGGGATGTAATCGACTTACACTCAAGGCGCTGAATGTAAGTAAGCTGGCTCCACTTCCCAGGGCACCTGTAGGCTCTGTGAGGGAGTGAAGTGGGGAGGAGGGAAGGTAAAGGGAGAAGCAGTAGAATGAGAAAGATCTTTCATCAAAACCTCTATGAGACTCATATGCTTGGTGTCAGGTGGAGAACCATCGAAGTTCAAAGACAGTCAGTGGCCAAAAACAAGTAGACTCCTTGTATCCTCCAGGCATCACCGTTTGTTTATTGAAACCTGTGGCTGCTTCTCTACGGTCACCAGGTCAGAGGTGGGGGGAACATTTGGGTGTTGACATACTACTAGCTTCAGCTCAGGGAGGAAGGGAATGCAACACACAGTCTGCCTGGCAGAAGAGTGGACCCGCGGGGAACACAGGGGACAAGGTGGCACTGAAGATAAACAAGGGTTTGCTGTAAAAACTAGTCTCAGCAACAAGAATATGCTTGACTTTATGGGTATTTACAGTGTAAGGATAAAGGCAAAGCAAGATTGAGAGAAATCACGACTTTACATGCCATATTTCTGAACTAAACAACCTGTCTGGTAATTTCAAGTGAAATGGAGAGGCCCTGCTCAAGCAGTAAAGAAGCCAACTGCAATGCAGGAGACATGGGTTCGATCCCTGTTAGGAAGGTCCCCTAGAGGTGGAAATGACAACCCACTCCAGTATGCTTGCCTGAATAATCCCATGGACAAAGGAGCCTGGCAGGTTACAGTCTATAGGGTCACAAAGAATCAGACACAACTGGGCATGCACGCATGCACACAGACAGTTAAAGTACACAGGAGCAGTACTGCTAAGAATAATGAAAGACACAACACTTACACAATCTGGAATCCATATATTGTATATACTGGTTTTTTTTCTTTTAATTTGAATAGATAGGAACATAAGGATTTCACACTTCATGCTGTTACTCAACATTTAGGCTTGGCATTTTGGTCCAGGGAAGGTACAGAAAGTAGCTGCTGGAGTCCCACTTGATTTCAAATTTGGCTAAAATCCAAGTTTCTCAACTTCAAGTTCAATATCATGAAAACTAGACATTGCCTCCTTCTAGAATGTAGGGCTCCTACTGAAATATCAAATTTGCCTAAACTTTCCACATGGAAAGAAACTAAATCCAGGTCTTACTTAAGAGTGCTCTTATTTGGTAGAAACAAATATAATACTGTAAAGCAACTATCCTTCAATTAAAAATAAATTTTAAAAAGAGTACTGTTGATCAACCCTTGCTAATTAGGATCACCTAGATGATTTTTTTTAAAAAAACTAATGATGTCTGTGCCCCAACTCAGGCTACCTGAATTAACAATATTTAGAGACAAGCCCAGGTAATAATTTTTTAGTTACCTGAGCAATTCTAAGAGGCCATTAAGTTTAAAAATCTCTATTTTAGAAGAAAGCCACCCCATCTCATAGAAATTATCACTTGCTATTGGTTTTAATGCTAGAAAGTTTTAAGAAGTTAAATAAAAGCTCAGAACCCACCTTAGATAATCTGGTTTAATTGGTCAGAGTGGTGGGGGCTGGAAACTGGGATATTCTTCAGGTAATTTTAATGTAACACTAATAGTATAAGTACTGTTTTTGGCAACACTGCTGTTGTTTAGTCACTTAGTCATATCTGATGTTTTGCAATCCCAGAGACCATAGCCTGCCAGCCTCCTCTGTCCATGGAGTTCTCCGGGCAAGAATACTAGAGTGGGTTGCCACTTCCTTCTCCTGGGGATCTTCCTGAACCAGGGATCAAACCCATGTCTCCAGGGTCTCCTGCTTTGGCAGATAGATTCTTTATCACTGAGCCACAGGGGAAGCCCTTATGGCAACACAGTCATACTAAAGATCCTTGTCAGAGGTGGACTGACTAAAATTGGGGGGTGGGGGACAGCACCAAGTGGTGCTATCCATGGTGCTGAAATGCCACTGCAAGGAATTTTTAATTGGTAATGACGAGCATTTATTTTAAACATGTTGAAATAAAATCTATTATTGCATATTTTTTAAATTAATTTATTTTTAATTGAAGGATAATCATTTTACAATATTGTGTTGGTTTCTGCCATACATCAGCCATAGGTATACATATGTCCCCTCCCTCTTGAACCTCCTTGCATATTTTTAAACATAAAAGTTCTTGTAAGCACAGAACTACTGCTGTGTATTTTCAGTTCTATATTATGACTTGTTAAAGGAGAGATCTTGAAAGAAAGAGGATGCTTTGCTATTTTCTCAGCGATCAGACAGAGTGAAGATCAAAATAATTATGACTGGTGCTCTTGGAAAACCGATATATTTTTATTTGTTAGCTATAATAGTGTCCTGAATATTTTTTAACGTTCAAATTACGAAATTTTAAAAAATATGTTACTTTACTTTCCATCTAAAATTCAAAAGCATAAATATTTATCATTTTTATTTTTCTGCTTAAGAAGATCAAAGTGAAATAATTTGAAAAACAGTCTTCTTTCACAGGATAACATTTACCTTATACTATTAACACTATGCAGAACACATCATGAGAAACGCTGGGCTGGAAGAAACACAAGCTGGAATCAAGATTGCCGGGAGAAATATCAATAACCTCAGATATGCAGATGACACCACCCTTATGGCAGAAAGTGAAGGGGAACTAAAAAGCCTCTTGATGCAAGTGAAAGAGGAGAAAAAGTTGGCTTAAAGCTCAACATTCAGAAAACTAAGATCATGGCATCTGGTCCCATCACTTCATGAGAAATAGATGGGAAAACAGTGGAAACAGTGTCAGATTTTATTATTTTGGGCTCCAAAATCACTGCAGATGGTGACTACAGCCATGAAATTAAAAGACGCTTACTCCTTGGAAGAAAAGTTATGACCAACCTAGATAGCATATTCAAAAGCAGAGACATTACTTTGCCAACAAAGGTCCGTCTAGTCAAGGCTATGGTTTTTCCAGTGGTCATGTATGGATGTGAGAGTTGGATGGTGAAGAAAGCTGAGCGCCAAAGAATTGATTCTTTTGAACTGTGGTGTTGGAGAAGACTCTTGAGAGTCCCTTGGACTGCAAGGAGATCCAACCAGTCCATTCTGAAGAGATCAACCCTGGGATTTCTTTGGAAGGAGTGATGCTAAAGCTGAAACTCCAGTGCTTTGGCCACCTCATGCGAAGAGTTGACTCATTTGAAAAGACTGATGCTGGGAGGGATTGGGGGCAGGAAGAAAAGGGGACGACAGAGGATGAGATGGCTGGATGGCATCACGGACTCGATGGACATGAGTCTGAGTGAACTCCGGGAGTTGGTGATGGATAGGGAGGCCTGGCATGCTGCGATTCATGGGGTCGCAAAGAGTCAGATATGACTGAGCAACTGAACTGAAGTGATTAACACTATTTAATGATACTACCACTGAAGATTTCTAGTTGATGCATTTGTGAGCTTTATTTTAAAAAGGAGTTAACGTGGTGTTATAACTGCAATAATTAGACATAGCCTAGAGGTTAATGTTTCCCAACATTTCATCCACATTCCTTATATAATGACTACAACTAAATTGTCCAGTCAGCAATTTCTTATAATCTCCACGATCTAAAAACCTACGCTTATCCCTTCAAACTTCTATGGAGATGCCATATGTTCCATGATTCTATCCAATAACAACTCAGTAACAAAAGGATTGGATGAAAACTTTAAACCTTCCCTAATTTATGACTGTTCTCTCAAACAGAGAAAATGTTTTCCAGAGTGAATGACATTATGAAAATAGGAGCCTGATATGCTAACCTGAAAATGGCAAACATCTGAATGCTACTTTATCAGCAAACAGCTCAGAAACATATTCCTCTTCTTTGCTAAATGCTAACGTTTCCCATAAGGCAGTAGTATGTGCATGCATGAAACCTAATAAATCACACAGGAGTTTCCTTTGGAGCAATTACACTCCTAGCCCTCTAAATAATTGGAAACTAAGAGCTTTAAGCTAGACACCAAGGCACTTGCTAATATGATCCATGGGCTGTTTGAAGAATTAATGAGGGGAAAATATCCCTTAAGTTTAAATCACTCAAGAACTCATAACTTGAACACCTGAATTTACCTCTTCAGGGGAAAAAAGTATGGAGCAAATACTCTTCATCTTAAACACTCTACACTTCAAAGAAAGAATTTCAGATACATCCCATTCTCCCTAAATGAACGTTCAGAGCTTTGCCCATTTGGTTAGCATAGCAATAAAACAGAGTACAGTTCTCAGACCCTGAACACAGCTTATCCTTCATCTATTCAGACATTTAATGAATGGGTCTGGTAGCCACAAGGCTTTAGTGGATTCAAATCAAGGTGTTTTTAAAAAGAGTCAAGTCCAACTGTATTCCAATAGTACCCCTCCCCACTCCAAGGCTGTCATAAGTCAGATCAGACTTGTCTGCCAAAAGGGCTCTCAGGAGAGAGTTAGTTACCATCAACACAATTAGTCATTTGAGCATAGTCTCTTTAAACTACTGATATTTCCTATCTACAGATTAAATACTCTGGGAACCTATTTACTGACCACTTTCAAAGAGGGCTCTGTAGAATCCAGAAGCAGGAAGACAGAAAAAGATTTTGAAGGAGGTTCTTTGAGATTTCTGGTCACACCAGAAATCAGAGCTCCAGGGGGCTGATTTTAATGGTAAACTCATAACTTCCTCATGTTCCAATAGATCCCAGGACCCCAGTGTCTGGCTCAGCTGCTTACACAGCTCTGTAGTAAATTTGTGTTTCCCATAAAATGATCTCAAAACTCTTTTCTCCAAGGAGTCATACTTTTTATGGAAGTAAACAAAGAAATCATAAATACTTCTCTCTCACCATTTTAAGCATTCCCATCACTTTAATGTGAAGACACTCATCATCAGAACTCACAAACAGGATATGGGTGATGGAGTGAAACAAGGGATGATGATGGCAACAAGATGACGTCTTGCCTCCCTTTTATATGAGGACCTTTGGGACTGTTCTGCATCAGTGACTCAGTGACTCTGGCCTCTCACATAATTCCAGTAAACTGTATTATGTCTAGGGCCAATGACAGTTTTATACCATTTGAAAAACTTGTTTAGAACTTGTCCTACATTGCGTTTCCAATGTGACTCAGCTGTTGGAATAAGTATAACGGTGAAAAAATAGTCATCTATAACATGAAAAGAACAAGGTTGGTCACAAGTTGCTATAATCTTATAGATTAGTTACCCGAAAAGACAAAATTTCTTAAGTTGAATGAGAGTAAAAAAAATGTTTTTATGCAATTACATCTGGATTCTCAGTCTGAACAGTAATGACTGTTTTTCCAACACTTATCTCACTTAAAACCCTGCCCTCATTTAATGTTTCCCATATCGTAGTTTAGTTGAAATACTTAAGTGCCGTATTTCTGCACATATTTTGACCTTATAAAGAAGTCAGTTTCCTACTGTATATAACACATGGAACTCTGCTCAATGTCATGTGGCAGCCTGGATGGGAGCGTATGGCTCAGTCTCGTCCCTGTTCACCTGAAACTATCACAACACTGTTAATTGGCTATACCCCAATACAAAATAACAAGATTTTTTTAAAAAAGAAATAGGTTTTAAACACAAAGAGGATTCATTACCAGAAAAGGCAATGAACCAGTTGGTCGAGAGGGGCAGAGACTATGGACTCACCTAAAAGACTCTAGTAAAACTTGAAATTCATTGCTTTCATAATAATAAATCTTTCCAAATTAATTCTGATCTCAAGAAAAGCCTCTTGGGCCTAGAGAACACTGTGGCCTTTATCTCACACTATAAGGTGACACTGGTCACGATGCCCAAGATAACTGCCAGGTCACTCTTCTGTCCTGTTCCTGGGGCATCCAGCCCTGGGAGGCCGGGAGATGGGACAGGCTGAGTCTAACCAGGATCACTAAAACCTTGTCATTAGTCTCATCCTCTGCTGCTCCTGTAAAGTTGGAATACCAAACTATGTGGCTGGCTCTCTGGCACCCTGCAAAAATGAGGGGTCTTTCCTCTAAGGCTGGGTACAGCTGAGTGCAAAGGAGCAGAGCGGGTGAAGCTGCTGTCTTCAGGTGAGAATACCTCGTGCCTACACGAACAACTTGCCCTCTCTCACATACTGCAACTGTTCCCCCAAACCCCAATACTACTGGGACTAGACTCTCTAGGAAAAGGGGTGTCCCAAGCCCTGCCCTCCTCCAAAAACAGAAAAGAAAAAAGGCTTGGAGTCAGAGACAAGCTGCTTGTTTTCTGTCTGCTCAGTGACCTTGGGGCATGTATGTATGCCTGCTCAAAGGTGTCTGATTCTATGTGACCCCATGGACTATAGCCCGACAGACTCCTCTGTCCATGGAATTTTCCAGCCAAGAATACTGGAGTGAGTTGCTGTTTCCTCCTCCAGGGGATCCTCTCAATCCAGAGATCAAACCTGTATCTCTTGTGTCTCCTGCATCGGCAGATGGGTTCTTTACCACAGCGCCATCTGGGAACCCCTTGGGCCATGTTCTTTCAATTTCCCAATAATCAAATTTCCCCAGTTTTGTAAAGCAGTTTGCTCTGCAAATTCAAAGGCAATCTCGATGATGCCTGCAGTCCCTAGTCTTGGGCTTTTCAAAGACCTATTTCTCCTCCTTTAGCCTTTCTACAGTAGAACATGCTGAGTGGACCCCAGGTTCTTCCCCAGGTACAGATATTTTAATGACAGTCTCAGAGACAGAGGCAAAAACAAGGTTTAATAAGTTTCCTTTGGGTCTGCTGAGTAATTTCTTCAGTTTAACAGCAAGCATTAGTTTATTCAACTGCAAAAAGCTTGGAGAGAAGTTACTGCTAGGAGTGGCTCTGCCCCTTCCTTACATCTGGCTATGTACTGGGTTGGCCAAAAAGTAATAGCCTGAATGAACTTTTTGGCCAACCCAATACTTCTGACCTTCTCCACACATCTCTTTGGCATATAATGAAACCCCATCTATTAAGCACCTATTATGAACCAGATCTTTTAGAATTTGGGTTTGGGAAGTTTCTGTCTCCCTCTGGCAGATCAGAAATATCATGGGTCCACTTACAGCAACTTCCAATTCTCATGTAATTTATAATGTATCACTAGAGTGACCATATGAGGTGCTTTGCCCCAGACAGTCCTCATTTGTGCCTGTGGGGCTAGCAAAGCTATTAACAGTGTCCACATTCACTCTCAGACTGTCTCAGTTTGAATGATAAATTGCATCACCCCCAGACAAGTACTGGAGATCCACCTGCCATTTTCATAGGCTTGGCCGGAGTGAAGGGGGAGGAGAAGGACCCATATTACAGGGATCACAAGAAACCTTGGTTATGTGCTAGGCTGTGACAGGCTGTAGGAGGAAACCACGAACCTTTGAAGACACAAGCTTAGAATCATTTCTTTGCAGACGCAGCCACGTAGAGAAGATGAGCACCCAGACTCCATGGCCAGATAAGCCGGCACTGCCATTTCCAGGCTAAGTGCACACAGGCAAGTATTTAACCCTCTGTACCTCAGTTTCCTCCTGTGTGCAATGAAGGTACTAGAGAGCCCTTGCGCACTGTTGGTAGAATGTAAACTGGTATAAGTTTTATGGAAAATAGATTGGAAGTTCCTCAAAAAACTGAAAATAGACCTACCGTGCACGGGCGCGTGCTAAGTCGCTTCAGTCATGTTCGACTCTTTGTGACCCTATGGACTGTAGCCCACTAGGCTCCTCTGTCCATGGGATTCTTCAGGCAAGAGTACTGGAGTGGGTTCAGAACTACCATATGATACAGCAGTTCCATTTCTGGATATATTTTCAAAGGAAATAAAATCAGTATCTCAAAGAGAAAAAATAATAAAGTTAATAATAGTACCTACTTCATGAGGTGGTTGTGAATAACATGCGCAATGGGCCCGTGCATACTAACTGCTGTAAAGGGTTTTCTGCCACAAAGAATTGACCTGGACCTAGATCCTAGTCATAGTCAATGACACATTGGCAAAACATAAATGAGGTCCATTTTCAGAGGAGAACTGGTGAAAAAGACTTTGGTTTGGATGACAAAATCAACCCAATGAGATTCTCCCTTTTAGGATACAAATGCCTGATGAATAAGGCAGGTCACTGAAGTCGAGTCTCAAGTAACAGGAGGCTCTCTTCCCACAGTTTGACCTAATCCTAAGGCCCCAGGGTTCCTGAACCCATGAAAGAAACCTTGACTCCACATTCCTGTGGACACTTGTTATATTCTCCCAGCACCCAATTTCATCTGTTGATGGGTCTCTTAAATAAATTCAGCAGCAGGGACAGGCCAATCTTAGAGGTGCAGGAAAAATCTGGGACCCCAACCGGAACCTTACACTTGTGAAATCAGAAATTCTTCACCCTACTCTCTGATCTGACCACAGCTTCAGATCAGCTTGGCTCCTTGCAGCTCATCCATACCGTGGGTTCCTTGAAACCCTCAGTGTTCCTCAAATTATTTTCCCTCCTGGCTTCATTGTCTTTCCTACACAGTCTGGATCACGTGTCCTACCATTTTAACTCCTTCTCACAGGCATTGTACGTTCACCTCTCAGTGTTCCTCCAACCTGTTGTTTTTTTTGGGGGGTCAGAGGGTCATGCAGCCCGTGAGACTGTCCTTCATAGTGATCAAAACCGTGTCCCTGTGGTGGAGGCACTTGAGTGCTGACCACTGGACTGCCAAGGAAGTCCCCCAACCGCGAATTAATCCTACTTTGCACGTGAAAGCCCCAAAGCAGCTACAGTATATCTGCGATGTCTGCTACTATTCAAATTACAGTTTACAATCTCAGCAGGCCCTCTGTGTTGCACTGTGGTCAGTCACTCACCCACTAATATTCTCGCCTTCATCACTGCGTTCTACAACCGTACTAATCTTTCTCCCTCAGCTCATGGATTTCTCTCTCCTCCACCACTTTGCATTCCAGGCATATAGACTCTGGTTTAGGAAACACTGTCCATCAGGATAAAATCCAGGGTCCTCAGTTGCTGTCCACCTGATTCTCCTGCAATCCTGTCCAGACCCGTGGCCTTGTAGTCAGCCAACACTCGATGCCAGTTTGCACATCCACTCTGTGTAAGCTGTTGTATCTATCCAAATGTCTTTTCCTTTTCCCTTGTCCACCTGACAAATATTCAACTTCTCAAACACAATCCTCTTCGCCTCATCAACTCAGCTGCCATCAAATCTAGTCCTTCACTTCCCTCTTATCATGTGACCCCTCCTATGTATTTCAGGGGTTGTATAAGCTACCTATGGGCTTCCCTGGTGGCTCAGACCTGCCAACGCAGGAGACCTGGGTTCAATCCCTGGGTCAGGAAGATTCCCTGGAGAAGAAAATGGCAACCCACTCCAGTATTTTTGCCTGGGAAATCCCATGGACAGAGAAGCTTGGCAGGCTACAGTCCATGAGGTCACAAGAGTTGGGACATGACTTAGCAACTAAACAAGAACAACAAAACAAGGTATATGTGGTGGCTTAAGTATCTGTCTGCATATCTTATTTGCCATAAGAAGTTGACCTCCATAACGTCAGAGGCCTGGTCTTGATTATGACTGCATTCTCAGGATATTGAGAATTTCCAGAAGGTGCTCAAAACCACGGATTGTATGGATAGAAACCTGGTCTGGCTGGTAGGGCTGGGTTTTCACACCTCCACTCAATTATGTCAAAGGCTCCCCACTGCTTTCTGCAGTGCTGGCATCTGAAACGTGTTCTGCTCACACTGCACACAGACGATGCACAGACTTCCCCCCTAGGCCTAGGTGTCCTGGGATAAGCAAGAACTTTACCACATCTCCAACAGGCCTAATTCCCAAACAATGTAAGAGACAGCAAAACTTTTATTTTTTTTTTTTTTAAATCTGCTCAGGAAAAGGAGGCAAGGCCTTAAAGAGTTCAAGTTTGTAGGGATGGGAAGAAAGAAAACAATCAAGGGAGACAAGAAAGCATTAAATGTAATCCTGAGGTCATTAGCCCTTCAGTGAAGAAGGCAGATAAATCACAGGCAGCTGGGAAATGTGGAAGCTTTGGCAACAACAAAAACAACAGCCCATTTGAGGGATTTGGACTCTCCGACTCCAGATTCCAAAACAAATGCTTTCTTTGTAAGTTCATGAAATTCCAGTAAACTTCTGTTTGGGATTTTAATTATTTTTGTTTTATCTTCATTTTGGCTAAGGAGGTGAAGATTTTTAAAAATCTTTTCATATTCGTTCTATGTGGCTCCAACTGACCCACTTTTTCAGTTTAAAAAAAATTTAACTGGAAAATAATTGATTTATAATGTTGTATGAATTTCAAGTGTACCACAGTGATTCAGTCATACATATATCCATTCTTTCCAGATTCTTTCCCCATATAGGTTATTACAAAATATTGAGTATAGGCCCCCGCACTGTACAGTAGGTTCTTGTTGTTTATCTATATTATACATAGGCATGGGTATATGGTACTCTCAGATTGCTAATTTATCCTTTCCTGCCCCTACCTTTCCCCTTTGGTAAACATGTTTTTTTTCCTATAACTGTGAGTCTGTTTTTGCAAATAAATTCATTTGTATCATTTTTTAGATTCCACATATAAGTGATAGCATATGGGATTTGTCTTTATGACTTAATATAACAATTTATAGGTCCATCCATGTTGCTGCAAATGGCATTACTTCATTCTTTTTTATGGCTGAGTAATATCTCAATGTGTATATATATATATACACACCACATCTTTATCCCTTCATCTGTCGATGGACATTTAGGTTGTTTCCACATCTTGGCTATTGTAAATAGTGCTACAATGAACATTGGGGTGCATGTATCTTTATTATTTTTTTATTGAAAGATAATTGCCTTATAGAATTTTGTTGTTTTCTGTCAAACCTCAACATGAATCAATCATAGGGACACATATATCCCCTCCCATTTGAACCTCCCTCCCATCTACCGCCCCATCCCACCCATCTAGATTGACACAGAGGCCCTCTTTGAGTTTCCTGAGACATATACTAAATTCCTGTTGGCTACCTATTTTACATACAGTAATGTAAGTTTCCATGTTACTCTTCCATACATCTCACCCTCTCCTCCTCTCTCCCCATGTCCATAAGTCTACTCACTATGTCTGTTTCTCCATTGTTGCCCTGTGAATAAATTCTTCAGTACCATTTTCTGGATTCCATACATATGTGTTAGAATATGATATTTACCTTTTTCTTTCTGACTCATTTCACTCTGTATAATAGGTTCTAGGTTATCCACCTCATCAGAACAGACTCAAATGCGTTCCTTTTTATGGCTGAGTAATATTCCACTATGTATATGTACCACAAATTCTTTATCCATTCATATGTCAATGGGTATCTAGGTTGCCTCCATGTTCTAGATATTGTAAATATTGCTGCAAGGAATAATGGGATACTTGTGTCTTTTTCAATTTTGGTTTCTTCAGGGTATATGCCTAGGAGTGGGATTGTTGGGTCATATGGTAGTTTTCTTCCTAGTTTTTTAAGGAATCTCCATACCATCTTCCATAGTGGCTGCATCCATTTACATTCCCACCAACAGTGCAAGAGCGTTCCTTTTTCTTCACACTCTCTCCAGAAATAATTGTTTCTGGACTTTTTGACAATGACCATTCTGAACGGTGTGAGGTGATATCTCACTGTGATTTTGATTTGCATTTCTCTAATAATGAGTGATGTTGAGCATCTTTTCATGTGTTCATTAGCCATCTGTATGTCTTCTTT
Source organism: Oryx dammah (assembly GCF_014754425.2). Taxonomy (NCBI): domain Eukaryota; kingdom Metazoa; phylum Chordata; class Mammalia; order Artiodactyla; family Bovidae; genus Oryx; species Oryx dammah. The sequence continues at coordinate 52,834,446 of NW_024070185.1, forward strand.
GGAGAAATGTCTGTTTAGGTCTTTTTCCCACTTTTTGATTGGGTTGTTTGTTTTTCTGGAATTGAGCTGTATGAGCTGTTTGTATATTTTGGAAATTAATCCTTTGTCAGTTGTTTCATTTGCTATTATTTTCTCCCATTCTGAGGGTTGTCTTTTCACCTTGCTTATAGTTTCCTTTGCTGTGCAAAAGCTTTTAAGTTTAATCGGGTCCCACTTGTTTACTTTTGTTTTTATTTCCATTATTCTAGGAGGAGGGTCATAGAGGATCTTGCTTTGATTTATGTCGTCTAGTGCTCTGCCTATGTTTTCCTCTTAAGAGTTTTATAGCTATATAGTTTTATAGCCTTACATTTAGGTCTTTAATTGATTTTGAGTTTATCTTTATGTATGGTATTAGGAAGTGTTCTAATTTCATTATTTTACATGTAGCTGTCCAGTTTTCCCAGAACCATTGATTGAAGAGGCTGTCTTTGCCCCATTGTATATTCTTGCCTCCTTTGTCAAAAATAAGGTGCCCATAGGTGCATGGGTTTATTTCTGGGCTTTCTATCTTGTTCCATTGGTCTACGTTTCTGTTTTTGTGCCAGTACAATACTGTCTCGATGACCGTAGCTTTGTAATATAATCTGTAGTCAGAATGGTTGATTCCTCCAGCTCCATTCTTCTTTCTCAAAACTTCTTTGGCTATTCAGGGTCTTTTGTGTTTCCATATGAATTGTGAAATTTTTTGTTCTAGTTCTGTGAAAAAAAATGCCATTGGTAATTTGATAGGGATCACACTGAATCTGTAGATTGCATTTGGCAGTTTAGTCATTTTCACAATATTGATTCTTTCTACCCAGGAACATGGAATATCTCTCCATCTGTTGATGTCATCTTTGATTTCTTTCATTAGTGTCTTACAAATTTCTGTGTACAGTTCTTTTTGTCTCTTTAGGTAAGTTTATTCCTAGATATTTAATTCTTTGTGTTACAATGGTAAATGGAATTGATTCCTTAATTTCTTTCTGACTTTTCATCATTAGTAGAGAGAAATGCAAGTGATTTCTGTGTATTGATTTTGTATCCTGCAATTTTGCTAAATTCACTGATTAGCTCTAGTAATTTTTTGATACTATCTTTAGGGTTTGCTATGCACAGTATCATGTCATCTGCAAACAGTGGGAGCTTTACTTTTCTTCTCTGATTGTTGTAGCTAGGACTTCCAGGACTATGTTGAATAATAGTGGTGAAAGTGGACACCCTTGTCTTCTTCCTGATCTTAGGGGCGATGCTTTCAGTTTTTCATCATTGAGAATAATGTTTGCTGTAGGCTTATCATATATGGCCTTTACTATGTTGAGGTAGGTTCCTTTTATGCCCATTTTTTGAAGAGTTTTTATTATAAATGAATGCTGAATTTTGTCAAAGGTTTTTCCTGCATTTATTATCATATAGCTTTTATCATTCAATTTGTTAATATGGTGTATCATATTGATTGATTTGTGTATATGGGAGAATCCTTGCATTCCTGGAATAAACCCAACTTGATCGTGTATGAGCTTTTGGACGTGTTGCTGAATTCTGTTAGCTAAAATTTTGTTGAGGATTTTTGCATCTACGTTCATCAGTGATATTGGCCTGTAGTTTTCTTTTTTGTGTTGTCTTTGTCTGGTTTTGTTATCAGGGTAATGGTGGCCTTGTAGAATGAGTTTGGAAGTGTTCCTTCCTCTGCAATTTTTTGAGAATTTTAGAAAGACAGGCATTAGCTCTTCTCTCAGTATTTGATAGAATTCTCCTGTGAAGCCGTCTGGTTCTGGCCTTTTCTTTTCTGGAGATTTTTGATCACAGCTTCAATTTCAGTGCTTGTAATTGAGTTGTTCATAATTTCTATTTTTTCCTGGTTCAGTCTTGGAAGACTGAACCTTTCTAAGAATCTGTCCATTTCTTCCAGGTTATCCATTTTATTGCCATATAGTTGTTCATAATACTGTCTTGTAATCCTTTGTATTTCTGCATTATCTCTTGTAACCTCTCCTTTTTCATTTCTAATTTTGTTGATTTGATTTTTCTCTCTTTTTTTTCTTGATGAGTCTGGCTAAAGGTTGGTCAATTTTGTTTACCTTCTCAAAGAACCAGCTTTTAGCTTTATTAATCTTTACTATTGTTTCTTTCATTTCTTTTTCATTTATTTCTGCTCGGATCTTTATGATTTCTTTCCTTCTACTAATTTCGGGGTTTTCTTGTTCTTCATTTTCCAGTTGTTTTAGATGTAAAGTTAGGTTATCTATTCAATGTTTTTCTTGTTTCTTGAGGTAGGATTGTGTTGCTATAAACTTCCCTCTTAGAACTGCTTTTGCTGCATCCCATGGGTGTTATGTTTTCATTGTCATTTGTTTCTAGAAATTTTTTTATTTCCCTTTTAATTTCTTCAATAACGTTGGTTATTTAGAAACGTTTTGCTTAATCTCCATGTGTTTGTGTTTCTTACAGTTTTTTCTTGTAATTGATATCTAGTCTCATAGCATTGTGGTCAGAAAAGATGCTTGATATGATTTCAATTTTCTTAAATTTACTGAGGTTTGATTTGTGATCCAAGATGTGGTCTATCCTGGAGAATGTTCCATGTACATTAAGAAGAAGGTGTATTCTTCTGCATTTGGATGGAATGTCCTGAAGATATCAATGAGATCCATCTCATCTAATGTATCATTTAAGACTTGTGTTTCCTTATTAATTTTCTGTTTTGATGATCTGTCCATTGGTGAGAGTGGGGTGTTCAAGTCTCTTGCTATTATTCTATCACTGTCCATTTCTCCTTCTATGTCTGTATTTGTCTTATGTATTGAGGTGCTCCTATGGTGGGTAAATGCTGCCGCTGCCACGTCGCTTCAGCCGTGTCTGACTCTGTGTGACCTCACAGACGGCAGCCTACCAGGCTCCCCCGTGCCTGGGATTCTCCAGGCAAGAACACTGGAGTGGGTTGCCATTTCCTTCTCCAAGGCATGAAGATGAAAAGGGAAAGTGCAGTCACTCAGTTGTGTCTGACTCTTCGTGACCCCATGGACTGCAGCCTACCAGGCTCCTCTGTCCATGGGATTTTCCAGGCAAGAGTGCTGGAGTGGGTTGCCATTGCCTTCTCCATGTTGAGTGAATAGATATTTACAATTGTTATGTCTTCCTCTTGGATTGATCTCTTAATCATTATGTAGTGTCCTTCCTTAAGTCTTGTAATCTTCTTTAAGGTCTATTTTGTCTGATATGAGGATTGCTACTCCAGCTTTCTTTTGCTTCCCATTTGCATGGAATATATTTTTCCATCCTCTCACTTGCAGTCTAAATGTGTCTTTAAGTGGGTTTCTTGTAGACAAAATATATATGGTCTTGTTTTTGTATCCATTCTGCCAGTCTGTGTCTTTTCATTGGAGCATTTAATCCATTTACATTTAGAGTAATTATTGATATATATGTTCCTACTGCCATTTTCTTAATTGCTTGGGGGATTTTGTAGATCTTTTTTCTTCTCTTCTATTTCTTGACTATTTAAGTCCCTTTAATATTTGTTGTAAAGCTAGTTTGGTGGTACTGAATTCTCTTAACTTTTGTTTTTCTGAAAAGCTTTTTATTTTTCCATCAATTTTGAATGAGATCCTCGCCAGGTACAGCAATCCTGGTTGTAGATTTTTCCCTTTCAGTACTTTAAATATATCCTGCCATTCCCTTCTGGCCTGCAGAGTTTCTGCTGAAAGATCAGCTGTTAAGGGTATGGGGTTTCCCTTGTATGTTACTTGTTGCTTCTCCCTTGCTGCTTTTAATATTATTTCTTTGTGTTTAGTCTTTGTTAGTTTGATTAATATGTGTCTTGGAGTGTTTCTCCTTGGATTTATCTGTATGGGACTCTTTGCACCTCTTGGACTTGATTGACTATTTCCTTTTCCATGTTGGGGGAATTTTCAACTATAATTTCTTCAAAATTTTCTCATACCCTTTCTTTTTCTCTTCTTCTGGGACCTTTATAATTTGAATGTTAGTGTGTTTGACATGGTCCCAGAAGTCTCTGAGACTATCCTCAGTTCTTTTCATTCTTTTTACTTTATTCTGCCCTTCAGAAGATATTTCCACCATTTTATCTTCCAGCTCACTGATTCATTCTTCTGCTTCAGATATTCTGCTATTAATTCCTTCTAGTGTACTTTTAATTTCAGTAATTGTGTTGTTTGTCTCTACATGTTCATTCTTAATTCTTCTAGGTCTTTATTACTTGATTCTTGCATTTTCTCCATTTTGTTTTCAAGGTTTTTGATCATCTTTACTATCATTATTCTGAATTCTTCTTCAGGTAGTTTGCCTATTTCCTCTTCATTTATTTGGACTTCTGTGTTTCTAGTTTGATCCTTCTTTTGTGTAGTACTTCTCTGTCTTTTCTTTTTTCTTTTAACTTATTGTGTTTGAGGTCTCCTTTTCCCAGGGTTCACAGTTGAATTCTTTCTTCCTTTTGGTTTCTGCCCTCCTAAGGTTTGTCCAGTGGTTTGTGTAAGGGTCATATAGGGTGAGACTTGTGCAGAGTTTCTCTTTGTTTTCCCTCTGATGGGCAAGGCTGAGTGATGTGGTAATCCTGTCTGCGGATGATTGTGTTTGTATCTTTGTTTTGTTTGTTGTTCAGATGAGGCATCCTGAACAGGGTGGTACTGGGTGATGCTGGGTCTTGTAGTTGAGTGTGTTCCTTTCTGTGAGTTCTCACTATTTGATACTCCCTAAGGTTAGTTCTCTGGTAGTCTGGGGTCTTGGAGTCAGCGCTCACACACCAAAGGCTCAGGGCTTGATCTCTGGTTAGGAATGAAGATTCCACAAGTGGTCTGTTATGGCATTAACTGAGATTAAAACACATATCCAAAAATGAGAAGCCAAAGATGAATCCCAGACAAATGGCAGTTATAAAATCAGGCAAATAATAATTAAAATGATGGAATATACACATATACATATACATCCATGGGCAAAGTCAAAACAGTGCAACAAAAATATAGTAGATTGACCTGGTGATCAAAGGAAATAAAAAATTATATTTACCAGATGAAACAAAACTAACTAAAGCACAAACTGGAAAACAAAACTAGAGCAAGGTGCCAAATGGGGAATAAAGCAATGAAAACAAAACTAACAAATATGTTGAGAGGAAAGTGAAGAAAGAAATAGAAATGCAAAGTTAAATAGACATAGATGAAGATGATTCATAAACATTAAAGATTTTACTGCAAGGGGAAAAGAACAGTAGGAAAGGCAAACAAAGGAATAAATGTAGAAAACATATAGTAGGTTTAAAAAAATTATAAAAATGAGAAAAAATAGAAGAAAAAAGGGAAAAAAAGGAAAACTTCACAGACCTGCAAAAGCCCAGTGTAGAGGCAGAGGTTTACAACAACAACAGAAAGTGTGACTAAATATATACATATACATGCATAAGCAAAATCAAATCAGTTCAACAAAAATAAACTACAAGAGACTGACCTGGTGAACAAAGGAAACCAAAATTATATCTACCAGAAGAAAACTAACTAAGGCACAAACTGGGAAACAAAACTAAAGCAAGGTGCCAACTGGGGAATAAAGCAATGAAAATGAAACTAATAAAATGTTGAGAGGAAAGGAAAGAAAGAAAAAAAAAGAAAAAATACATATGCAAAGTTAAATAGAGGTAGATAAAGAAGATTTATATACATTAAAGATTAACTGCAAGGGGAAAAGAACAGTAGCAAAAGCAAACAAAGGAATAAATGTAGAAAAGTAATAATAGGTTTAAAAAATTTAAATTTAAAAAAGAGAAAAGAAAAGAAAAAAAAGGGGGGGGGGGAAACTCCACAGAACTGCAAAAGCCCAACATAGAGGCAGAGGTTTATAACAACAATAAAAAATGTGACTGAGAAAGAAAAAAATCTCAAAAGCTTAATTAGATTTCATAGTGCCAATAAAAATCAACAACTACAACAGAGGGGGAAAACAAAAAAAATCCAAAAGAATCTATAGAACAAGTCAAAACATAAGAATAACAAATATTTTTCTTGAGTCACTGCTGTCAGAGTCTTTCCCTCCCTGGGAGTCACAGTCCACCTCAGCTCCCTAGGTTGTCCTCCAACACTGTGCTGCTCTCTGGACCTGCTGTGGGGGCAGCTCAGATTCTACTCTGGTCCTGCTCCTGTGTGTTCTTGCCTCCAGTGTCCACAGCTATCACAACTAGTGTGTTTCCTTTTGTGGGAGCTCTCAGTGACCTTTTCTATATTCCATAGACACAGAGTCTGCCTAATTGATCGAGTGGATTTAATCTGCAGCTTGTTCAGCTGGTGGGAAGGTTTTGGGTCTTCTTCCTTAGCCACACTGCCCCTGGGTTTCAATTGTGGTTTTATTTCCACCTCTGCATGTGGATCATCCACTGGGGTTTGCTCCTGGGGCTGCCCTGGAGGACTTGGGTTTGCCCTGTGAGGGCCAGGTGTGGAGGTGGTGCAGCTGCTTGGGTCACAAGGGTTCTGGCAGCACCAGGTAGGTACACAGGGGAGTTGTGGCTAGGGCAGCAGGAAATTTAGTGCTCTAGCAGGATATGGCAACCAGTATTTGGCCAATACGCTCCAGTATTCTTGCCTGGAGAACACCCTGACAGAGAAGCCTGGCAGGGCACACACAGTCTACAGGGTCACAGAGTTGGACACGACCGAAGCAACCCTGCGTGCATAGACACAAGGCTTTTTTTGCCTGTGGCAGCTCTGCCCCGGTGAGAGCTGAGCATGAAGGTGGTGCAGCTGCTTGGCTTGCAGGGACTCTGGTGGCGCCAAGTATGCGGGAACATGGACTGCCTCCCCCGCAGGAGTTATGGCCCTATCGGAGTCTTTTCGAGCCTCTTCTAAATGGCAATCACAAGGCCTCTTTGGCCAGTCTTTCTCTGTAGCTCGGCCCATTCAGGCACTTAGAGGGCTCTCTTGCCTGGGGTCCTTATTTGTTGTTTGGTGTGTCAGGCACTTAAAGGGGCCCCCCTGGCTGGGGTCCTACTGTGTAGAGTGGCACATCAGGCATTTAAAGGGGCACCCTGGGTGGGGTCCTACTCTGTAGTTCCCTGCATCAGTCACTTAAAGGAGTACTCTGGGTGGGGTCTCGCTCTGTAGTTCAGTGCGTCGGGCATTTGATGGGCCAGCCTCTCTGTTGTTCAGCTGCTGATGCTGGTGTGGGGAGACAGAGGTTATGGTGATGGCTCCACCCCCTACGCGTGACTCAGCAGTATCGCCTTGCTTCCATGGCTGCCTGGCTTTCCTCTACAGGCGTTTCCCACCACAGTCTGCTCCCTCACATCTCCTAGATCTGTCCCTCTGCAGTCAGCAGCAGCCCTTGCCCTGGGATTGCTCCACAATCCCTAACTTCAGCACCCAGCCGCTGTGCCTTCCAGGGGACCTCATCCCACTTAGGCTGCCACAAATCAGCTGTTTCACTCTCAGCCTTAGACGTTTCTCCTCTGACTCAGACAGTTGCCCCAGTATGGGGATCGGACCCCTGCTTCAGTTCCCCCACCCTCCGGGGACAGGTCCAGTCCCACTAACACTCCTGTTTTCCCCCCTAGTTCCTTCGTCCTACCGAGTTCTGCGTGTTTCTATATATTGTTTTCCTCTGGTCAGGTACTCCTGTCGGCTCTTAGCTGGTGTTCAGCATGCACTTCTGTGTCTGAAGGTCCTGATGTATCCATGGAGAGAGAAGTACTACACAACCATCTATTCCTCCTCCATCTTGTTCTCACATGTATCTTTCTGAAGTATGGTTTTCTCCAGATACACATCCAGCAGAGAGACTGTAGGATCATATGGTAGCTCTATTAGTTTTCTAAGGAACCTCCATACTGTTCTCCATTGTGGCTATACCAATTTACATTCCTGTTAACAGTGTAAGATGGTCTCCATTTCTCCACATCCTTTCCAGCATTTACTGTCTTACACATTTTGATAATGGTCATTCTAACCAGTGGGTGGTGATACCTCACTATAGTCTTGATTTCATTTCTAGTAATGTTAAGCATCTTTCCATGCGCCTTTTGACTATCTGTACATATTCTTTGCAGAAATGGTTATTTAGGTCTTTTGCCTATTTTGTGATTTGGGGTTTTTAATTTTAATATTGAGCTGCATTAGTTGTTTGTATTTTGGGAGATTAATCCCTTCTCAGTAACACCATTAACAAAAATTTTCTCCTATTCTGTAGGTTGTTTATGCCTTCTTTTGCTATGCAAAAACTTAAGTTTGATTAGGTCCCATTTGTTTATTTCTGTTTTTATTCTCCTTACACTGGAGATGGATTCAAAAAGATATTGCTGTGATTTATGTCAGAGTGTTCCAACAAAAAAAGTGTTCTGCTTATGCTTTCTTCTAAATATTTTATAGTACCCAGTTTAACATTTACAGTTTTGAGTTTATTTTTGTACATGATATTTTAAAATGTTCTAATTTCTTTCTTTCACATGCAGTTGTCCAGTTTTCCCAGCATCACTTATTGAAGAGACTGTCTTTTCTCCATTGTAAATACTTGCCTCCTTTGTCATAGGTTAATTGACTATAGGTGTATGGGTTTATTTCTGGTCTTTCTATCCCATTCTGTTGATCTTTGTCTCTGTTTTGTACCAGTACCACACTATGGCTGCAGCTTTGTAGTACAGTCTGAAGTCAGAGAGTAGGATAACTCCAGCTCCATTCTTCTTTCTCAAAATTTTTTCAGCTATTTGGGGACATCTGTGTATTTCCATACAATTTTAAAATAATTTGCTCTAGTTTTGTGAAAAAAATACCATTGGTAATTTGATGGGGATTGCACTGAATCTACAGACTGTCTGGGGAAGTATAGTCAACTGACCCACATCTGAGTGTGAGTATGGGCAGAGGCTGAATATACTAACTACTGTGTCTAATGTTTATAAGGCTACAATGAGGTCCTATTATGCTCTACATGTCTCCTGCCCTCTAAAATACCCCCGCCCACCACACACACAGATCCTTGTTTGTCCCATTAATTAATGTTTCTAAAAATTCTATTTATGTTAATTTTATCTAAAATTTCAAAATCTAAACACATACAAGTACCTACATCTCTCAGATGGCTTCCCATCAAGATGAATGAAAGAATTCCTAAGAAAAGATTGGAAATAAAATTGTACAAATCAGGAAAGGTTGACAGAGGTGAACTGACTTTTTCATTCCCATTCAGCTTGCTGCCATATGCTGAGATGTGTATGTCACAAAATTTATGGAATGCATTATCTAGTTCAATTGAATTAACCATCACAAAATGTACGAGGCTTAAATAATGGCAAGAAACTGCTAATTAGAGATGCCATTAAGAATGTACATCTGCCAACCAAAAAGTTGGCCCAGAAATTGAAAATTATAATGAAAATTATTTGGAATATGGACTTATAGTCTTCTTTAATTATGACTTTGAGAGTATACTGCATCTGGAAATAACAGGAGTATATACATATAATTTTTAAGTAAAAACTCCTACTTTGAAGGTACATATGCAAATATCAGTTTTCTGATGAGGTACACAATCAAGGTTTGGAGACCACTGCTCTATATACTATCGGCTGGGCTCCCCTGCACATGAATAGACATCCTGGCATCCTTTGGCCAACCCCGCCCTCATCCCATCTTGTCTCTAGTGCTGCAGTCCCCCCACCCTCCACTCTAACTGATGTTTCGATGAAGTAGCTATAGGAAAAGCCACTGATTCCAAACTCAAGTGCCCACAACAGTTAGGAAGGGATCACAAGATCATAAGAGAAGACTGTTTTTAAAAAAGCACACATACACAGTACAAATGTGTTAAGTGGAAACTAACTTTAGGTCTCAGCATTAAGAAGCAAAAGGGATTAAGAGAGATTGGCAGCATGGAGAGTGCATACCTCCTATTCTTGCTATTCTTATGGGTATGCAGACCTGGAGTGGTCAGATTTTATGATATTTCAAGGAAAAAATATATCTCAAATTTTACTGGATACTATACAACGTTTAAACAGGTGTGCATGCACACACACATGTGCACAGACACACACACACACCTGAACTTGCCAAGATTTCAAGGCACATTTGGACCATGAGATATTAATTTGCTCTACCCACTACATATGTTATACATAGTCATAATTCATTAATAAAATTATTCATATTAATAAAAATCACAGAGAGGCAATTAAAAAAAGAGCAAGTTTCATAAGTCATAAAGTCAGAGTCAACACAAAATTAAAACCAGCAAAGGTGAAGGAAAAGAGAAAGAAATGATAAGAGATGATGATGAAGAGGCCAGGCTAATGAGAACAAAAGAGCAAAGGCAGGCATTCTTACTTGCTTCCTACTTTTTCCTACTAGGGGGTCAATAACTAATAAACCTTGCTTTCCCAGAGTTGTGGGCCCACTCTGTGCAGCCCTGAGAAAGTGATCATGCCCACTAATGTCTGTGTCACCATTTCTTTCTGAATAAGACTATATTTCCCAGCATTCTTTGAAGCGGGTGTATCCACGTGAATGAGTTTTAGCCCACAACTGCCAGCCGTGGTCCAAAAACACAGATACACGTACAGACGTTCTTCTCTCCCCTTCCCTAACTCCACGTGGAGGCAAAAGTCTGAAGGAATTTGGAGACCATCTGATCCAAGAAACAAAACACAGCTCTTCCATCACAGACCTAACAGAATTGTGATGTAAGTGAGAAATAGATTTCTATTTCCTTCAACTGCTTAGATCTTGGTCTTGATCCTCTCCATTTTGAATTCATTTATCCCAATTTACATCTTCTTGCCTAGAATCTTTACTTATTCAGGAAAACATGCCAGTCCCTCTGACCATTACTCTAATGGCATGAATCCAGCCTTCTGGCCTCTCACCTTTGAAGACGTTCTATTTTGCCTGTATGACCCTCAAGGTGGTGAGCACAAAATGGAGTTCCTCATCTGAAGTGGGGCATGACTGGTGCAGAAGAAATAGAATCATCACCTTTTCCTCCAGATGCTATGGCAATAATGATGGAGCCTGTGATGCCTATCCATTAAGCCTTTTTTTTTTTTAAAGGGTGCTTGTCTTCTGCTATGTCTTCCTTATCTTATAATTACAGGTTTATCTCTTGAGCTATCAGTTTTTAAGTCTCTATCACATTATGTTTTGTTTGCTTCTTTTCCTGAACTATTACCTACTTGTATGCCCATGTGGGTCCCTTCTGCTTTTGCCTTTCTAGTACCCATCTGCCTTTCTTCTGGTAATAGCACTTCTGTTTTGTTTACATGCAGTCTTAGTGGTACTAGACATCAAGGAAGTCTGCTTTCTTCTGACCTAGGCACTGAACATTCCTCAGGCTATACCAGCCACTCTTCCCTCTTAAATCAGGGACATAAGAACTAAAGGAAATGCAAATACATACAAAGTAAAAGAAATGTCTCAAATGGACTGTCCATTAATTCCTATGACCCAGAATCCTAGAGCATCTTTCCCACAACTTGGGGAAATTAAAATCCAGTTAAAAATTGGGCAAAAGTGGATGGGAGGGGGGAGTTGGGGGAAAATGGAAACAGGTATATATACGGCTGAGTTCCTTCTCTGTTGACCTGAAATCACCACAACATTGTTAATCGGCTGTACTCCAATACAAAATAAAAAGTTTAAAGTTTAAAAATAAAATGTTGAGAATAAAAACAAACAAAAAATGGGCAAAGGAGTTCAAGACATTTCTCCAAATAAGATATACAAATGGTCAACAAGCACATGACCACAAATGGTCAACATGCTCAATAGCATTAGTCACTGGAAACGCAATTCAAAAACCACAGTAAGATACCATTCATTCCCATTAAGATAGCTAAATTTTTTAAGAGGACAAATGAAACAGTAAGTATTGAGAAGGATGTAGAGAAATTGGAACCCTTGGAGATTGCTGAGTGATTCAGTTGCTAAACAGTTTGACTGTTAAAAGTGAAACACAGTTACCATACAATCCAGCAATTTCAATCCTAGGTTTACATCCAAAAGACTTGAAAACAGATACTCAAGTATAGATGTGTACATGCATGTGTATAGCAGCACTAGTCAGGACAGCCAAACGGTCAAGACAGCCCAAATATTCATCAGTAGACGAATGGATAAACAAACCGTGGTACATTCACCCAATGCAATATTATTCAGGCACAAAAGATGAAGGTGAGATGGGCTATAACATGGATGAAACTCAAAACCATTCCGGTAAGTGAAAGAAGCAAGATACGAAAGGTCACATATTATATAATATTCCATTTATGTGGAATACCCAGAATAGATTAATCCATACAGCAGAACCCAGATTGGTGGTTACCAGGGGAAAGAGGGGAACAGAAGTATGAGAAGCATCTCCTGAATAAGTACGAGGTTTCCTTTAGGGGTAATGGGAAGTTTTTGGAACTAGACAAATTAGGGGTTGTACAACTTGGAAAATGTACTACATGTCACTGATCATTTTTAAGTGGTTAATTTTATGTATGTAAACTTCACCTCAATAAACACACATGCACTCACAAATGCATAGTCTCACAATTCTAGAGGTCAGAAGTCCTATAATCAAAAGGCTGCCAAGTCTGCCATTCCTCTGGAGGCTCTAGAAAACAACTCATACCTGCTTTTGCCAGCTTCTAGAGTTACTGCAACCCACTCCAGTATTCTTGCCTGGAGAATCCCAGAGACGGGGGAGCCTGGTGGGCTGCCGGCTATGGGGTCGCACAGAGTCGGACACAACTGAAGCGACTTAGCACCAGCAGCAGCAGCAGCGTTACTGCACTCTTGACTTGTGGCCTGTTTCTGGCAATGACATCCCTCTGACTTCTGCTTCTGTCATCACATCTTCTCTGACTCTGATCTTGCTGCCTCCCTCTGTAAGGACCCCACGATTACACTGGACCCATCTGGATAATCCAGGCTACTCTCTTCATTTCAAGATCCTTAATCCACCTGCAAGGTCCCTTCTGCCATACTAGGTAATACACTGACAGGCTTTAGGAAGTAGGATATGAACAACTTTGGGAGGCCATTATTCTGAAGTAGGATATGAACAACTTTGGGAGGCCATTATTCTATCTATCGCACCCCACTGCCCCTTCAATGAATTCCTTTTCTTACTTAAGTTAGTGGAGGTCTGTTGCTTGTAACCACAAACTTCAAGCAGTAAAATGCTCTCCATTTTTCAGCTTTACATTTTGAATTAATAGGGAACATAAAAGTAACAGTAGCCAGCAGGCGTTGGATGTCTTGGCCATGTGGGGAGAATAACTAAGGAAATATGTAAGAACTGCATATTTGGTACAGTTTTTTCCCTGGAGACAAAGAGGTCAGACAAACAGATATTTAATGAATGTCTGGTGGCTGAATAAATAAAAGGATGAGAATAAAATACAGAAAGTTTAAAGCATTGAATCAGAGACCATAGAAGCAAGGCTAAGACTGCACAGAGTCGGGAAAATGTATTAAAATATAAAAATCCAATTTAGAGCACTGTTTCGCACCTCCAGCGTGAAAGTTAGCCACAACCCTTCCTTGTGGGGTGACACCCTCCTACTGTCAAGCCTGAATCTGTATCAGAGATCTCCTCAGCACCAAGAAGTCCCCTGCTGTCCCCAGACAGAATGAATAGCTTCCTCCATTCCACACGTGTGTGATGAGTGCTTACCGTGCTGGTCCGAACTGTCAGAGTCATGGTCAGCTCTTCAAATTGGCTTCAATCTCCCCTCAGCCACTGCCTCAAAGTGCCCAGGAATACAGTGGGGGTTTGCATGCTAAGAAAAGTAAAATGGCAGCAGAGCCAAAGAAGAGTTATTGGAGGCAGCCTTCAAAGGCATCTTTATCTTTTCCCCCTTACTTTCATACAGACTCTGCAATATATTTGAAAGTATCAAGTTTGGAATCACAGAACCTTTGGATGCCCTGGGAATCGACATTCAGTAACTTTTAGGGTGAGTTTGCTGAAACCTGGTATTAGTTTTCACAGGTACATTTCCTGCACGCCCTGCTGGCTTGGTGAGCAAATAATCCATTGTGGGGACAGTCTAACTTTCTGACAGGCCAGGCCACTTTATCTCCCTGAGTCTTTTGAGAGCAAAGCTATTTGACAGCCTCTGCCTTAAACAAACTCTTAGTACTGTCAATTCATTCAACTTTGACCTAGAAATTTTATGCACGCAAAGCCAAGTGAGCTGGGTCTTTATTAGGAAGCCAGGGTTCCTGGAAGAGAAAAGAACACTCTTTGTTCAGTATATCTATCATCTTGGGGTTCCGACATTCTTTGTATATCATTCTCAAAAGCTATAGCATGAGTCAGCTCTACCTTCATCGGTATGTGTTTGTTGAAAGGGGAGGGGGGTGTTCGTTTGACCAGGGTGGAGAGAGCACTGAAGGTGGCTGGCTATTGCCTTTTCCCTCTCTGCTTGAGTTATAGCCTTTAGGCAGTACACACTGGGTGAACCAGCTTACCCAAAACGACACTGATGGTTGGAGTTGCCCACAAAGGCAGAATCTTTAGGATTTCTACTGTGACCATCAGAGTTACTGCCTTCAATACCAAGAACTTAATATCCTGAAATGATAATGTTTTGCAACTTATGTCTTTTATGGTCAATAAAACACTGAGTAAGAGTATTATCATGCCATTCTGCTCCAAAATGATGAGAAAACCAATGCTTAAGAATAAGAAAAGTAGTACGATGTTAAGTTTAAACCCAAACTCCCCATTATTTTCCCTTGCAGCTAATTACTAAGTGATTTCTCCCTGTAAAAGAAAGTGTTTGAGTTTAGGCTTTGCACTGAAGGAAACACTGTTGAGGAAAAACCTTCAACAAAGATCCAAGTGATCTAAAGACACAGATGGTGAGAGCAATTTCATGTTTTCTATGAGCCTCAAACTGTCCCTCCTCTCTGCTTCTCTGCTGGAGATATGGCAGGTCAACCAGATGTCCCACGTGTTTTGTGACAGCTTGATTTCATGTGTTCTTTCCAGCCATCCCTCAGGTCTCCTGAGAGTTATCCAAATGCATGCATTGGTTTTCGGTCAGAATGAGGGACAGATGTAGCATAGCATGGGGTGAGAGACGTCACCTTTTAAAAGAACTTATGGGGACAAGCAAATGGAACTCCTGGGTCAGGCAGATTTTAAAAATTGTAATTATGCATAAACTTACGAGGAAGCTTACTTATCAATATAAACATTCTCCAAATCAGCTCATGTTCAAAGAACTAAGAAATTACAGAACTTCGTGGATCTTAAACTTTATCTTACTCACTTTCCTGATTAGAAAACTACAAAGCCAAGTATCCGAAAAAGTAAGAATGATATACTGTACATCTTAAGCATATTTTTGAATGTAGTCATTTTTGAAATCACTATTGTGACAGGTCAGAAGCGTGGTGAAAGTGTTAGTAGTTTCAGTTGTGTCTGACTCTTTGTAGCCCTGTGGACTGCAGCCCACCAGGCTCCTCTATCCATAGGATTCTCCAGGCAAGAATACTGGAGTGGGTTGCCATTCCCTTCTCCAGGGGTTCTTCCCAACCCAGGGATGGAACTTGGGTCTTTCGCAATGCGTAGATTCTTTGGAGTGATTTTTGAAATCGCTGCTGTCACAGGTTAGGAGCATAGACTACATGCCAAACCCAGCTCTGGGGTGAGAGATTCCAAATTTCTCATGAAATAGGAAATGTGGGTCACAGCCTAGCAGAAATCAGTAAACTCAGTCATCTCATATATAGTGATGGACGATGAATGACAATGTCAACATGCCCTCGAAGACGGGCCTCGTCCTCCAGGAAGGCAGATGCTGCAGAGATATAATGCTCTTTCAGGACAATGATCACCTACTGTTTCTAAGGAGAACTCTACTGATTATGCTGTTCCTGTAGCCAGAGCTCTCCCTCCTATGGGAAATTGCATCCTAACACTTTCAGCCTTTCTGGGTGAACTGATTACTGGCTGCTCCATCCTTCTGCTCGGATCTTTGATTATCTGGTAAAGCGACAGGAAGACAAAGTTACCAGACTAAAGAAAATATTAGACCTCTCCTTCCCTCTCTCTAAATCTGGGTACACCAGAGAGGCTCATTATCTAGGCTTAATAATCAAACATCCTTGGATTCAAATCCTGATCCCCTCCTCTTCCCTATATGACCTTGGGGGACTCCTGGAAGCCTCCATTTGCTCATGAGTTAAGTGGACATAACTAACAGTATCTACCTCTACCTTAGCTTCTTAGGGTGAGATGGCACAATTTGTAGAAAACATGTGGCCAGTGGTATGTAATACAGCAGGACAGTGCCTAGCTCTCTGTGATCTAATGCATCTCTGTAGTGGAGCAGATTATTCTAGTATCTGGTCATTCCTTTCCCTTGCTCAAGAAACTTCATTGGCTCCCCATTCTGAGACAATAGGTTCAAATTTCCTATGTGACATGAAAGGTCTCTGACATACTTTTCAAGTACATTTACCACAAAGTACTCCTTGCACTCAATATTCGAGTTTCATGTGAACCACCTGAGTTTCTTGTTCATGTACAACACTTCACTCTCTCTGCCTGGAGTGCTTCAATCCATCCCCCCAAATTTAAATGTCTCTGTCTGTGTGCATGCACAAATCTACTTGCATGGAATCTTAGCTTGTTTTTATCAGTTGTCAAAAATTAGAAGAGCTTACCTGAGTAGATTTCTACATTCTCATAAAATGTAAGATCTGACTACTTGGGGCCTATGTTATCGGGTGGAAAGCACTGAGCTGGCTTGAGTAGTGGCCAACATTTCAGGAGAGACACAAACTTTTTCCAGTTTAGCCCAGTCACCACCACTCCCTATAGTGTTCGACCCCCACTTCCTACAGTATTACAGCAGTCTGATTTACGCATTAGCTTATCAGCTTGGAATTCCAAAGGCATTTGAGTTTGCAATTCCTGATCTAAGTTTTACCCATCCTAAGCCCTTCATAAATTCTTCCTCGATTCTATTGTATCATAAATAATTTTATTTTTTTCAACTCCCATAAGCTGTGTTTGTTAAGGCATGTCACTGCCATAACAGTAACACTACAGGATATTGTAGTATACCACTTTATATGTTTACTTCATTGCCCTTCCTGAAGTACAAGCCCTGTGAGACACAACTCATGCCTGGACTGTGCCTGGCTTAGCATTAGATAAGCAGATATTTGATTAATAATTTTAATTTAACAAAAATCAAACAACAAGGTCCTACTGTATAGGACTCTATAGGGCATACCCTATACCCTACACAACAGTATATTGTATATATACAATATATATCCCTATTGAATATAGGGAACTATATTCAATATCCTATGAAAAACTATAATGGAAAAGAATATATGTATAACTGAATCACTTTACTAATACTGCAGAAATTAATACAAGTTTGTAAATCAAGAATAAAATTTTTTAAATCAAGTATTTAATCATGGGAAAGTCCACATCAAACAAGTCAAGCACACTTTTCTCCCTGGGATGGGCTAAGTTTTAGTCATTAATTATTCCTCCTAGGAACAATTATCAGGGAGCTGGAGTAGGGAAGATGGCAAGAAGTGGTGGGGGAGGGTGGGTCCACTGAGAAAGGACAGAGAGTCACACTTATAAGCTTGATGCCCAGTTTCAAATTTTGTCCTAGATCCATTTGCAGGAAGATAGTCCTTAGACTCTTCAATAGCAGATGTGTTTTAATTCTGTATCCGGCTAGCACTTTATTTTATTCTGTGTAGTCTGAGACATTATTTGTGTAGAATCACACAAATCCATGAGGTCAAGGCAGGATTATTGACTCCAATTACAGAGGTAGAAGCTGAAATCGCACTTGGCATGAGCCAAATGCCCTCCTTTAGCAGCTCCTAACTGCTGAAGGTTGAAATGATTTGAAGACCTGCAGGGGTAGAGCAGTGAGTGCTTGAATCCATCTGCTAATATTCTTGTGTGTGTGTGTTTGAGCTGAAGGCAACATGTTAGTCTTCACCATCTAAGCTCTCATCAGGGTTGTCACAACACATCCTGCAAAGAATTACAATCACTCTTTTCTACAGATTCTCCTTTTTAACTGTGCTCTTCAACTACACACTGGCAATGCAGAGAAAAGACAAAAGAAAAACCAAAGTCAGGTCAAATGTGTACATAGTTTTTTAAAGCTTGCTTAAAAGTCTTTTTTAAAAACTCTTCCCTCCTAGTGAGCAAATGAAATGGTCTGATTATGATTTTATTCTACAGTTGTTCGCCATTTAGAAAGTACGTCCTAGAACTGCTTGCTTTTTGCCTAAAACATCAGAATCTGAAAAGTCCATTTGCTGGAGTCTTCTTATAAGTGGGGGAGTGGATGGGGGTGAGATTTCATCACCGTACAGACTAAACTGTAAACAGTTATAGGGATAAGGAAATAATGCAGTAGCATCATGCTGGATCCTCAAATGGATCCGAATATAAGAACTCTGAGATGAGAGACTGGGTAGGCCTATTCCTTGAATCTAGGCTAACGTTCTTCCAGATATTCAGTTTTTCTAGTTCCAGGAGGATACCCTGTCTGCCCTGCAGAAAAAGGTAGGGTACAAGTTTCAGAAGATCACCACCATTTCCAGCCCTTTCTACCTTGGCTCAGAGTAGTGGAAGGAAAAGGTATGTTTCCACAGACCATCCTATGGCCCTGGTCTCCAACTGGCACTAAATCAGGTTAACAACTAAAAACAAATCAAATCATATCCTACACCCAAAGTTTCAAGGGTCTACCGATAGAATCCCTGGATTCTGAAGAACCCAAGCTGAGATGACATCAAGCTCTAAAGCTACAGACGATCTTGGTAAAACAACTTCTTCCCTAGCCTTTCCACCTTGAAAAGGGCCCTTCACTCACTTTAAAACCACAAGACCTTGGCTGGTTTCTGCAATAAGTTAAAGCAACTGAAGGACTTATCAACTACCATGAGAAACCCTCTACTGAGTTACAATTGAATTAGTAACTAAGAGTCCTTTCTTAGAATGGAGGACACTGGGCTTGACCTTGGCCTGGCCAAGTTTATTCAACTACAGTTATCTTCCCTACACGTGGGGGAGAACAGCAGCCTGCAAAGTCCATGCCCACTGCAAACAGCTCTGGTTTTTTTAAAGCAAGAAGATACTAATGTTTTATATTTTAAAAAATAAAAAAGAGTACTGCTGGCCCTTGGGAACAGCAATAAGTGACCAGCAATTTATGTGTAAGTATGGGGGAAACACCCACTCCAGTGTTCTTGCCTGGAGAATCCCAGGGACGGCGGAGCCTGGTGGGCTGCCGTCTATGGGGTCACACAGAGTTGGACACAACTGAAGTGACTTAGCAGCAGCAGCAGCAGCATGGGGGATAAACAAAGCCTCTGTCTGAAATATCTGTCCCCAGGATGTCTCCCACTCTTCAATGCCCAGCTCAAATGTCACCTTTTGCAAGAAATCTCTGACTACTTCCAAACCACAATGCTTTGCCTCCCTCACTTGGCACCCGAATGCCCTGTGATGTAGCTGCCTGCCATGGGTCATGCCCCCATTAGACTGGTGGCTACTGTTGCCACATCTTCTATATTTGTATTCCCCACATCACTTGGCATGTACACAGCTGAAGCCTGATGAACATTTGTTAAATTAACCTCTAGATTTATGCTTTGGCTTAGCTCATCAAAGATTTAAGGAGTGAAATGAATGAATTACAGATGGGACTGTGCCTTCCCTACCCAAAGTGGGTCATCACTGCTCCTGAGCACAGAGTGACAAATGCCTTCAGCAACTCTCCCTAGCTCTTAGCTCATGTTAACATAACTACCATTTATCAAGGGCATTCCACATGCACTGTGCTGAGTGCAACACACACATACATACACACTCCTTGCAGAAGATGAAACCAGGGGCTATTTCACTTCTCTGAGCCTGAGACTTCACAGTTAGGAAGAAGCAGCAGTGTGATTGGTCATCAAGGCCCCTGCTCTTATGGAGCCATCCTATGAGACTCCCTTCCCAACTGCTGTTCCCAAAGCAAATGCTGATTGTGAGATTGGAAAACGCTATGCCTCTCATTTCCTTTCCATTTCCTGCTGCTCTCAACTAACCCGCGCTATCACTTGACAAGCATGTGAGTGTGATAAAGTCAATCTGGACAGCACCATGGACAGGAAATGAATTTTACTGTGGTGAAATTCAAATTGCAACCATTCTGACAAGAGACAGATAGGAAAGACGCACTCAAGGCTTTTAGGGGTGTTTTCAAAAGACAAGCACCTCTTCATGGCCTGAGTGATTTTTTTTTTTTTTTTAACAAAGACAAGATATGAGTCCTTTGGAAGATGGTTCAAGCACAGGGCTTTGTTTCCCAGGACAAAGAGAATGGAAACAGCAGATGGGGGCTTGGGCAGCCTTCAGGGAGGGAGCTATTATCTCCGCTGTGGGCCAGGGGCCATGAGCACATCACTCTATGAACTGCATGAAAAAGTCCAGCAACACAGATGCTTCTGAACAGAAAAATTCAAAGCCACTTCATGTCCCTCTGTGCGATGACATGCTTCTCTCTGAAAGCCGGTATGCCTTAGCTCATCCTCTACAGTGTTACCAAACATGTTATTCACTGAACCAAGAATAAATGTAAATGGTGGGATCAATACAAAGATATCATTTTCTTAAGAAATTAAGCTATGGTTCAGCAAGTTGATGATCACAACCTTGGAAGGATGACTATTAATTTCTTTATTTGTCTGGAAATAAAGAAAGGGACTTGGTGCAAATCACATGGTACTGCAGAACTGATATTTGTTGAGACTGATTTTACTGAGGATTAGTAATAAAGCCCTGACTGAGATATCAAAAAGGCTCCCTTTCAACCAATGTTCTTGCTCTTTTCTATGCCTCCTCCCCCTGCCACACCCCCAGCATCCTACAATGAGTGGTTCTGATGCTGCCACGTGACACACCGTGACTACAGGAGATCAAAGGCTCCTTAGGACACATTTCAGGTGGTAGCATCAGGGAAAGAAACAGGAACGAGATTAAGATAATTCCAAAATACTCCAAATGGGAGAAAAAGGAAGTCTGGCCATTTTATTATAGTGAAGCACGTCTTAAATTTCAATCCTGGTTGAATTTGCTGAAGGCTGATTTAATAGCTACTGGCAGCACTTCAAACAGCATTCCTGACAGCCTAATTCGACCCACGAGAACGGCACCATCAAAGCCGACAGTTTGCCCACATTTAGGTACCTTCTAAGATGTTGCATTTCTACCAACAGCCCAACCTTCTCTGGAGAACTGACGGACACATTTAGCAGAACCAGCTCTAAGTGGCATTTAAGTGGGCACAGTATAACTTCAAAGGCAAAACTGACTTTGAAAACAAAACCCACAACATCATATCCAGTCATGAATGAACAGCCTCTGACTCAATTTAAGATCGTTTTTGTGACATCTTTTTCAGTAAGTTTTTAAAATCTTGGTCTCGCGTGGTGGTCTTGCCTCAGTGCCCTTCTTGGTAGAGTCTTTTCCACATATACAGAAAGATGAGATATTTGATAAAATTCTAACTTCCTCCAACAAATTTATTTTTAAATTAATCAATTCATTTTAATTGGAGGCTAATTACTTTACAATATTGTGGTGGTTTTTGCCATACATTGACATGAATCAGCCACGGGTGTATTTGTCCCCCAACTTGAGCCCCCCTCCCACCACTCCCCATCCCATCCCACAGGGCCATCCCAGCGCACCAGCCCTGAGTGCCCTGTCTCATGCATCGAACCTGAACTGGCGATCTATTTCACATTTGGTAATATACATGTTTCAATGCTATTTTTAAGTTTAAAAAAAAAAAAACTTTGAACATGTGGAAGCTCTTTCCTTTTGTTTGTACTGAAACCTGGCTGATACATTACTGAGCCCATTTAGTCAACTATCTTTTGTTAATTTGGCAATATTTCATAAGGTTGGGCAAAGAACTATTTAACTTATAGGGGCTGAACCACTTCAAAAGTTTGGGCCTAATATAAGTATCGGAGAAGGTGATGACACCCCACTCCAGTACTCTTGCCTGGAAAATCCCATGGACGAAGGAGCCTGGTAGGCTGCAGTCCATGGGGTAGCAAAGAGTCAGACACGACTGGGCAACTTCACGTTCACTTTTCACTTTCATGCCTTGGAGAAGGAAATGGCAACCCACTCCAGTGTTTTTGCCTGGAGAATCCAAGGGATGGGGGAGGCTGGTGGGCTGCCATCTATGGGGTCACACACAGTCGGACACGACTGAAGCAACTTAGCAGCAGCAGCAATACAAGTATACTCCAGACTGAGTCATTTTTGTGTCTTCACACCTGAGGACAGAATGGAGCACATCAGGTAAGTATTTCTCAGTTGAATGAACAAACAGAAACCAGACTTATCATTCAAGATCTGGTTCAAAAATCTAGTTCCACGAAGACTTTTTTGGTCACCAAAGACTGAAGTGATTTCTGAAGAGTGAACTGGTCATCACTTTGTCGATTTAGCTTCCCAATAACAATGTATGTTACCTTACAGACGTGCTTCCTGCTCAAAAAGACACTAAGCAAATGTAAGTGGTAAATGTGCCTCAAATCCAGAAAACCAAAAAATTTCCTGACATATATTTGGAGGTTCCATTGCTTCTGAGGCTCAAGGAATCTAAAAAGCAAGGAACAGGGATAAAATCCCTCTTTATAGAGTTCTTACTAATTCCTGATCCAACTGCAAATGGAATGCAAAACACCAACTGTGATCCAGGCAAAGAGCCAAGAGGGTTCTGGCCTCAGGCTGTCCATGCTTTGATCAAGTAGACTGCTTTAACAAGTAGTCTCCAGAAGGCCCCTATGGAGGCCAAAAGCACCGTGGTGGGCACTAAGTCTGATTGATCAGTTCATTCAACACCCTGATTCGTATTTATTTGTTGAGCACCTATTTACTTCTAAATAATAAACCATGAGCCAGGAATATAAAAATGAGTAACACTGCCTCTGATCTCAGCAGAATTCTCCCATTAGGAGAGACTGACAGGAAAAATACTTATTAAGTAATATAAGAAATATGAAAACAGATGAGCACAGCAAGTACTACAAGCATTCAGAAAAGGAAATACCTAACTCAGCTGAGAGTCTCAGGATTTTTACAGAGTAATTAATATTAGAGTTAAGTCTTGCAAAATGAATAGGAATTTTAGCAGATGTCAAGCCAGGAAACAGTATTCTGGACAATGAAAAACAGTCTTGGCAATATAACTGCACACCTGGAACAACCACTGCTGTTAACATCTTAATGTGAATTTATTCACTGTGTAATTAGGTCACTCAGGAAAATGAAGGCCCTGGGAGAGAAAGCCACACAACAGAGAAATCTTTTTTTTTTTAATTAATTAATTTATTTATTTACTATTTTACTTTACAATTCTGTATTGGTTTTGCCATACATTGAAATCTTAAGTGGGGAAGAGGCTAGATGCCCCGAGGATACTGTGATACTGAGCATCCTTGTAAGGGATTGTGGCAGCTCACGCTCCACACAAAGGGTGATGAGCAGGCTGAACCTGGACATTGGATTTGCTCTGAGAGGTAACCCTTCCTAATGCCCACAAAGGCACTACAGAGTCAACTGCAGCTCTGCCAGTTAACACAATTTGATTGCCATGCAGAAAACAGAGAGTGGTGACAAATACCAACAGTTTTATCACTGAGATAAGCCCAGTCCTGAGAACACAGGCTCTGCCAGCCCCCAGGGAGCTGCCCTGGTCTATTGTGATCTATTTCCTATAACAGTGAAGTAGGGATGTGTTGGTGTGTGGACTACTGGCTGCTGGCAGCCACTGGGGCTCCTTCAATCTGAGGCATTTCTCCTGTGAAACATTCCTTTCTCACCATCATCTTCTGTCATATTGAGTAACATGAGGGTTTAAGGTTATGGGTGTCCCTTTCACGGGACATGGGGGCTACTGACAGAAATAAAGCAAATGAAAAATTTTAAACTAGCAAAACTAAGAGTGATGAGTATAGCATGCATTTATATCATGAAGTATCTCAACTTTAAAAGAGAGGTGACAACACTTCTCTTCCTGTTTTATTTAAGATCCAGCTATAAATGGTCTGAATGTCCTTGTATGGAGGGTTTTTCAATTCTTTAGTTTAAAAAAGGTATTGGAGGCCCAAATTTGACAGGTCGAAACTCAGTATCTCCCTAATGGAGAGAAAGAGAGGAGAGCGAGAGCATGTCCCCTTTCATCTTCACAATTTAAACCAGTAAAAATTAACAATGGTCAAGTCTCTGTCCTGACATCAAGAGCTCAAGCATTCTTACCAAGAGCTTTTGTCAATAAAATTGACTATTTAAACCTTTTTATTCGTAGGAATCATGATTGTCCAGAGAAATGTCAATAACCTGAGATATGCAGATAACACCACCCTTATGGCAAAAAGCGAAGAGGAACTCAAGAGCCTCTTGATGAAAGTGAAAGAGGAGAGTGAAAAAGCTGGCTTAAAACTCAACATTCAGAAAACGAAGATCATGGCATCTGGTCCCATCACTTCATGGCAAATAGATGGGGAAACAATGGAAACAGTGAGAGACTTTATTTCCTTGGGCTCCAAAATCACTGCAGATGGTGAATGCAGCCATGAAATTAAAAAAACACTTGCTCCTTGGAAGAAAAGTTATGACCAACCTAGACAGCATATTAAAAAGCAGACACATTACTTTGTCAACAAAGGTCCATCCAGTCAAAGCTATGGTTTTTCCAGTAGTCATGTATGGATGTGAGAGTCGGACTATAAAGAAAGCTGAGCACTGAAGAACTGATGCTTTTGAACTGTGGTGTTGGAGAAGACTCTTGAGAGTCCCTTGGACTGCAAGGAGATCCAACCAGTCTATCCTAAAGGAAAACAGTCCTGAATATTCATTGGAAGGACTGATGCTGAAGCTGAAGCTCCAATACTTTGGCCACCTGATGAAAAAAACTGACTTATTGGAAAAGACCCTGATGCTGGGAAAGATTGAAGGCAGGAGGAGAAGGGGACAACAGAGGATAAGATGGTTGGATGGCATCACTGACTCAATGCAGATGAGTTTGAGCACGCTCCGGGAATTGCTGATGGACAGGGAAGCCTGGCGTGCCGCAGTCCATGGGGCTGCAATGAGTCAGATACGACTGAGCAACAGAACTGAACTGAACTGATTCTTAGGAAAGTTTGAGAGCAATTGATTTCTCCTTTTACTAATGCCTGGAGTACATAGGAATGTATAAGGGTTCTCCTTGACACAACTGGGAACTCATAGCCTCTAGTAACTCCTTCCCAGTCTGCCATGTAAAAACTCTGTAATGCTTGTCACCTAACACTGAGAGCTGGTAAAACATATCCAGGCAATTCCTCTTGAGAGGCAAAAGGAGTCCAGAGAGCAAGATGAGGAACCAGAGTGTGAAGAGCAGAGAATGAATGGTGCAAAAATCTAAGGATCTTTGGCAAAGAGAGAAATCAAAGGAAGAATCATTTTTACTCAAGATTAATCAATCACTAACATCTCTGTTGACAGACAGAACCATCATTTATTTTGATGAAATGAAACTCTCTGGCCCCACACAGTATATTTTACAAATTAGCATTTCCAATATTTTCAAATGGGGGAAACAACACATACTCTTGTAACAAAAGTAGAAAAATATGTCTTTCTATGTAGAAAGATATGTCTACCTTAGAAGAAGGTAGCTCTACACAAAGAGGAAAACAGGATGAAAATGAAGTGAGTTTGTCTAAAGCAATAAAAGAACTTCCTGACTAGTAATTAAACCTTAGCAGACCGTGAAGGTAGCCTAAAGCCTTCTTAGGGACACTGAACAACGTCAACGCTGAAAAGCACCTCTATATACACACAATAGAAGCCCTGTGCCTACCTCCTGCTTAAAAGATACTGATTCAGTGCTTTTCTGAACCACTATAGGGTCTTCTTTTTCTCAAGGACTCATTCATCAGAGCTTGTAAACTGATGGCCAAGCAATTAAAACTAACCTCTGGGAGGATTCTGCTCAGTCCCCACTGGGTTTTAGAAGTATTTGACTCTGAGCATCTTTCAACGGGCCCCACACTCTCTGGTTTGCCTTAGCCACCACTGCTCCTCATTGTCCTCACAAATATACTTTCCTGCCTGCTCATATTTATGTGGCAGTTTGGCCTCTCACTCCTTTAATGGTATTGCCTGGTTAAAAGAGCACAGCACTTACTTATTCTCTGTCGTAGGGCCTGAATTATGCTCACGGCCTTTAGAGTTCACTGACGCTTAAGTTTCTATCGTTTAAGACACAGAAATCACCATCCATGACAATTCTCTCAATCTCTCCATACTAAAGACCCAGTTTTTTCCCAAGGTGGACAGAACAAATAGTCAAAGCTCACTCACGGTTCTCTGATCTCAAAGCAAGCACAACTGCCACTGAGTTTCAACGAAAGGTATGAAAAGGAATCTTATAATCAATTAACCAGCCAATTCTGTGCTTTGTGGAGGTGCTACTCTGTCCACTAGGCTGTTACCCATCAGTGCTTACCACTGATCCCTGGGAGAGACCTGGTTATAACCCTGATGCTGGATCTCCGTTTCCATTCTCAGCCTGCATCATTCTCCTCTGAATCAGGACCACCACCTTTTTGCATTCCACCTACAAGAAAACTGCTCCTGTGTCATTCTCATTCCCTTTTTTCTCTTGTAACTTTCATGTTTATGATCTCTTCCTTTACTTTCTAGCCACATTCAGAACTTTCCCAACTGAAGAAACTTTATCAGGGCCAGCTACATGACATGTGAGCTGTGTGATTTGCTCAGTGCTTCCCACTCGGAGGAGCCCTAGGCTTAGTTTAAAGCTCTGCTGTTGCCATCTTGACATTCCTCATCATTTTTGCACAAGTCACTCGACATTTTCACTTTGCACCTACAAATTATGTAACAAGTCTTGAACATCACTTCACCTGCCACCCAACTCATAAACGCCCTACATGTCCTGGATTATATTTGCTTGTCCTGGATTATATTATATTTGTTAGTTACCTGACCTGGATTCTATTACCTTCGTTAAACAAACATCCGGTCACGCTAGGCTCCTTCCTAACAAATCTGTAGCTGTCAAAGACTGCCTCATGAAGCTCTTCTCACCGTCGGTAGGTTCACACTGATCTGCTTTGTGGGCCCACTTATATTCTTCCATGAATGGTGACATTTATATTAAAATTAGGCATCACTTCTTACTGTTACAGAAGCAATGCCCCTCCTCCTGGACAAATGGCTGTGACAGCTTGGGAGTATAGAAAATGGAGAGTGGGTGGGTGTGACATGGTTTGGTCTGATGAGCCACTGATGCAGCCCCTTAAACCACACCCAACTGTGTTATCAAGAATAACCCCAGGTTCCCAATGTCCTGGCAAAACAGAAGAACTTGAGTACCAGCCTGGGTCTGTGCTTCTTAAATTGGGGACAAGAAACCCAAGGGCAGTCAGCAGTGTGCTGGGTTCACAAAGTCACAGACGAAATGTCTAGAAAGTCATTAACACTCAATGCAATTAATCTAAAAAAAAATTTTTTTTGGTTTTTTGGTTTTTTAGTTACCTGACCAGGGATGGAACCCAGGCCATGGTAGTGAAAGTGTCAAGTCCTAACCACTGGACTACCAGGGAAGTCTCTGAAATGTTATTTTTTAATATGGGAATGAATGTTTGAGAGCTTAATGTAAAATCTCTGTTCACTTTTGTAAATATAAAACTTCAGAAGTATTTCCTTCTGAGATATCCAGAGCTTAGGCCCAAGTGCCCAGAGTTCTTTCTTCACTCTCCTCTGTGGCTAAGGACACTTGGGTGAAAAATTTGAGATGCTCTGTTCTCCTTATGTCCAAAACTGCAATATAACAAGGTCTCAAAGAAAGACAGTCCTGTGGTCTATATTTAAAAGAAAGCAAATATCTGGTGGAAACAGATGTCCCTGAAATCCTAAAAAAATGGCAGAGGTTGAGCTGCTCTCACTTTGGTAAAGCCCTAAGTAGAGGTCCAAAGTCACAGAGACAGGTAGAAGTCAGGGTGAATGCTATTCCTTACTGATCGCCACTAAGGTGAATCTGGTCATGTGGGCAACAGAACAAACTGATCATCCCAACAAGTCTGCATTTCCAGATACTATCTGAAAATATGACAAGATAAAGCCCATCTGGTTCTCACTCATCATTAACCACCTGGAAGTCCTGCAGTTCTTACCAAGGAAGTAGAATGACATGAAGCAAATATACAGGGGTAAGGTGAAAAGGTGATGGAAGAAGAGATAAGAAACCTCAGAGAATTTTCACTTGGGCTAACTCAGAGAGCAAGATGAACCGAGAAAGTACCTTAAGACCCCCTCATGTTTCTCTCTCCTTTCATGCACCAGATCTCTGCATTTGAAGGCATATAAAGTCTCTATCATTTCCCCACTGACAAGAGTCACTATCATAATTTTCTTTTCTTCAGTTTTTGTTTTTTTTCCCCTAAGAAGAACTAAGCAAGAATGCTTAGTGCCCATGATAGTCATTGGCAGTTAAGTGAATGCCATTTTGACCCTGGGACCTGTGTTTGGCACAAAGAAATAAATGCTCAATAAATGTGGAAATTTTTCAAGAGGCTAAGATTCCTGTTTTCTGGTGACAATTCTCATACACTCTTGCGTTGCATAGAAGGCTCAAACAAGAATCTTTTCATGAAGTCTGCCATGGAGAGTTGCTCTTTTGTTTGTCACTTCTCACAGACGAGGATAAAATATAGCTGACAAAGACCTAGCCAATGAGAAAGGAGGCCAGTATCTTGGGTCAGAAACCACACTGAGACGGGAGCCAAGGACCCTTGGTTCTAGTTCTGATTCTTTACTAATTAGCAAAATTCTCCTCTTGGTCCCAGTAACCTCAGCTTGAAATCAAAGTTGAACTATTAAGACTTCTAAATTCCTTCCATGTCCTAAAATCCTATTATAAGCAGCATTATTTTTCCATTCCAAAACAAAACTAGATAGAAGACTGTCAATTAGCAAAGAGCATGTCTTGATAAGTTTAATACACTCTGTTGAGAGATATCTCCCTTTCCTGTTAATGGGGTTGGGGTAGGGGGTGAGGGGCGGGGTGGCACGAGCCTCTTACAATGAAGTGATTTAGGAAATGTTTGCCAGAGCAAGATGAACTAGATTCTTAGGTGGGCAGCCTGTGAAATGAAACGGAAACACTGTAGATGCTTCATTATACTCCAGAAAGGAGGGAAATCTTTCTCTTTTTTTAAGGCCTTGACCCAGGAGAAGGCATTATAATTGATCTAGATAAATTACCAGCAATTAAAAGCTAATGTTTCCTAAAAAGGAAAAAAGAGAAGGCTATCTCAAAAAAAAATATTTATTATGAGAAAGTAATTTTCCTGTTATCAGGGTTAAAAAAAAAAAAAACCCTCATTCTTACTAAATCTTTCTAGTCCAAGTGTGTACAAATTTCTTTGGAGTCAAGCAACATTTCTCCCTATGAACCCACTATGTTGGTTGTTATTTTTGGAACAACTAGCTAATGAATATTATCCTGTGATGATACAAAATCAGAATCTCAACCTCTTGAATTCCTTCTTCATTAATATGCATAGCTCCCCTCTTTTCAGGAGGTGGATGGCCATTATCATTAAGACAAGTATAATGAATATCAAAGCTGAGATCTCTGTCTTCAGATACCATGTCTCCTACATATTAGCATACCCACTGTGTCTTAGCAAAGCTCAAAAGAGAATTTCTGCATGAATGCCGCCATTAGACGGGCTATAAAGGGCTTAATTAGTTAGAGTTCATGGGGGAGTCATTTTCTGAGTAGATGCTACAAAAGGAAAAACGCTGTATGGTTCAAAATCTTCGACTTCCCTAAGCCTTGTTTTAGATTGAATGTCTGCATCTCCCTATGTGTCATATGTTGAATCTCTAATCCCCAATGTGACAGTTATGGGAGGTAGTAATATTTGGTAAGTATTTAGGTTTAGATGAGGCCATGAGTGTGAAGCCCCCATGACGAGACTGCATGCTCGTGTGCTCTGTCATGTCTGACTCTTTGTGACCTTATGGACTATAGCCCCCAGGCTCCTCTGTCCGTGGGTTTTGCCAGGCAAGAATACTGGAGTGGGTTGCCATTTCCTTCTCGAGGGGATATTCCCGACCTAGGGATTGAACCCACATCTCTTGAGGGACTCTTTACCGCTTGAGCCTTCAGGGAAGCCTTCATGATGGGATTAGTGCCCTTCTTAGAAGAGATACCAGAACATCCTCTCTCTGCTATATGAGGATATAGCAAGAAGGCAGCCTTCTACCATCCAGGAACAGGGTTCTAACCAGAATTCAACCATGATCTTGGACTTCCCAGCCTCCACAAGTAAAGAAATAAATGCTGTTATTTAAGCCACCCAGCCTATGGTATTTTGCTATAGCAGCTCCAGCTAAAACAATTTACTTTCCTTATCTAGAAAATAATGGATTTGCATGGGATGATTTGAAATTCTTTCAAGCTGTAACCGTCTATGATAATAAAAGAAAGGACAGGCTACCAGAGCAGTATAATAAGAGAATTTCAAATTAATTACCAGCTCATAAAGACAGAGATATCAAGTGATATGCTGGGAAGGCATAGTAAGAAATCAGAATAATAAGTGATTGCTGATAAAGCCTGAAAACAGAAACCTCTATAAACCAATGAGCCAGGAAAGTGACTTGATAAGAGCCACTATCTGAGGCATGGGAATTGAAATGTCTTAGTGAAGGTTCTTGAGGTGGGCACAGTAGGCCAAACTTGTTCAGACATATCTTATGCAGACTAACATCATCTGAGCCTTACACACTTGAACACAGTATAAAGAATGGCTGTGAAAACCAGAAGAAGGTTTCCCAGGAAGATCAACTCCATAGACCCTCACAAGCTTCTCTGACTGGGTAATGTCTCTTCAATGCCTGCTTCCTGATCTATACTGGCAGCAGTTCTCAGAGCTGCCATAACAAAATACTACAGGCTTGGTGGCTTAAACAACTGAGTTAAATTTACTTCTCATGGTTCTGAAGGCTACCAAGTCCAAGATCAAGGTGCTGGTCCATATTGCTAGCAAGAGTCCTCTTTCTACTTTGTAGATGGTTGTCTTCTCATGGTGTGCTCCCAAGGGGGAGAGAAAAAGACCGAGAGACAGACAGAGACCAAGCTCTCCAGTGTTTCTATATGGGTACTAATCTCATTGGACTAGGGGCCCATTCTCATGACCTCATCCCTATTTAACCTCCCCAAGGCCCATCTCCAAATGCCATCTCATTGGGGATTATGGGTTCAGCATATGAAAAGGGTGGGGTAACACACAACCATTAAGTCTATAACATGCTTCTCTACATTCACAAACTTAAATTTTAAAAAGTCATTTATTCATTAGTGCCAATACTTGCATAAGTTTAAGTGCAGGCAATCAAATAAACTACTTATACATAATTCTGTTATAATATTATAGACCAGAGCAAAGAAAAACAATAATCATCTATCAAAAGTATTTGTGAGATGTTAAGATTAGACAGAGGGGATTCACATCTGATGCTACTCATCTTCCCCTTCTCACTTGTCTAAAAAAGGATTCTGGTTTCACTCCTTAAGCTTTTTCTCCTTCTTCATCCTTTAAGGATGATTTTGCCCATGTCAAATTATAATGCACAACTAGGAGGAAAAAAGAGCAGTAGAAGAATAAGAAGTGAATTAAAGACACACTCAGAATGAACAGCACGACTCAGGGATTAGATCCAGTTACATGTGTCTTACTCTGTCTTATTCCAAAGTGGATTTAAGGTCCCTAGAAGACTGGGACTACAGTGGTGACTGTCAAGAACAAGAAGAGTCTGGGATTTTACCCTACTTACAGGCTAACAAGTTAGCCTTACGCAGTTTTCACAGATGCTGGCAGGAGGCACAGAACTCCAGATTCAGAGACAAAGGCCTTTATCACAAAGAGCATTGAAAGAAGCAAGACGTGCTTAGTCACACAGTGTTGTCTGACTCTTTCTGACCCTGTGGACTGTAGCCCACCAGGCTCCCCTGCCCATGGGATGCTCCAGTCAAGAATACTGCAGAGGGTAGCCATTCCCTTTCCAGGGGATCTTCCCAACCCAGGCATCAAACCCGGGTCTCTTGCACTACAGGCAGATTCTTTACTGTCCAAACCACCAGGGAAACTCAGCAGCAGCATATTTGTATCAGTTCTCCCGCCCAATCTCAAGGATGGCTCCAGATGGATATCAGAAAGCTCTGTGGTTTTACTGCAGGAGAGGAACTCTGAGTTTAGGAAACCTGAGTTGTTTAGAGTAAGCAGTGAACAGGCATACCCTTAACTCGGGAGAATGACACCGTCTTCCAAGACTGTTATACCAACACCCTTGAAAAGAAAGTCCAAGGAAAGGACAGTGGTGCCTTTCTTTCAAGACATGCAGACACAGGAGACATCTCTGAGGAATTACCTCCCAACAGTGACCACAGAGGTGGAAAACAGATTTCAGACAATGAATTTCCCTCAGTTTCAACGGTCATCCTTTATACTGCCCTCTTGCATAAGTTTAAGTGCAGGCAATCAAATAAACTACTTATACATAATTCTGTTATAATATTATAAAAGTCCTTTTCTTACACATGTGATATTCAGAGAAAACCAAGAAGGAAGCAAAGCCAAGGCAATGAAAATTATAAGTAATTTTTCTGGTACTGGTGGATCTGAGTAACTTGTACCCACTACAGCCTGCTGCTGAAGTTAAAAATGGAAAAGACTATTTTGGGTAATCCAAACAGCATTTATCCTTTAGATTTCTACACTGAGCTGCCATTATGGACACAGATCTACTCGGAATACTCTCATAATCTGGAAGTTTCTAAACTTCAGCTGCCCTCAAAATGCAAAGTACAAAGATCTATGATCAATGCTACAACTTAGAAAACATCAACATAAGAAAAACTAGAGGGATGTCCCTGGTGGTCCAGTGGTTAAGACTCTGCCTTGCAATGCAGGGGACTCAGGTTCGATCCCTGGTTTGGGAACCAAGATCCCACATGCCAAGGAACAGCTGAGCAAATACACCACAACTAGAGAGCCCACGAGCTGCAACAAAAGAGCCATGTGATGCAACAAACGCCCCCTGTGCCTCAACTGAGACCCAACTTAGCCAAGTAAATAAACAAGCCAACCACAGTGAGGTGCTACCTCATATCTATTAAAAAAAGCAAAGAAAAAAAGCTAGAGAGGAAACAACATATAATATTCTTGCTGATAATAATATCAACAAGAATTTTTATTTAAGACTTAATAAACCAGAAGCTATGCTATTCAGCTCAGTTCAGTTGCTCAGTCGTGTCCGACTCTTTGCGTCCCCATGAACCGCAGCACGCCAGGCCTCCCTGTCCATCAGCAACTCCCAGAGTCCACCCAAACCCATGTCCATTGAGTCAGTGATGCCATCCTACCATCTCATCCTCTGTTGTCCCCTTCTCCTCCTGCCTTCAATCTTTCCCAGCATTAGGGTCTTTTACAATGAGTCAGCTCTTTGCATCAGGTGGGCAAAGTATTGGAGTTTCAGCTTCAACATCAGTCATTCCAATGAAAATCCAGGACTGATCTCCTTTAGGATGGACTGGCTAGATCTCCTTGCAGTCCAAGGGACTCTCAAGAGTCTTCTCCAACATCACAGTTCAAAAGCATCCATTCTTCGGTGCTCAGCTTTCTTTATAGTCCGACTCTCACATCCATACATGACTACTGGGAAAACCATAGCCTTGACTAGATGGACCTTTGTGGACAAAGTAATGTCTCTGCTTTTTAATGTGCTGTCTAGGTTGGTTGTAACTTTCCTTCCAAGGAGTAAGCGTCTTTTAATTTCATGGCTGCTATCACCATCTGCAGTGATTTTGGAACCCCAAAAAATAAAGTCAGCCACTGTTTCCCCATCTACCTGCCATGAAGTGATAGGACCGGATGCCATGATCTTAGTTTTCTGCTATGCTATACATACATATAATATATATATATAGTACAAATAAGAAAGTAAATAGAGTCCTAAAAAATTAAGTTACTAATTATGGATCCAGGCAAGAATACTGGAGTGGGGTGCCATTTCCTTCTCCAGGGGATATTTCCGATCCAGGGATCAAACCTGAGTTTCCTGTATTGGGGGCAGATTCTTTACTCTTTGAGTCACTAAAGCATTGACTAGACAGTAAGTGACACTTGAAATATAGACATCAAAAACTAAATGCTTCCACAGTCTATCAATTTGCCTCTGACCAAAAAGAAAAAATAAGATCATGCTCATTCAAAAAGCTAAAGGCTGGCATGTAGTCAAAGTGAGACAACCATGGGAAAGGTTTTCCCTCAAGATCCTGTTTCAAACATCATTCCTACTAACCTGGGAAGGCAGGTAGCTCCAAACACTCTCTGTATCTGGCAAACACCTTCCTGAGAACTCTCATGCTTTTTGAGGCTGAAACCAGGCAAAATGGGTAATAATAAAACCAAAAAGCAAGTATCAAGATCTAAAATGCAAACAAATATGAAGTCATAGGGAAAAACAAGACAAAGACTCGCTCATTCATTAGTAAAACCTGTAGAACCAGAACTGGCTTCAGGAAAATTCTATCAGAATTTGGTAGGTGCAGGTGATTTTCCAGTAAACTGTCCCCCATACTTTATCTCCTTTCTTGTTGCCAAAGCAACATCATTATTATAATCCTGTTGTAAAACATATTGAATATGAGAATATATTCACTAGGATTAGCAGCTGTTTCTCTCACAGCTGTGAGGAAAGAAACAGCAGCTAGCAGTGTGGTTAATCAGTGAGAGGAGCAAAAGGGTTACTACTGGACTTCTTGCTTGGAAACAAGAGTGTATTAGTCAGAGTAGGCTAGGCTCTGCTGTAGTAACAAAAAGAAATCCCATAATCTCAACGACTTGACACAATGAAATTTTTTACTCATATATATAAAGTCTAATGCATGCATTTATGGGTAGGCAGCTTTCTTCTAGGTGGTAACTCAGGTCTTGTAACCATATGCTTTCCAACTAATAGCTTCAAAGATGACTATAGGAAATAAAGAGGATTGTGAGATGAGAGGTTTATTACGGGCCAGATTTAAAGGTGCCAAATAGGTGATACTCGCCTAAGTGGAAAAAGAGAGAAGACTGCAAATAAATCTCCCTTAAGATGGATTTCCCTTTAATGACTTAAAGAAATTATCTCCTCAGTTCAGTTCAGTCACTCAGTTGTGTCCGACTTTTTGCGACCCCATGAATCACAGCACGCCAGGCCTCCCTGTCCATCACCAACTCCCGGAGTTCACTCAAACTCATGTCCATCGAGTCGGTGATGCCATCCAGCCATCTCATCCTCTGTCGTCCCCTTCTCCTCCTGCCCCCAATCCCTCCCAGCATCAGAGTCTTTTCCAATGAGTCAACTCTTCGTATGAGGTGGCCAAAGTACAGGAGTTTCAGCTTTAGTATCAGTCCTTCCAAAGAATACATGCATGGAAATGGTGTACATCACATCCACTCACATTCCAATGACCAAAACTGGACATATGTTCTATCCATCTCATTGTCTCTGTCACCAGGGGTCAGCCAAACAACTCTGCTTCCTTCAGTTCTTGGCGCATCTAGGTCAGAGGTCCACATATTTGTATTTGCACTGTATTTCCTCAATAAATCCTGGGGCCCTATGCAGTTTGGTTTTGACATTGTGTCACATTCAAATAAACACCGTGAGGCAACAAACACCCATTTTATTTTCAAATTCTTTCTCAATCTTTATAAAATGCCAAAGGGGAGGTATACTATTATTTTTCAAAATGTATCCTCAGAATGTTCTCTCATCATTGTTCCTCTGAATATCTTCCACACAGAAAACATTCTCTGAAATTCTCCTAATCTGAAACCTCCCTGCCTCAAAAGTCCCCTGCCATACAGCCCATGGCCTCTCTCTATCGTCTTCTGCACTCCGGTTATGTTATCCATCAACCTGGCCTGCCTCACTTCTTTAGCATTCTCTTGGCATGCCAGGGAAAGCTACTGGCTGACCTAGTGAAAAAGAGTCTTGTCCTCAAAGAGCTGGCGGTGGTAGATTGCAAATACTCCCATAATTATAATTTACTGTAAATGCCAAAAGCATTTAAAGCAGTGGAAGCCAGCTTGCCTCCTAAATGGTTATAAACTGGGGAAGACCAGGGGGGTTAAAAGTCTAATTTAACTGAAAATCCACTTATATTTGTCAATCTTACTCGTCTCTGTACCCACAGCTTTTAGCACAGAGAAAATTCCCTAATGCCTGTAGAGTAAAGGCAAATGGATCTGTGGCGGAAACAAACGTGACAGAAGCACCAGCATCAAACCTTGACCCAGTAAGAAACATGACTACCACTTGAGTCCATGAGGCTCCAAACTAGCCACCAAATTTAGAGAACAAATTCTCCCAGCGCTACTCAGAAATTATCCCAAGTTAATTGGTATGTCTGGAGAGAATGGCTTTTAAGCCATTAAAGGGAACTCAATCTTAAGGACTATTTATGGTCTAGAATATGGTAATTGCCTTCTCTCTTTGTCTCCTTAGTTAAGGACCACCAGCATGGCAAGGTCCTGATCAGTTCTCCTACCTCCAGGCAAACTTTCCCAAGCCCAGGCCTCAGCAAACAGCACTTTCAGCTCTTTCATCACCAAGCCCTCAGGATGTGCTTCCTCAAGCTCTATCACTCCATATCTGTGTCCCCTCTCTAAGGAGACACGAGCCTCCAGTCGAGCAGGATGATCAAGAAGGAGCTGTGTCCACACTCTCCCTGTACCCATCTCCCTTCACCAACCAGTTTATCATCATACACAGTCTGTACTCAAAACATCCCCAAACTCAATAATGGTGGTTAGAAATGATGTAAAATTATATTACTGCATATTATATATACACATATACCCTTATACCTGTGTGTATATATTTAAATTACAAGTAAAGAATTTTATCAAGTCTAAGGCTTTATTTTGCATGCAAGCCCTCAAAATACAACAGAATCACTAGCTCTTTAGCTCTTGTTTTCATTTTTAACAGAGAGAGCTCAAAGTATAAAAGATAAGGTGGAGTCAAAGGAGATAGCATGATCTTTTCTTTTTTCATTGTATTTTTTGTTGTTGTTCAGTCGCTAAGTTGTGTCCGACTCTTTGCGACCCCGTGGACTGCATCACACCAGGCTTTCCTATCCTTCACCATCTCCTGGAGTTCGCTCAAACTCATGTCCATTGTGTCGATGATTCCATCCAACTATCTCATCCTCTGTCACCACTTTCTCCTCCTGCCCTCAATCTTTCCCAGCATCAGGGTCTTTTCCAATGAATTGTCTCTTTGCATCAGGTGGCCAAAGTATTGGAGTTTCAGCTTTAGCATCAATCCTTCCAATTAATGTTCAGGGTTGATTTCATTTAGGATTGACTGGTTTGATCTCCTAGCTCTCTAAGGGACTCTCAAGAGTCTTCTCAGCACCACAGTTTGAAAGCATTAATTCTTCTGCACTCAGCCTCTTTATGATCCAACTCTCACATCCAAACATGACTACTGGGAAAACCATAGCTTTGACTAAACGGACCTTTGTCAGCAAAGTGACTGCCTTTTAATACACTGTCTAGGTTTGTCATAGCTTTCCTTCCAAGGAGCAAGCGTCTTTTAATTTCATGGCTGCAGTCACCGTCTGCAGTGACTTTGGAACCCAAGAAAACAAAATCTGTCACTGTTTCCACTTTTCCCCCAACTATTAGCCATGGACTGATGGGACTGGATTCATTGTGGTAACTCAGATATTTCCTATCTTAGTCTTGGAGCCAAGATTAAGTTTGATTTACGGTATGAATGTGAAGTAAAGGAATAAAGGGTCTGTCTGGAATCTCACAGTGCTTGCTCACCCTGTGAGACGGGGAGTGCCATCTGTAGTATTTGTCCTAGGATGTGCGTCAAGTCCTTGCCAACCCAGACACAAGCTACCATAAAACGTGTTGTGCCATATTCACAGAATGCTAATGCAGAATGGAAACATAATTCATGCAAGAGAACAAGGACATCACCATTCTGGATTATTTGCAAGTGATTGATCCATGAAGGAGACTCTTCCTAACTTCATGGCCTACCCAGGGGTAGAACTAGTTACACTCAAAATATTTCACAGTGCTAATGGTGTGGCATGGGGGCTGACGAATCAGAACAGATGCTGGTCCATTCTAGTGGCTGGAATGGGGCCAAGGAAGCTAATCACTGTATGAAGCATTACTTACTAGTTGCCAAGTAGAGGAAGATGTGGAGTATTCCAGAGGTGAGGCCCTGATGGCTAGGTTGACAACATCAAGAGGAGGGGCATTCAGGCTAATGGTTATTTACCAGTTGGTATAGGAATATTTCAACATCAAACACCTTGTACCAGTGTGCCTGCTTACCATCTGATTACTAGTGCTGGTTACAGCTCTTTCCCAAGCACAGAACCAAAACCCTGTACCAATAAAGGGAACTACTCCTCCAGCTAAGTCATGATCCTCGGCTTTGTCACGTGTATCATTATCCAGAGCTATGCATCAAAAAGGCTTCATCCATTTCCCAGGGGAACAAAATTACCCAGTTCCCAGATGAAACAGTGCACTGCCAGCTCTCTGCGTCATAGAAAAGTGCTCTCTGCAAACATCTAAGGTGAACCGGATAGACCTCTCTAGCTTCAATTTTAATCTTAACTTCTACATTCATTTAGACATCAATCTGAAGATGTCTAAAACCAAAACTATTGATTCCCTGCCCCCTTCTCCCTGCTGCCCAATCTGTCTTCGCCTTACCCTCAGTCATCGCAGTAAATGGCATTGCCACTGGCATGGTGGCTCAAGCCAAAAGACCCAGGAACCTCCATCATTCCAGTGTCAATCAAGTCACCATGCAGATCACCTCGACAACTCCATACCATCCTGACTGTCCTCCTGCCTACACTCCTACCAAATGCAGTCTATTATCTGTCCTATTATCTGACTTTTCTTTTATAAACAACAATCAGATCACGTCTCTCTGCTAATCACTGCCCTCCCTTGGCCTCCCAGAGCATTTAAATTGAAACTCTTCCTTCTCAATCATGGTTCCTGTCATCTTCTCTGTTGCTCAGTTCAACACCTTCAGCTCTTCGTCAAACTAACTGAGCCCATTTCCACCTTAGGCTCTCCCCGGCCTAGAATACCCTGTCACTCCTTGGTTTCTGTTCTCTAGGTCTTCGGGCAGATTGTCCCATCTCTCAGCCAATCTCCCCTCAAAAGTCCTCTCCTCACAGAGGTCTTCGTATCAACACTAGACTCACTGATGCCCCCAGGACTCCATTCTCTAACCCCCTAGTCTGCTGCTTCATGGTTCTTGCCTAATCTCACATCATTGTACACATCTATTGTCACACTAAAGTGTAAGCACCAAGAGGGTAGGGGCTTTGAGTCAGGTTCTCTTCTCAATCCCAGAGATCTGGAACAAGAGCGGGTCAACAGCAAACTTCTAAAAGTTTGTGGGGAAACAATTGACTTTTATTATTATTATTTTACCTACTAAAGCACAATTACTTTCTGAAAATCCTTCTTTGGTACATACACGTTATCTTGACATTACATTGCCTTTGTGAGTCTTCAGAATTCAACAGTGAAAAAAATTCCTTATCTTAGAAGGTATTCTCCATGCTACTTAAGCAGGGAAGAAAGTCATCTCACAGTAAGTCACTTAAGCAGTACAGGTGTTTCTCATCGTAGATTCCTACAATTTCAGAGCAGTGGTTTTAGTGAGTATCCATCACCAGGGTCTCACTTTACAGGAGCTTCCAAGGGTTCAGAGCTATGCTGTCCAGCGTGGCAGCCACCAGCCACACAGGGGTACTGAACACTTAAAATATGGATACTCTGAATTGAGATGTGCTGTAAGTGTAAAATATACACCAGGTTTCAAAGATTTAATATGAAGAAAAGAATATACCTTACTGATGCATTTTATTGATTAGATGTTAAATGATTATATTTTGGCATATTGGATTTAACAAAATATATTATTAAAATTAATTTCACTTGTTTCTTTTTACTTTTTTTTTTAATGTGACTACTTGAAAACTGTAAATTAGGTGTGTGGCTCACATACACAATTCACATTCTACTCCATTAAAGACCACTGATGAGATTAGATGACCTGCCCAAAGTTGCCACTGCACTGTAATGGAAGACCCAGAAGCATGTGCCAGACCTCTGCCTGCACTCCAACTACCTTCCACTGCCTAGTCACGATGCCCTACACTGATTCTTTACCAGGGGCAGGAGAGAAGAGCCCATAAGAGAAGTAAGGAATCTCTGAATCGAACTACCTGCTCAATCAAATCCCAGTTTCATATCTAGTAATAAGTGACTTTGGGAAACTCATTTAATCATTTCTTTGCCCTCAGTTTCCTCATCCGTAAAATGGAAAAAAAAGTATATTGCTTACTTCAATAACTTGTAAAGATCAAACGAACTCATAGATATAAAACCCTTAGAATCATTTCTGACATATAAGCAGTGTTATATGAGTTTACTCCCATTATTATTATTATTAAATGTTCATATGCGTGCATGCTAAGTCACTTCAGTCATGTCTGACTCTTTTCAACCCCTTGGACTATCACCCACCAGACTCCTCTACACATAGGATTCTCCAGGCAAGAATACTGGAGTGGGTTGCCGTTTCCTCCTCCACGGGATCTTCCCAACCCAGGGATCAAACCCACATCTCTTATGTCTCCTGCATTGGCCGGTGGGTTCTTTACCACTAGTGCCACCTGGGAAGCCCTAAATGTTCTTACCAGTCAGTTCAGTTGCTCAGTCGTGTCCAACTCTTTGTGACCCCATGGACTGCAGCATGACAGGGCTCCCTGTCCATAGCCAACTCCCGGAGTTTACTCAGACTCACGTCCATTGAGTCAGTGATGCCATCCAGCCATCTCATCCTCTGTTATCCCCTTCTCCTCCTGCCCTCAATCTTTCCCAGCATCAGGGTCTTTTCAAATGAGTCAGTTTTCCACATCAGGTGGCCAAAGTATTGGAGTTTCAGCTTGAAAATCAGTCCTTCCAGAGAATATTTAGGACTGATTTCCTTTAGGATGGGATTGGTTGGATCTCCCTGCAGTCCAAGGGACTCTCAAGAGTCTTCTCCAACACCACAGTTCAAAAGCATCCATTCTTTGGTGCTCAGCTTTCTTTACAGTCCAACTCTCACATCTATACATGACTACTGGAAAAACCACAGCTTTGACTAGACGGACCTTTGTTGGCAAGGTAATGTCTCTGCTTTTTATGTTCACATACTTTATAGTAAATTAAAGGCTAGAAAGTTTTTGACTAATGACAAATCGTGACAGTTCAGGAGTCATTTCATTTATTTATTTTTAATTTTGGCTATGTTGGGTCCTCGTTGTAGCTCAGTAGTTGCAGCATGGACTCTCTAGTTTCAGCATGAGCTTAGTTGCCATGAGGCAAGTAGGATCTTAGTTCCCCAACCAGGGACTGAACCTGCATCCCCTGCATTGGACCTTAACCTATGGACCACCAGGGAAGTCCCAGAAGTCATTTTATTTACTTACCATTTATTTATTTTTGTACACTACACACCCATGACTTTTTATTTTATGTCTAGAAGTTTAAACCTTTGGACTCTTTTCACCCATTGTACCTACCCTGCCCCCAGGAATCATTTTTATGTCAATAGCTATTTCTACAAACAGAAGTTCCACTTAGATTACCAATTCGAAACATTTCTGTCCCTGAAAAACCTGTTCTGATATCCTGAGATTATCGCACATGTAAAGTCTCATGTTACTTGAAAATTCAAACACAGTTAGAGAACAAAGGAATATAAAGAATTCTATTTCTGCCACTTGTTACCCAGAAAAACAGCAACCAGATACTATTTCCTCAGTTATGCTGGGAGCAGGCACTAAATACACACACACACACACTCAGGGTCAGTTTCTGCCCCGAGTGATCAAGGAAACACTTCCACTGAGGCTGAAGAGTTACCACGGAAACTCAGAGCTGGAAGAATTTTTAGAGAATGATGAATCCAGTCTCTTCCTTTTACCACCAAGGAGCTTCTATGCCTTTCTGACTTGCCCAAGGTCACACTGCAAAACAGAAACCATTCTTGGACCTACATCAAAGATTTCTGGCAATTCATCACAAGCATATAGACAACATCCAGCTTTTTTAGGTAGTTGAAAGTTTAAAAGTATTAAAGGGAAAAGTAATTCATTAAACAGGCAATGTATCAAATGAAGTGGGGAATGTTTAGAATTCTGGAAAACATACAAATCAGAAATACTACTACTGATTAGTGCTTTATCAGATAGCATAACATAAATTAAGGTAGTCTTTGAGTTTTTGAATCATAAAAACTAAAAAAAAAAAACAAAAAAAACTTTCTGTTTTGGTCAACATGATTCTCCTTAAAGAGAAGATGACTTCAAACAGAAATTTTAGATGCTCAAAATAAACACTTTAAACAAATTAATATACTTTTATTGGATAAGTTTTCTGGCCATTTCCTGGTTTGTATCAAGATACAGCTACATTGCAGACAGAATTGATTTAATTCTTCTGAGGGCAAATTCAAAATGCCTTGTAAGTGCAAATTATCTGGTGGTAGTTGTGGCAGTGTGTGTATATGTGTACACATAAATTGGCTTTATCCAGGCCATGCCTAATTGATAGACACTTCCTTTAGTGCCCAGTCTTATCCTGATGAATTTATGTCAAATAAACCAAAGCCACCGCCTCTTTTCTTCCACCTGTCTAACCTTGAATAGAGACACAAATTAACTTATTAGGCAAGACAGAAAGACTTTCTCATTACCCTGCTGCTGCTGCTAAGTCACTTCAGTCATGCCTGACTCTGTGCGACCCCATAGATGGCAGCCCACCAGGCTCCCCCCGTCCCTGGGATTCTCCAGGCAAGAACACTGGAGTGGCTTGCCATTTCCTTCTCCAATGCATGAAAGTGAAAAGTGAAAGGGAAGTCGCTTAGTCGTGTCCGACTCTTCACGATCCCATGGACTGCAGCCCACCAGGCTCCTCCGCCCATGAGATTTTCCAGGCAAGAGTAAATGAACAGTAATTTGAAAATGGTCAGGGAAAGGTCCAGCAGTTTCCTCATGCATAAGCTACCTGTAGACAGTCTGCAGTTCCACAGTAACAAATACAAAGGCAGAGAGAAGACATGAAAGGGGGGATTAGGTCAACTTCTAGACATTTTAGAATATAGAAGCAGCATTTAAACTCAAACACTTGCTTTAAAGGCTTACAGCTGGTGGAGTTTGGATAGGCTTATGGTTTGTGACAAGGGCTTTATATTTAATTCACTCCATTTCATCTTGTTCTTTCATTCTTAAATAACAATGTTTCTATTGAAAGGGAAGAAACGTATAAATATTAGACTGATATATTCAAACACAGAATAACAAAAGCAGAATGTAGACAAGCTTTTTTCAAAAATGTATTTTATTTTTAATTGGAGGATAATTGCTTTACAATATTGTGTTGGTTTCTGCCACACCAGACAAGCTTTAAGAAACAATCTCATATGAATGAACCTAGAGCCTGTTAAAAAGTGAAGTCAGAGAGAGAAAAATAATACTGTATACTAACACATATATACAGAATCTAGATAGATGGTACTGATGAACCTATCTGC
The DNA here is from genome assembly GCF_014754425.2 of Oryx dammah. NCBI lineage: Eukaryota > Metazoa > Chordata > Mammalia > Artiodactyla > Bovidae > Oryx > Oryx dammah. Next base: position 52,878,240 of record NW_024070185.1, read on the forward strand.
AGGGCAGCAATGGAGACACAGACATAAAGAACAGACTTACAGACATGGGGGTTGGGTAGGAAGGAGAGACTGGGGCAAATGGAGAAAGTAACATGGAAACATACACACTATCGTATATTACATAGATACCCAACAGGAATTTGCGGTATGACTCAGGGAACTCAAACCACAGCTCTGTAAAAGCCTAAAGGGGTGGGATGTGGTGGGAGGTGGAAGGCAGGTTTAACAGGGAGGAGACATATGTATACCTATGGCTAATTCATGTTGATATATGGCAGAAAACAACACAATATTGTAAAGCAATTACTCAATTAAAAATAAATTTTAAAAGGAACAACCTCATAGCTCATCTCTTGAATCTGAGACCTAAGTTTTTCTTCTTTAAGGTTCAGTGACAGTAAAAGAATCAGAAATGATGGTCACAAGACAGCTAGAAGAGTTTATAAACTGTACAATCTCTTCAACACAAATTAGGTAGTGAAGAAACTAGTTGTCCCTACAGGTGGGAGTGGATATGAAATGCAGTTAAATTGAGCTGATTAAATGGAGTTTTTTTTCTAATGATAAAAATTGGAAGAAATAAGTGAGGCTTTCAACAAAATTTATGGGCTTGAAAAATTAAACTAACATTCATACTGAGATTGTAAATCTTCTCCTCTTGATTGCATCGAACTTTGGAACCCACAAAAGGTGAAGGAATAAGAAATGAATCAAATATATAGTAATAATACTCAAGTTAAATTTAAGAATAGGTATAATAATCATGAGCAGCACTGAGGTTTTTTTGATGCTGTTATTGTTTAAAGTATTTAATCTGATGTAAAGTCATCTGAGTATTAGAACTGTGATTAATTTATAGGAGTTAATAGTATAAATGATTATTTGATTTGATTACACTTAGGAACAGGATTTTTTATTACCTTTAGAGACAGTTTTAACTGTTTAAAAGAACAAATTAATGTAATATATAACTTTACGTTTATGAGATCACTGGAGACACTTAAATGCTTAGCTTTTTCTTGCCAGCTTTGTCAGGGGGTTGATCTATTTGAGGATATTCAGCCTTTTTAAATGTGTAAATAGGTTTTTAATTGTCTAAGGGAAATTTCACTGAATTAATAAGTAGAGTTAACTTAGTAGTAAATTAAAAGCTAATCAAAGAACTAAGTCAAAGTCATGGCATACATATTTAAAAAGTGAAATGAAAAAAATTGAAATGAATGTTAAACGTTTAGGACAACTAGGGTTTTATATTTCTCAACTTCAACAAATTCAATATCAAGTAAAACAAGTAGCTTCAAATGTTTATTTGCTTGCAAAAAAAAGACCCTTTCAAATACCTGGAAAGTCAACTGCAAGATAAAAAAATGTCATATAATCACCAGAATGTTGGGAGAATGAGAGACCCAGGTATGGTATTGACCTCCAGTCAGCCAGGATCCCATCATATTGGATATTAGATACCTCCTCCACAAACATAGGGTTTCCCAGGTAGTACAGTGGTAAAGAATCCGCCTGCAACGCAGAAGACACCAAAAACTCAGGTTTGATCCCTGGGTTGGGAAGATCCCCTGGGGAAGAAATGGTAACCCGCTCCAGTATTCTTGCCAGAAAAATCCCAGGAACAGAAGAGCCTGTCAGGCTATAGTCCATGGGGTCTCAAAGAGTCAGACACAGCAGCACACACACAGGAGTACGGTTGCCCCAAACATATTACATTCTGGTTTTTTTTAACCTTAGAATTGCATGTGATTGGGAAAGAACTCCCAGATATTAGGAATTTAAAAGCTGAGTGCAAAACATATTGCATAATATTTTATTAGCTAGGATACCAGTTTAGCTGAAAATGGGTGCCATCATTCCTAGCTCAGAGCTAGTATGACACCTTCACAGTATCAGGAACACAGGCCTCTTCTACCTTGTTGCCTTTTCATCCTCAACATCCAACTTCTATCTCATGGGAAAAGATGGTTGCTCTAACTGCTACCACCCTTCTCTAGAAGGGAAGAAAGCCTCCTTTCTTTTTAAGGTAACAACTCAGAAATCACCTATATGACTACAGTTTCCATCCCATGGGCTATAAACTTAGTCAAATGACCACACCTAGCAGCAGGTAAACTGAGAAATATAGTCTTTACCTCCATGTCATGTGTCAAGAGATTACCTTATTACAGAAGGAGGAAAGATATTTAAGAGATTGACAGCAGTCTTTGCTACAAATATGCCACTTTCTAAGCTAAAAAAAATTTTTTTAAACACTCAAGAATATTCACTTTTGTGCATAAGAAAATGTGAAAACTTAGAAAACAAATAAGACAGATGCAATACATCACTGATTCCAGAACATCAGCCCACATTCCAATGTCAGTATGTAATAGTTTTCATTAGTCCAAAAGGGAAGGTTTAATATGAACAAATATGAATTTGTTATAAATGTATATTTATCCAATTTAAAGTATCCTCTATTAAGAATAAGCCCTTCCCACTATTTGAAGGTGAAATATTCTTTCTTTTAAGCAATAATATTGATGCTAAATGGCAGTACATTTGTTCATTCAGCAAATGTTTCTGGAACATCCAAGCACTATACAAGATCTTCAGGATTCACTGGTTCTAATAGTATCTATGCTCAACAAATATAGACTCTAGGGGGGAGACGGAGAGTAAATAAAACATCAGAAATAGAGTTTTAAGCCAGAATGACAACTATTTTTAAAAAGAAATGTAGACTATACCTATGGCTGATTCCTGCTGACGTATGGCAGAGACCAACACTATTGTGGAGCAGTTACCTTCAATTAAAAAAATAAATTAAGAAAAAAATGTACAATGGGCTATGGGAGAATATTCTGGGGGGACTTATTTTGGATCAGGGAGTCAGTGAAGGCTTCCAGGAGGAAAGGATGTTTAAGATGCATCCTGAAATGAGTTGCTAGAAGACTGGTAAGGACACACGTTGGAAGCAGACAATTGCTGTGTGCAGACATATAAAAAGGAAGCATGTGGCCCATGAAAGGTCCTAAAAGGAGGCTCTATGGACAGAAGCAAGTGATTGAAGGGAATACCGGCAGAGAGGTGGCAGGGGCTGGATAGAGGGCCTCACGGGCCATGCACAGATTTTATATTTGCATCCGAAGGTAAAGGGAAGACACAGAAAGGTTTTGAGCAGGAAAGTTCAGTTCAGTCCAGTCACTCAGTTGTGTCTGACTCTTTGCGACCCCATGGACTGCAGCAGGCCAGGCCTCCTTGTCCATCACTAACTCCCGGAGTTTACCCAGACTCACGTCCATTGAGTCGGTGATGCCATCCATCCATCTCATCCTCTGTTGCCCCCTTCTCCTCCTGCCCTCAATCTTTCCTAGCATCAGGGTCTTTTCAAATGAGTCAGCTCTTATCAGGTGGCCAAAGTATTGGAGTTTCAGCTTCAACATCAGTCCTTCCAATGAACACCCAGGACTGATTTCCTTTAGGATGGACTGGTTGGATCTCCTTGCAGTCCAAGGGACTCTCAAGAGTCTTCTCCAACACCACAGTTCAAAAGCATCAATTCTTCCAATTCACATTTAAAAAGTCACTCTGGTTGCAACGTGGAGAGTGAACTCAGGGCCAAAAAGCAGTAGAGGATGAAGTAATCCAGACAAGAGTTGGGGCAAATAGGATGGCAAAAAGTGCACACAGAGAGCTTTGGCCTCCTGAAGTAGATTTTGGTGAGATGCTGGCTCTAGGAAACAGAAACAGGACTGTGACTAAGAATCAGAACTCTGGAGTCAGACTGTCTGGCTTCAAACCCTGGCTCTAAGCTAGCTGGTGAACCTGGTTTTGGAGCCTCAATTTCCTCATCTGTATAATGGGGTGGACAATAGTTAACTGTACCTACAAGCACAGCAAGAAATCAATGAGGCTGTTCAAGTGCCTAGAATGGTGACTGGATGTATAAATGTTTTATTATCATTATTTTATTTCTAGTGTTACGTGTAGTAGAAGATCAGGAGACACAGAACTGACTTATAGACATGGTTACGAGGGACAAATTGTGAGAGTAGAATTGACATATATACAGTACCATGTATAAGACAGACAGTTACTGAGAACCTGCTGTATAGCACAGAAAGCTCAGCTTGGTGCTCTGTGATGACTTAGACGGGTAGGGTGGGGTTGGAAAGGAGGTTCAAGAGGGAGGGGATATATGTATACATATAGGTAATTCACTCCATTGTACAGCAGAAACTAACAACACTGTAAAGCAATTATACTCCAATAACAAAAGGAAAAAAAAGGAAAGACCAACAAAGACCCCCTGGATTCTGGTTTGGGCACCGGGTGGTCAGGGGTACCATCTGTTGGTAGAAATGCATCAATCAGGGAGAGAAAAAGAGAAGACCCTTCAATTTGGTTCAATGTGTTCTATTTTGGATATATTAAGAAAGGAGTTGGGAAATATGTCTAATATCACCTTTTAAGTTGCTTTTTAGATGAATATACTAGAATATTTTTAACATTCTCACTTGGTAAATTGTTTAAACATTTAAATAACATTTCACTTAATAAATTCTTTAAATACTCCAGTTCGATTCCTGGGTTGGGAAGAGCCCCTGGAGAAGGGAACGGCTACCCCTTCCAGTATTCCAGCCTGGAGAATTACAGGGACTGTATAGTCCAAGGGGTTGCAAAGAGTCAGACACGACTGAGTGACTTTCACCCTTCAAGGCCCAAACCAGGCCAGTCTTCCTTCCATGAATGTTTCTGTGACACCCCGAACAACAGAGACCTCCAGCTCCTGTAAGGAATTCACACTACTCATCTGGTGTTTCATGGAAACCACTACAGAGAGAGAGAGAGATTTATTCAACTTCTGTTTTAGCTAGGCTCTGTGCTCAGCGTTGTGGGTTCAGTGGTGAACAAAGCCATCATGGATTTCAAGGTTTCATGTAAAGCTCTTCCTGGACTCCACCAACCACCTAGATGTGACCCATCCACACTGGAGCAAACAGCAGCACACATTAGTGCTCTCACATGTGGTTGCTCTTACTTGTTTCTTGCTCTTTATATTCATAACAGTCCCACTAACCCAGGAAGCAATCCTTTTCAGCGTTTCACAGAATAAGATTACTTGAACTCAGTGGGCTGATGGAAATAAAACAGAGGCATTTCTTCCAATCTAATTTTAGCACTTAAACTAGTTTTATGAAATTGAATTATTTGTCAATAATTGGAACAGTTTTGCTTTATTTTAAATTTGTACTATTAGAGGGGAAAAGAAATGAAACAGCCTTCTATTCTTGATTCTGAGATTTACTGCCACACAAACTAACATTTTTAAGGTCAAGAGGCCTTTGTATTGATGTGTACAATGCAGTAAACGAAAACCTGCTTTCAAATCAATGGCACATCTTAGAGCAGATGTTACCTTAGAAATGAAGTTCAACATGAAGACTCAGGAGTGACTAGAACTGGCTGGCAACTAAGAGACTGGCCTCCTCACTGCAGCTTACTGTCAAATATCTACTGATCACCAAACCCTGTGAAATCTGCTGAGCCTAGTCACTCCTCTGGTCTTTTTCTATCCCATCCTTAAAAGTCTGCGCTCTTGCTTCTCAAACTCTGGTAAGGGACCAGTTTTTAAATTTTTCCCATTCAGTTGCAGACTATTACATCAATGAAATACAATAAATATACCCGATGCTACATCAATGTTAAATTGCTATAAAAGTTTCTAGATGCTTATTCTTAATTTCTGTATTTGTCTTACACACACAGTGGCCCAGGACCCATGACTGCTTTTTGAGTGGCACTGACTTAGACAACCAGGATTTAGACTACGAGGAACATTAGATGATGACTCTATAAATGATTTATCACCTTCATTTATCTGATTTTGTTTAGGAATACAGTTAGCTTGTATTTCCCAGTTACATAGTAGCTAAGCAACAGAAAAACATTCTGGAGATGAGTTACACAAAATGTCAAAATGAAGGTGTCATTCATGGCAGGTTCGAGAAAGCAGTGGCATAGTTCCTCTTTGGGTCTTGGACAACTAACTGACCATGCAAAAGATACCTTTCAGACAAAATAATAGAAGATAAACATTCTCTTTTTCTCTCATTTACGACCAAGTACAAAATATCAGAACGTATCAGTTACTTGGGGGGAAAAAACAAAAACAAAAAACTTGGCAACCAGGAATATACAGCTAATGTTCCATTTTCCTTTATCCATATCAGTGTCCAGCTCTTTGTGACCCCGTGGACTGTAGCCTACCAGGCTCCTCTGCCCATGGGATTTTCCAGGCCAAGGGTACTGGAGTGGGTTGCCATTCCCTTCTCCATGGGATCTTCCCAGCCAAGGGATCGAACCCAGGTCTCCTGTATTCCAGGCACTTTACCATCTGAACCACTAGGGAAGCCCCCAATGTTCCATAGAGGTTGAATTTTCAAAGAGCAGACTGATATTTGGTGGCTTGTACTAAAATAGGCTTTCCCTGAACCACCTAGTCCATAATAGAAAGATAACTACTTAATGATAATAGGCCATAAAACCATTACAATTTATATGAGCACAACTTTAGGAGCTCACGCAAATGTACACACTGTTGCTTTTGTAAGGACTCTTGCCGAGGTAAGATGTAGGTACATGCATGCCTGCTTCTCCTCTTTGCCCCGCAACCTGACACCTGGGGACAAAGACTAAACAATTCCTACAGGTTACCCAGTTCACATTCTGAAGACCCTTCATCAAGTTGGTGAGAGAGACTACTTTAACATCAAAAAATAGAGCATCCCCTAGGCAGGTTGATCTCAGGGGCCTCCCAGATATCCACTGAAAGAGAAGATACCTGCTTTAGAGCCCCGAGTGGCAATCAGAGGCTGGTCCATCCTGAGGTCCAGGCCAAGATTATAAGACACATTCTCCAACTTATGTGTATCAGGATCACCAGGAGATCCTATTAACATAACAGCTTGCTGGCCCTACTCTAGAATTTGATTCAGAAGGCCATGCTGAGGACTGAGAGTTTACATTTCCAACAAGTTCCCAGAGGTGCTGATACTGCTGGTCCTGGGAGCACACTTTGAAAACCACTGGTATAAACCATCTGATGCCAGAATTGGAAAGACCTCAGAGAGTCCCTTGGACAGCAAGGAGATCAAACCAGTCAATTCTAAAGGAAATCTACCATGAATATTCATTGGAAGGACCGATGCTGAAGTTAAAGTACTTTGGCGACCTGATGCGAACAGCCGACTCATTAGAAATTTCTAATGAGCTGGGGAAGATTGAAGGCAGGAGGAGAAGGGGATGACAGAGGATGAGATGGTTGGATGGCATCACCGACTCAATCGATATGCGTTTGAGCAAACTCCGAGAGATGGGGAAGGACATGGAAGCCTGGTGTGCTGCAGTCCATGGGGTCACAAAGAGTCAGACACAACTGAGCAACTGAACAACAACAATAGAGGTCACCTGATCCAAAACTTTCATTTTACAGGTGAGGATCCTGGGGTTTAAAGGGGAATGTCTTGCTCATGGTCATATGTTTACTACTCAGAGGCTACCTCCATCAAAAGAACAACAAAACAACAACCCCTCAGGTTTCCAGAGCCCTAACATGCTGCTTACTTCACGATGCTACGTTATGACTACGTGGCAGGTCCATATTCTCTGAGAAGGGACACCAGTGGGGATTTCATGTCAGACTGTCCTATCTGCATGCCCTTCTGGAAAAAACACTCTGCTTCTATCAGTGACCTTGTAACTGAGCCCAGTTACACAGTTGTAACTGAGCCCCAACAGAGGGTTGGCAGGACAATGGGGACTATTTACTGCCTAGATTTTATTGTTTTTTATTTTTATTATTATTATTTTGTACTTTTTTACTTCACTGCACAGCATGTAGGAGTTTCATTCCCTGACAAAGGATTGAACCTGCAACCCCTGCATTAGAAGCATGGTCTTAACCACTAGATTACCTAGATTTTAAACTCACAAAGGCTGGCTCCAGAGAGCACACTCTCACCACTGCCCCATCCTACCTCTACCCAAGCTCCCCGTGCATATGTGTGCATGCTAAGTCGCTTCCCCCTGTGTGACCCCATGGATTGTAGTCCACCTGGCTCCTCTGTCCATGGAATTCTTTAGGAAAAAATACTGGAGATGGTTGCCATGCTCTCCTCCAGGGGATCTTCCTGACCCAGGGATCGAATGCGTGGGCAAAATCAGATGGCCTGAGGTTTTGCAAAGTGACAGAAAGTTGCAAGAGATGATCACATGATTTGCTGCACTCACGTGGAGGCAGGCATCCAGGGCAGCGTCAGTGACTCTCAGCTCTCTGGGTGGTAAGTTTCCGGCTGTGCTTTTGGCAGCCTGGTCTGATTCCAGTGTCAAGACTCCCTTGGATCCTGCCCTTTCACTTAGCCTGCTTTTCAATTCCCATCAATTTTATGAGCTTCCTGTTTCCCCTCTAATAAATTATTCTTTTATTTTATTTTTATTTATTTATTTATTACTTTACTTTACAATTCTGTATTGGTTTTCTTAAGTGAAATTATTCTTCTGCAACCAGGAACCCTAGCCAACATGATAAGTCATTAATTTACCCATTAGCAGAGAACCAATTGTGGTAATGAAAGTTGGGGTTCCACACAGAGTCCTTCAGAGCACTAGTCCTCCTTTAGCACGCTGGGATTTCGGCTGGTGCGCTTCTAATTCCTACATTGACATGAATCCACCACGGGTGACTTCTAATTCCTTAAACTGTCTGCAGCAGCGGCGGCTGCTGGCCTTATAGGACACCCAGCTTCAGGCCATGTGTGTTCAGATGAAGCTATGTCTGTGCTATGGATCTCCCAGACTAAACTGATTGATTCAGATTCACACCCTCACTCACATGGGGCCGTAGGCTCAAGGACAGGGACAAGAAAGGCCCAGAGGGTTCTAGAACTTGGAAGGGAACTGAGCCAAGTCACATTAGTGATTGTGCCCTGGGAATGCCGTGGCATCTGCTTTCCTGGTTTTTTCTATTTGATTATTTTCATTTCATTAGATGCCCTGGTAAGAATCCTTCCAATAAAGTCCTCTTTTTGTGTGAATTTCAATCTGTCTTTAGTAACACGATAGCTTTGCTGTAAGAATCCTTCCAATAAAGTCCTCTTTTTGTGTGAATTTCAATCTGTCTTTAGTAACACAATAGCTTTGCTACACTGACTTGCTGTACACTCCTCTCTGTCGTCTCAGTCCAGCCACCTCCCTCCCTGCCACCCCACACAAGGGAGTTCTTACAAGGAAACTTTTCTCTTGTGATTCAGGTATCATAGAAAAAGAGAAAACAAAAGGCAATACAGACTAGAAGCCATTAAAAATGAAAAAAAAAAAAAAAAAAAAAAACCCCCTTTGAGGACTAAGACTTTTTTACATTGTTTTTCATCTAACTTTACTGTTAGATTTTTCCCTTTCATATCTACTCATAGCATTACAACCTTAAAACTTTCATCTTCTAACTCAGAGCTTTAAAAATGTGGTTTTTCAGATACTTCCATACTGGCGACTGATTTGAAGTTAGGGGAGTTGATATCTTTGTTTCAAGTACTTAATTATCTTCAGAAAAAAAAAAAAAGTACAGTTTTCCACTGAAAATGATCAAGGCCCAGCAGTGAAATGACTGATTTCCGGACTGAGAATCGGGGTACAAGATGAACCTGGAGCATGTAGTTATGCCAGAAAGTAAGGAAATGCTCCAAAAACTGATGGAGGTGTGATAAGGGAACTAGTGTGCAAATTGGGTACAATTTGAGTACCAAAATGATTTAGTAATGAAATAAAAACCACTGGTAAAACTCTCTCTCTCTCACACACACACACACACAATCCTAGCTATATGTGAGTTTACATGGATAATAAATAAACCAAAAAAGGGGCAGAGGAAGGCTCTTAACAGCAGAATGTCTGGTGCCAACTGGTCACTGGAGAGAAGCTGGAGCTGGAAAATAATTTTCTAGCCATTAAACCTAAACAGACTTACAGCCCAGGAACATGACAAAAAATTCTGAAATGGAATTTCGTTATAACCAATGCAACAAAACTTTAGGGGACTCAGATTTTTCAACTCATTAGTGTAAGAATAGTAAGAGATTTAAAAGTCAGCTTAAGGTTCAGAAAATAATAAGGGGAACTCCAAGCAAAACATTTTTGTTAAAACAACCAGGACAACTTAGACAAACTGCTAGCAACCTACAACTGGTCAACTAAAATGAAAATAACACCTCACCGCTGGCTGAAAATGTTACAAAATGGAGTGATGCTAATTGACACTTACTAGCTGACAGAGCCAAGTTAGTCTGCAGTTAAGAAAGGGTAGAACCAAAGTTTGAACTCGGCAGTCAGAGCTAAGAACCTACATTTTTAATCCCTATACCAGAATAAGTTAAATACCAATTCCCGGGTACACATTCCAGTTCCAACATGAAGTCTGCATCCAAAATCAAGACATCAGAGTTGCTAGAGACATTCAAACTGATAAACAAGCAGCACTTTTCCAAGCCTCATTTGATACCAAAAATTAATAAAAATCACATTTCTCCCCACTTCATTGCTATTGTCCAGACACTTTCTTCCTACACTGAGTGATGTTCATCAACGTTCTTATCAGAACTCTTTTGTCCCACCTTTATCTGAGGAACTGATGAGGAATTTCTTTCTACTAATTTTAGCCATCTCCTTTATTTCTCCTCTATCTCCTTCCACAAGAAAGTACCACGCTGACACCTTGCAAACAGCAGCCCCAAATGGACAGCAAGTTTTATCTTTCCCTGTGGACACTGACCCATGCTTTTATTAAGCACAAACAGGATATGGCCCCACTGAATGTACTTTGGAAATGTCCTTAAATCACTTTGTTGCAACAGCAGGCTTCCTTGTCAAAGAGCTGGCGGCCTTTCGGCTCATTCCACCCTCCACACGGGATCCTCAACTCCTATTTGCAAAACAGTTTTCACCTGAGCTACTCAGGCAGTGGCTCATCTAATGCACCCATTATAGCAGCTCAGGTGATTTTTATTTTCATTCAAACTGCATGACTTTAGACAAAAAAGGATTCTCCGATTTCTGTGTTTTTGGCATCATGGCCTCCTCCTCTTCTGTCTTAAGAAATCCGAGTATGGCCTGCTCCCTTACAGAGCAAACTAAACCAGAGGTTTCAAAGGGCATCCTTAGGGTTTTGGATAGTTCCATGTGGTATAGCAACTTTGTAACAAGTTCTGGATAATTAGCACTAAGATGGTATGCTAGTCACAGCTGAGGATGATTAAAAAGGGGTTCCAGGGAGGTCAGACAGTGCTGAAAGGGGCAATAAGAGGGTTGGGGCAATAAGAGGGTTAGGGCAAGGGCCTGGTGGGTACAAAAACAGATTGCAGTCACCTGGATTAAGTATGACTTCCAGGGAAAACATACCTACAAACATCCCTACCCTAGTTTGATTGTAAGTAAATGCAAGCATTTTACCCCTAAACAGTCTTATTACCAATACATGTAATATGGTCAGCTTCCTGCTTAATTTTCATTTGTCAAGCTCCTGGTATATTTCAGGCACTGAATTTTACACGCTGACACAGATTATAAAGTGTTTCACAAGGAAAGAGGACTCAGTCTGTCCTTAAAAAGAAAAAGTATGCAGTTAAAGGGCTTCCCAGGTGGCTCAGTGGTAAAGAATCTGCCTGCAATGCAGGAGACACAAGTTCAATCCCTTGGTTGGAAAGATACCCTGGAGAAGGAAATGGCAACCCATTCCAGTATTCTTACCTGGGAAATTCCATGGACAGAGTCTGGTGGCCTACATCCAAGGGGTGGGAAAGACTGGGGCTAAACAATAACAACAATGTAGCTAAAGCCAGGCCCGCCCCTAATCTTCGTGGAGCCTCGGACAGGAGGACACTGGGGGCCCACATAATTACTTTTCAGTGCTATCCACCAACAGACGGTCACACAATCCTCCTTCCTTGGCAAATGTAGCTTTATAACAACCTGGAAGGCCAAGTACGATTAGAATTCTCAGACCCCACAGAGTTCTGGGTCAGGCATGAAAGGGCAGCCCAGGCCAGTGAACAGAATCCTTTTCCTTCCCCACCTAGGCTCCATCTCCTCCGAGTGGCCTCTTAGGCCCACCTGCAGACCTGAGCCCACACTTCCAGCACAGCTGCCTGGTTAAGCACTCTTCAGGGGTGGGGCCTGCCCCACACCAACGTGCACAGAGCAGGCTTGGGCCTTTGGGCAGGGAATTCAGTGAGGGTCTGGGGTGCTATGGGCAGTGTGGACTCTGGGTGGGCAGCCCCATCCACCTGCAGACAGACTCCTCCTCCAGTGAGGAGGGGCACAGCCTGAGGAAGACCAGACACCCCACCCCCACCCCCGAAACCCAAAGAATAATTACACAGGGGTTCCCTTGTCCAGGTCTGAAGACAATACTGAAGAAAAACTTTCTCTATTTTTTTCTAACTAGATGCACTTTTCTTTCCTTGAAAAGATTAAAAATTCTGATATAAGCAAGGATTCCTGTCCAGAACAGATGAAAGAAAAAAGTTGAAATATTTGCAGCTATCTAGAAAAATCTGACAGCTGCTACTCTGGTATGAAAAGAAGGAAAAGGTAAATATTCCTTAACAGCAAACAGGGTTCTAGAAAGTCACAAGAGAAGGGATCCTGCCCTAAGGCGTACACTGGGCAAACTTTTAACATTCTCTTTCCGTTTTTTGAAAGTGAGCGTCCTACCTAGATCTGTGCAGACGCCCAAAGAAGAACCAGCCAGAGCAGCTGGGGAACCGGAGTCCCAACCCTAGGAAAGAACACACGGTGAGCTGAGCTGAGCAAGGGAGGTTTGGGCCTTTACGCAAACAGGCCTGCCCAAAGGGAACTCAGGGAGGCAGGCGGACGGAGGCCGTCACAGCGGGGAGAGAGGTTAAGGCTTGGGCTGCACCCCCACGACAGACCCGGTATCTGCTTTGCCTTTTCTCAGTCAGGGCAAGTTCGCCAATTTTGCGTCCTATTTTTAATTCTCTAAAATGGGGATATCACTTGTCCGCATCACTGGGCGGCAATGCGCATAGGAACCGAGCGCAGTTCCACACTTCGTTAGCGCTCAGTCAACCTACTTAGACTCGAGAGTGCAGGAGCCAGGATGAACCCAAAATGTAGATGAAACAGCTCCCCACCACCAACATCAAACATCCAAGATATGTCCTGCAGAGGCGGTGCGCGCTGGGGACGGAGGGGTAAGGTGGATGAGGCTTTAGGGAGAGAAGCAAACAACGGAGAAAGCAGAGGTCAAATGTTACCTCTCAGCTCTGTTTGGGGTCAGGAAGGGGGTGCCTTCCAATGTCGCCCAGCTGGAGGTGCAAAGGACTGCCGCCTAAGGGCCCAACTTCTTGTCATCCGCGAGCCCCTGGGAGGAGGAGGAAGCCGCGCAGCAGCATACCGCTCGGTTCCAGGTCCTCCAGCCAGGGATCCGGGCGAGGGAAGCGGCCGGGAGCGAAATGCCCGGAGCTCAGGGGTGGGAGACGCTCACTCACCCAGCAGCAGCAACTTGAGCTCGCGGCGCGCGTCCTTTTTGTCCCGGCGAAGCTGCCGCTCGATCTCGGCGCTGATGCGCTGCGACTCCTTCTCCTCCGCTGACAGGCAGCAGCAGCCGGCCATCGTACGCGCAGCCCCCGACAGGCCACGAAGTCTCGAGCGCCCGCACGCTCCGCCGGCCGATCCGCGACGGCACCGGAGTTCGGAGGGAAAAGACCAGGGTCGACTCGAGTTTCGGAGTAAGAGGCCGGGACCGCCCGGGTTCAATCCCCGCTGGAACGGAGTCTCCGGGGCAGGAGCGAATCCGGAGCTCTGGGAACGCTCAAGGGCACCGCAGATCCCGACTCACCCAGCCCCACGCCGGGGTAGGTGGAAGGCGAGACGAGGGAGAGTGTTGCCGGCCCCCGAAAACCAGCACGCCCCTTGGCACAGGAGCTCGACAGTCTGGGAGCGCAGACCGCTCGTGAAAAGTTGGGGCGTCGGGGAGCGGGATCTCCTGGACTCGGGGATGTCCCAGGCAGGCGGCAGGCAAGGCGTGGGTTGGAGGCAGAGGTCCCAGCTGGCCCTCTCCTGCAAAGTTCTGAAAACCTCAGCAGTGACCGCAGCCTAAGACAGATTGGAAAATTTCCCGGAGGCGCTTGTGGCTCGTAGTGGCCGAAGGAGGCGGAGCCTCTCGAACCCGCAGCTCTGGCGTCGGCTCGAGCTGGCCTTCGCTGCTCGCCAAGTCGTTGGCGCCCGGGGGCAAGGGGGGGAGTAGGGAGCTGGGGAGCGGAGCCCGGGCGTCTCGAGTCTCGGGGAGCAGCCCCCACACCCTTTGGGCGTGGTGTCCCGGCGCGGGGAAGGCCGAGGCTGCGGTAACCAGCGTGCTCTGATCTCCAGGCTCCGCTCCCTGTCCGGATCCAGGTTCCGACAGGTGAGTGAGGTTTGCCAACTCCCAGCCTCAACTCCTCCCAGCTGCACAAGGAGCCGAGCGCGCCAGGGGCGAGGTTGAGTTCCGCCCAGTTGAAACTGAGACTCTCACAACCAGCCTCAGCACCACGCACCCCGCGGTTTCCTAGACGGGATCTCTAGGCTTCCCGGACGCCCCAGCCCAGCCCGGGCTCGGCCAGAACCCTGTGTGAGCCTCGGCTGGGCCTGAGCCGGCTGGCGCTGCTCTCAGAGAAGCCGTTGCCCGCGGGTTCTGTTCAATAGGAGAAGTGCGAAAGCGGGGGGTAAATATCCTCCCGGCCCCTTCCTGATGCCGCCGGGGATGGGGGAATGGAAAACGGCTGGCTGCTTTGCATTTTATGATGGGAAAGACTCCTTTGGAGAGAGGGCTGAACCCGTTTGCAGCAAGTTCCCTGCCCCAGCCCTGAACCCTGACGGCCGCCTGACTCCTGGAACGTCGGGATCACATTTGAGCTGCACGAAGTCATTTCAGTCGTGTTCGACTCTGTGCGACCCCATAGACGGCAGCCCACCAGGCTCCCCCCTCCCTGGGATTCTCAAAACCTTAAACATTAAAAGGCATCTCTTTGTATCCAAGTGGAACGATAGAATGCGTATTACAACAACTGATTTTTGTCTTTTGTGTACATTTTGAGGCAGAAGGCAAAGAGGTTGACGGGGAAAGCAGAAAAGGGAAGATGGGAGGAGAGGAGCCTATTGTCCATAGCAATGACATTTTTTTTTTTCCCCTTCTCTTCAAGTCAGCATGTGCCATGTAAACACTTTTTGGAGTCAGGCAATTAGTTAATGCTTCCTCTATTAAGAGCAAGCCTGAGCACCTTTCCTAGGAGTAGCATAAAATGAAAGTCGCTCAGTTGTGTCCGACTCTTCGGGACTCCAGAATTCTCCAGGGCAGAATACTGGAGTGAGTAGCTCTTCCCTTTTTCAGGGGATCTTCCGGGATCGAACCCAGGTCTCCTGCATTGCAAGCGGATTCTTTACCAGCTGAGCCCCAAGGGAAACTCAGTCAGTTCAAACTGAGGAACATATTGAGTGGAGAGAGTGGTATATGTCATTATATAAAGAACTTGACATTAGGATACTATCTGGCTACAAAGGTCTTATTATTTACAGTTTAGGGAATGTAGAGGAATCAGGCATTTAAAATGGATGTGCCTACATTATTATTTTTTAAAATATTTATTTATTAGGCTACATCGGGTCTTAGTTGCTGCAGGCAGGATCTTTGCGTCCTGGGGAATGTTTCCTTTCCTGCACAGACTTTCTAGTTGTGACCTGCGGGCAAATGTGCATACATTCTTAAATGCATAACTATTTTAGTTACCTTGCAGGCATAAATTGACAGTAATAGTGACCCCTACAGGAAAGCTGCTGGACATTTCTTACTTGATCATTATCCGTTTATTCATGCATTTCTCTCTTAGCTCTTACAGATGCATTTACAATTTAAGGATAAGACCCCTTAGCTTCTCAAATGAATAATGGCATCATAATTATTAGTGTTTTTTTCAATGATGAAAATTAGGGAAATTTTGAACTCCCAAGTTAACGGGAATAACTGATCTGTTAGATCTAACTAAAGTTGCTAAGATTTCAAGAAAGACATGAAGCTTATTGCTTATGGCAAATCTGCAAAACTTTCCTGAGCTAACCAACTTGGCAGTGTTTATCAGCAGGCTTAACTTGTCTATCACCTTTAACCAAACTAGTAATTCCCCCCTTAAGAAATAATAAGAGAAGCCAAAGGTTTTATTTCTAATAACGACAATAATGCAAAAACAATCTAAATGCCCAACAAGGGTGAGAATAGGTCAATAAATTATAGTACATTCATACAATGAGATATATTGGTTCAGTTCAGTTCAGTCACTCAGTCGTGTCTGACTCTTTGCGACCACATGAACTGCAGCATGCCAGGCTTCCCTGGCCATCACTAACTCCCGGAGCTTGCTCAAACTTATACCCATCGAGTTGATGATGCCATCCAACCATCCCATCCTCTGTTGTCCCCTTCTCCTCCTGCCTTCAATCTTTCCCAGCATCAGGGTCTTTTCCAAGGAGTCAGTCCTTCGCATCAGGTGGCCGAAATATTGGAATTTCAGCCTCAGTCCTTCTAGTGAATATTCAGGACTGATTTCCTTTAGGATGGACTGGTTGGATCTCCCTGCAGTCCAAGGGACTCAAGAATCTTCTCCAACACCACAGTTAAAAGCATCAATTCTTCAGTGCTCAGCTTTCTTTATAGTCCAACTTTCACATCCATACATGACTGCTAGAAAAACCATAGCTCTGACTAGATGGACTTTTGTCAGCAAAATAATGTCTCTGCTTTTTAATATGCTGTCTAGGTTGGTCATAGCTTTTCTTCCAAGGAGCAAGCATCTTTTAATTTCATGGCTGCAGTCACCACCATCTACAATGATTTTGAAATCCAAGAAAATAAAGTTTCAGTGTTTCCATTGTTTCCCTATTTCCCATGAAGTGATGGGAACAGATGCCATGATCTTAGTTTTCTGAATGTTGAGTTTTAAGCCAGCTTTTCCACTCTCCTCTTTCACTTTTATCAGGAGGCTCTTGAGTTCCTCTTTGCTTCCTGCCATAAGGGTTTTGTCATCTGCATATCTAAGGTTATTACTATTTCTCCCAGCAATCTTGATTCCAGCTTGAGCTTCATCCAGCCTGGCATTTCACATGATGTACTCTGCATATAAGCTAAATAAGCAGGGTGACAGACAGTATACAGCCTTGATGTACTCCTTTCCCAACTTGGAACCAGTCTGTTGTTCCATGTCCGGTTCTAACTGTTGCTGCTTGACCTGCATACAGGTTTCTCAGGAGGCAGGTAAGGAGGTCTGGTATTCGCATCTCTTTAAGAATTTTCCACATTTTCTTGTGATCCACACTAGTCATTAAATGTGTGAATATGTAACAAATATGTGAATAAAAATGATTTAGTGGGAAAACTACAAAATATGTTGAATGTAAAAGTATAATAAAATTTTATTATGGGAATACACATATGCATCTTTAAGGGACTCAAAGAACGTACACCAACGAGTTAACCTGCTCTGAGTCATAGCTTTTTGGTTGATTTTAATTATCTGACATAAAATTATTTGCGGCAGCTTGCATAAAGTAATCTAGGCCCTAATTTCCTCAGCTGTAAAAATGAAAGGGGATGAACCAGAATAAACTCACAGAAATCTCCCGGCTCTAACGTCAATTATTTCTTTGAAGATTTTCACTTATAAGGTAGTATAAAAACAATCATAAACCAAAAACTATTGACCAGTGATAACTAGAGAGGACTGTAAAACTAGTATATCACAAGTCAATTATTTTTATACTTTTGTGTTTTTTTATTCACATCTCTTATTTTCCTTTAAGATCTAGGGAAGGGATGGGAATAATTTTTAATTTACTGCTTCATTTGCAACATTGTTACTGAAATTCAGTTTATTGTACATCAATGAGGGATTAAATCTCAGAAATAGAGTTTTAGGTGAAGCAGAAAGAAATAGCTTTATTGCTTTGCTGTGGCAACTGGGCACCACAGCAGGCTCATGCCTCAGGACTGTGTGTCTGGCCTCTGGAGGGGGTACTAAGGAGTCTTCCTGTGTGCAAGGGGCAGGACGTGATCAGCTCGTGCGCATTCTTCTGATTAGTTGGTAGTGAGATAACTAGGAGTCAGCATCATCAACCTTCTGGTTCCAACTGGTTTGGAGTCTAAGTGCAACACACAGTTAACTTTTTCCACCTGGTAGGGATTTCAGTATCTGCCAAGCAGCTCAAAGGACATGGTTCCGAATATTATCTGTAGCCCTTGAGGAAGAACTAAAGAACCTTGACTTTGTTTAATAGCTAAAGTATTATTTTGTCTTTGCTTGACTGTTTTCCTCCTTTCTCCATTTTCTCACTTCTTGTTTAAATATATTCCTTGACTAAAGTTTTTCTATAGATAAAAGGCAAACAGAGGACAAAGATGGAGGTCTTTTCTGGGAAGGGTTCCTGGGGTCCTGCTCAGTTACAACATCTTTACAAGAAGGGGATTTTTGAAAAGAGGCCCCAGTAAAAAAAGAATATTTATTTTCTTAGGTTATTCCCAAGGTGCTGCAATCCCATTTCATTCCTATGAAGATCAGAGCACAGCTTGAACATGACTTTTCTGATATCTGCCAAGTGCTGGGCTGCAAAGGTGAATTAATTGCCTGAATGTCCACTGAGCCCATGTCAAGGCTATTACCAGGCTCTGAAAATTCAGACAGACATTCCAGACTTTCAGTGGGCTATGGATAGTAGAAAGAAATAAGACTAAGACTAAAATCTGAAGTCAGCCCTCCCTGCTTCCTCCCAGAGAGTGGAGCACAGAATAATCTGGGTGGTTGCCCATATCCTACAGAGGTACACAGTGGGCCTTTCAGCTAACATCTCCCTTCCACTAAGCCTCACCTCTCCCATCACTCCTGGAATTTCAGACAAACATAACTATGTGTTCTCCCCACCTCTGTGTCTCAGTTCATGCTGTTCCCTCTTCCAGGAATGCTATATTTCACTCAAGACAAAATTAGGTACTTTCTTTCCCAAACACGGCTCTTCTGAGAAACCATCTCCACCCCTTGTCAGTCAGACACATCTTTCTCCGCTGCCTGAGCACCTCCTATGTTCCTCTCAACAGTTCGCTTTATTACGCCTCTTTGTTTCTTCTCCTAATTCGTTAGTTACAGGTAGAGAGTTTTTTCTTGTTCATCTCGGTATTTCTAAATAAAATGTTGACTGAATAAAACTGAAACCAAAAAGAATTAGCTGAGAAAAAAGAAAGAAGAAACTAGAAGAACATAAAGTTAAGGCGGTGGAAAATAGTGAAAAACAAACGAAAAACCCGCCGCCACCACCTCAACGACAGCAAGTTGATACATGTTCAGGAAGGACTTTGTCCCTTAGAGGGAAAGAGTGCCCTGTTTCTAAGGAAATTCCAAGGAAATGTGCATTTAGAGGGCTAGAAAGACATCATTCTATTTGACAAAGGTAGCATGTTAGAATTTTAACAAATAACAGAGAATAAAATCGGCACACTGGTGGTTCAGGCAATAAAGAATCTACCTGCAATTCAGAAGACCCCGGGTTCTGTCCCTAGGTCGGGAAGATCCCCTGGAGATAGGAATGGCAACCCACTCCAGTATTCTTGCCTGGAGAATTTCATAGACAGAGGAGTCTAGTGGGCTACAGTCCATGAGGTTGCAAGAGATGGACATGACTTAGTGATTAAAACACACACATCACACCAAATAGAATAAAAACATGACTTTGAAGTCCACAAGGCTAAAATAGCACTAATAATAATACACCTATGCTGCTTTTCAAATTGCACATATGACCCATTCTTAGGTTGTGAGCAGTATTTTTTAAGAAAAAAAGTGGTATATCAATAAGAAATAACAAAAAATGGAACGTGTTGTAAACATAAGTATCAACTCTTAAGCAGACAAGTCATTAGTGGGGGTTTGCTTCTCCATATGCTAAGTGGGTTGGTCTAAATAATCCCTAATTTTTTAATTCATTTTTCTGAGACCAACATATTCCCAGTTTTTCATTCAATTTTATAAGTTCATTGTGTTCTCTAAAATGTTGTGAGCCCTCCTCTCCCCTCCCTATGCCCCTCATTCTCCATCCAGTCATTTTTAGTTTTGATGAGTGTGGAATGTAAAAGTCAATGGGGTGGTGATGGGTATTTAGACAAATAGGTAATAATTACAGCTGGTGGTTGGATGTACTTAGCATCCATTTTTCTAAGACAGTCAACATGTCAACATGTTTCTCCAAAATATTTTCTGCCTGAAGACCAGAAACTGTTTATTATGTAACTTCTACTGCAAAGGCTAGAAGCATAGACAATGAAGCCTGCCTTCAAACACACATGACTGTGAGTGGGCAGGAATTGCTATTGTTTGTTTCTGAATCTGACTTCCTATGGGAGTTAGGTATCTGAAGAATTTAAGAAGTAAAAATCTTTAAGATGAGGAGTTTGGACATTTTTACTTTGCTTTTCTTTCCCTTTTTGCTTAAGTCCTCTTCTCCTCCACTTACATCGCCCTCCCCCTGAATGAACAAATGTTAATAACCTATGTTTTCTTCTTTGTTACACTCCTGTAATCATGTATAGAGTTATAAACACTCATTAATGTAAATACACATAGACTTACAAACACTCGTTAATGTAAATCCACATACATGCACAGAGTTTGTCATCTTTAGTTTAAAAATGAGACTGTATTGTATCACATGAACTCTGTATTTTGATTTTCTCTTTTAGCAGTTTCTTGTGGAAATCTAAGTAAACTCTAATTCAGTCTTTCATACATAATATCCCTCAGTGTGAAAGGACTATAGTATATTCATTTTTCCCGTTTGAAGGACATTCTCTTTTATTTCTAATTTTGGCCACCAAAAACAAAGCTGTAATAGCATCTTTGTATGTAAGTCTTCGTGCACTTGTGTTTTTATTTCTGTGGGATAGATTCTCAGGGAAAAACTGCTGAGCTGAAGGATGTATACATTTTTCATTTCACAGATGTGGCCAGATTCCTTCCCCCAAAAATGAAAATAATTCACATTTCTACCCAAAATAGAAATACCCACGTCCCTACTAGTAATAAATATGACCACTTATGAATTTTTGGCTGCCTGAAGGGATTCAAATAATATTAAAGTGTTGCTTTACTTTGTATTTCTATGACTACTTGTGAATTTGTACATTTGTTCATAGCTTGTTAGTATTTGCACTTGTTACACTGTGAATTGTCTATCCACATCCCTTGCTCATTTTTAAAAATTGGGTCATTTGTCTTTATCTTGACAATCTGTAAGAGGTCTTCAGTAGTACATATCAACTGTTTGTTAACTAAATTACAAATTTTCAAATATATTGTTTGTTCTTTTATCATTTTAAATGGAATCTTTTGCCATCAAAAATTTTATTTTTACATATCCAAGCGTCTCTATTTTCTTGTGTAACTTCCGAAGCCCCAGGCTTTGTAAGAAGGTCTCTCCATTTTTAGATTACACATGCAACATCTTAGATTTTCTTGCAAGCACTTTTATTATTTCATTTTTTAAATTTAAATATTTGATCCATCTGGTGTTTATTTTTGTAAAATATGTAAGATAGGACAGTAATTTTATTTTCTTCCAGATGGATTGCCAGTTGTACCAACATTATTTGTTGAATATTCCATTCTTTTTCCAGTGAATTAAACTTCAATCTTTGTCACGTATTACACTCTCATATTGAGATCCATTTCTTTGAGTCTACACCATTCCATTGAGCTAGCTCTTTCTTTCTACATCAATACCATCCTGATTTGATTACAGGGGCTCTTTTAAACATTTTGATATCTGATAGGCCATTGGAGAAGGAAATGGCAATCCATTCCAGTGTTCTTGCCTGGAGAATCCCAGGGACGGGGAGCCTGGTGGGCTGCTGTCTATGGGGTCGCACAGAGTCAGATACGACTGAAGCGACTTAGCAGCAGCAGCAGGCCATATCACCCTTTTAGAGTTATCAAACTCTTCTTAGTTGTGTTCAGATATTTATTCTTCCATGTGAAGAAGGCTGAGTGCTGCAGAATTGATGCTTTTGAACTGTGGTGTTGGAGAAGACTCTTGAGAGTCCCTTGGACTGCAAGGAGATCCAACCAGTCCATTCTGAAGGAGATCAGCCCTGGCATTTCTTTGGAAGGAATGATGCTAAAGCTGAAACTCCAGTACATTGGCCATCTCATGCGAAGAGTTGACTCATGGGAAAAGACTGATGCTGGGAGGGATTGGGGGCAGGAGGAGAAGGGGACGACAGAGGATGAGATGGCTGGATGGCATCACTGACTCGATGGCTGTGAGTTTGAGTGAACTCTGGGAGTTGGTGATGGACAGGGAGGCCTAGCGTGCTGCAATTCTTGGGGCTGCAAAGAGTCAGAGATGACTGAGCAACTGAACTGAACTGAACTGAACATGCATTGAGTGATTACCAGGCACCCAGAACTGTGCTAATCACTTTTTACAGCGTAAGTCGCTTCATCCTCACAACAGCCCTGTGTGGCAGGTGCTGTTTTTTCCCCCACATTTTACAGATGAGGAAACTAAGGTACAAAAAAGGGTACAACTGACATATTCACAGCACTGGAGGGTGATAGAACTGGGATTCTAGTGCCAGTCTGACATCAGAGCCCATGCTCTTACCCACTATACTATGCTACCTACGTGAACAGATGAATACAGAAGTGGATCTGGTGCAGGAATCATTACTATTTATTTAGAATATATTTCACTTTTTTTGTTGGAGTCCATGTGCCTGAGCTGTATTTGTGCATTCAAAATAGATTCACATTGTCTTTCTGGGAATAATGTTGAACTGTTTAACTTTGAATCTGCCCTGAACACTGATTCACCATTGTTATAGCAATTTTTCAGTCCAAGAAAAAATAGATGGTCTAAGCAAAAGACATATTTGTTTGGCATCCCTATGGGAGATAGTGTCCACCATTATATGGAAATCCTATCTCATCCCTGAGGATTACAAGGAACTAATAAGGGTTCTTTAGCCACCTGATGCAAAGAGCCAACTCATTGGAAAAGACCCTGATGCTGGGAAAGGTTGAGGGCAGGAGAAAAAGGGGCAACAGAGGATGAGATGGTTAGATAGCATCACCCACTCAATGGACATGAATTTGAGCAAACTCCAGGAGAAAGTAAAGGACAGGGGAGCCTCCCATGCTGAGGTCCACGGAGCTGCAAAGAGTTAGACAGGACTTAGCAAATGAACAACAACAATAATAAATAAGGCTTCTGGTTCCATTCATAACACATGACCCAGGCGTGGCCTATCAGAGCACTCCATCTCCTTAATCACAGAGATTGGTTTAGAGCTGTGCACATGACCTACATGCCTGGCCAATGAGAACATTCCATCTTTTAACCAGAGATTGGTTCAGAGAATGCTAAAGGAAATCCTTCTTGAAACTTCCCAGAGCCATCTGAAAGTGTGTGTTCCCCAATTCTCTAGAAGAACAAGTTTGAAAATATGAAATAATCTGATGGCCATCTTTGCAAAGATATGGGACATTTCTCCCTATGTATGACACCAACATAGACAGAATGTGAGCCAAGAAATGAAGAGAAAGAGAATATTTTTCTCATGATTTGAACCCCTGAATTCAGATACCTAGTTATTTCAGTTCAGTTCAGTTCAGTCGCTCAGTCGTATCGGACTGTTTGCGACTCCATGAATCGCAGCATGCCAGGCCTTCCTGTCCATCACCATCTCCCGGAGTTCACTCAGACTCACGTCCATCGAGTCCGTGATGCCATCCAGCCATCTCATCCTCGGTCGTCCCCTTCTCCTCCTGCCCCCAATCCCTCCCAGCATCAGTCTTTTCCAATGAGTCAGCTCTTCGCATGAGGTGGCCAAAGTACTGGAGCTTCAGCTTTAGCATCATTCCTTCCAAAGAAATCCCTAGTTACTAGGTCAATAAATTTCTTTGATTGTTTAAGCCAGGTAGATTGGATTTCTATGTCTTGCAACCAAAAGAATCATGGCTAATGTATCTGACCCATGAGAAATTAAGAGGTGGGTATTAGTTTGTAGAGAAAATTGAATACCTTGATTTCTATTAATAATTTATAGTGCTCTAATATTTCAATGCCTACTTTATTACCTTCTATAAGAAAGACTAATCGTAAATGGCCATCAAATTCTTCCTACTTTGTCACAAGAATAAGCTGGACATGGACCAGGAAGCAATCAATATAAATGAGCAAATAGGTCTTTTTAGAGTTGGCATGGGGATTGTGTTTTGGTTTGACTTCCTACCAAATTTTCTTTCTTGATTACTGCTACTTAAGGATCTGTGGTCAGATAGGTTTTTAAAAAATGCATGTGTTAGTAAATTTTTAGGAGTGGCAAATTTACAAAAATTTCCAAATACGTAAAAGAACTAAACATTTGAACCAAATTGTATAAAAAGCGCTCTCTTTAATATGGTGTCAGTTGATTTTTAAAAGCCAGCTTGTCAGAAAGATCTGTACTTGTATCAAGATTACATCGTTGAATCTGAAGAAACACAAACAATAAGTGTATTGCTAGTAAGGCCAGTCAGTCTAGCACTAGCACTGTAGAATTTAGAGACCAAAGGAGTCCTGGTAAATGATTACACAAACTGAAAGACTTCTTTTTAGTCTGAGTGCTGTTTGTTTCTGTTTGGATGATTTATGTAAGAGTAACATGGTTTCCCTCTGGCCATTGTCTTTATTTTCTTTGGCTCTTTAACCATTATGTGTGCCAGAAGCTGCCTAGGACCCTGAGGTGCCTTAGGAACCAAATGACCTACTGGCCAGTGCAAACACGTCTGACAGGTTCAGTGACCTCCCGGTCCCCCACCTCTCACACAAGGAGCTGAGCCAGCCAGGCATGGGCCCTTCTCCAGCGGTCCAAAAACAGGTCCAGGGGTATTTCTGAGTTCAAATTCTGACTTGGGCTGCAAGGCTGTCTTCCAAACTACCCTGTCAAATTCTGTCAGTCAATCCATGTCGTCTTCTTCCATGAATGTTTACCCTTATGGCAGGGATTAGAGAAATGAAACTCCTGGTCTGCAGGGAGACTGGTCTAGCACTATAATTTTAGCCTACCCTGAAAGTACTTAGATGTGGGTCATAGGCTTCAGGGTCACAAAGGAGGGGAGCTCTTTGGGAGAGAATGTTTTCTCTATTACAAATATTCTTCTAATGAGTACACTAGTGTTTAACCTCCTTCCTTGGACATAGTCCTTACTCAGCATAATACTTCTTTTATAAACAATTAATTAATTCACTTTAAGCTCTGTTTCTTTTTTGGGAGTTTTGCTCATATGCCTGCTGAGGTTTCTGAGACATGGACTATCCAGAGAAATTCCTGGTGTCCAAGAACAGGTTGTCATGATTTGTTCTCATCCTAAAGGTCTGGCTGGGGTAAGAGCTGAAGAGCTTGTCACCAGTGGCGGGATGAATGCTGAGGCTCCCAGGGTTCTTGATTTGCCTCCCTTTTTCCATCCAGCTCCTGCTTGCCCTCACCTCTTAACACTAAAAGACAGCAACAACAGCCCCATTCGTTGTCATGAATATGTTCCAGGCACAGCATAAAATTCTGTTGGTGGATCCTCTCATTTAAAGGTACTAGGCTTATCCACCTTTATCCATCTTTAAAGATGTGAACATTGAGGTTTGTAGAGGTTTGTAGGGAAGTGGTGGACCCAGAACTATCTGCCTCTCACATCTTTACTCTTAACCATAATCATATACTGGGCTACTTTAGAGCCTCCCTTGCAAGGATGTGGGGGTGTGGGTAGTGTGGGGTGTGTGTGTGGAAGTATTGTTTAGTCCACCAGGCTCCTCCATCCATGAGATTTTCCAAGCAAGAATACCGGAGTGGGTTGCCATTCCTTCTCCAGGGGATCTTCCCAACCCAGGGAGCAAACCTGTTTCTCCTGCTTGACAGGAGGATTCTTACCACTGAGCCACCTGGGAAGCCCTGTGGGGGTACATGGTGGGGGGTGGTTACTCAGAATACTTCTAAATAAAATTAAAAATTAATTTCTCTGTGTGCTATATAACTTTAATACGACTAAAATTTTCCTTACTTGCTATTTGGAAATTGTTCTAGTGTAGAAAAAATTTGCAAGAATGCTATAACGAACACCAGTAAACTCTTCATCCATTGTGAACACTTCCCCCATATCTGTTTTATCTTCTCTCATTCTCTCAAAATGTATATTTGCTAAACTACTTGAAAGTAAGTTACAGACATCATGACACTTCTCCCCTATAGAATTCAACCAATGTTGCCTGAGAATTAGGATATTTTCTTACAAAAACTCTGTATGACGATCACACCTAAGAAATTTAACAATTTCATAATATAATGTACAGTGCATATTTAACCAATTGCCTCAAAAATACATTTTACAGCTTTAAAAAAAAATCTAAGATGTAATCAGAGCTTACCCACTGCAGTTGGTTTTTATCTTCTTAGTCTCTAATCTAGAGCCTTCCTCCTGCCTTTTGTTGCTTTTCATGTTATTGATTTTTTTTTGACAAGTTCAGGCCACAGCTTCAATTTATCTAAGGGTTTCTCATTATTTGATTCTAGTTTTAAAATATTGGCAAGAACCGTACAGGTCATTTGGGTAGTTCTTATTATATTTGGAGTAGGAAATGACAACCTACTCCAGTATTCTTGCCTGGAAAATTCCACAGAAAGAGGAGCCTGGTGGGCTACAGTCCATGGGGGTCACAAAGAGTCAGACACGAGTGAGCACTCACACACACACACACAGTAGCAATATGATTTAAAATTTTAAACTCATACATTAAAACAAACCAAAAACAAGAGAATAGTTGATTTGTTTTCTGATCGATGGATGAGAAAACCCAGTGACTTGAGCCCTTGCTCTTCATAGTGCGGTCAGCAGACTTTCAACAAAGCCCCAGCCCCCACCTCCACCCCCGCAAGATCTACTGAATCAAAATCTGCATTTTAACAATATTCCCAGGCGATTTGTATGCACGTTAAAATTTGAGAAGTACCAATTCAAGATATTAACTAAAGGATGGACACCTGGCATACTGACTTTTCCAAATCAAAGGTTTATTTGTGGCAGACACTCTTAGGGCATAATATCCATTTCCTCCTTTTCCTGACTTAAAGGAAAAATTGTACCTAGCTAAAAAGCTATGTTTGCAATCGCTCTTGAAGTTAGAAGTTGCCATGTGACACAGTTTTGGCTGAGGAGATGGAAATGAAAGTCACTGGGGGAAGGTTTTAGAAAAGAGTGAGGATTCATTAGGGGGCAACACTACCATAGTAACCACATACATGAGTTATTTTAACAACAGGAGGTCCTGGTAAGGAATGCAGAAAACGAGCAATCTACCACCAACCAGAAGAATTAGGGAACGGTCAAAAGGAGAGAGATGTCAGCCAATCTGTCCTGCTAACCTCCCAGAATCATCCTCGCTGGAATCTCCATCTGGCTGAGTGCTGCGCAGGTTACCAGGAGGGACCTGAGTCCGAATGATGGCTGGAGACAACCTGAGACTGTGAGCCATGTCGTGGAGCAGTTCTCCTGGGTCTCCTCACCCTGCTACTCTCCACCCAGGTGCCCCATGCCCAGAAAGCCTGTTTGTCAGCACATGTGTCTCCTTGGACACTTCACTTCTAAATGTTAGAAGCCTACTCTCGGGTCCCCCTTCCTTCAACAGACTCACCCGGCACACACATTTTGCCCTTCCCCTCTTCCTTCCCCGTTCAGGGATAGGAAAGTGGAGGTGGAGATGCTATTGGGGACCCTGAAGCATCAAACCACAGACTAAGGATGGCAGTGTGGCAAGAGCCGTGACGAGCCCTGGTCTGGCTACCTCCGCATCTCTTTTATGCTGGAAAAAAGGAAAAGCCTCTGGTTTAAGGCTCTGTTCAGTTGGGTTTCTTGTTACTCACAGTCAAACGGAATCTATCACAAACTAGGCTGTTTGGAGGATTTCTTGTTGGGAGATTCTGAGGAACTGCAGAGTCGCAGGAAGACGAATTCTTTCTCGATTTTTTTGCTCCACTTATGGTTTTGTCCACTGAGAAAGACTGACGTGACATGTACTCCCCCCCCCCCCCAAGTGAACAGCAACAGCTAGGTCTCCTCGGGAGGACTGCCATTAGGGAGACGGATTTCAGCTGCAAGTGCATTTTCACTGAAATTCTGGCTCCACAGATAGGCAGTAATACACATATTTTCCTGCATATGAAGACTATCTCCTACTAACAAAAAAGACTGAACCAAAGACTTGCCTTACCCTGTGTTACAAATGTTTTTCCCTTCTCCTGAGACAGTAATTCTAGCCCTTTTGATGGCTCACTATCTCTATAAATTTCCTGTGACTTTAGCGTGGAAAGGGAAATATGTGTGTACATGTATACACTATGGCATACGTCTTTCCGAATTGTTATGTGTCTTGTTCCAAAAATATGTGAAATAGTTCTTATATCTCAGTTTTTATCACCGTTCAGGACTGGCCTTTGCCCAGAAAAATATTTAATCTCTAGTACTTGCCTTCTTCTCCACTAGGTATAATTAATTCCTGCTTGGATGTAATGAGTTCTCACTCCAAATTTGAAACCCCTCCCACCCCATAATCTATTGGTAAGTCCTTTTAGTCAGTAGAAGGGTTAAATATTTCTTGAATGAGTCTATTTGTTAAACATTTATTAAGCACTCTATTTGCAAGGACTGCACCTGGCCAAAGTGGTTGGCAAACTTTTCTATAAAGGGCTAGATAGTAAATATTTTGGCTTTATGAATCAAGAGACAAAAGTACATCTTACATTGCCACTTACATGATTATTTAAAATATAACTTAAAAATGTTACTTCATACTTTATTTCATGTCATATACAAAACTTAAAATGAATCAAAGACTTAAAATGTAAGAGCTACAACTATATTTTTAGAATAAAACACAGGAGTACCACTTTGTGACCGTGGATTAGGCAATGGTCTTTTAGATATAATACCAAAAAGCAAGAAAATAAAAAGATAGATAACTTATATTTTACCAAAATTAAAAATTTTTATGCTTCAAAAGAAAATTATTAAGGTAAAAAGGCAACCTATGGAAGGGAAGGAAATGTTTGCAAATCATATGTCTGATAAGTGTTTAATATTCAGAATATATAACGAACTCCTGCAGTCAACACAAAAAACCAAATAACCCTTTTAAGAGTTTTAAGTGGGCAAAGGACTTGAATAGACATTTCTCCAAAGAAGATAAACCGAAGTTTGAAAAGATGCTCAACATTAGTCACTTGTGGGTGCATGCATGTTCAGTCATGTCTAACTCTTTGGGACCCCAGTGGAATTGTAGCTTGCCTGGTTCCTCTGTCCATGGGATTTTCCAGGCAAGAATACTGGAGTGGGTTGCCATTTCATCCTCCAAGGGATCTTCCAGACCCAGGGATAGAACTCACATTTCTTGTCCCTCCTGCATTGGCATGCAGATTCTTTACCACTGTGCTACCTGGGACTTAAATAGTGACCTTAAAAATCAGTAGCTTAAAATTGGGAATGGTGGAAGAGTATTTCACCCATGGAAATCAGCACACATTACCAGTATCGTAGTCCTGCACGACTCCCTGTTAACTGTTTACCAGTATACCACTGGGTGGGTCGTCTCATATTCCATGAAAAGAAAGCAGGCCTCTTTTGTTAATGCTGCTCTGAGCCTGGGAACATAGCCATTGCATCTCCAGCAACTGATGTGGGCCCTGCACCTCAGATGTGCCCCAACAGCAAGTGTGGGATTCCTAAGAGGCATGGTGTCCTAGGTCAGGGAACCTCAGAGTAGACACAAACATGGTCTTGTCAGTAGCTATGGGAGCTTCCTAGAGGCTAGGCATACAGTGTGGAATTCCAGTGGCAGACTTCTAGGGTTTGCCAAGTTTCCCTTGCTGTTGTTTTATCCTGGGACTCGAATCTCTAAAGATGCTTAAAATACCCACCATAGAAATATACTGGGCAAACTGAAAACAGAATGAAAGTTTCAGAGACCTTCTAAAAGTTTCAGCAGCCCATCTCAACAGGGACAGGCCCATAGTTCTCTAAACTGCAAAACTCCTCCTTCAAGGCTGCCAAGGGCCAAAGCAGTGTGGTCAAAGGCCTGTGCCAAAGGGAACCCCATCAGCTCTTTGCTACTATGGTTTGGTTTAATTACCCTCTTAATTAAAGAGGGTAAGCTGCCTTATTTTACCCACGGGTTTTTGGAACAGAAAAATATCTGGCCTTTGCGTTCTTGAAGAAAACAGGAAGAGAGAAAATCAACCCAGATCAGGTTTCAAGTCTTGAGGGATAAGAATTCAAAGAAAAAAAGAATCTTTTCAGAATTCCCTGTGTATTTTCTTAAAGAGACCCTCATTTTATAACCAAGGCCTTATTTTGCAGGGATCTAGGAGGCTCCCTTAAAGTAGACTGGGCTCAGTGCCTTGTGGCGCCCCTGGTGGCTCAGATGATAAAGAATCTGTCTGCGACATGGGAGACCTGACTTTGATCCCTGGGTTGGGAAGATCCCCTGGAGAAGGGAATGGCAACCCACTTCAGTATTCCTGTCTGGAGAGTCCCATGGACAGAGGAGCCTGGCGGGCTACAGTCCATGGGATCACAAAGAGTTGGATATGACTGAGCGACTAAACACAGCAAGCACTCTAGTATTCTGCCTAGGGAATTCCATGGACAGAGGAGCCACAGGGTCACAAAGAATCTAACTCGACTGAGTGCCTTTCACTTTTCAGTGCCTTGTAATATCTGGACCCAAATTTTGGTAAGCCTTGACAATGAAACAAAGGTAACGCATACATAACTTAAGAGAACAACCAGAAACCTACCCTTAACCACGGCATTTCACTCTCCAAACCTGATCAACACTTCACTAAAGGCTTTAAATAAATACGGAGTAGCTGATGAACACGGAAATGACTCAGAATCAGACAACAAGAGAAAAATAAGACGCTGGCTAACTACAGAAGTTGCTCTGTACACACGGTCAAACGAACCACTGTTGCTCCTTGGTGTCAAGTTCTACTCCCCCCTCTTTGCTATGGTTGAATTGGCATTTCAAGAGGAGCAACAGCCTATCACATCCTAAGAGAAAAACGAGAGGAGGCAGGGAAGATGAAGGGCCAGGCAGAGCAGCTCTCAACAACTCTTGTTTCCAGGATAGGTCAGAAAAAAATCTGACTAGGCAGGCTTGCTCTAGGCGTTGAAAGGTCAAGTTAAAATATTTGGCTCAAATAATATTCAATGAGTTCCTGTCCTTTTCTGTGCATGGAGGGGTCTTCAAGATGATGATAGAGATGGACCAAAGGTCAGGTCCTGGTGGGTCAAACCCCAGCCAGAGTGAGGAGCGCTAGAGGTACTGCTTAACACCCCTGTTTCTGGGGAGAGAGGCTTTGAGAACTGTCACTCCAGGCCCGTACTAATAATGACAGTCCCCAGCACACCATTTCCTTCATAGGAAGATACAAAAAGAAGGGACACCACTGACTGAAAATTGTCTCTAAAACATGCAAAGGATAGCAGAGCCTTAAAACTAAGGCTTTTAAGTAAAAACGACACTTTCTTTTCAAAAGTTTATGGACAGAATATGATTTTAAAAGATACAAAATTCCATAAGCAAGGACTGGGCTGCCAAATACAAAAACCTTATCACAATAGTAGCAGGAATCTCCTGTTATGGTTTCACATCCCTCCATACACACCAATTTTCTGGAAAGAACTTGCCGCTATCACCCCAAGTTCACAAAACTGCTAGAAAAAGAAAAGCTAGATTTCAGCTCCTCTCAAAAGCCTTGATGTATGTTTCTAAAAGTCACCGTCTTAAAGGACATCTACCTCAGGTCCTTTTGTCACGTGGAGTGGACCTTTCATTCCCAGGCCTGAGACAGGAAACTCTAAGCCAAGCCTCTGCCTGTGAGGCCTGCTTTCTTTCTCTGAAGAGACAGCCTCAGGGTGAAGACACGTGGCTTGTTCTAAGTCTTTATTGAGCAGCTATTTAACCTTGTTTTAACAAATTGCTTGCAACCTAAATTAGGGCAAGATTTTTTTAAAAATTTGATAAATACTATCAATATAAATGTTTCCACTAAAGCAGTTGGAAATTTCTGATTATATTCAGAAAGGAAATTCTTTTTTATTTGTTTAAAAACTATTTAACCTATCTACTTTGGGAAATGGATGTGCATCATACAGTGCTTTAGAGAAGGAACAATTGATCCCAATACTCCTTATAATGCAAAAACATTCTAGGAGAGGCTTAGGCAACTTCAAGAGAAGGAAAACTCAAGAATGAAGAATACTGTAGTACAAACTTATGGCCAAAAATACTGTATTTTTAACCAGCAAGATCATTGGGGCATTATTATACAACATTAGGTGTTTTTTTGCAAAACTAGTTCCCATCCCCAAACAATAGACAATACATGCATTTGAATGACATTTTAAGAACAGTAAATATGATTCTTTTAAATACTGCAAGTTAAAAATGTTTTCTGACAAAACTCCCTAAATACATAAGTCTAGGAAGGGTTTCCAACATGATGACAGGTGAGGAATCCAGCAAGTTGCATTTAGAGAGTTCTTTGAGGAAAAGAAATCCACCAAAAACATGTGTTTCAGTCAAAGTAACCTGAACAAAGTTACATAGTAATTTTCCATCTTCCTTTTCTAAATTTAAAAATATTCTACTGAAGAATATCTTCCTGTTTCTTTTTTTTTTTTTCTGTCTACCAAAGCTTATATGGAAGTTAGAATTCCTTCATCCAAGTGAGATCCAATTTTACCCATAGATGTTTTCATAATGTGTAAATGTTGTTTACTATTGGGTTGGAATCATACAGGGAAATGGAGGATACATGATAAGGGAGGTAAGAAGAAAATTAATACTTGAGCACCTACTATGTGCTAGGTATGTATGCATACTTTGAACAGATGATTCTAGAGGCAAGAGGGTTACTGAAGAGCATTGGTAGTTGAGACAGCAAGAAACTGTTATCCTGTGAGAAAAACAAATGGCAACTTTATACTAAGTATCTACGAAGTAGCAGGTGCCTGGCTCCAAAAATCTCTAGCTAATCCTATACAACTAAGCCATTTCTTTTCCTAAATTGATGGAATCAAAATGAAATCCCAAAGACATAGTTACCAGGACAGATCTATTAATGCTACATATGCTGGAAATATGTAGAGATAGATAAACATACAATATTACTAGTTTCAATTTTTGTGTGTTTCTAACCAAAGAAAAATCTTTGGAAGAAAATATGTATACCAAGCACACCTTATCTGTCAATTGAGATGTTGTCAATTACCAATTAAGTGGTTTTAAACCCTTATTTAATTTTAAGAAGAGCAGCAATATACGTTACAATATTTGGGTACACTTTATTTTTATATGGGTTAACATTCTGCTATATTTCATTTCATTCATTCTTTTTGAGAAACTGAAAACAAAGGGAAATTGAGGGTAACTTGAAGAATATTTCCAACCGGTATCTTGAGTCTTGCAGTATCTCATTATGCAGCCCTTTCTTCCCATTATTTTTATATATATTTTTTGCAAATAATAGTCATTTTTGACCCATATCCAGCATAAATAGCTTTTCACCCATTACTAACTTAAGACAACTAAAATTTACAATCATGTGGCAGTATAAATTTTAAAATTACAGTTCGTACACCTTGACAGTCAAGATAGTCTGAAGTACAAAAAGTAAACTGTCCTTTAGCTGAATTACCTTTTAAAATATTAGACCTGCTAGCTCATCTACAAAAAATTACAAGTTTCGGTGTTCTTCAAATACCTTTTGTAGATGTCATCTGCTAGTAAACAACATATGCAGGTTTCTAGAGTATTTTCTCCCCCACTCTATTCATGACATTCAACAGAGCTCTTCATATGAAAATGTATCAAAAAACAAACAACTTTGAGGGGAGTTATTTACCTTTGAATGGGTGTGTTATTTCCCTTTGTTTCAGATATGAGGCACAAACTTCTGAATTTAAGCTCTGTAAGGCATAGTACAAACCTCCAATTTACAAACAAGGGATTCTCTGTGGGTTGGAACTGCCATGTCACGCAAAAAGGGCAAAATCATCTGTAAACTGGTACACTGCAATGTGTTAAGTGAGTCATGAGACGGCTGCTTGCCTTGGTCTGCGGAAGAAAGGTTTCTGTGTTTTTGTTTTTGAATAAGACATGCCCAAGTCACCACACAACTTGCCACAGGCCTCCGTTACTGAGAGCATCAACAAGAGGGGTCCGGCGGCACACGCTTAGAACGCTTGCAATCACAATAATAATATAAAGCATGAGTAAACTTCGTTTTTATACAAAACTGAAAAGAATCCCTTCCCACCCCAGCCCGTTCAGTAAAACCCCAAAGAAACAAAACAGAAAATCCTTTAGCTTCAACTGACTAGTGTGGATACAATTCGGTTTCTATGCATCACTGTAACTAGGGTGATCAATTTTTTCCCTTCTCAAGAAAAGGGATCTTATCATGCACCCTAAGATGAACAGTGAAACCACAAACCTCAATTCTGCATAGCAATTCCATCCCAATTTCATGAAGACAAATATAACAATCTTTCCCTGTTTTGCTCAGCTTCTTGGAGCTCTGAGATCAGGTTTAATTGACTACATCTACTATAGCTCTATTAAATAGAATATCCTGATTCCCTAAAACTGTTAACACTTATGATCTTGTGATGAGGTTTTCTCTATACACACTGTAGGCCTTCAAATGTTGTTTATACTTTTTTTTTTTCCTTTTTTTTTCTTTTTTTTTGTTTTTTTTTGCTGCACCAAATTTAAGATCGCCCTTTCAGGCAAGCAGTGGTCGCTAGCTATTAAAACATTTCCTTAGTGGATCACAATAGCTTCTAAAACTGCCTTTCTAATAAAGGCCATCAGAGAGGTAATACTAAACTGTGCATTTGCCAAATAAGAATATGAATTGTATAAAAGCTCATATTCCAATCCTAGGTCAAATGGCAAAAGTTCTACAAAGTTGGTTTCCATGTTTGTATAAAAGCTCCAACTGATTTTATGTATTTTGCTATGAAATTACCTTTGGGTCTTATAATCAGTATACCTCTACTTAGGAATGTGCAAATGATTTTATATAGCACGATGCTAGTACCGCTCTGTACGATAGTAAGGTTTTTTTTTTTTCTTTTCTAAATGGAAAAAAAAAATCCCTAGTCAGAAATAAACTGACAAATTTACATTCTCCTCTCTTAAAAAAGTAAATAAAATAACATTATTCAAAATGTGAATTAGCTATGAGACATACAATTACATAGATACATATCAATACAGCACATTCAATCTGCCAAAAAATTAATGATTACAAAGCCAGTAAGGATGATGCAATATCAAGAGAGAGATGTATGTACAATGATTAGAGCATTCATAATTGCACTATACCTACAGGCAGTCTGTTTCTTAATTAAATTACAGGTGCTTTCTGAATAAAGAGAGAAAAACCAGGTAACCTGTGTACTTTGAGGCTGGCAGAGTAAAGAATGGGAACATTCCATTATTATTGAATAACTCTGGTACTCATCTGATAAGCCATTAATTTTCTCTCTCCTTTGTTGTTTCAAAACAGTGATTTACATAAAAGTTTATAGATTCCTGCCAAACAGTACTGTAGTAAAATTAGACCAGGATCATGGCCTAATTCTACCTTCCCAGCAGGTTTAAACCATCATGATTTATTTTCTTAAATTATATTTCAATTCAAGCTGCTTGACAGAAGATCATCAATACATGTGCTGTGTTTTTTTGCACTGGTTGAAAAATTGCACATATAGAATTCTAGATCTCTCTCCTACTACGTTCAGTTACATAGATACACATTCTATAGAACAGAGAGGTTACTTATGAGTTTCGGTCCACAAATCTTCCTTAAGTTCAACTCAATCAGTCACCAGTTTAAGATCCTAAAGATGGTAAACTAGCAGTAACTTCAGAGTCTGCAAATTAAAGGTGTCAGAGTAATACTATTGACCAGTGTTTTTGGCAGACCTACTTGACCTTAAAGAACACAAAGAGAGTAAACTGGCTTCAAATGAAAAGATAAAAGCAGATTTCATGGGGTATCACACAAGACAACTTCTCCACATTGCTGATTCAGACACTCAACATGGAATGTGGACACTAAACGGTGTGATTTAAGGGCAAAGAAAGGATGGACTGTAAGAATCAAGTTCACAGCGACCAACAGTTTGGCAACTGGTGCTTCAGGTTCATTCTCAGCCAAACATTTTAGGCTTCACAGTCTTACTCTCTTACATTTTAAGATACTGGCTTTCATCTTTTAAGCTTTCATTAGTTTTTTTTCTAAAAGCCAGCTTTGGCAACACATATCCATAGTCAAAAGTCACTTTTAAATTGTGGCCCAAACACTAGGGGGGAAAAAAAAAGAGGGAGAAGAAATTTAAGGAAAAAAAAAAATTAAGAGCAACCTATGAGAAGGATCTGGGCAGCAGCCATTGGGATAATGTAGTGTCTCTTGGCATATTTTTTTGGCATCTGCAATTTGAAGAAAAGAAGGTGGAGGAAAAAAATGGCAAGAAACAGAGGAAGAACAATGGCACATGATATTTCAAAAGGAAGAACTCCTTCTGTGTCTTGGCCCTTGCTTTACTGACTTCTGTATGGTTTGCTGAGCAACCAGTTATGGCTGAAGGTAAACTTCAAAAAAAAAAAAACCCAAAAAACAAGACACTTAACCGTTAAACGGGCATCCACTGTCCCAGCCCAAAGTGAGGCAAGACAATATATTTATATAAAAAGACTTCTATATGTGTATCCAGAGCAATACATGTAAAACCACAGTATTAATACTTATAATCCTTCAGCAAAAACCACAAACTGTTAAATTAAGCTCACGTTGATGGCTTAAATTGAATGACATTGTCCTGACTCTATCATTGGAGAGAAAAACTTGACCAAGAATGGAACTAGGATAAAGGCCATTGTAATGTGGGAAAAATCAAGAGGAAGGGATGGGTTGGGAAAAGGAAAATCAACTTCATTTTGCTTAATAGAAAACAGAGAGAGAGAGGAAGAAACAGCTCTTATTTTTGTGAGTGCATGACTGAGAATTTAAAATACATTGAGTCACAAGATTTTGCCTAAAAAAAAGAGAGGAAATGTGCTGGGACTGTACTTCAGCATCCTGTTTTTCCTCTGAATAGTTTAAATAAAATCATAATATTTACTACAAACTCTGTGGACACACTTACACAGAGTCCAGGACGGCAATAAATTAGTATTATGCAAATTGTTTTCCAAAGAAATACAGTCCCTCTTGTTTAGCTTCACTAGCCCACCAGGGAAGGGAAGGGCGGAGTCGAGGAGGCACAATTAGACCAGATTGTACTCCTTCAGGTTCAACTGGAGGATGGTGTCCTTGACAGCAGCAAACACAAAGCGGATGTTCTCGGTGTCTGTGGCGCATGTGAAGTGCGAGTAGATGATTTTGTCACTGTCTGGGTTCAGGTCCACGAACATCTTCAGGATGAATTCTCGAGCTGCCTGGGCATCTCGCTGGGGTCCTGTTGGCCAAGAGAGAAGAGGGACATTTGTCAGCTGGCTGATCTGTTAATGCATTTGCTCCATGTTTACTAATGCTCATGAAGATCTCTTCACTGCAGATCTGATCTGTTATAAGCGTCCTCCCAACACGACTATGTGTCATGGCTCCTCTTTCTCACTTTAGCTGCCCATCCCCATCTCCATCCATCCACAGAATGTGATCTTGTGAGAACAGGCAGGTAAGTAGCGTGAAGGCCGGGCTAACTTTAGCTCTGATTCTTTGGGACACAAGGAGCTACTACAGAATCTTCAGGTAGGGATGTGATTAGCTTACTTCTGGTTGGATTGAATTAACTGTGCTGGTTTCAGCTGCATAGCAAGTGTGCATATCATATAACTGCCTCAAGCTCTCTCGTCAACTTGCCCCTGTGTGCTCCCCACCCAACCTGCTCCCACTTCTTTATCGATCCTTTTACATTTTCCAGACTGAAATCTCTAAGAATAGAAAACCTGTTTCTTAACCTCTGGTCTGTCTACAACTGTCCTCTGCAGGCTCATTTCTGGTGTTTCTGAAAAAAAAAAAAAAAAAAAACAAAAAAAAAAGCCCCGCACATTTATGTAGAATTTAATTCACTACATGTGATGATTTAAAAAAGCCAGTTTACATTTTCTTACATTTATCCAGGGTCTCTCATGTGCCAAGCACTGTTTTAGATGTTTTTAAAAAGGACGTGAGTCTGAGTGAACTCCGGGAGATGGTGATGGACAGGGATACCTGGCGTGCTGCAATTCATGGGGTCGAAAAGAGTCGGACATGACTGAGCAACTGAACTGAACTGACTGATGATACATTTATCAGCATATATTAAGAACTTATTTCATAATTTTGCAATAGATTCTTAGATATGACACCAAAATCAAAGGCCATTATTAAGAAAGTAAAAAGACAACCTACACACTTGACTGTACAGCAGTAATTAACACATTGTAATTCAACTATACTTCAATAAAAATAAATTTAAAAAAGAATGACAAAAAAAGACAACCTACAGAATGGGACAAAACATTTGCAAATCATACATCCGATAATGGATAAATATTCAGAATATACCAAGAACTCCTACAACTCAGCAATAAAAAGACAACCTGATAAAAGATGGGCAAGGGATTTCAATAAGCATTTCTCCCAAGAAGATATACAAATGGCCAATAAGCACGTGAAAAGATAAACATTATTAATTATTAGAGAATGCAAATCAAAACCACAATATGAC
This sequence comes from Oryx dammah, assembly GCF_014754425.2. Classification (NCBI taxonomy): domain Eukaryota; kingdom Metazoa; phylum Chordata; class Mammalia; order Artiodactyla; family Bovidae; genus Oryx; species Oryx dammah. Next base: position 52,917,179 of record NW_024070185.1, read on the forward strand.
ACTGCTTCACATCTGCCTGGGCTTCCCTGGTGGCGCAGAGGTTAAAGCGTCTGCCTGCAATTCGGGAGACCCGGGTTCGATCCCTGGGTTGGGAAGATCCCCTGGAGAAGGAAATGGCAACCCACTCCAGTATTCTTGCCTGGAGAATCCCATGGATGGAGAAGCCTGGTGGGCTACAGTCCATGGGGTTGCAAAGAGCGACTTCACTCACTCACTGACTCACATCTACCTGAACGGCTATAATCAAATCAAGTGGAAGATAACAAGCAAGCATGTGGAGGAATCTGAACCCTTGTGCATTGTTGCTAGGAATGTAAAATGGAAAACAAACAGTGTGATGGCTCCTCAAAAAGCTAAACACAGCATTACCATATAAACAGCAACCCTATTCCTAGGTATCTACCCCAAAGAAGGAAACAACCCAAGGGTCCATCAACAGAGGAATGGAAAAGCAAAGGGTAGTATATACCACAATGGAATATTATTCAGCCATAAAAAGTAAGTTCTGACAGATGCCACAACATACATGGATCCTGAAAATTTATCAGGTAAAATAAGTCAGACACAAAACAACATATTCTGCAGGGTTCCATTAGGTGAAGTATTGAGAAAAGGCACATTTATAGAGACAGAAAGTAGATTAGAGTTTAACAGGGGTTAGGAGGAAGGAAAAATGGGGAGATAGTGCTTAATGATTATAGAATTTTGGGGGGCAATGATACAGTTTTGGAAATAGAGATGGCTGCTCTGCGCTGTGCGGAGAAGGCAATGGCACCCACTCCAGTACTCTTGCCTGGAAAATCCCATGGACAGAGGAGCCTGGTGGGCTGCAGTCCATGGGGTCGCTAAGAGTCGATCATGACTGAGCGACTTCACTTTCACTTTTCATTTTCATGCACTGGAGAAGGAAATGGCAACCCACTCCAGTGTTCTTGCCTGGAGGACCCCAGGGACAGGCGAGCCTGGTGGGCTGCCGTCTATGGCGTTGCACAGAGTCGACATGACTGAAGCCACTTAGCAGCAGCAGCTCTGCACTGTGAATGTAATTATAGTATCACTGAACTGCATGTTTCAAAATGGTTAAATGACAAACTTTCACATTACATATATTTTACCATAATTTATAAAACTAATGATACATACAAAAAAGAATTGAATTGAATGATATGCTTTAAATGGATGAATTACATATTGTATGTGAATCATATCTCAGCAGAGCTGTTTTAAAAACATAATAGACCCTGATAAATATGTTAATTTAAAACTTGTTGTAAATTAAAAGCAATACCAAAACATTACTACCTATCAAGGACTGAGCACTTTCTTTCTTTTTTCTTTATATAATCTATTTCAATTTCTGTCTGTTGTCCTAGAATGAGCATCTTTCTTGTATGTATCTTTGTGGCACTATGCATCTGAATTTCTCCCATTTTCCTGTTAGCTTTATACCATGAAAGAGGGCTGAGCACTATAAGCTCTATTCCTCCTCTCTCAGAAAACCCTCTTGGGATCCACAGCTTAGATTTTTTTTTTTTTAATCAATATTGTTATTTACTGGTTGGGATAAAGAAATCTTTGACAGTTCTACTGAGGGCCTACAGATTCTAACAAAATACATGGTAAGTTTCTGAAAGCCAACTTGAAAACTTTTCAAACCAATCTTATAAGCAAACAAGCTTATATCCAACACTGCCAGACACTGGGAGGAAGAGTCATGAAAGCAGATTATTCTCAGTTGTACAGCTTACAAAAGAAATGTTTGAATTCCTGACTTAGCCCAGATTTGAAGTTGTCAATGATTAAGAAGACTGGCACTTTATCTATCAGATCTAGTCCCTTAAATCTAATTCTCACTTCCACTTTACAATCATAAGGGATTTGATTTAGGTCATACCTGAATAGTCTAGTGGTTTTCCCTACTTTCTTCAATTTAAGTCTGAATTTGGCAATAAGGAGCTCATGATCTGATGAACTATGGACTGAGGTTCGTGACATTATACAGGAGACAGGGATCAAGACCATCCCCATGGAAAAGAAATGCAAAAAAGCAAAATGGCTGTCTGAGGAGGCCTTACAAATAGCTGGGAAAAGAAGAGAAGGGAAAAGCAAAGGAGAAAAGGAAAGATATAAGCATCTGAATGCAGAGTTCCAAAGAATAGCAATGAGAGATAAGAAACCCTTCTTCAATGATCAATGCAAATAGAGGAAAACAACAGAACGGGGAAGACTAGAGATCTCTTCAAGAAAATTAGAGACACCAAGGGAACATTTCATGCAAAGATGGGCTCGATAAAGGACAGAAATGGTCTGGACCTAACAGAAGCAGAAGATATTAAGAAGAGGTGGCAAGAATACACAGAAGAACTGTACAGAGAAGATCTTCACGACCCAGATAATCATGATGGTATGATCACTCATCTAGAGCCAGACATCCTGGATTGTGAAGTCAAGTGGGCCTTAGAAAGCATCACTATGAACAAAGCTAGTGGAGAGGATGGAATTCCAGTTGAACAGTTTCAAATCCTGAAAGATGATGCTGTGAAAGTGCTGCACTCAATATGTCAGCAAATTTGGAAAACTCAGCAGTGGCCACAGGACTGGAAAAGGTCCGTTTTCATTCCAATCCCAAAGAAAGGCAATGCCAAAGAATACTCAAACTACCACACAATTGCACTCAACTCACATGCTAGTAAAGTAATGCTCAAAATTCTGCAAGCCAGGCTTTAGCAATACGTGAACCGTGAAATTCCAGATGCTCAAGCTGGATTTAGAAAAGGCAGAGGAACCAGAGATCAAATTGCCAACATCCGTGGGATCATGGAAAAAGCAAGAGAGTTCCAGAAAAACATCTATTTCTCCTTTATTGACTACGCCAAAGTCTTTGACTGTGTGGATCACAATCAACTGTGGAAAATTCTGAAAGAGATGGGAATACCAGACTACTTGACCTGCCTCTTGAGAAACCTATATGCAGGTCAGGAAGCAACAGTTAGAACTGGACATGGAACAAGAGACTGGTTCCAAACAGGAAAAGGAGTACATCAAGGCTGTATATTGTCACCCTGCTTATTTAACTTATATGCGGAGTACATCATGAGAAACTCTGGGCTGGAAGAAGCACAAGCTGGAATCAAGATTGCCGGAAGAAATATCAATAACCTTAGACATGCAGATGACACCACCCTTATGGCAGAAAGTGAAGAGGAACTAAAAAGCCTCTTGATAAAACTGAAAGAGCAGAGTGAAAAAGTTGGCTTAAAGCTCAACATTCAGAAAATGAAGATCATGGCATCTGGTCCCATCACTTCATGGCAAATAGATGGGGAAACAGTGGAAACAGTGTCAGACTTTATTTTGGGGGGCTCCAAAATCACTGCAGATGGTGATTGCAGCCATGAAATTAAAAGACGCTTACTCCTTGGAAGGAAAGTTATGACCAACCCAGATAGCATACTGAAAAGCAGAGACATTACTTTGCCAACAAATATCCGTAAGGTCAAGGCTATGGTTTTTCCAGTGGTCATGTATGGATGTGAGAGTTGGACTGTGAAGAAAGCTGAGTGCTGAAGAATTGATGCTTTTGAACTGTCGTGTTGGAGAAGACTCCTGAGAGTCCCTTGGACTGCAAGGAGATCCAACCAATCCATTCTGAAGGAGATTAGCCCTGGGTGTTCTTTGGAGGGAATGATGCTAAAGCTGAAACTCCAGTACTCTGGCCACCTCATGCGAAGAGCTGACTCATTGGAAAAAACTCTGATGCTGGGAGGGATTGGGGGCAGGAGGAGAAGGGGACGACAGAGGATGAGATGGCTGGATGGCATCACTGACTCAACGGACGTAATGAGTTGGTGATGGACAGGGAGGCCTGGCGTGCTGTGATTTATGGGATTGCAAAGAGTCAGACACGACTGAGCGACTGAACTGAACTGAACTGAAGAAGACTGGCACTATACTGAATTAAAGAGTGCCCCAATTAAAAATACGTGAGATATAATTAGTGTCCTAGCTTATTTAATGTACTACCGTTAACTTAATTCCATTGTTGTTATTGTTCAGTTGCTCAGTCGTGTCCAACTCTTTGCAACCCCGTGGACTGCAGCACACCAGGCTTCCCTATGTTTCACCATCTCCCAGAGATGGACTAATGGAGATGGACTAATAGATTGTTAGAACTCATGCAGTCTTCCATTTTCATAAAAGAACATTATCTTTCTCGTTTGTGAATGAAATTTTACTTGTTCTTTTTGGGAAACAAAAGTCTACTCTTTTGGCTCTTTTGTTCTTTTTTATCTCTAAAGTATATCAAAACATAACTCAAGTTCACTGAAGAGCACTTGGAGTCTGTTATGCTTTTAAGCATAATTTCTTATCTGAATAAACATAAACTACAAAGAAATCATTATGGCCATCATAGCAGGAACAAAAATCCCATAGTCTCTATGAACAGTTTTGCAATTCAAGTCCATGTGGAAATGGTAATTTTCCTTCCTGAAGAGAAATAAAGAAATGACATTCATTATGATTAAGACCTTGTAAGTAAAGAAATGTGGAAGTGTGAAATTTATAATACTATAAACGTGTATTACAAACATGTCACTGCAGAGTGGGCCTAGAATTTTTTTCTCTCAGGTCATCTTACAAGGGCCTGAAGTCTCCTGGAATGACAGGTGCATCTGCTTTAGGAATAACTATCAGCGTCTTTTATTCTTTTTCCACAGACAAGTTTCCTATATGCATGACGTGTGTTATCAGGGGAGATGGACAGTTAAAAAAAAAAAAAAAACCTTCAGATTTAACAACATTCACAGTGGGCTCATGTTGGAAGGAAGATGCTCTTACTTATAGAGATGGGAATCTGGGGAACTCACTGGACAAAGGAGATACGTAAAAAGGAGAGGAAGAAGCCGGGGCAGAGGAGGAGGAACAGTACTCTAACGCTTACTGCAGGTCTTCATTGCAGGAAACTCACCCTGGTGTGCTGTTCTGTGTGTGCCCCCTGAGCCCTGGTGGGTCTGCTCTGTGCTCTGTCCTCTGTCCTCCCGTAAGTATGCACATAATGAAAACATGCTGCCTACAGGCTTGTGCTATGTCAGGGGGTGCTGGTCATTTCTCATTTGTGGATTTTCACCAAATTCTGAGAAAAACCAAAACAAGTCTCCCTTTCCAGGCACATGAGGCAAGCATGTGTGTTGGGTGGTAAGCCGGACGCTTCGTGCCCATCTTATTTGGGCTGGTCTCGTGCTTAAGGAGTCAGCCTGTTGCTGTGGGAGAGAACTAGTGCTAAGTTGCCTCCTTCCACGGTTTGCTCAGGAGCACTGAGGACTACAGGCTCAGGCATCTGTGACTTGGTGGCAGGCTAGTGGCCAAGTAAAAGGAGGAAAAGAGAATAGTCTAGGCAGGTATTTGTTTTTAAAGGAACCTCAAAGCACAAAGGAAAAGCTACTTGGACAGAGGATGGGAACACACTGCTGACAAGACCAGTATGATAACATCCCTACATGTTAGAATCCTGTGTGCATCTGAGAAGGAGCTTCAGCTCATTAACATGCAGCATTTCGCTTCCAAGAGCAGCATCGCACCAAACACACGTGTGACGAAAGATGAGTGAAACTCCATCCTCGATGTGCTGGCATCTTTGGGGAAAGCTATGAGGCCAAACTGAGTATTAGTTTTGAAGTAATTACCTTTCTTAAGGAGTTTGTAGAAGTACAAAAATGCTGCTGAGTTGTCATACACACCAGATAGCTTATGCTGATAAAGTATTTTTTAAAAGCAGCCCGTTTTCTTGTTGCACCTCTAGAATAGGTACTTTTGGATTTGTGTTCTTCTCTCTGCCAGGCACCGAGCTACGTGACTTGCATATGTGATTCCATTCAATTCTTTTTCACGCAGGAGGAAACTGAGTACTTAAACGTGACTGAGGCCCCACTGCCGGTAAGTGGCAGAGCTGGTGCAGTACTGCGCAACATTCAAAGTTTGTCCTCTTACCTACTATTCACTTAGATCTGGGTTTGGCAAGCTTTCTCTGTTTAAGGACCACAGAGTAAATATTTTGAGCTTCTGGGCCACTTGAGCTCTATCACAACCACTTAGTTCTGCTGCTGTAGCACAAAAGCAGCCAGACAGCATATAAATGAGTGGGTGTGGGTGTTTCAGTAAAATTTTACTTATAAAAAGAGGCAACAGGCCATAGTTGTTTAGTCATTCAGTCAGGTCTGACTCTTTTGCGACCCCACCAGGCTCCTCTGTCCATGGGATTTCCCAGGCAAGAATCCTGGAGTGGGTTGCCATTTCCTTCTCCAGGGGATCTTCCTGACCCAGGGATCAAAACTGAGTCTCCTGCTTGGCAGGTAGATTCTTTAGCACTGAGCCACCTGGGAAGCCCACAGTTAGCCGCTCCTAATCTAGACCTCAGGGTGTGTGGGGAGCTGAGTGTGAATTCTGCAGGTAAGTTCTTACAGGGCAGGGGTTGTGACTTTCACCTGTGTCAGAGTGGCTGGTATGGATGCATTCTGTTACCAATCTGTCCCCAAGTAATATTTCTCAGAAGGGGTTAGGTGTTGTGCTCAGGCATCCAGGATTTCAGTCTAGCTGAGGAGGCAAGATTTGTTATAAGAAGGAAGTAAATAATGCAAAGTACATAGACAGGAGTCCGTAAGTGGGTGCTACAGGCAGAGCTTAAAAGATGGGTGCCTTCTCTCAGGATGATGGGGCTTCATGGGGCCATGAAGCCCTCCAAAGAAAATATCTGTGTCAGGCATCATGCTGAAATGTCATACTTCTGCTATCTATTACAGTCAACAAAACAAAAGTTTGGACCTAAAGCCCCAAGCAATTAAGTCACTCGATCAAGGTTTACAAATAGGAAGTATCAGAACTGGGATTTGAAGCTGATAGATAAACTTCAGACCATGGGCTCTTGACCACAAAATTCTGTTCTCTCTCCAGAGAGGAGAGGCAGACTGTTACCAAATGAAAGGGAACTCAAGAGGGAACTATAATGGTTGATACATAGTCAAAACTAGGGGATGGTTCCCTCCTCTGATATAAAAGAAAGCTCCTTATATATTTTGAAGTAAGTGTAACTTTCATCACTGTTGGTAAGTGTAACATTTCAGGTCATTAAAAGACAGAACAAACAATGATTCATACTTCATCCACACCCGGGCTTCTGAGGCACTAATGGAGTATGGGAGCGTGTCCGCTCTGGCCCTGGTCTCAGGGGGAGGGATATTTCCCTGGCTAAGGCACTGGCTGAAGAGTGCAGACTTACCATCGTATTCCGGGAAATAGTCAACTAGGTGGGAATACATAATTTTCTCCTCTAGAAGATCTTTCTTGTTTAAGAACAGAATAACTGAGGAGTTCTGGAACCAGGGATACGTGATAATTGTTCTAAAGAGTGCTTTGCTTTCCTCCATTCGGTTCTGAAAAAAAAAAAAAAAAAATCATCAGAAAAACAAGGCGTGAATTACATGATCACTCAGCCTGGGAACTGTTTGCTTTATAAGTCCAACCCATCTTTGGAATGCATTCAATTTCTGTGGCCTTGGGCTGAGCTTCCATGGCACCAGGATTTACATGCAAAAGGCTCAGCAGCTCTTTTCATTAGGCAAACTCTCAGGCTGATGAGCAGAAGAGAATAATAATAATAAATATCCACTGATAACTTTTAAGGTAGAAAAAGAATCATCAAAGCCTAGAGAATCAAGTTGTACCTGACACACTGTCACAAATGGCCACCAAGAATTATTCATTCATGGCCAAATACTTAAGATCTGTATCAAAAACTAAGTACTAGGCTTCATTTTACATTTCTTAATCTATATGTACTAGGGACTTCACAATTAGTTCTATTACTTAACAGTCAAAACAAAGTTACTTTATTCTTTGCCCAAAGTGCATCAATACTTTTTAGAAGTATTACTTTTTACTATATAAATATATATGTGTATGTATATATATACATTCCCTGATTAGAAAAATACATGGAAAAATATTTTTAGATCACACATTTCCTATTTATCAGAACACATTGTCTCCCTAAGTTTCACTATAATTTTCATACAGAACTGTGGACCTATACATAGTAATTAGTTGGAGATACAAATGTAATATTGCTCACCATCTTCAGTGTTTTCAACTGAAGCTATCTATCAAGGCAGCCTAGGTAACAGAAAACCTCAATGAATTCTTAAGGAATTAGTCAGCCTGCTCTTACAAATGAAGATGTTTCGAGGGTACTTCTGACTCGGGTGATCACTCACCAGCCAAAAGCTAGATAGCCTCCTCGCTTAGCCCACATCTGTTCACCAGCTCTTCCTTCTATAGACACACTTGCTTCTAAATCATTCCCGCCCTTGATCACAGACCAAGGCGGCAGATTTGGAGAATCCTCCTTGGGCCTGCATTTTCTCAGACAACAGAGAACACTCTCCATCCCCCTGTCTTGGATCTATGTGTTATGACCAAGTCTGGGGCAATGGAAAAACCTGCTGAGGATTGAGCCCATGTCTACTGCTAACAGGTGGCTTAATGGCTTAAGCCAGAGGATCCTATTCAAAAAGTGGGTTTGATCCCTGGGTCAGGAAGATCCCCTGGAGAAGGAAACGGCAACCCACTCCAGTATTCTTCCCTGAAGAATCCCATGGACAGAGGAGCCTGGCAGGCTACTGTCCATAGGGTCACAAAGAGTCAGACATGACTTGGAAACTAAACAAATAATCCTATTTTCCTTGTACCTGGGGTGATTCAGGGCTGGGCTCTGAACCCAGGTTCCTGTCACTTGGACTATTTCTTTTCTTGTTTTTTGGTTACCAGTGTAGCCAAGCTGCTCAACCAGTCCTGTTAACTCCAGGATTTTTGCCAAGAGCTTTGGAACAGAGAACCAGTTTTCATGAAGAAAGTGGAAGAAGCATCGTGTAGCCATCGTGTAGCCTTGAGCTTCCAGCAACCATTTTGAAACAGGAAGAAAAAGAAACTAGGTTTTAACTTCTTGGTCAAACCATGCCAAAACCTGGTGATGCTTCTGCATTTTTCAGTAACATCAACCAATTAAGCACTCTTTAGTTTTTAAGCTAGTTTGAACTGTATTTTTTCTGGATCTTATTACATATAAAATACTCCTCAGAGAAAAACAATATATTATTTACATGCAGAATCCCCCCCAAAATGATGCAAATGAATGTATTTACAAAACAGAAACAGACTCACAGACTTTGAAAAAGAATGCTATTTGTAACTGAATCACTTCGCTGTACACCTGGAAATAACACAATATTGTTAACTCTGCTGCTGCTGCTGCTAAGTCCCTCGTTCAATTAAAAAAAAAATTAATGCTTCTTTTTGATATAGCTGTATCCACTTCATTCTCAAATTTCTAAAAGGAAGTGAATGAAAGATGTTTGAAGGATGACCTTGAAGACTAACGGTTCAAGCTGTTAACACATTCTGCTCAGCTTTTACCTTCCTGATGTAGAATGTGTCCTCTGAGTTTCACAGTTCAGCATTATAGAGGCCAGCTACACTCTTCTGCATTACCCTATGACTGCTGTTCCAGAAAAAGTTCTGGGAAGTTGAGCCCACCAAGCAATTTCCTATATCCTGAATATGTCTTGCTCTTTTCTTCTATAAAGTGTTCCAATTCAAATCAAGCTGAAAAGGTCTACTGTTCAAAAGGAGACCTTTACCAAACCTGATAAAGTCCATCACCACCAATCGAAATTGAGCAGAATGCTGTGGGCTCCTGGTCATGGAAGCCTTCGTCTGTCCCCCATTTCTTGTTTGTAGGAAACAGGCTTCAGCCTCCATGACATTCCCTGAGTTTCAAAGGGCAAACAGCTGCTAATCAGGGAAGTGAGGGATGCAGCCTCGGAACAGGGTCCTGGTTCCACCTCAAGGGATACACATAACAATACCTTTGAGCTTGTCTGCAGAACTAAAACCTCCAACAAATGAAAGATATTAATTACTAGACAAAACACGCTTCACTCCAGAGAACAGGTCACAGTTGGGATAACCCCCAGAATCATAGAAGCTCATCAGGAGACCACCTGAGGCCAGATGCAAGGAGTGCAGGTCCTGCACATACCCTGATCCTCACCAGCAATCCCACCCTGATCCTCACCAGCAATCCCACCCTGAACACTGCTATGAAACTCCTCACCAAGTCCCCCTGGGTTGGGACACACCTTTCTGAGGGCATGAGTCCCCTGTGGCCCCCTTTGCCTGGAAAAGCAATAAAGCTATTCTTTTCTGTTTCATTCAAAACTGTCTCTGAGATTCAATTAGACTCTGGTGCACAGAGGCCAAGTTTGTGGCATCACAATCTCTTTACCTTTACACTTTGTGCCTACCATTAGATAAATATGCAGGGATGGGTTACTGTCCCTTGAAGTAACAGCACATATTTAATATAAATAATATGCACAGCCTTTAAAAAGAGTATTTTTACAATCTATGTGCCTTTTACTGATTGTCATCACCAGCAAAAAAATTTTAAGCCTGGAAACAATATTCACTGAGAAATGATCTCTTGTAGCCTGAGATTTTACAGGTCGAAAATTTCATGACTGAAGGAAAGCAAAGGCCTTAATTAGAACTGAAAGAATTAAAGGATCTAAAGACAGTTAATTAGATAGTGACATCCCTGACAGAAGAATTAACTTTTTTTTTTACAGTTACAGCAATTCCAGAAAATCATACTGTGGCCTTCAGAGAAGTCATGTCTAAAGAGCGGGTATACACACCTTGGCCTCAACCAGGTAGCCTCCATCCGAAAGGCTTATCACTGTGATTACCACTCTCCAAAAGGGGTATGATGGGGTCACCAGGGGAGGGCCGTACTGGAACCTTTTTTAGGTTGAAGTCTAAGGGTAAGTGATTAGACCCTAGGTAGAAACTAGAAAGGGGAGAGGAGTGGTCCTGATTTTGAGTTCATGCACAAGGAGGCACCTGAGGTCTCTCTGATTAAGTTTCAAGTCAGGACTGGATCCCCCAAGCTCCAGATGGGGGTCTACTGGAAGGGGGCCTCATACCAGGACACAGTGGAGACAGTGGACCACGCCCAGCCCTGGGTCCTAGAGATGTCTTGTGGTGGTGGCTATCCCTCTGTGCCCAGGGCTGCTGCACCCAGGGCCATGGTGGAGGTGAGCCTGCTGACAGTCCTGGTCCCACTGAAGCTTTGCCAGTGTCTGCAGTCTGGGGTTGTTCTAGGCTGTTTTCCAACTTGGCAAATGCTGTGTGGCCTCGGCAGGAGCTTCTCACGCAGGGGAAAGCTAAAGAGCAGCAAAGGGGGTGGCTGATCAGCAGCATTAGCACCCATATACCTCCAACCAGATCTACCAAATTCAATCTCAGGGACTTGCCTGGCGCTCAGTGGTTATGATTCCATGCCTCCAATGCAGTGGGCATGGGTTCGATCCCTGATCAGGGAACTATGATCTCGAATGCTGTGCAGCACTGCCAAAAAAAACAGCAACAACCAAAAAACCCCCTCAATCTTAGGGGGTGAGCCCTAGGAATCTACATTTTTAGCAGGCCCTCCAGGGGATTCTGATGAAGGGTTAACTTTGGGAAGCACTGTGATAGAGGTGGGCTTCTCCAAATTAGCCTGTGTTAGGAATCACCTGGGGACATGGGCTGTGACTCAGCTTGGGGTGGGACCCAGGAGCCTGCATTTCTAATAAGCTTGGAGGTGAGGCTGATGCTGCTGACACACAGCATGCACTTGGAGTTGGAAGGTGCAGAGAGCTTGCTGAGCTAGGGACCACAGCAAGAAACACGACGCGCTATCCTGTTTTCGTGATAAGAAGTTCTAGTCGCACATCCAGCCCAGTGCCCTAGTCGTGCAATGAAAATCTAACTGTGCTGGCTTCCTGCTTCTTGTCTCTCCCAATTAAGATTCATCATGAGAAACGCTGGGCTGGAGGAAGCACAAGCTGGAATCAAGACTGCCAGGAAAAATATCAATAACCTCAGATATGCAGATGACACCACCCTTATGGCAGAAAGTGAAGAACTAAAGAGCCTCTTGATGAAAGTGAAAGAGGAGAGTGAAAAAGTTGGCTTAAAGCTCAACATTCAGAAAACTAAGATCATGGCATCCGGTCCCATCACTTCATGGCAGGTAGATGGAAAAACAGTGGAAATAGTAACTAAGTTTATTTTTTGGGGCTCCAAAATCACTGCAGATGGTGACTGCAGCCATGAAATTAAAAGACACTTACTCCTTGGAAGGAAAGTTACGACCAACCTAGACAGCATATTGAAAAGCAGAGACATTACTTTGCCAACAAAGGTCTATCTAGTCAAGGCTATGGTTTTTCCAGTGGTCATGTATGGATGTGAGAGTTGGACTGTGAAGAAAGCTGAGTGCAGAAGAATTGATGCTTTTGAACTGTGGTGTTGGAGAAGACTCTTGAGAGTCCCTTGGACTGCAAGGAGATCCAACCAGTCCATCCTAAAGGAGATCAGTCCTGGGTGTTCATTGGAAGGACTGATGTTGAAGCTGAAACTCCAATACTTTGGCCACCTGATGTGAAGAGCTGACTCATTTGAAAAGACCCTGACGCTGGGAAAGATTGAGGGCAGGAGGAGAAGAGGAAAGACCCTGATGCTGGGAAAGATTGAGGGTAGGAGAAGTGAACGACAGAGGATGAGATGGTTGGATGGCATCACCGACTCAATGGACATGGGTTTGGGTGGACTCCGGGAGTTGGTGATGGACAGGGAGGCCTGGTGTGCTGCGGTTCATGGGGTTGCAAAGAGTTGGACATGAGTGAGCGACTGAACTGAATTAAGATTCTTACTTTATGCCATGCAAGTTGTTTTTCACTCCACAGTGAGAATTTCTAATATTTTTAACCCCCAGGGGAATGTTTACAAATCGATATACTCCTGCTCAAAGCCCCCAGACTAAATCCTAAATGGGACTAACATCAGGTTTTTATGATGTCTCGCAAGGTGATGGACTGTGCAGAGAGGGAGGCACAATCCACTTTGCTCAGTAAAAACTCAAGTCTGTGAGGGAACAGTGTGTCCCAGGAGACTGGTGTCACTGGCTTTTTAGTAATTCTCTAGGGCCTGGAGGTACAAGTAAGAGAACAAAATAACAACATATGAGACACTGAATTTATCAGTCATACACGTGAGGATCTGTTCACCTCTAAGACAAGTTTAAAAGCAGTCTTAGGGAAATGGTGCAATCTTATGCTCCTCCTCTTGGGGTTAAAACCAGTCAATTCAAAGAGGATGTCAATTAAGGTTTTTATTCTCTTCCAAACACTAAGACTCTTTATTAACCAGGTGGGACTGCCTATACTTGAGGTCCAAGGTTTCTGACTTCTTGTTGACCCCATACACACTTCTCCTAAACAGAAAGCAATGAAGGGTGAGAGAGCTAGAACACAGGGAGCAGAGATCAATGGGCCTACCTAGTACCCACCCACAAGTTTGAGCAAGCTCTGGGAGTTGGTGAAGCTGGCAGAAGGGAAGCCTGGCATGCTGCAGTCCATGGAGTTGCAAACAGTCAGACACAATTGAGCGACTGAACTGACTGAGTCCCCACTCTTAGAGACGTGGGAAAAGCAAAGGGTCACAGAGACTGAGGACAGTCTGCCAGAGAGTGAGCACAGCGGGATGAGTGGTCTCCACGCAGTCACCCTGCCTCAAATAAATGTGGCCACAGAAATGTCAGTCTTGCCCAGACCTTTTGCTGTGAACTCTGTTACTCTGAAGTACATATGGTGAAATCCTTACCTCCAATTTAAGTTTTCAAAAGCTAGGCCATCAGGAGGTAACTGGGATTAATGCTGTTTTTAAAAGAGACCTCACACCTTCCGCTATGTGAGGACACAGCAAGAGGATGGCCATCTATGAACCAGGAGGCAGGCGCTCACCAGATGCTGAAACTGCCTAAGGCTTGATCCTCCCAGCCCCCAGGGCTGTGAGAAACAAATGTCTGTCATTTATAAGCCACCTGGTCTATGGTGCCAATTGCCAAATTCAGACCTAAATTGAACAAAGTAGGGAAAAATCACTAGACCATTCAGGTATGACCTAAATCAAATCCCTTATGATTATACAGTGGAAGTGAGAAATAGATTTAATGGACTAGATCTGATAGATAGAGTGCCTGATGAACTATGGACGGAGGTTCGTGACATTGTACAGGAGACAGGGATCAAGACCATGCCCAAGGAAAAAAAATGCAAAAAAGCAAAATGGCTGTCTGAGGAGGCCTTACAAATAGCTGGGAAAAGAAGAGAAGCGAAAAGCAAAGGAGAAAAGGAAAGATATAAGCATCTGAATGCAGAGTTCCAAAGGTTAGCAAAGAAGAGATAAGAAAGCCTTCCTCAGTGATCAATGCAAAGAAATAGAGGAAAACAACAGAATGGGAAAGACTAGAGATCTCTTCAAGAAAATTAGAGATACCAAGGGAACATTTCATGCAAAGATGGGCTCGATAAAGGACAGAAATGGTCTAGACCTAACAGAAGCAGAAGATATTAAGAAGAGGTGGCAAGAATACACAGAACTGTACAAAAAAGATCTTCAAGACCCAGATAATCGCAATGGTTTGATCACTCACCTAGAGCCAGACATCCTGGAATGTGAAGTTAAGTGGGCCTTAGAAAGCATCACTATGAACAAAGCTAGTGGAGGTGATGGTATTCCAGTTGAGCTATTTCAAGTCCTGAAAGATGATGCTGTGAAAGTCCGATACTCAATATGCCAGCAAATTTGGAAAACTCAGCAGTGACCACAGGACTGGAAAAGGTCTGTTTTCATTCCAATCCCAAAGAAAGGCAATGCCAAAGAATGCTCAAACTACCGCACAATTGCACTCAACTCACATGCTAGTAAAGTCATGCTCAAAATTCTGCAAGCCAGGCTTTAGCAGTACGTGAACCGTGAACTTCCAGATGTTTAAGCTGGTTTTAGAAAAGGCAGAGGAACCAGAGATCAAATTGCCAACACCCGCTGGATCATTGAAAAAGCAAGAGAGTTCCAGAAAAACATCTATTTCTGCTTTATTGACTATGCCAAAGCCTTTGACTGTGTGGATCACAATCAATTGTGGAAAATTCTGAAAGAGATGGGAATACCAGACTACTTGACCTGCCTCTTGAGAAACCTATATGCAGGTCAGGAAGCAACAGTTAGAACTGGACATGGAACAAGAGACTGGTTCCAAACAGGAAAAGGAGTACATCAAGGCTGTATATTGTCACCCTGCTTATTTAACTTATATGCAGAGAACATCATGAGAAACTCTGGGCTGGAAGAAGCACAAGCTGGAATCAAGATTGCTGGAAGAAATATCAATAACCTCAGACATGCAGATGACACCACCCTTATGGTAGAAAGTGAAGAGGAACTAAAAAGCCTCTTGATAAAACTGAAAGAGCAGAGTGAAAAAGTTGGCTTAAAGCTCAACATTCAGAACACGAAGATCATGGCATC
Source organism: Oryx dammah (assembly GCF_014754425.2). Taxonomy (NCBI): domain Eukaryota; kingdom Metazoa; phylum Chordata; class Mammalia; order Artiodactyla; family Bovidae; genus Oryx; species Oryx dammah. The sequence continues at coordinate 52,932,644 of NW_024070185.1, forward strand.
TGGTCCCATCACTTCATGGGAAATAGATTGGGAAACAGTGGAAACAGTGTCAGACTTTATTTTGTGGGGCTCAAAAATCACTGCAGATGGTGACTGCAGCCATGAAATTAAAAGACGCTTACTCCTTGGAAGGAAAGTTATGACCAACTGAGATAGCATATTCAAAAGCAGAGACATTACTTTGCCAACAAAGGTCTGTCTAGTCAAGGCTATGGTTTTTCCAGTGGTCATGTATGGATGTGAGAGTTGGACTGTGAAGAAGGCTGAGCACTGAAGAATTGATGCGTTTGAACTGTGGTGTTGGAGAAGACTCTTGAGAGTCCCTTGGACTGCAAGGAGATCCAACCAATCCATTCTGAAGGAGATCAGTCCTGGGATTTCTTTGGAAGAAATGCTAAAGCTGAAACTCCAGTACTTTGGCCATCTCATGCGAAGAGTTGACTCATTGGAAAAGACTCTGATGCTGGGAGGGATTGGGGGCAAGAGGAGAAGGGGATGACAGAGGATGAGATGGCTAGAGGGCATCACTGACTTGATGGACGTGAGTCTGAGTGAACTCCGGGAGCTGGTGATGGACAGGGAGGCCTGGCATGCTTCAATTCATGGGGTCAAAAAGCGTCAGACACGACTAAGCGACTGAACTGAACTGAACTGAACTGGTCTATGGTGTTTTGTTACCTAAGCTGAAAGAGACTAAAGGCTACACTGATGAGGTGAGTCGCTCCTCCCAAGGCTGGAATCAGTGAAGAGGTGGGAGTGCTAATCTCTATCTTGATGTCTGGCCTGGGCTGAAGGAGAGGCTCCCTGCTCCCTGCTGTGTAAATCACAAGCAGAATGGTAGAACCAAGATCATCAGAAAAGGACTGGCTCAGGCTATTGTTGAAGGGGTTTCACACCTTTAATCCTTAACATCCCATATTGATTCTCAAGATTCTCACACAAATCCAACAGCAAAAACACACAATTTCTGATTAAAACATAGGCAGAGGATCTGAACAGACATTTTCCCAAAGAAGACAGATGGCCAATAGTAACTACATGAAAAGATGCTCAACAAGACTAATCATCAGGGAAATGCAAATCTAAATACCATGAGGTATCACCTCACACCTGTCAGAATGGTTAGCATCAAAAAGCCAAAAAAAAAAAAAAAAAAAAGTAGGGGCAAGGATTGGAGGAAAGGGAACCTTGTGGACAGCTGGTAGGACTATTAAAGTGGTGCAGCTGCTACGGAAACCAGTAAGGAGGTTCCTCAAAAAATGAAAAACAGAACCATTATATGATCTAGCAATTCCATTTTCGGGTATTTATCTGAAGGAAATAAAAACACTAACTTGAAAAGACATCTATACATCCACATTCAATGCAACATTATTTACACTAGCTAAGACATGGAAGCAACCTGCATCATCAACGGATGAATGGATCAAGAAAACTGAGATATGTATATGTACAATTATTTATGTATAATGTATATATATGCATATATAGCACATTTAATCAGAGAAGGCAATGGCATCCCACTCCAGTACTCTTGCCTGGAAAATCCCATGGACAGAAGAGCCTGGTGGGCTGCAGTCCATGGGATCGCTAAGAGTTGGACACGACTGAGTGACTTCACTTTCACTTTTATGCATTGGAGAAGGAAATGGCAACCCACTCCAGTGTTCTTGCCTGGAGAATCCCAGGGACAGGGGAGCCTGGTGGGCTGCCGTTTATGGGGTCGCACAGAGTTGGACACGACTGAAGTGACTTAGCAGCAGCAGCAGCAGCACATTTAATATATACACATGTCAGTTCTTTATAATGTGTATATGTATAATATATATAACACACGCACACATACATATACATGCAACAGAATATTATTCAGCCATAAAAAGAAAACCACGCCGTTTACAACAACATAGATGAACCTTGAGGGTATTATGTTAAGTGGAATAAATCAGACAGAAAAAGACATACTATATAATCTCATTTATGTTGATTCTTAAAAACAAGGGCTTCCCCGGTGGCTCAGGGATAAATAATTCACCTGCCACTCTAGGAGACATGCATTGTCTAGGAAGATTCCACATACTGCTGAGCAACTAAGCCTGTGTATCACAACTACTGAGCCTGTGCTCTGCAACAAGAGAAGCCACAACAATGAGAAGCCTGAGCACTGCAACTAGAGAGTAGCCCCCGCTTGCCACAACTAGAGAAAGTCTGCATGCAGCAACAAAGACCCAGCACAGCCCAAACTAACCAACTAACTTAAACAAACAAAAAAATAAAAACAAGTATAGATACAGAGAACAGATTGGTTACCAGAGGTAGGGAGGCAGAAGATGGGTGAAACAGGTAAAGGTGGTTAAAAGGTACAAACTTCCAATTATAAAATAAGTAAGTCCTGGGGATGTAATATACAGCATGAGGACTACAGTTAACAAGACTGTATTATATATTTGTAAGCTGCTAAGACAGTAGATCTTAAAAGTCCTCATCACAAGAAAAGAAATTAAAACTGTGAGGTGATGGATGTTATCTAGACTTATTGTGGTGATCATTTTGCAATATATAGAAACACTGGGTCATTATCTTGTACACCTGAAACTAACAGAATGTTATCTGCCACCTGCATCTGCATGCATGCTCAGTGGTGTCTGGCTCTTTGTGACCCCCATGGACTGTAGTCCGCTAGGCTCCTCTATACAGGGAATTTTCCAGGCAAGAATACTGAAGTGGGTTGCTGTTTCCTGCTCCAAGGGATCTTCCAACCCAGGAGGGATCAAACCCGTGTTCCCTGCAATGGTAGGCAAGTTCTTTACCACTGAGCCACCAGGGAAGCACAGGTCTATGTATGAGCCCCAAAGAGTGGTTAAAAAGAGGCTGGGGTCACATATGCAGGAAAGGTTTGAGTGGGGAAGGCTTAAAAGCAATGTAGTTCTGAGTTGACTCTTGAGAGATGGAGAGATTACAAGGAAAGAAGAGCAAAAGCAAAAGGGAATTGAAACCCAGGACCGTCTGGAGGGACCTGTGACGATTCTGTGTAAAACAGTTTGTGGAATTCTGATCTCTGCAACTTAGGTATCAAGTAAGAAAAATTTCCATGTTGAGACTGTGAAACAATTCCTCTTCATTTACATTTTACGGTGGGGCCTGGGAGGCATAAACACACTGGGCCCCATGAAGAACATATGCACTCCTACCCCCGCCAGTCATGAAATAAGCTGCTGGCTCCCACTGCCTGCCTGTCTCCAGGGCTGGCAGGGAGCAGAGGCCAACAGGAAGCTCTATCAGACATCTCCAGTGTGGCTTGCAGAGAGAGACACAATTACCTGCCTGGAGGTAAGCAGCCTCTGCCTTCCTTCCTTTTGGCTCTCATACAAACCTCCCTCCTATCAAGAAAAAGGCCAGATCCTGTGGACGTGGCCCAAGATCCCTACAGGAAGTTGGCTTCCTTCAGGGTATGACTTTGCCCAAAACTCTGCACAAAAAATTATCAACAGGCCTCAAGGAACACTGGTTCATGTCTCTAGCCCTTGTAGTCCTGCTGCCAATGACAGCGCGGGTTGGCACTCTGCCAAGGTCGTACTTCCCTCCAGCAAAACCCAGCGTTAAACCAGAGATCTGAACATCAGTTTTCCTAACTTTTGCAAGTCATTATTTTGCCAGTAAATACAAGTTCTAAGAATACAATTTAAATGAGACCCTTATTCATTTCTATGATCAAACTCACCCACCTGCCAGCCTCTCCCTGTTGCTATTTCCCCCTCATATCAGAGCCTTATTTATTTATATTCTCCGTAAGGTCTAGAACATAGCCTTCAACTAGACACAAGAAATAAACGTGAAGACTGCTCAATCACCACTGAGGGCCTTACAGTCATCTAGGAGTTGTTCTCAGCTGCTGTCTGAGGTAGGATGCACCCCAGACACAATGAGATGCAGCTTTTCAGGGCTCAGAGATGCAGACGGTCTGAGTGATCCACAAATGCACTAACTGATGCCAGAACTTGGGTCAAGGGCCTGTGATTCTTTGCTTATAACTTGTGTTCACAATTCAGTGATTCTGCATTTCCTGAGCTTTCTTCTAAAAAAGGCCAAGTGACACACTTGATTTAAATGAGTGAGGTCCAGATACATGGACAGAGTGGTTACGTGAGCATTTTGGTAAAGTAACAGACTGTTTAGCCAAAGGGAAAGATACACATTTTATCATGCCTTAAATATTCTTCAGTTACAAGTTAAGACATCTGCTGGTCACACAATCACGCTCAATTTTAATGCCTAGCTGTTTGTAGGGCTGCTTCTATGTACTGTGCATGATGAAAAATGTGCTGCCAAGGTACATTCCACAAGGTACCAGTTTTATTAGCATCATTTCTGCTTCTGAAAGTGATCAGGAAAGGAGATTATTGGGATATAGGATACAGGATTATTAGGATATGCATTTTAAATACCTCTCTTCACCCTTACTGCCATGACAAGCTTCACTATTTCTTCTGTCACAATTTATCAAAGAATACCTCATAAATTACTTTATTAAAGGTTATTATTTTAAAAGAGCAAAGACTAGTTGACTGTTAATGTAATGATTCATAATAATATAAAATTTGAATCAATCATTATATTTGTAGTTTATCAAACACTGAATACTTTGAAAAACTCACATCCTTAACAAGGACTTAGGAACACACTCTCAGGTATTGATTTCATTTACATGTGTCAGCTGGGTAAATAAATGCACCGACTCAAAAGACAGGAACTCCAAAGCCTTTATGAAAAAAAAAAAAATTTGCAAGCTGGTCTGCATCTCTTTGTTTCCTTGATTATTTAGGAAAAAGCTTGATGTACTTTGTATCTCCAGTAGGATCTCATTGATATGTGTCCGAGCTGACATCAACGCACATTCAAAACACCTGTGCTGAGCTCCCGTTGCTGGGGGGAGGTGGGAGTGGGAAGAGCCAGGGCTGTGAGCTCCCTTGATTTGAAAAATGACTCTTGTGACCTTGGGCAAGCGACTGCACCTCAGTTTCCTCGTATCTCCCAGGGCTTGGGATCACAGAATGGAATGCTGCACCCAAAGCGCTCAGCTGTGACCCCAGCACACAGCAGTTTTCTATAGTGTGCTATCAGACATGGTAAAAGTGCTATGTAAGAACCTCCTGTTAAGGTGATCGCTGACCTCAAATCTTTAGCCAAACATTAAATACAGTAAAATCTATTTCCTGAAATTGCACAAAGTTAATCTATCCATGGTTTCAAGTCCAGATACATCCGATTTATAAAAAACTGGAAAAATCATCCAGGTTTCTGCCAAATGCTTAGAGTCAGTTTCTTCCTAAGATTCTCCACATGTTAAGGGGAAGTATCTTCAAAATCTCTATAAACGGTTAATACTTATATAATCGGTCCACGCAAAACCATTGTTCTCTTGCTCTCTGTACGTCCCCTGCTTGACCAGTCCCTGCTTGAAGGACATGCTACTCACATGACTGACCTTCCCCCTTAATCACAGAACCTAAACATACTTGCCCCTAGGCCTCAGCTAGTGATTGTTCTAATCTGTGGATCAGAGCATCTCCACTGTGATAGTTTATCAAAGGGCCTCCAGAGAAGGGCACACCCATCTGCTTTCTCTGGTAACTGATGAGCCAACGTGAACGTGAAGTCGCTCAGTCATGTCCAGCTCTTTGCGACCCCATGGACTGTAGCCTACCAGCCTCCTCTGTCCATGGGATTTTTCCAGGCAATAGTACTGGAGTGGATTGCCATTTCCTTCTCCAAGGGATCTTCCCAACCCAGGGACTGAACCCGGGTCTCTCGCATCGTAGACAGATGCTTTACCGTCTGAGCCACCAGGAAGTCCACTGATGCAACCTGATGTCAATTCCCCTTGTAATGGTTAGCCTCCCTCCACCCCTGGGTAGAGAAGGCTGCTCCTTTGTCCCACCTGCTGTCTGCCGCCACAGTGGGGTATCGCTGCAGGGCCCCTGAACTTCAGATGTGTAAGATCCCCCATCTATGAAACCATTAAGATGTCTCTGTTGCTGACTCAGGGCTGCTGCCTTATTCTTGGGACTGGCAAATACTGGGCTTGTAGGTGTGCAGCCTGACAACTCTCAACCCCAGAGTAAACCAAGAAAACAACTCATTAATATATAAGTGGAGCATTTGGAATGAGAAATAATTAAAGAGAGCTCCCTAGCTATCCCACTTCTGCTATCCAAATTGACAACAGGAAGATAAATAATAAAGATACTAAACTTGGCCGGACATATATCATTTCCTCTGTAATTTTCTTAGTCTTTGCAAATATTTGCAAGTGATTATTGGAGATCAAATTTGGCAAACTCTTTAGGCTTGAAGGTTTTAATAGTATAATTTCTACCCGTGCATGAACCGATGTCTTCTACCTACACAGGATGTTTAGAGAAGCAAAGAAACACAGCACATTTGCCTGTGACCTCCGGGTCTAAGGTTTCTAGCAGAGATGAGGTCACAGAGCAGACGGGCCCTTGTGCAATGAACTCGTGCAGACCAGAGCGCGTTGTAGGAGAGCAGGGAGGAGAGAAAAGGGAAGACAGAAATTGGAGGGACAAGGCAAGGAGAAGCGGTCACCCTCAGACCAAGGAAACCCCAGAGCCTCAACAGAGGTGAGAAGAAATATGACAAATGATGTAGAAGCCCGCAGTCCCATAGGTTACAGGAGACAGGAGTACTTCCTTTCATATTTTCTAATATTTTATTTCAGGCTTCTCTGGTGGCTCAGCGGTAAAGAAACAACAAGGGACCAAATAGCAACCTCCTTTCAAAGACTATTTTATAGCACATTGATCTTGCTATTGTTTAATTTCAATAGTTACAATATACCTTGTGCTCCAAGTCCTACTAACTGTATGCTTAATGCCAGTGAGCCAAAGTCTATCCTTAACTTATATATGCAAATTCCTTCTTTTTTTTCCCCATAGTGTTAGTTGCTCAGTCGTGTCTGACTTTTTGTGACTGCATGGATTGTAGCCCGCCAGGCTCCTCTGTCCATAGAATTCTCCAGGCAAGAATACCGGAGTGAGTTGCCATGCCCTCCTCCAGGGGATCTTCCCAACCTAGGGACTGAACCAGGTCTCGTGCATTGCAGGAAGATTCTTTACCATCTGAGTCACCAGAGAAGCCTATGCTGCTGCTGCTAAGTCACTTCAGTTGTGTCCGACTCTGTGCGACCCGATAGACGGCAGCCCACCATGCTCCCCCGTCCCTGGGATTCTCCAGGCAAGAACACTGGAGTGGGTCACCATTTCCTTCTCCAATGCGTGAAAGTGAAAAGTGAAAGTGAAGTCGCTCAGTCGTGTCCGACTCTTAGCAACCCCATGGACTGCAGCCCACCAGGCTCCGCCGTCCATAGGATTTTCCAGGCAAGAGTACTGGAGTGGGTTGCCATTGCCTTCTCCAGAGAAGCCTATAAGGCTCCTCAATTACTGAGCTCGGATTCAGACAGTTAATGCCTTGAGTAGTCACACCATTGACTTTTCAATTCACTGATCTTCCCCCCATCTTTCCTGTAATCTACCTATACCTCAAACTGAAAAAGGATTCTGCAGACTGTACTAGAGCTGTTAGCAAGGAGCAAGGTGTGTTTGAGTGCCAGCTTCCTTTGTTTCACTTGTCCACTTTCTGATTCAATAGTTAATGAATAGTGACCTGGCCAAACTGCTGGAGAAGTTGGATAAAGAGAAATAGAAACAGGCTGTCGGGATGAAGAGGTAAGAGATTAAAATGAAACCAGGCATGGACAATACAACTGAGCTTGTAAATGCTGAATAGCCTGAAAAGGTCCAAGGAAGATTTGGCTGATCTACACATAGCAATCACGTACACATTAGTACATCAGATTGAATCTGAACAAATTCCTAGTGTAAAGTATGGGAAAAACAGGAGTAAAATGAAATAAACTAAGCAATTAAGTAAAATATCTCCTTTGCTGACTTAAAATTTTTTCAGGGATGGGTCAAATTTGGCCCAGAAACATGTGGTTGCTTAATTCTTTGCCCAAAGCAATAGGTGTTAGATAGGAATTCGGTTTGCCTTGTGTCCACAGAGATAAACTCAAAGAACTCATATGGAGTGCATTTTTGAGCCCTGTTCAATGGAGGCACTACCTGACCTGACTCATCCCTGATCACACATCAAAGGTGTTGACATATCTTGGTTCCAAAGCCTTTTCTCTTTTCTCTCACTGCAGAAGGATCAGACAATAGGTAAAAATGGAAAATTAAGACAGGAAATAACTCTGGAATTGGAGCAGATAAACTGAACACATAACAAAAAGTTACAGAGAAAGGAGATATAACGTATTCTCAAAAGGAATATATATTCTACAACTAAGCCCTTTGTAAAGTAAGTTTGGAGTATTATATTCCTAAGGTTTCTTTTTTTTTAAACATCTTTAAACAGTAATAATTTGTCATGTAATTAACAGGGTTTTAAAAATCTTTAGTCTTATTTTCAGGAACAATATTTGATGAAACATTTCTGACTGTGACATGTATTTTTGGCTATATGAATGTTATTATTTATTTTGTATAAGGTTTAATATTAATAATAATAACTAATATTTGTTTAGTGTGCATATATACTAGACATTGTTCAAAGGTTTTTAGTATGTGAAAGGAGTTGGCAGTCTTTTCTGTAAAGGACTAAACAGTAAATATTTTAGTCTTTGCAGGACACACTGTCTCTGTTGTAACAACTTAACTGCCCATGGATCAGGAAAGCATCTCTAGACAATATATAAATGTATGAGTGAGGCTAGGTTCCAATAAAAGTTTTATAATCACTTTCATGTGTCACAAAATATTATTATTATTTTGACTCTTTCCCCAACCATTTACAAATGTAAAAACCAATTTTAGCTTGCAAGGTGTACATGAACAGATGGTGGGCTGGATGTGGCCTGAGGGCCAGTCTGCTGACCCTTGGTGTAGAACAGTATTTAATTTACACACCAACCCTAGGGAGAAGGCATTGCTCTGGTTCCTGTTTTCTAGGTGGGGAGACTGATAAAAAGCAAAGTAAAGTAACACACCTAGTATGTAGTTACAAAACTATTTGAATCATTAGCAAATTTATATCTATGTTTTATATTCATGTTCAGAAAATTTATAATGTATGACAAAGCACATATATCTTTTCTGTAATATCCTTCATCTTATATTTTCCTCCCTATTTACCTTTTTTTCTATAATTTTTAGTTAGATATTGAGGCTCTAAATTTATCTTCTTTTCTTCTCCCCAGGAAAAAGTTTCCATTTTCTTTCTTTCTACAGCATGGAGGATAAAACATGAGAAAGACATTCAGTGTTTTAATTCATTTGCTTGATTTTCAGTGTCAGGGCAGTAGATCTATTTACTCAGATGTTGCACAGATGTAAAAATGCCTTTCCAGTTGTTTTAACACCATACATCTGGCATTTTTAACCAATAAAGTTATTGTGAAATAGTCCTCATTCGAAGATGGAGATATATTTTTCATATTACTTTAAGTAGCTTCTTAAAAAAGTTAATTCTACAAACATTCTTAGTTAATAAAAAAACACTATTAAGGGTCTATGTGTGGATTGGCTCTGTCTCTGCTTTTACACTTTTTTTCCAATGGCCTGAAAACAACATGGAGGAAGGGCAGAGAAAAGAAACACAAAAAACTCAAACCACTTGACTTCGGTTTGTGTGTCTACTAAAACATGAGTATAGGATCTGAAGGTAAACTTTTGGCTAAAATTCTGTTGCATGCATTATCTGCAGTTTTCAAGGATCTGTTTGGTCCTTGTTCTATTACCAGTGCTTTTATTTTGACACCGCACACTAGAATGAAGTCTTGGCACCTTTTAAAAGCAGTATTTACTGTTTGCTTAAAAAAAAAAAAATCAGTATCCTCATCTTGAATGACTTATTTAGAGGCATAAGAAATTCACCAGATGAATTTTACCCGACCCTGTGGGCCAATTCAAGAGATCCCTTCTTGAAAAACAATAAAGTACTCAATTATGCTTTGGACTAAAACACTTTAAGAAACAATAGGCTCTTTCCCTTTTGTAATTCCCAGCATTTTGTATAATATGCACATGACAGGAATTAACAGAAGGTACACAGGATATATTATAAAATTTATAAATATTAACTATTATTTTTCCATCAAAAAAGCATTAATTCCACCAATGAAAAACTGAAACCTGGTTGTAAATTGCTAAAGTGGAAAGTTTCAATATTCTGCCCAAGAGGAGAGTTTACTACTTCTCTTTGTTCTTATTCTGACAAAACCTCAATGAATGATTTTTAATAAAATGCTTTTTATAAAACATCTGCAATATAATCTTATTACTAAATTGGGCAATTAGACAAAAAAATTTAAAGTATCAATGTTCTACTATGTACGGAAAATCCTATTCTGCAGGTGAGGAGAAGGTGTAAGATCTCTCCCAGAAACTAATAACCAAGTGAGATCCAAGACAAGTCCAACAAAAACACTATTTGAATAAAACTAACAGAAACCTTAAAAGCATACAGAATCAACTTCTTTTACAGGGAAGGAAAAGAGATGGGAGGTGTGGGTGAACAATTCAAGTCTCATGAAGAAAGCAACTTTGAAAGACATGAAGAAGACTTGGAAAGACGCGCACACGAGCAAACAGCAATTCTCATGGGAAAATCTGTGCCCGTGGTCAAAGACACGTCATAGCTAGACTCACATGGTGTTACCACAGAGATTCAGTGGGAGAGGGCACACGACCAGCACACAGCCTTGAAAGAGTACATCCAACTTAAAACCTTTGTGGTGAAGGAACTTTTCAGGTATCTGGACAATACAAAGGTGTTCAGAAATTTATGAACCCACAATCCTACTGCGTTGGAGACTTGATGAGAGGTAAAAGGAGAAACAATTAGAATTAATTCTACAGTTGAAAAGGACCAGATGAGGGAAATGGACACCACAGATCTTGAAAGTGCCAGAGGCTGAGTGAGGCAACAATAGTTCAACTTTAAGGATGGATGTGTGTTGTAAACTGGCTAACATTCAGTTGATGGTGGATGTCCACTGTGTCTGATCATCTTTTCAGATTGACTGGTAGCTGAGTTGTGCCAGACTTGTCAAATATTCAATACATTTTTAAGGTTTTGCAAGTTTATAAGCTATAAATTTCATTCAACTCTAAGTACATCTGAAATCCCCCAATCTGTCTCTTCCACCCCACCAATATTTTCATCTTCCTGCATGCATGCTTAAATCACTTCAGCTGTGTCCACCTCTGTGTGACCCCATGGACTAGAGCCTGCCAGGCTTATCTGTTCATGCAGTTCTCCAGGCAAGAATACTAGAGTGGGTTGCCCTGTCCTCCTCCAGGGGATCTTCCAGACCCAGGGATTGAACCTGTGTCTCTTCTGTCTCCTGCACTGGCAAGCGGGTTCTTTACCACTAGCGCCACCTGGGAAGCCCCTAAAGCCAAGTAAATGAGTAAGAACTGCGATTCCTGATCTAGCTCTGAGTCCCTAGTGGAAGTTCAGAAACAAAGTAGAATGGACTTTGGGTGATGGTGACCATGTGCTCATTCACGGCTGTGATAAAAGAAGAGGGCACAAGTCTTATACGTGTATGTTTTCATAACTTTAGGAGTTTAATAAAATTATGATCAGGGTGGATGGTGGAAATTACATGAAGTCTGATCAAAATGAAACACCAACAAAGTCTAATGAAAAAACAGGAACAAATCCAGCTGGAGATGTGTTAAGAATATATGTCATGTCTGCACTGACCCAGAAAAGATGCTGAAAGTTACACACCTTTTCATATGTCAGGCAGGCTAAGACTCTATCAGTGCTAACTTCTCACTAAGGACAGAAGACTGGAACTACATGGTCCCTGGAGATGAAGAAGAACCCAGTGGAGTCAGGCTCTACAACTCATGGCTGTATAGAAACTGAGACTGGCTTATGCCATTTTTATACTTGTCAAATCTGGACTCCTAACTCAGAGAACTGCCTGGAGAGAAGCCATGCAGAAGAAAGCTGCTTACTGTTTCATTATTGTAATATATGGGCTTCCCAGGTGGATCAGTTGTAAAGAATCTGCCTGCCAAGCAGGAAAGGCAGGTTTGATCCCTGGGTCAGGAAGATCGTCTGAAGAAGGAAATGGTAACTCACTCCAGTATTCTTGCCTGGGAAACCCCATGGACAGAGAAGCCTGGCGGGCTATAGTCCATGGGGTTGCAAAAAGAGTCAGGTATGACTTAGTGACTAAACAACAATAACTGGAAAATACCTAGGAATTCCAAATCTTTGAAAAAAAAAAATGTCAGGCATGAAAGAGAAACCTAAGCAAAGAGACAGGAAGAAAAAGAAGGAAGGAAGAAAAAGAAACCTTAGGTAAGAAATCAATTAAAAAAACTGAAAATACATTGAAAAGGGGGAAAAAAAAAAAACCCTCAGAAGACATTCCTGAAACTAAAGGATACTAAATTAAAAGGGAACATATGGAGAATAAAAAGAACTCTGAGAGGTTTTTAAAAAAGAAAATCTATAAAAGCTAAAATACAAACAATCAAAAAAGATAGTTTGGAAGATAACTTCAGGAAATTTGTCAGGCAGTAAAAAGAAATAGAAAATTGGAGAGAAAAGTTCAGAAAAATAAAAAGCAAAAGTAGTTCTCCATTTAGTCAAAAGAAGTTATAGCAAAAGAAAACATAAAATTTTCATGTGAGTTCTAAGTAAAATTTCTTATAATTAAGTTTCTAGGTAAAAGGGTCCCAGAAGAGCTGAGGGGAGGAGAGGTAGGAAGAGAGCTAGAGCAAAACAGATCTTTCCTCAAACCTGAGAGTACCTAGGATAAATAAAAGCTTCTAAATCCTCCCACAGGAAACAGGTTGATGTGAAAGCATAAGGAAGCAGAAGAGCCATGGATTTTTGAAAGGGAATACTGGCAGACAATGGAATATTTTCAGAATGGCTTCTATCTGAGAATTCTATACCCAGCCAAAAGAGCAATCAAATTTGAGGTCAGAATATGGACATTCTTAGAATGGATGGGATTTTAAAACTGCCTCCCTTAGACTCTTACTCAGAAAGCTACAGGAGGATATGCCCCAGTAAAATAAGGAAATAAAGCAAGAAAAAAGGCAACACTGGATCCAGAAACAAGGTACTCAACATAGGAAAGATGTTGTGAACTCCCAGGATGATGGTGAAACAAAGTTCCAGAATGATATGTGCATAAGATGTAGCTGATCATGATTAGAAAAGGAGGACAAAGGAAACTAGAAGGGAGATCTTCAATTAAAAGAAAAAGAAGGAGCTGATATGTTATCAGATATGTTAATGATGTTTTTGTAAGATTTCAAAGATCTGTTGATGAATTAGGAAAAAAATCAGTAACATACACAAACACAAAGAAAATAAAAGAAGAAATATAAGGCAATTATTAACTCCAAAGAAAGTTTACCACAAAATGATTGAAACCACTATCTACTACTAATACTTAGCTCATCAATGAACAACACTTATATTGTCACACAGTGTAATCACTGAATTATACAAAAATTGTGCTATACATATGTGGAAAGTATGGGAGAAGAAATGGGGTAGGCATGTTAAGACAGTATGATCTTTATCCATCATAACAGGAGGAAAATAAACAACAAATCAACAAATAGTGGTATAAATACAGCACTTAGCAATATGAGGGAAATAACAAAAACCAAGAGATAAGGGTTGACAGTAGTGTATCTGGTTATCAGACTGGTCGTGGGTTGTCAGCTGAGGAACTGCTATTTTTAAAATTATACTCTAAGTTTTTTAGCTTTGTCACCATTATTGACTTAAAAATACAAACTAATTTTTAAACTAAAAAAGAAAAAAAAAAAAAAAGTACTGGTTCCTGTGGAAAAAATAAAGTTCTGGGAAGATGTACACAAAACTGCTTAGTATTCCTCTAAATTTAGAAATGAAGAATACTGAGTAAGAATATGAAACAATTTTTACTCTCTTCTACAGTCATCTGTATATAAAGAATTTTAAAGGATGAACATGTATACCCTTTGGTTATTAAAATGGTAAAAAGTAGACTAATATACTTTAGGAAATTAACAATATAATTATTTTATATTAAAAAAGTAATATAAAAATATAAAAGCAAGAAATCCAAGGAAAAGACAAGCCCATTGCTAGATAAATGTCACAAAACCAGACCTTTTAACTTCTACTTTGCTCTTGATTACTCTCTCAAGGAGATGACTTCACATAGAAAAACGCAGAGAAGATCAATAAGAAGAAAATAAGACTGGCAAGGAGATTATGAGAGAGCACTCTAATTGCTTTACATGAGAGCAAATCTCTAGCTGGAGAGATGACATTCTAAGGCAATACATCAATCTGGTTTTAATTATTACTGTCCTCATGAATACCAGTTTATAACATTAGCAAGACCAGCATGGAATGAGTCCAAGCTATTCGGAAAACCTTAGGTATTCTGGGGGCAACATGAAAGTCCATGCATCTATCCAGAGGACCTCCTAGACAACAGCAAGGGTAGGTGAGGTAGAATTAGAGATCAACCCCCCTGATTCTATGAATGTGCCTAGAACTGGTAGTTCCTGTGCAGGAACTTATTTCCTGAGCATATGCTTTCTGCCAGGTGCTTCACATGTTACCTAAATTAATTCACAAAACCTTGTGAGATGAAATATTTGTTTTTCCCGTGGTACAGACGGAGAGACCTGAGGCCCAATTCTGAATTTCCCTGGCTACTGGATCCATGCTTTTCCAATGCAGCCATGTGGGATATCAATTGGAGAAGAATTTTTAAACAGAATTCTCATTCAAAGGGGTTCCCCAGGTGGCACTAGTGGTAAAGGACCTGCCTGTCAATGCAGGAGGCATAAGAGATGCGGATTCTATCCCTGGGTCAGGAAGACCCCCGGGAGGAGGGCATGGCAACTTATTCCATTATTCTTGCCTGGAGAATCCCATGGACAGGAAGGGTAGGCGAGGAGCCCAGCAGGCTACAGTCCATGGGATTGCAAAGAGTAGGACACCACTGAAGCAACTTGGCATGCACGCATGCATTCTCATGAAAAAGCAACAGGTTTAAGCTGCTAGTGGACATTCCGCATGTTTCGATCTAGCCAGACACCGTGGTATAGAGACGGGTGTCAGGGCAGCCAGGTCCTCAGGGCTACTTTGAGGGAAGCCCATTCACCTCTAGAGGCTCCAGTTTCCTGCTCTAGAAGCCCATCTAGCTAACATTTTAAGATGAAACAACATTCAGTGAAAGAAATACTAACAGGATAAATATTTCCAGCTTTTATTTTTAAATGGACTATTTCGATACTTAACCTTTTCTTTTAAGTCTACATCTCACTGCACTTCAAACAGTATCTTTTCGTAATGCCATCATTTCAAGGAGCTGAAAATCTAAAACCTAGGCCATGAAAGTATAGTCAAAGACTGAGGCTTTCCTTAAATGCCCTGGAAAGATCAAAGGATTCACTGCCATTCTGGGAAAAGGAAACAGATGTACCTAGCACTCGCTTATTCCCTGACACCCCTAATTAACTTTAGTCCCTGACACCCCTAATTAACTTCTAAGGACAAGTACAAAAAGCTTTGTAGAGCTGATGCCTTAAGCAGGCACTACAGTAAAGTGGGGCATGAATTGCCTCCCATTCAACAACTGTGAAGGGTGATGAGTGGGTCAGTTTTGAACAGCTGCCCAGAAGGCTGCATAGTAAAATTTACCATGACTCTAGGGCTTTGGTATTTTTGAAAACACTGGGTAATAGAAAAAGTTAATTAACCCTTCTTTGCTCAAACTCCCAACCCTTTCTAGTTTTAGAGAAAATGTCAAATGTTCTTGCATAAAAAGAATTTGGAAATCAATAGCACAGCATGCACAGGACAGATGTTTAATAAGTGCCACAGTAAATATATGTAAGTGTTTAATAAGTGGCTATTGGCTCACTGGGGTGGGAATCAAGTGTACCACATGGTCCAGGCACAGTGGCTGGTGTTGTATCAGGATTGTTTCTGTTATTATAGTCAGATGCCTCCAGTTTTAAAAAGTTGAGCACAGGGATGGAGAGATTTCTCAGGGCAAGCTGGAGACAGGGTAAGCAGGGAGGAGGCCTGAGATGAGGAAGGACCCTTGGGTCCTTGCTGCTGATACTTCCAAAGGCTGGCGTATCCAATGCTCTTGGTTCCTCCACTCCTCTAGTTCTCAGCCTCTGTATTTGGGAAGAACAGGGGTCCTCACTCTTCACTCTGCCTCCTAGACTCTCCATACTATGCATGGCTTTGACATTTTCCTCTCTCCCCACTGGCCTATGCCCCTTTCCTGCTTGTAGCCCAGTCAGACTGGTACCAGCCCCTTGTGGGGGAAAAGGCTGGACCATACAGGAGCAATGAGCTGATGATGCCAACTAGACCCTCACAAAGTAAGGCTCCTGGGTGTTCACCCCACTGTACCCCTGGTCAGAATTCCCTTAACCAGGTAACAGAACGTTTTCAAGAAAAATAGGCAGCAAGCTTTAAATATGTTAGCAGGTCCTTCTCATCATTCCTTCGCTCTCAGTTTCTCAGCAACATGTATGTATGGAAAGAAGCTCCTGATGAGAATGGATGTACTTTAGAAACTTTTATTTACATAAATGATAGGCTAAGAGTGGGTCATTTTTCCTCTAGTCACTTACACCAGGCCTTAGACAGGTCTTCCAGATCAACAGTTGTGGATGTAATTCTACTTATTATGTATACAGTTGAAAGAAAGAAATAGACATTTCTCTAAAACAATGTTCTTCAAACATTATTAAGAAATTTGGTAAGAAATACAGTTTATATAGCAATCCAGTAACAAATACACAGAAACCACACAGTTGAAGCTGAAGTTTCACAAAACAGTATTTTTCCTTATAATATGCAATGTACTCTCTACTCAGTTGCATTCTGTCTTCTCTAGGCTATTCCAACCACTCGTATTAAAAAAAAAAATGCTGAACAAGATCCATTAAAGTGATTTTATACTCAGTGATATGTCTTGATGTGCTGAATAAAAATCTTGTAGGTATTCTGTATTTATTCACTAATTTGGACTGTTGTCTCCTCGGTCATACTACAGTAGCAAATATTTTGCAACACTGGGCTAAAAATCTCTAGCCAAATGGATACACATGTTTGAAATCTTGCAATAGACTTTCTGACTGTCAAAAGTATAGCTGATCAGTCACAACTAAATCATCTTAAAAAAAAAACTATTAAAATTTCCACTGAAAATTAGCTGCAAACATTTTCCTTTTATAAATGCCAAATTAATATTATATTAAAGAAGTAACCTTATAATTCTTTTCTATCAATGTGGAAATATTCCTAATGCATAGACTAATAACTTACTGTACTGATCCTTGTATTGTTAGATTATTAAGAACAAATGTTTTGGATACCCAATCTTAAATGTAAAATAGGAAAAACATTCAAGCAAGCAAACAAACCTGCCTCTTCCCAACAGTTTAAATCCTAATGTAGCTTTACGCAACCCACTCCACTGTTCTTGCCTGGAGAATCCTGTGGACAGAGGAGCCTGGTGGGCTGCTGTCCATGGGGTTGCATAGAGACGGACATGACGGAAGCAACTTAGCATGCATGCATGCACTGGAAAAGGAAATGGCAACCCACTTCAGTATTCCTGCCTGGAGAATCCCAGGGATGGAGTAGCCTGGTGGGCTGCCGTCTATGGGGTCACACAGAGTCGGACACGACTGAAGTGACTTAGCAGCAGCAGCAGCAGCTTTACTTAACTAGCAAATATAAGGACTTCCTTGGTGCCCAGTGGTTAAAGAATCTGCCTTGCAATGCAGGGGACATGGGTTTAATCCCTGGTTGGGGGGGCTAAGATCTCACATGTCATGGAGCAAATAAGCCCACGTGCCACAAATACTGAGCCTGTACACTGCAACTAGAGAGCCTGCAGGCTGCAACAAAAGACCCCATATGATGCAAGAAAGATGATATGCGCTGCAACTAAGACCCAGTATAGCCAAATAAATTAAAGAAACCAGTTAGCAAATACAGATGACGCGCTGTGCTTAGTTGTTCAGTCATGTCCGACTCCCTGTGACCCCGTGGACTGTAGCCCACCAGACTCCTCAGTCCATGGAGATTCTCCAGGCAAGAACACTGGAGTGGGTTGCCATGTCCTCCTCCAGGGGATCTTCCCAACCCAGCGATCAAACCCAGGTTTCCCACATTGCAGGCAGATTCTTTACCATTTGAGCCACCAGAGAAGCCCATGAACACTGGAGTGGGTAGCCAATCCCTTCTCCAGGGGCTCTTTCCAACCCAGGAATCGAACCTGGGTCTCTTGCATTGCAGGCGGACTCTTAATCAGCTGAGGTACCAGGGAAGCCTGAATACAGATGGGGAATTAATAAAAACATTTTAAAAGAAAAGAGGCTTTTGTGATAAGAAACCCCATCGGTAATCATCAGACTATAATTAGTATGCAACTTAGAAAAAGAAAGAATATGAATCAGTCAAGGTCATTCCCAAGATGGTATACAGAGGCTGACCCCACATACTCTAACCAAAGGCAGTAGCTCAACCTTCCCTGAATAGGCCTATATATATATTTTTGATTTATTGCCTGTATCGCCACCATTCTGTCTGGAATATCTTTGATTCTTATCTTCCTCTTTTGAAAATTGCCCTATCTTCAAGTTTCAGCTTAAAACCCACCTCTTTCTTGAGGCCTCCTCATTCATCAAGCTGGAAAAAAGATCTCTGAAATCACACATGGTTTGTTAACATCACTTGTGATATCAACCCCCTTGACAAATTTCCTTACATTTATTCATGTGTATGTTACATCAACACAGACAGATCAGGAGCTTCTTGGAGGGTAAAGGCTATGTCTTACTTATTTCTCGCCAAACACAAACACCACCTCATCATGGCAGGTGAACAAGAAGTCTGTTGGGTAAGCATATATTTTGAATAGGGGTAAAAAATGGCACATACCTAAAACAGTGGCAGGAATTCATTCAACTCTAAAGTAACTGAAAAACATACTCATTCATAAGTCTAATAAAGGGAGACCTGGTACTGCTTTGCCTTTCCCAGTTTTCACCTTTTGGTGTACTCCTTTACAAATCTCTTTCCCTTCATAGTCTTAATACATCAGGCAACATGTACAATCAGGAGAATCCCATTTAGCAATTAGAGGTGCTTAAGGGCTGGAAGAAACACAAGCTGGAATCAAGATTGCTGGGAGAAATATCAATAACCTCAGATATGCAGATGACACCACCGTTATGGCAGAAAGTGAAGAGGAACTAGAGAGCCTCTTGATGAAAGTGAAAGAGGAGAGTGAAAAAGTTGGCTTAAAGCTCAACATTCAGAAAACGAAGATCATGGCATCTGGTCCCATCACTTCAAGGCAGGTAGATGGAAAAACAGTGGAAACAGTGTCAGACTTTATTTTGGGGGGGGCTCCAAAATCACTGCAGATGGTGACTGCAGCCATGAAATTAAAAGACGCTTACTCCTTGGAAAGAAAGTTATGACCAACCTAGATAGCATATTGAAAAGCAGAGACATTACTTTGCCAACAAAGGTCCGTCTAGTCAAGGCTATGGTTTTTCCAGTGGTCATGTATGGATGTGAGAGTTGGACTGGGAAGAAAGCTGAGTGCCGATGAATTGATGCTTTTGAACTGTGGTGTTGAAGACTCTTGAGAGTTCCTTGGACTGCAAGGAGATCCAACCAGTCCATTCTAAAGGAGATCAGTCCTGGGTGTTCACTGGAAGGACTGATGCTAAAGCTGAAACTCCAATACTCTGGCCACCTCATGTGAAGAGTTGACTAATTGGAAAAGACTCTGATGCTGGGAGGGATTGGGGGCAGGAGGAGAAGGGGACGACAGAGGATGAGATGGCTGGATGGCATCACTGACTCAATGGACGTGAGTCTGAGTGAACTCCGGGAGTTGGTGATGGACAGGGAGGCCTGGCGTGCTGCAATTCATGGGGTCGCAAACAGTCGGACACGACTGAGCAACTGAACTGAACTGAACTGAAGGGTGCTATTAGGCACTTGCTTTCAATATTATTCCAAACACGGGAATCAGTAATATTCTACTTTCCCCCCCAAACCCACTGCCTCATACCTTGATTTTGGAAGAGTCTGTCTAGCTTTCTTTGTGGTCTTACCTTGCTGAGGTCTATGGTGATTCAATAAGTGACAAGGAGGGGCTACCAAAAGACCAGAACTATTCTGGAGTGGGATGGGTGGCTTCTCTGATTGAACACTTGGCCCTGAAGGAGTCCTGTACTGAGATCTAACTCTAGGTAAGATAACCAATAAAATGTAACCAGTAAAATGAACAAGCAGATGCTATAATTGTCACTTAAGCAACCTGAATGCACTTTGAGGTAGCTGAGTAAAGCCCAGTGAAGGGAATATATGAATACAGTGGTTAGTCTAGAAGTGGGCAGAAATTTTAGAATGAGGGTGGGATGGGTGGCCGGCCAGAGGAGAGAAGGGTTTAGAGAGCCTCGACCTCACTCAAAGTAATGCTGCCACTCTGTGGATGCCACAAGTCAATCTGTATCTGAGTCCACAGCTCTC
Source organism: Oryx dammah (assembly GCF_014754425.2). NCBI lineage: Eukaryota > Metazoa > Chordata > Mammalia > Artiodactyla > Bovidae > Oryx > Oryx dammah. The sequence goes on from NW_024070185.1 coordinate 52,953,287, forward strand.
CCTTCTCTTTAGTAATAAACAAAGAAGACCTTCTACTTCCTGTAATTTCAGTTTGATTGCTGTTTCCAGGACAACTAGGAAACGAGGCAAGGAACAGACAGACCTCCAAAGGAAAAAAAAAAAACACCCTTCCAGAAAAACAACCCATCCAAGTGAAATTATTATATTAATTCTAACAGGAACTATAGCTCTGCCAAGAGAAATGTAAAACGGAATAAGAAATGTGGTGCCACGGTCTGCTGTGCCTGCATTCAGGCAGTGTGAGAGACTCGTACATAAAAGAGCGCTAGTAAATGCTTCCCTTGGAAGTGGATGACTAAGTCTTACACTGAGAAGGAAAAGCTCATTTCAAAAAAATCTGAAGTCATCTGTAAGTTAATCACCGTGGCATGTGTTTCTGTTTGCAGTTGAACTGTCAGACAATAAAACAAACGGCTTACAAAGGTCTCTGCAAAACTGAAATAACTGTACCTCAGTAAAAAATGGCAGGAGCATTCCAAAATACTACAGAGTTTGAAAAACTGAAGATAAAGTGTTCCAATGGTTCATTAAGAGCCTTATTAAAGAGTGACATTCTTGAGACTTAGGAGTGTCTCATGCATTGATGGGTTACAGTAACTAGCACTGGGCAGGTGAGCAGGTAACTCAATCAGTTCAGTTCAGTTCAGTCGCTCAGTCGTGTCCGACTCTTTGCGACCCCACAAATAGCAGCACGCCAGGCCTCCCTGTCCATCACCAAATCCAGGAGTTTACTCAAACTCATGTCCATCGAGTCTGTGATGCCATCCAGCCATTTTATCCTCTGTCATCCCCTTCTCCTCCTGCCCCCAATCCCTCCCAGCATCAGAGTCTTTTCCAATGAGTCAACTCTTCACATGAGGTGGCCAAAGTATTGGAGTTTCAGCTTTAGCATCAGTCCTTCCAATGAACACCCAGGACTGATGTCCTTTAGAATGGACTGGTTGGATCTTCTTGTAGTCCAAGGGACTCTCAAGAGTCTTCTCCAACACCACAGTTCAAAAGCATCAACTTTTTGGTGCTCAGCTCTCTTCCCAGTCCAACTCTCACATCCATACATGACTACTGGAAAAACCAAAGCCTTGACTAGACGGACCTTTGTTGGCAAAGTAATGTCTCTGCTTTTCAATATGCTATCTAGGTTGGTCATAACTTTCCTTCTAAGGAGTAAGCGTCTTTTAATTTCATGGCTGCAATCATCATCTGCAGTGATTTTGGAGCCAAAAAAATAAAGTCTGACAGTGTTTCCACTGTTTCCCCATCTACTTGCCATGAAGTGATGGGACCAGATGCCATGATCTTCATTTTCTGAATGCTGAGCTTTAAGCCAGGAATACGGAATGAAGCAGGGCAAAGGCTAATAGAGTTTTGCCAAGAGAACACACTGGTCATAGCAAACACCCTCTTCCCACAACACAAGAGAAGACTCTACACATGGACATCTCCAGATGGTCAACACCGAAATCAGACTGATTATATTCTTTGCAGTCAAAGATGGAGAAGCTCTATACAGTCAACAAAAACAAGACCAGGAGCTGACTGTGGCTCAGATCATGAACTCCTTATTGCCACATTCAGACTTAAATTGAAGAAAGTAGGGAAAACCACTAGACCATTCAGGTATGACCTAAATCAAATCCCTTATGATTATACAGTGGAAATGAGAAATAGATTTAAGGGACTAGATCTGATAGAAAGAGTGCCTGATGAACTATGGACGGAGGTTCGTGACATTGTACAGGAGACAGGGATCAAGACCATCCCCATGGAAAAGAAATGCAAAAAAGCAAAATGGCTGTCTGGGGAGGTCTTATAAATAGCTGTGAAAAGAAGAGAAGCGAAAAGCAAAGGAGAAAAGGAAAGATATAAGCATCTGAATGCAGAGTTCCAAAGAATAGCAAGGAGAGATAAGAAAGCCTTCCTCAGCGATCAATGCAAAGAAATAAAGGTACTCAATAAATGTTTCCTAATCAGTGATAGGCCAGCCTGATAAAGGTTTGATAGGACGATGTGAACATAGCTTTACACTCCCACTCAAGCAAAAAGACATAAATAGGAAGGAACACTGAGTTCATTCAGACCCAATCTCCTCTGTTAAGCACAGCTCCAACTGCAACTTGCAAGGTTGAAGAGCTGGCTCAAAAACCCACAAAGCATTTCTGGCAACACCAAGATGAGAACTGGTTTTCTCACCCTTCACTCCAAGGCTCTCTGTTTCCTTGTTCTGTTATGTAGAACAGTGTCTGTTGTTAAACCTTGTAACCCTTGTGCAAACTTGCTGGCTTTCTATAGATGTTATTCTGCATATGATTTTTGTTTTACTTACTCCACAGTGATTTTTAAATTGAGGGCAATTTCAAAATTAATGTTATTATAGACGCATTTGTTGAGGACTTTTTTTTTCATAAATAGGTAGAGTAGGGAATTTAAGTCCAGTTTTGGAGTGACATTGCTCAGACATATACTTGAGATACACATTCTTCAGTATGACTATTGAGAGGTGGTACACTCATTAATTTATACGTGTGTGTGTGTGTTTTGACGAAGTATTCAGGGTAAAATATGAAATAGCTACAAAAGGTACCTCTTAGTATTCACTTTTTACTAGTCTAACATGTCTTCTTGGCTTTGATGACAGACAGTTCTTTCATGAAATCAACAGTCACACTTATTTTGCCTGTGGATGCCACTCCTTTCAGAATAAGGGCTAAGATTCAGAGTTTCTTTAATTAGAACACAAATAAGCTTTCACAGATTAAAAGATGCCAGCAGATAGACTCAAATTTATATATATTTAAATTTTGCATATTTTAAATGAAATACATTCAATATAAATATAGAATTGTTTTGGGAGGATCCTTGAGAATATCGTGATATGATTGGGGGTGACAGGGAGAGGAAGTATGTAGTTTGATAATTTAAACCATTCTCATGGGTTAGATAAAAACACTTTTTTCCCCTAGAGAAGTCTAGAAATACCGATATGGTATGTAGCTGGTGATTATGTTTATCATTATTTAAAATGTTTCCTAAAACCACAATTACATAATATGAATGGCAGACAAGCCAGTGGATATACTCCCTTGAAAAACAATACATCTGAATTAACTGCAATGTTCACGAGCCACTGGGATATTTAACAATGTTAGTCTGTTTGTGTGTGTGTGTGTGTATATATATATATATGTTACAATGATTTACTAACTTGATTTTTTTTGGGGGGGGGCACACTTCATGGCTTGTGGGATCTTAGTTCCTCAACCAGGGATCAAACTCAGGACACAGTAGTGAAAGTGCCAAGTTCTAACCCCTGGACCTCCAGGGAATTCTGATTTCCTAATTTGAAACAGTGAAAGCAACATCTCCCAGAACTATTATGTCCTAATGTTATCTTTATCAAACCACTTTCCTTTCTTTGTGTGTGGGGATCAACTTCACAATGCCAAAGTAAAGATAAAAAATATCTTATTAAAGAAAAGTCTCGATCTTTTTTATCCCTGTGACTCCTGATGAGCGGAGCACTGAGAAGGAACACTGGAGGAGTGTGGGGAGGCCAAATTAAAAGAGGACGTTCAAGGTCTCGGAGTCTGTCTTGCAAACGCCTACCTGTTAGGCGCCAGTCCAGGCATCATGCTTCCTTGGGACTAGGTCCCTCCCACCCAGGGCTGGGTGCCTTTTTGTTTCTGGCCCCACATCATCCACATGTACTGCTATGGAAGTGCTCTGCTATCACGTGGCACTAGCCCTGCCCACTTACTTGCACGTCTCCTCTAGAGGACTGGGAGGTTGTTAAGGGCAGGGGCCATCCTAAGCTTCTAGCACAGGTCTTGGATCATTCCACTGTGTATTTCCTGACATCTTATATGTCTTATCTCCCTTAACATTCATAACAAGTTCCCAAATCATAACAGCTATTTTATTTTAATGACCCAGGTTAAAAAAAAAAAAGAAAAAAACATGCACATCCTCCCAGGTCTGGATATAATAGTAGGACCTTGACGGCTGACGCCATGTGATTCTGGGTTGTGGGCATGTTATGACCAGGAAAGTGATGCTCTTTGCTATATGAGTGTCCAGCATAGGATGTGGGAATCTACAGCAGTTAGTAACAGCAAAGATGGTTCTAAGACTTGCCATGTATGTCAAATTAGGAAACTGGCTTCAAGGGCACATTATAACCTGGATGGAAACCATGTGACATGGTTGTGGATTTCTGAAAACCAAACTGCTGACCACACCCGACTGGGAGTCTGGTCTTCATCTATGGCAGAGACCACTCGCTGTCCATCTGAACGGCTTTCTTCCTCCTCCTTTTAATAACAGAACTGTAGCCAGACACCTGACTTTCTAGCCAGACTCCATGTCCACGCATCTCTTGAAGTTACATGTGACCATCTGACTAAATTCTTACCAACGGGACAGAACAAAGTGATGGGCACTAGTCTGAGTCTGGGTCTTAGACTGCAGATGTAATCCACATGCTGTCCTCTACTTCCTGTTGAATGAACCCCGATGGGGCAGTGACCCAGCTTCACCTGCCCACATGATAACCATGCCTTAGGGAATGTGGAACAATGACCTGACAGAACTTGGGCTCCTGACTGTTCACGAGCAGCAGAACTGCTGGGCTTAACTGGGTTGCTTCCTTAGAAAAGAAATTAATGTCGATAACTCTTGAAGCCACTGTATTTTCAGGATGCTTTGTTACAGAAGCTGAGCTTTCCCCTAATAAACTAAGGAGAACATGAATTAGGAGAAGATGGTGGCCTCATTTCTGCTTCACATTTCTGTGCTTTAAGTTTCCTTATCTGTGAAATAAGAAGGGTAACTGATATCCTTTCTGGCTGCAAACTTCTATGATTCGTTGTTATTCTCCTTCCCACGAGACTTACCCAAGCCCACCCTAATAAGCACTCCGCTTCCTCCAGCTTGCTTTTCCTGGGCCTTGTCAAGGTCTGCTCCATAGCTTTCATTTACACTGGTAACAGCTTTTTATCTCAACTTGGAGCTTGTGTCATTTACTGAGGATCAAAGCCTTAAGACAGAGTTAGTATCTGAAGGTTCAGGTACCAACTGGAATTGATGAGATTTTAGAAAGGCAAGGACTCCATGAAATTATTCTAGTGAAATAGAACCTTTAAGTTAAGGTCTGTTTGTATTAAAGACATAAACATGCTGTAAATTTGTAATAACTATTTTCCAACAGGCTAAAATCTATCCCAAGTACTTCAAATTGCATCCCCTTTGTCTATTTATTTTTAACCAGTAAAGGATCTATCCTCAAGGACCTATGATCACATAATGATTTTTGTCACTTTTGGCTACCCCAATATTTATTTACCTTCAGCAGCCCTACAAATAATCAACGTTCTCCCAGGTAAAACATCTCTTCTCCCTATTTCTACAATTACTCTTATGTCCCTAAGTCATTTTCTCTCCCTTTCTGCCTCCTCCTTAGCTCATAAATAGTGCCTGTTAGAAAGAGAACTGCTAATATGACTTTCATATCTGTATCTCTTGGAGTCCAGTATCTGTTTTTATAGGCTTGGGCTTCCAATTCTTACTGGCACAGGAAATACTCACTACGATATTTTCTATCACTATTACCTACCAAGCCATCAGCTATCACCTTAAAGTTCTCACTGCATCTTGGGTATCAATTTGTATAAAGACCTTATCAACCAAAGCTGCATTTCTGGCTTCCACAAGCTCTGTGAGTCCATGAGCTACACAAATGTTCTTCAGTTTCACTAACTGTATACATACCTCCCACTGTACACCAATTATTTCTTCAATTTCCAAAGAGTCCAATAACGCTCCAGGAACAACTGAAGCCCTTTTTAAGTTCTTACCAATCAACATACAGCTCCCAAGATATAAATATCACACACACTTGAATTGCTTTGAAATTTTCTAAGCCTGCTAAATTCACCTTTGTCCCTAAGAGCTAAAAGTAAAATTCTAAAAGATACAAATATTAATCATTGCAAGTTCTTAATTAAATACCTAGTCTAAAAATATTATATAAACTTAAGTCAAATTAAAGTCTAAAAGTTTATTGGAAACCTCAAGTAAAAAGGATTATTTACCTCCAGCAGTGGTATTCTTATATTTGAGAATTTTATTTTTACCTGCTTCCAAATTATCTTTGCCTTTATACAAGCTGCATGTGTTTTTTACATGATTTTCCCTAAAGTTACTGAGCGTAGGTATCAATATCTTTGAGTTAAAGCAGCAACTCAACTAAAAGCCCTGAAGACATAAACATTCAAAACACAATGTCAGGGAATACATTCAAGAAACATTTCATAAGTAAAAAGCAGAAGTATACTGAGATGGCACAAATGATATGCATGACACATCTATGCTTTAATAGTTACTAAATATGAAAGTATTCGTTTCTAAACTAATTGCTTGCTTTTAAAATGAAAATTACATATACATGGTAAAAAAAATTTTAACATCAAAAAATAAAGAAAAGTAGGAATTTCTCCTATTGCAGATCCATATTACTTCCCATTTTTCTTCTATCATTTTGGAAAAATAGTATGTATATACAAACATGTAATATGTATTAGGTATTCATAATTTTTAGATAAATGGAAATATACTATATGTACTGTCTATGCTTTTCTTTCCCACTTAATTATATGCTTTTGAGACTATTCTATGTTAGCACATGTAAACCTAGCTTACATGTTTTTGAAAAGTTTGAGTAATTTTCTAAGTCAGTCATTTTGATGATCATTCAGTTTTTTTCCCTAGTCTTTTCATTCTCTGCAAATAAGTTTTTGTACAAATGTGCACAAACAAGTAAAACTTCTGAGGCAAAGGGCATGTGTATTTGAAATTTTGAAAGACATCCAAATTGCTTTCAAAAGAGACTGCTGTATATTTGATTTAAAAAACATATCATGGCATTTGTAAAGACTAAAAACAGCCCATTAAAATAAATATACAGATAAAAGTAAATAAAAGAACTTAACAGAGTGTCCTCCAGGATATGAACCAATCTGGATATGTATAAGCCTCTAAAGACATACTTTCTTCGAAGAATTCTATAGACTCCCCTTGAAATTACATATTTCAGATTTTATAAATCAATGTTATTTTTATAGATCAATGTAAATAAGGTATTCAAAACAACATCATGCAAATGTTATCAGTAATCCAAACCTAATGACATTATGTGCAGAAAAGAAATCATAATTTTATAGCTCTCTAATATCTTTACACATTTTAGTAAATCATTATTTTTTTGGCCTTTCAATGAGTAATTAGAAAATTGGGTGTTAAATGAAAAGGACATATCTAAAATCTACATTTCTGCTAAATTCAATCACAGAAAAAAGTGAACTTTCTTCATTAGGGTATTTTTCAAAACAAAAAACAAAGATGGGATAGTCCCTTGTCAATCAGAATTTTGAGGTAACATGTTTTTCTCTTTATATGCCAAATATTTAGAAGCCCCTGTTCAGCTCAGTTTCCTTAATCACCAAATGCAAGATGTTCCTATAATTACTGCTCTCTTTACTGCAAATAGGAGGTAGGTCTGTGGAACAGCGCAGAGGACAGACTGACGTGTCCTCCTTCAACACGTAACCCAGGAAACCATGCCCTCAAACTTGGGACAACTTAAGAAAAGGCCAGACAGTGACACAGATACTTTCCAGATATCTAGAAGAATGAAACAAAGGAAAAGCCTAGCCACAGGAGCAAAGCAGTTAGTTGGAAATTTTTTAAGACGTAAAACAAAGCTCAAGACTGCAACGTGTGTATTGAATCAGTACAGTACATGAAAGGGGAACAAGGTTTTCACCTCCCTTTGCCTTCAAGAACTATATATACTGTGATAATAATATTTTATGTACAAAGCAATTTAAATTGGTATCCCCACATCTCTGTTTTCTATGAGCCAATGATCTTGCCATTTGTGATTTCACTAATTGGTATACTTTTCAAGGAGATAATAACTCTGACTTTGGTGAGGGATTAGTGTATTGTGATAGATCAAATGTGAAGAGATATCATTTACATTCATTGCCAGGGTAAACAAAAACTGTTACTCTGAACATTACTGAGCTGTACAAATGTGAAGCTGAAAATGTCCTGTTTGGTAGGATGATTCTGTAAACAGACATACATGGAGTGAAAAGCAAAGCACACTGGTAATGCAGTCACAATTTACTTAGAAGACAGGTGAGAAACAGCAAGTGAAAATCTGTAAATGATTAGCAGCCTTGAGGACTGCAAGCTGCTCTGGGAAGCCCATAGAAATGTTCCACATAAGTGCTATATTTAAACATCCTGCAATATATTGCTATAAAATAGTATTACAGCATCTTGTTAGTAGTGCTGTTTTAATTGCAGGCTTACATATTACTGGTACTGTTTAGCGCCAACACTAGTAAATGTGAAAATTGCAAAAGGTTTAAAAATGGTTAGCTGTTGCCTAAATTTTCATCCAAAGCCATTAGAAAAGATAAACAGAAATTCATACCATTTTACTGTGGGAAAGAAATATAAAGCTATGCTCTGAAACTAGAACAAAAAGTTAAATTAGGGAAGTATTTGGCTTCCCAGGTGGGGCTAGTGATAAAGAACCTGCCTGCCAATGCAGGAGACATAAGAGATGCTGGTTTGATCCCTGGGTTGGGAAGATCCCTGGGAGGAGGGCATGAACCCACTCCAGTACTCTTGCCTGGAGAATCCCAACAACAGAGGGACCTGGCGGGCTACAGTCCACGGACCGCAAAGAGTCGGACAGGACTGAAGCGATTTAGCACGCCTGCAGGGAAATAGCAGGCTTCTGGACTAAATTTTTACATAACATAGAGCCTGAGGGTCATCTACATACAGCAAATTCAATCTCTTAATTTAATGATAAGTGTACTCAGACTGGGATATTAAGTGATTTTCCCAAGATTAATAGGTAAACTAGTGGAATTCTGTTTTCTTAATCTATAGCTCACGGGTATTTCACAAGAGCAATACTGTATCTTGCTCATTTTTGTAGTTTGCTTTACGCATGGAAGAAGTTACACTAGCCTAGGTCCTAGCACCCTCCAGGACACTCTAGGAAGACTTTCTAATAGTCAGCAATGGCAATATGGAAAATTAGATTAAATATCAGATGGGGAGTAAAACCCTGGCTTTGTCGGTAACTAGCTATCACATTTGGCAAGCACTTAACCTCACTGGATCCCAATTTTCTCATTTTTAAGGAGTAAGTCAATAGTAAGAGGTAAACCCTAACTTTAAGTTCTAACATTTTATAAATGTGGTCAGTTTGTCAAAAAAGAAAAAAAAAATACCGTATTTTTGTGAAGCAGCAAGCCTTTGTCAGGACAACTTTGGAGTTTACCTTCAGCTTTATGCAAATACTTCCCTTCTTTAGCTAGGGTACCATCTAGTGGACGTTTGGTTGACTTGACAGTTAACAGCAATAAGAACTTCAATTTACGAAAGTGCTAATAAGAACTATTTATTCATTTTCAAAAAACCAAAGGAGTGGAAGGACATTAAAAGATCATACTGATCATTCTCCCTGCCTCCAGAATGGGTCACAATGATTATCGTTGACATATACGAATCTATCTTCTTATTACTAAAGTGACTGTGGGCCATTTAGGAGTAAGCTAGAAGAACAATGACTTCAAGAAGCTGATATTACCTATGGAACGGGAAAGAATATGCAAATCATATATCACAGAGTTTAATATCCAGACTATGTAAATAACTCTTAAAACACAACAACATAAAAAAAAACCTGATTCAGAAGAACTGAAAGACATTTCTCCATAGACACACAAATAAACACATAAAAAGATGCTCAACATCACTAATCATTAGGGAAATCAAAATCACAGTGAGATACTACTTCATATCTACTAGGATTATTTTTATAAAAAACAAAACCAAACCCAAAATAATAACTGTTGGGCAAGGACCTAGTAACATTTGAATCCTTATACTTGAATAAAAATACTCAAGCCATTATGAAAAACAGTATGACAGTTTCTCAAAAAATTACAAACAGAAATACTATATAATCCAACAATCCACTTTCGGGAAGAAGAAAGAATTGAAAGCAGTAACTCAAAGCAAGAACCTGAATAGAATATTTATATATCCATTTCATACTTTGGCCATCTGATACAAAGAGCTGACTCACAGAAAAGACCTACATGCTGGGAAAGATTGAGGGTAGGAGGAGAAGGGGACAGAAGATGAGACGGTTGGATGGCATCATCGACTCAATGGACAAGAGTTTGAGCAAATTCCAAGAGAGGACAGGGAAGACTGGCATGCTGTAGTCCCTGGTGTTGCAAAGAGCTGGACACAACTGAATGACTAAACAACAAACACCCAATTCATCGTAGCATTATTCGAATGGCCAAAAAGCAGAAGCAACCTAAATGTTAACTGATGGCTGAACAGATAAATAAAATGTGGTGCATACATTCAGTGGCTTCCCTGGTGGCTCAGTTGGTAAAGCGTCTGCCTGCAATGCGGGAGACCTGACTTTGATCCCTGGGTTGGGAAGATCCCCTGGAGAAGGAAATGGCAACCCACTCCAGTATTCTTGCCTGGAGAATTCCATGGACAGAGGAGCCTGGTGGGTTATAGTCCAAGGGGTCATACATACAGTGAAGTATTATTCAGCCTCAAAATGGAAGGAAACTGTGATACATACTACATGGATGATCCTTGAAGACATTATGCTAAGCAAAATATGTCAGTCAAAAAAGGACAAATAATGTATGATTCAACTTATGAAATGGGCTTCACTGATAGCTCAGTTGGTAAAGAATCTGCCTGCAATGCAGGAGACCCCAGTTTGATTCCTGGGTTGGAAAGATACCCTGGAGAAGGGGTAGGCTACCCACTTCAATATTTGGGGGCTTCCGTTGTGGCTCAGCTGGTAAAGAATCCGCCTGCAATGCAGGAGACCTGGGATCAATCCCTGGGTTGGGTAGATCCCCTGGAGAAGGGAAAGGCTACCCACTCCAATATTCTGGCCTGGAGAAGTCCATGGACTACAGTCCATGGGGCTGCAAAGAGTCGGACACAACTGAGCGACTTTCAATTTCAGTTTCACTTATGAAATACCAAGAGTAGTCAAATTTCTAAGGACAAAAAGTAGAACAGTAGTCAGGGGTGGGGTGGGGGAGGGGAAGCAGAGAGTTAATACTTAATGGGTTCAGCTTGTTTACAAAGAAAAAATTCTGGAGAAGGATGGTGGACTGATGGCTGTACAACAGTGTGAATGTTCTTAATACCACTGAACTATACACCTAAAAAGTGGGAAATTATATGTAAAAAAAATTGGTATCAGTAAGAAGCAAAAAGTGAAGACTGTTTTTAAAGAAAAACTCTTGTTTCCTTAAAACTTTATTTTTAAACTCTCCTAGTTCTTTTATCATTAACTCAAAATATATACGAGAGAGTGAATTTTTCTTGATAACTGTTGGAACACTTTCAAAAGAGGAAGGTATACTTCTAAGAATTTGGGAGAAAGAAAACAACCATCATTGTCCCTTGTGAAAGCGTTAGTCGCTCAGTCGTGTCTGACTCTTTGTGACCCCACGGACTGTAGCCTGCCAGGTTTCTCTGTCTGTGAAGTTATCCAGGCAAGAATACCAAAGAATACTAGAGTTGGTTGCCATTCCCTTCTCCAGGGGCTCCTCCTGACCCAAGGATCGAACCCGGGTCTCCAGCACTGCAGGCAGATTCTTTACCGTCTGAGCCACCAGGGAAGTCAGTCCCTTGTGACTGTTGACTAATAAATAGGGCATATTTGATGAGACTTCCGAGTGTCTCTGACTTTCTCTGAGTGTGATCCAGAAGGAAGTGGTTGTTGTTAACTGCACAAACACTCGGTTTCAGGCAGGGTTCAGCACCAGGGGCACACAGACCATGACACTCAGATGCCAGGGTGCTGGTTATGTGGTTTTGCTGCCATGGTCTGCAGCCCAAGGGAGGAGGGGTTGTAAGCTAGCGACAGCTGGAACGGTTTCTGCTGGAGCGGACCAGCACTCCATAAAGAGTGACTGCCTCTATGTGATACCCTGTGCTCTCATTTTCAGTGAGGTGGCTGCATGCGGCCCATGGCAGGGGCAGTTTACAAAAAATGGCTGTCCTTAGCAAAAATTAATTAACTTTAGGTTCTGGTAAGGCCTTTCCAGTGCCTTTCCCTTCTGAAATACTCTCTGTGCTCCTGTACTTCATCTTTCTCTATAAAATCTACCTTTGGGAAGGGATCTTGGGCAATTGACATAGCCCTAATATATAATGCCAGGGGAAGCCTGATGTGTGTTGCCATTTTAATGAGGTCTTACACAGGCCAAATGTAGGGACCTCTAACTCTGGAATCCTTGATTCAGTGAGCTGGCAAGGGGATGAACTAGGGGAAAGGTATGGTGGTTCCCTGGGTTCCTTTAAAGCTGTGTTTTCCAACCTCAGCCCTATTGACATTTGGGGCAGGATAATTCTTCGTGCTGAGGGGCTGTCCTCTGCATTGCAGGATGTTGAGCAGAACCCTGACCTTTTCCACTTAGACGCCAGTGGTACTCCTCTAACTGTGAGACCTAAAAACGTCTCTAACATTGGCAAATGTTCCCTGGGGAGCAAAGAGTCTCCCCCGCAACCCTGTCGTACTGCCACTGCTGTAAATGTACCATGTAGGTGGTCAGCTGCTCTACCAATAGGCATCACTAGCTATTCTTGCCAAGGAACTTATAAGCTCCCTAAGGAATTCAGATCTACACAGAAACTATTAGAAAATGACACACACCAGAATACAGGATTAATTGCTCAAAAGTGAAACAATGACAGTAACTCTTGTCAGATTTCCACAAGGGCCTTCCAGTACAATTTGATAAAATGGAATGAGAATATTAATGTCTAAGGAGAAGTCTCTCCTTTTAAGATGACAAAACTGCTTAAAGGAGAAAGAACAATATAGATCTCAAATTGGACTATTTTCATGAGATCTCATGTGCAAAACCTTCCACCTTCTTCACCCCCCTTCAACCCATCGTGAATATTTAATCAAAACTACGAAGATTTGAAGTAACAATCCCCCCTGCCCTCCATCTGGCTCCTTCTGGAAGTGAATAAGCCCTACAATATCCTCTAATGCAGATAATTCATGTTTTAATGTTTTGAGGCTGCACCTTTTGTTTTTAATTAATTTGGCTGCATTGGGTCTTAGATGTGGCACATGGGATCTTTGCTACGGTGCTCAGGCTTAGCTGCCCTGTGGCATGTGGAATCGTGGTTTTCCAACCAGGGATGGAACCCACTTCCCCAGCATTGCAAGGTGGATTTTTAATCACCAGGGAAGTCCTGAGGTTATAGCTTTTGAAAAAAGGGCCTGTGTTGCCCTGGAAGGCAGGAAGAAAAGCTGGCCTTTGTTCCTTGTACCCCACTGGAGTAGCACCGTACATTATACCACTCAACAGGAACAAATCTCCACCCAACACAGCAAGGGGAAAGAAGAAACTGCAAACTCCCCTCAGCCTTCACACAGCCATCCCCAGGCAGGTGTGTCTGTGCTAAATTGCTTCAGTCATGTTGCAGGCATAAGGTACAATAAGAATGTCTGAGTTTCTTATCTACACAGACTGTTATACTCTCTCAAAAGAAGAACACCAACTGTAATAATTCCGAACAGAATTACCTTTTTTCAAAGAAAACAGACTCTTAATGGAGGGTTGTATACTTGATTAATGAAATAGTGATGACCACTAGCTTTTCTCCTAGTAATGATGCAAAGAAAGGCAATGCCAAAGAATGCTTAAACTACCGCACAATTGCACTCATCTCACACGCTAGTAAAGTAATGCTCAAAATTCTCCAAGCCAGGCTTTGGCAGTACGTGAACCATGAACTTCGAGATGTTCAAGCTGGTTTTAGAAAAGGCAGAGGAACCAGAGATCAAATTGCCAACATCGGGTGGATCATTGAAAAAGCAAGAGAGTTCCAGAAAAACATCTATTTCTGCTTTATTGACTATGCCAAAGCCTTTGACTGTGTGGATCACAAGAAACTGGAAAATTCTGAAAGAGACGATAATACCAGACCACCTGACCTGCCTCTTGAGAAACCTATATGCAGGTCAGAAAGCAACAGTTAGAACTGGACATGGAACAACAGACTGGTTCCAAATAGGAAAAGGAGTATGTCTAGGCTGTATGTTGTCACCCTGCTTATTTAACTTATATGCAGAGTACATCATGAGTAACGCTGGGCTGGAAGAAACCCAAGCTGGAATCAAGATTGCCAGGAGAAATATCAATAACCTCAGATATGCAGATGACACCATCCTTATAGCAGAAAGTGAAGAGGAACTAAAAATCCTCTTGATGAAAGTGAAAGTGGAGAGTAAAAAAGTTGGCTTAAAGCTCAACATTCAGAAAACAAAGATTATGGCATCCGGTCCTATCACTTCATGGGAAATAGATGGGGAAACAGTGTCAGACTTTATTTTTGGGGGCTCCAAAATCACTGCAGATGGTGACTGCAGCTATGAAATTAAAAGACTCTTACTCCTTGGAAGGAAAGTTATGACCAACCTAGATAGCATATTCAAAAGCAGAGACATTACTTTGCCAACAAGGGTCCGTCTAGTCAAGGCTATGGTTTTTCCAGTGGTCATGTATGGATGTGAGAGTTGGACAGTGAAGAAAGCTGAGTGCTGAAGAATTGATGCTTTTGATCTGTGGTGTTGGAGAAGACTCCTGAGAGTCCCTTAGACTGCAAGGAAATCCAACCAGTCCATTCTAAAGGAGATCAGTCCTGGGTGTTCGTTGGAAGGAATGATGCTAAAGCTGAAACTCCAGTACTTGGGCCACCTCATGCGAAGAGTTGACTCACTGGAAAAGACCCTGATACTGGGAGGGATTGGGGGCAGGAGAAGAAGGGGACGACAGAGGATGAGATGGCTGGATGGCATCACCGACTCGATGGACAGGTTTGGATAGACTGAGAGTTGGTGATGGACAGGGAGGCCTGGTGTGCTGCGGTTCATGGGGTCGCAAAGAGTCAGACACGACTGAGCGACTGAACTGACCTGAATGTTAATTTCAGTTTATTATGTATATCATTCAACAAGATTAGGTTTCAAATTTATCTTCAGTTAAGGTTTAAAAGGTACTCTCTCAAGAGAAGAAAGACAATGATCATGTCTAACAATGAACATTCATTCAGGTCTGATCATGAATGATGATCAGACAACTAGAGCATTCAACTACCCTGGAAGGCAGGGAGCAAAGATGGCCTCTGTTCCTTGTACTGCACTGGTGTAGCACCCTACGTCACACCACTCAACAAGAACAAATCCGCCACACAACACAGCAAGAGCAGGGAAGAAACTGCAAACTCTCCTTGACTTTCACACAGCCATCCCCAGGCAGGTATAAGGTCCAATAAGAATGTATGAGGTTTATTCAACTAGATGTTGGTTCATTTATAATCTGCTTGTTGCCTCGAGGATTTGTAGAAAGGCAGGTAAACACTTCACTTCATGTGCCAAGACCCCAAAAACACAATCTCAAATGAAACCAGAGACCAGAGCCTGCCTGACTCAAAAAAACAAAAACAAAAACAAAAAAAACCAGGGAACTCATTATTAGTGTCAACAACAGGCTTTTGTCAGAAAAGACCTCCTCCCCCTGGTTCTTTTCTCTGTCTTTCCCTTTGGAAGAGCTCACTTCTGTGTGAGGTAGTGTCTGAAATTCCAACCTGTGAATCATTGAGCTGATGGCTCAAACCGCACTAAATTCCTGCTCCAACTTCAGGAAGTTTTTGGCTTTTGGCTTTTAGGAGATTTTCCTTTTGGTTTGACAAATTCCAGAGCAAGACCTCAGGCAAGACCTTCCTTCTCAGTAGGAAAGCAACTTAAGGCATGGAACCTCTGGTCACTGTAGTGAATCTGAATCAAAACAAAAGATTATATATGTTTTATATCTGTGCCAGTGGGACTCTTTACTGGGCACTGGGCAATCTGGACATTCAATCACAAAGCAAAGGGAGAACTTTTAAGATTTTTATTTTTCAGGTTATGAAAAATAAAACATGCTTCACCCATTTCCTATACTGTTTTTAATTACTGGGGGTTTTCTTGGCAGGGAAGTGTTAGCAGTGGACTGGGTCTAGCCATTAACCTAGTTTCATGGACAATCGTAAGATGAGCCGAGAAGTACTCTGGTACAGGAACACTACCTGTTAAAAACTCAGTTTAATGAATACACAGCATGTGTGAAAGACCTTTTAAATCTGATGCTGTCTCTTTCTTTTTAGTAAGTTGACAGCCTGCGTAAAGGATGCAGGGCCAGTGAAAGGATGGGGAGAAATAGGGCATACATTAAACATAAGCTTGGGCTGCCACAGATTCAAGGATTAGCTTAGCCTGAGTTTGTTGAGCATGTCAGCCTGGCACCACTGGGGAAGTGAGGCAGGAAACCAGCTGCTAATTATGGTATGCATCAACATGCTGAAAATTAATCAGAAAGAGCATGTTTCGTGTCATTATTTTTTTTAGAAAATGAAAACTAAGAGGCACCAGGTGAAATTAAACAGAGAATTAAAGATATATTCCTCTTGTCAGTATCACATGCCCATGAGCACAAGTGAGCGGGAAGGACATCTACAATCTTCTGGGAGGGACAAAACTGACTCCAACTACTGATCCCTCTGATGCAGTGTTTAGTGGACGGGACTGGCTACCTCATTTGCAGGGCCCAGTGCAAAACAAAGAATGTGTGGCCCACATTCAGAAACAAATATGGTGACATCAGAGCATTAAACCAAAAGTGAGGCCCTGTGTGACTGCATGTGCTTGAACAACCTGGGAAGCTGGTCCCGTCTCTGGAAGAGATTCTGTAAGTTAAAACATACAAACCGAATAGAATTTACAGTTGCAGCACTTTCTGAGAGTTTTACCTTAAACTGAGCCACAGGAAAAAAAACTGTCCCCAGACACTCAAACCAAAAACAACACCCAAACCCAACTCTGTTAACCGGCAGGTTGGGAGGCAACTATTTCCCACATGCCTACTTCAAACTTGCTGTTCTTCCTAATGGAGACGAAGATCCTAGCAACAAGCAGACCACCTTCCCACAGAGGACAATGACTCGCCAGTGAAGAACATTATGCAATGCAGACCTGGAATCCTTCTAAACTCCAATCTAAAGTTTACACTGCACTTGGTCCAAACACACACACACACACACACACAGATACAACAGAAACTGAAGTTTCATGAAACAATCATTCTCCTGACTGTGACATTCTTTGACAGCTTCTATACAATTTCATTTAAATTTCTCTTTAAAAATAAAATATTATTTTTTAATGAGACTGCTCAAGACTCACCATATGGAATTCACAACTCAGTAACAGTTCCAACTCACTGTACTGAAATCACAATTTGGAAGCACTGTTACAGTGGCTACTGTTTTCCTCTTTTTCCTGCCAGGTGTGTTCTCTTCCACACGCCCCAGTCTTTTGGAAATCCAATCTGCCTGTGACCACTAGGTCAGTGTATCAGCCCCTCCTTGAGATTTTCAGTTCTAGCTGGAGTGGAAACTCCATTTTCTGTTGGGTTGCTAAGCTGGGAAGATGTGATTTGGGGTTGTTTGAGGAGGAGAAAAGAGAGATTACCAACTAAATTCCTGGCTCAAGGAACCTGGAAGGCAGCTTCCCAGCTGCATGAACCACTATGTGCTTGAGTAAGTTTGTGAGAATTTCTCTCTTTAATTCCAAAGTACTAACATAAACACTATGATAAGCAAAACATGTAAGCAGATAACAAGTTATGAATATGAATAGCTGTATCTTAAAAGCATATTGACTTCAGCTCCTTTATTAATGCATATTAAAAAACCCTTTCCTTCTGTTCTTAAAGGAATTTTCTTTAAAAAAAAAACTGGCTTCCTTTTTTAGCATTTGCACAAATAACATTTTTTATCATGTTTCTATCTTATTGAACAAATATTAATTAGGTCTATTACTCTAGCTATAAGGCATAAATGTCAAATTAGAGTTCTTTTAAAGAACTCATCTCTACTGAATTAGCCACAGATGCTGATGTTTAGAAATGAAACTTATAACAGCATTTCTTTCACCATTAAAATTATCAATAATATGAATCATCATTTGCAAAATGGACAGCTATGTGCTCCAATTAGTCTACATATTATTTATTTTAATAATCCTCATAACACTGAGACAAGGAGCATCCTTATTTTGTGCATTAAAAGGGAGGCACAGGGATACTAATGTACTTTGGCTATACTTTAATATAAAATGAAAAGGTAAAAAAAAAAATTACACAGCTTGAAATGGGTGTAGCTGCAATTCAAACCAGGACTCTTTTTACTTCCTACTTTCCTGTTGCCTCTTAAAGTACTGTCTTCTAATGTTCCTAAGAAGAAATCTCTGTTCCCTTATTCTTTTTTGAAAGTGACAATTCACATCACATGAACTGGCAATTCAAAAAATAAAATATTGCTCTCATTCATTTCATCACTTCATTGATAAAAACATACTAGTGATGTCACTGTAGCAGATTTAACTAAGGCAGCACAAAAAATGTAAACAATGATGGCTATTCTTGCCTCAGACAGAGTCTTAATCTAATCTCTTTGAAGAAAATTTCATGCAATCCGGACCTCCTATTAAATACTGAGTCTGGAATTCCATCAAATGTGCTATTTTTCTGGAGAAAATAATCCATCACAACATTGTATAAAACTGTAAATAATTGAGAACAACTAAATTATCCCAAAGTAGAAGACTGGTGAAACAAATCAGACCGCATCTTAAAAAAATACTATTTTAGATACTAAAAATGGTATTATGGATGTATAATTAATACCAAATAGAAAGTTGTTCATTATATATTGATGTAAAAAATAAATTCAAAATAACATTATTTTAAAAATAATTTTAATGATTTATTACATTTTAATTATTATTTTAATATTTAATGATTAAATTATTTAAATACACTTTTAATGCATCTGATTTTGATGATATAGTACAGGTGTTTTTATTGATGCATACAAAATATCTGGAAGGTTAATGTGAAACTGTTAGTGGGGATTATCTCTGAATGGTTGGATTAAGGCCAATTTTGTTTTTATGTGTCATTTATTTTACTCATCTGCATTTTCTGATGTTTTCCATGAACATATATATTATGTGAATTAAGAAACTAGATATTTTAAAAGTTTAAGAAATCTTATTTTTTAAGCTTATGGATTAAATGCGGTTAAATTTAAAAAAAAATTTTTTTTAAAGCTTTTTAGTCTGCTTTTTCTTTTCCTAATTGTTTTAAGAAGCATAAAGTGGAGGTGTGAGTGAATAGAGAAATAAGTACAAATGGCTAGTCAAAGAAGCTTAGCCATATTAGAAAACATCCATTTTCTGTCAATTTGCTGAAAATGTCTTCAAAACTGAGACAGCCTTTAGAGATAATGCAAATTAAGGAGTTCACTGAAGTAAGGGAGAGAGTTTTATGAGGCTAGGATTTATCTCAATATTTGTTTGTTCATCTTAGATGGAGCAAATGCAGAGGGTTTAAAGCTCAAAACAAATAAAAGCTCTACCTTTGCAGATGCTTAAAATGCTGTGAACTGGAGGAATCTGGACCATGTTAGTGGCTTCCCAGGTGGCTCAGTGGTAAAGAATCTGTCTATCAAGGTAGGAGACAAGTGTTTGACTCCTGAGTTAGGAAGATACCATGGAGGAGGAAATGGCAATCCACTCCAGTAATCCTGCTGGAAAAATCCCATGGACAGAGAAGTCTGGCGGGCTACAGGCCTTGGGGTCACAAAGAGTCAGATACAACTGAGCCATTGAGCATGAAAGCATAAATCTCCAGCAGTAGAATTACTGGATCAAAGGGTATAACCACCTCAAAGGGTTTTACATATTACCATACAACTGGCAGACTGTACAAATTTATCCTTCTACCAGCAGTATAGGGCTTCCCTGGTGGTTCAGACAGTAAAGAATGTGCCTGTGATGCAGGAGACCTGGGTTTGATGCCTATGTCAGGAAGATCCCCTGGAGAAGGGAATGGCCACTCACTGCAGTATTGTTGCCTGGAGAATTCTATGGACAGAGGAGTCTGGTGGGCGACAGTCCATGGGGTTGCAAAGAGTTGGACACGACTGAGTGACTATCAATTTCACCAGCAGTATGTAAGAATGTCTGTTTCCCTACATCTCTGTCTTTTTAATCACTGCCATTCTAATTGGTTAAAAAAGACACTTTCACATATTGCCTGTATTTCTGTGATTATAGAAGGATCAAATTTACCTTTAAAAATCAACTTAGAGAAACACATACAGAGGAAGGAGGAAGAACCTCCACAACTCCACCCTTCCGCAAAAGAAATGAAGTGGCACACGCTGTCAGTATCAGTAATTCTAAACCTCTGAAAATTAATCAAAGGCTTGCTACGATCTAAAGAGAAATTACTTAAGAAAAACTGAACTGGGTGAGAACAGAGTTTTGTGGCATTTTAACTTCTGCTATTCCCACCCCTCTTCCCAGCTCTACGGTAGTCCTGAAAATTAACAAGTCTCCCAGCCTCAGCAGCTGTAAAAACCAGCAATAATATTAAATTTAAACGAACTAACACTCCAATAGGCATACTGGCAGAATGGGAAAAAGAATACAATCCAACCATATCCTGGCTACAAGAGATTTACTTTAGATTCAGACACAAAAGGTTTAAAAATGAAAAGATAGAAAAAGACATACTACACAAAAGTAATCAAAAAAGAGTTGAGGTGACCACACTAGTATGGGACAAAATAGACTTTAAGACAAAAAATTGTTACTAGAGACAAAATGGGACATTTTATAATGATAAAGGTTAAATTCATCAAGAAACTCTAACAAGTATAAACACATAATGCCGAAACGTAAAGTTGCAAATACATGAAGCAAAAACTGACAAAACTGAAAGGAGAAAGACAATGGAAGAGTTTAAAAACTTCAAAACTTCACTTTCAATAATGGATAGAACAACTAGGCAGAAGATGAACAAATAGAAAGGAGACTTGAAAAACACAAAAACCAACTAGAACCAACACATATGCCCAGACACAACAACAGAATTCACATTCTTCTCAAACGTTCAGATGGCAATACTCTCCTGATTGAAAGACATCTTAAACATCATCCCTATCAAATCCCAGCTGGATTGTTTTTTCAAGAAATGGATAAGCTAACCCTAAAATTTATATGGAAAGACCCAGAATAAGGCCTTTGCATTAAGGAAAGGCCTTTCCTTAACCATATTTAAAAATTAACTCTTATGGATCAAAAATTAAAATGTAAATGCTAAACGCTCACTTTTTTTAGAGGGAAACATAGGGGTAAATTTTCATAACCTTAAATTATATTTCTTCCATATAATACCTCAGCAGAAGCAATTAAAGAGAAATTGTTGTTTAGTTGCTAAGTTGTCTGACCTCATGGACTGTATAGCCCACTAGGCTCCTGTCCATGGGATTTCCCAGGCAAGAATAGTGGAGTGTGTTGCCATTTCCTTCTTCAGGAGATCTTCCCAATCCAGGCATCGAACCCATGCTTCTTGCACTGGCAGGAAGATACTTTACCACTGGCCATCAGGGAAGCCAAAGAGAAATTAGATTTCATTAAAATTAAAAATTTTTGTTCGTCAAAGGACATTTTCAAGAAGGTGAAAAGATCATCCAGAGAATGGGAGAATATATTTGTAAATTATATTTCTGATAAAAGCTTGAAAAGTGAATGTGAAAGCCATGTGCTACTCTTTGCAACCCCATGGACATGGGATTTCCCAGGCAAACAAACTGGAGTGGGTTGCCATTTCCTTCTCCAGGGGATCTT
This sequence comes from Oryx dammah, assembly GCF_014754425.2. Lineage (NCBI taxonomy): Eukaryota > Metazoa > Chordata > Mammalia > Artiodactyla > Bovidae > Oryx > Oryx dammah. Next base: position 52,975,200 of record NW_024070185.1, read on the forward strand.
GACCACCCAGGGATCAAACCTGGGTCTCCTGCATTCCAGGCAGATTCTTTACCATCTGAGCCACCAGGGAAGCCCAGTGAAAGCTTAGAATGTACTATATATAAAGAATTCTTACAACCTAACAATAAAAAGACAAAAAAGCCTATTTAAAATGGGCAAAATTTGGATAGATACTTGTCACAAAAAGATACAAATGGCCAGTAAACAAATAAAAATGTTATTGGTCATTGAGGACATCAAAACTACAATAAGATATCATTTTATAACCAACAGGATGGCTAAAATTTTTAAAAAAGCAGACAATAACAAGTGTTGGCTAGGATATGGAGAAGTTAGAACTTTAATACTGGTAAAGTAATACTGGTAAACTTTAATACTCGTAGGATTACAAAGTGGTACAGTTACAATGAGAACAGTCAGGTAATTCTTCAAATGCAACCACAGAATTACCAAACAACCCAGAAATTTTACTCCTAGGAGTATCCAAAAGAAGGGAAAATACATGTCCAAAGAAAAAAGTGTACACAAATGGTCATAGCAGCATTATTTGTAACAATAATAAGTGTATCAACCCAAATGGCCATGCAGTGGAATATTATATGGCAATGAAGAGGCACTAAAATACGTTACCACATTATATGATTTCATTTGCATGACTGTTCAGAATAGGCGAATCCATAGAGACAGAAAGTAGATTAGTGGTTGCCTAAAGGTAGGGAGTGGAAGGAAGAGGGAATGACAGATGATCATGAAAGAGTTTCACTCTGGATGGTTAAAATACCCTGAAATAACAGAGTAGTGACTTCCTGTTTCTAGTCTAGCATGTAGGGAGCTTGGAAGTTGCCACTCCATCCTAACAAAGAAAAAGGTGAACAAAAGTTAAGATCAATTACTCTTTTCAAATCCAACAGAGAAGGACGGACATAAAGCAAACCACTGTCTCCTGGAGAGACAGATTATGTGGGTACAGAATCATAACCTGCTAGAGGAGAGACCATGAGAAAAAAAATCTCTATAGGAACCAGTGCTGAGGTAGGTAAACCTAAATTGTAATTGACAAATTGCTGGAGGCTCAATGTGGACAAGACCATTATGAAAAGAACAGAGCATTCTGTTCTTCTTAACAAGGGCTGCCCTCAAGAGAAACTATTTTACCAGAATCTAAAGTATTGGGGTTTTATTAGAGCTTAACTAAGCTGGGGAAAGGAAATGGCCACTTTCAAATAATTTGAGCCATGCTATCCCATCTAACGGGGCAGGTGTATATGTTGAGGGGACAGGGAAGATATGAGAAGTATCTGCAAAGGTCATAACTTAGTAGCACAGATTTAATAAAAGACTGAGACCTCATCATAGGACTACAGAATGCTTCTCCTTCGCCATATCCGGCAACCACATTACTAACAGACCTACTTACAGAAGTTCCTTTCACCCAGTATATGTTGAACAGCTATCAAGAAAAAAATTACAAGATATATGTAGTTAGTATTAAAAGGCTAAAATTCAGTTTAAGAGAGCAAGTGTCAGAATGAGACTCAGATATGGTCGGGAATGTTGGAATTATCCAGCTGGTAATCTAAAACAACTATGATTAATATGCTACAGAAGCTAATGGATAAAGCAGACAGCACACAAGAACACGTAATAGAAGAAGAGAGATGGAAATTCTAAGAATAAAAAAGAAATGGTAGAGGTCAAAAACACTGTAAGAGAAATGAAGAGAGCATTTGATTACTAAAAAAACATGAGGAAAGAACTGCTGAGCTTAATAATATCTCAATAGAAACTTCCAAAACTGAAAAGCAAAGAGGAAAAAGACTAAAATCATTAAAGGAGCATAGCCAAGAACTGTGGGCAATGACAAGAGGTGTAACATATGCATAACGGGAATAAAAGGAGGACAGAAAGTGAGAGAGAAAAAGGAACAGGAGAAATACTTGAAGCAGTAACAACTGGGTATTTCCCCAAATTAAAGTCGGATACTGAGGGGGGTTAAAAAAAAAAAAAAGGCAAAAACAAACAGAAAAACCAGATGTAGGCATATTATATTCAAGCTGCAAAAAAGACAAAGAAAAAATCTTGGAAGAAGCCAGAGGGGGAAAAAGCTCCCATAGAGAAGCAAAGATAAGAACTGCACCTGACCATTTCTCAGAAACCATGTAAGCAAGAAGAGACAGCAGTGATATATTTAAAGTGTTGAGGTGAAAAAAAATAACCACCATAGAATTCTGTGCCCTATGAAATTATCCCTCAAAAGTGAAGGAAAAATAACACCTTTCTCAGACAAAAAGTGAGAAAACCTACTGCCAGTAGATATGCCTTGAAAGAAAAGAAATTATTTAGAAGGAAAATGATATAGGTCAGAAATTCAGATTTACGTGGAAATAGAATAAATGAAGGTCAAACAAAAACTTTTGTTTTTCTTATTCTTAATTGATCTTAATTGACTTTGAACCGTTTGCTCAAAATAATAAGAGAATAATGTATTTGACTATGAGTACTTACATATATGCCTATGTATTCTTATGTAAGTAGGAATGAATGACAGCAATGATACAAGAGATGGAAGGGAGGAATTAAGACTGTTTTGTTAAAAGTTATATATACATCCTAATGCTTTCATATAAAATATTCAATTAAACCCACAAGAGACAGAAAAGACAAAACAGGATCAAAGAATAAAGGCAATGGATAGAAAACAGTATCAAATATGGCAGATACTGATCCAACTCTTTAAATGTTATTGGTTTAAACACACCAATTTAAAAGCAGAAATTATAAAAATTGATCAAAAAAATAAGACCAATTATATGTTATCTACAAGAGAATCACTTCAAATATTCAGACACGTGTCAATTAAGGATAAATTGATGAAGATATATTTACTACACTAATACTAATCAAAATAAGCTGAACTAGCTATATTAATTTGGAGAAGGCAATGGCACCCCACTCTAGTACTCTTGCCTGGAAAATCCCATGGACGGAGGCGCCTGGTGGGCTGCAGTCCATGGGGCTGCTAAGAGTCGGACACAACTGAATGCCTTCACTTTCACTTTTCACTTTCATGCATTGCAGAAGGAAACGGCAACCCACTCCAGTGTTCTTGCCTGGAGAATCCCAGGGATGGGGGAGCCTGGTGGGCTGCCGTCTCTGGGGTCGCACAGAGTCAAACACGACTGAAGCGACTTAGCAGCAGCAGCAGCTATATTAATTTCAGACAGAGCAGACTTCAGAGAAGGATAGTTATCAGGAATAAAGAAGGACATTACATAAAGGGCTTAATTCTCCAAGAAGACATAACAATACTTTAATGTAAGTGAAAGTGAAACTGAAGTCCCTTAGTTCTGTCCAGCTCTTTGCAATCCCATGGACTGTAGCCTACCAGGCTTCTCTGTCCACAGGATTTTCTAGGCAAGGGCACTGAAGTGGGTTGCCATTTCCTTCTCCAGGGGATCTTCCCGACCCAGGAATTGAACCCGGGTCTCCCGCACTGCAGGCAGAGGCTTTACCTCTGAGCCACCAGGGAAGCCCCACTTTAATGTAAACCTGCACTTAAAATTAGAGTGTCACAATATATGAGGTAAAAACTGATATAACAACATCCTTCTATCATAAACAGACAGATTCAGCAGGCAAAAAATCAGGACATAGCTGAACTCAACAGCGCTATCAATCAACTGAATATAACTGACAGCTATTGCTGACTTCATTCAAAAACAGCAGTATAGAAACTCTACTCAAACTCACACTCAACATTAATAAGACAGACCACATTTGGGGTCATAAAACATACCTTAATATATATATAAAATGACAATATGTATGCTCTCAGACCACAAGAGAATTAGACTAGAAATCAATAGCAGAAACATGACTGGAAAATCTGAAAATATGTAGAGGTTAAAAAACATACAAAAGGGGAAAAATAAATTTTAAGATAAATTTTACAATATTTTGAACTAAATAAAAAAAATTATCACACTTAGGGGGAAATTTATAGCATCGAATGCATATATTAGAAAAGAGGAAAGATCATATAAGAGATTAGATAGAAGAAAGATCAATTATTTATGGTTCCACCTTAGAAACCTAGAAAAAAGGAGAAAATCAAATCCATAGTAAGCAGACAAAAATAAATAATAAATATCAGAGCAGAAGTCAATGACACTGAAATCAGGAAATTACCTAGTTGTTCTCCACAAACTGAATCATTGAAAAGATCACATTAGATCATAAGTAATAATAATAAATAAATAAAATTAATACACTGTTAGCCAGGTTAACTGAGGAAAAAAGAGAAGATACAAATTACTGATATCATAAATGAAAGAAGGGACATTATTACATACCTTAAGAACATTAAAAGGATAATAAAAGAATATTATAATTTCCCAAAATTTGATAATCTTCATGAAATGGATCAATTAATTTGTTGAAAGATACAATCTGCCAAAACTTATACAAGAAGAAATAGACAATCTAGATATCCAGTAAAGAAACTGAATCAACAGTTAATAATCTTCCAAACCAGAAAACAAAAAGTCCAGATGGCTTCATTAGTGAATTTTATCAAATATTTAAGGGAGAAGTTATGCCAGTTATCTGTAATCTCTTGCAGAAGACAGAAGCAGAAGAAATACTTTCTAACTTATTCCATGAAACCGCATTACTCAAATAGCAAAAGCAAAGACATTAAAAGAAAACTATACAGACCAGTATCTCTCATGAACTTAAGATGCAAATATCCTCAACAAACATTAACAAATCAAATGCAACAATGTATGAAAAGAACTGTACACACCATGTCCAGTGGGATTTATTCCATGTAGGAAAGGACAGTTCAACACCTTAAAATCAATTAATGAAATTCATCACATCAATGGGTTAAAAAAGAAAAATCACACGATCCTATTGATTGATGAAGAAAAAGCATTTGATAATATCCAACACTCATTCATGATAAAAATTCTCAGGAAAACTGGAAGTAAAAAGGAACTTCTTTGACTTAATAGAGAACATCTAAAAAAATCCTACAGCTAACCTCATGCTTAATGGTGAGAAACTAGGAGCTTTCTGGCTCAGACCAGAAACAAAGCAAGAATGTCCTCTCTCACCAATACTTTTCAACACTGTAATGGAAGGCCAGCTTAATGCAATAAGACAAGACAAGGAAATAAAGGTATATAATTTGGGAAGAAATAAAGGTTTTGTTTGTCATAGATGACTTGATAATTATACAGTATCATTTACATTAGCAGAAAAAAATGAAATACATAGGTGTAAATCTAACAAAACATGTAAAAATAAAAATTAAAAAAAATCTAACAAAACATGTACAAGATCTAGATGAAAAGAACTATAAATTTTGATGAAAAAAATCAAAAAACTAAATAAATGGAGAGCTATTTCATGTTCCCAGATAGAAAGACTCAGTAACACCAAGATATCAGTTTTTCCTTACTGATCTACAGATCCAACAACATTTCAATCAAAATCACAGCTAGTTACTTTATAGATATCAACAAACTGATTCTAGGTTTATATGGATTAATAAAAGTCCCAGAATGGACAACACAATATTGAAGAAGAACAAAGTTGGAAAACTGACAACTACCTGACTTCAAGACTTACTATAAAGCTGTCATAATCAAGATAATATTGGTGAAAGAACAGACAAACAGAAAACCCATAAACAGACCCAGGCAACTGATCTTTGACAAAGGAACAAAGGCAATAAAATGGAGAAAAGATAGTCTTTATAACAAATGTTGGTGGAATGACTGGACATCCGTTCATTTAAAAAAAAGGACTCTAAGCATAGATCTTTCACAAAAATTAACTAAAAATTGATCATAAACCTGAAAGTAAAATGCAAAACTATGAAAACATAGGATAAAATCTAGATGACTTTGGTATTGCAATGATGTTTTAAGCTATAACACCAAAGGCACAATTTATGAAAGAAATAATTGATAAACTAGACTATGTTAAGATGAAAGACTACTCTGCAAAAAACAATGTAAAAATAATAAGAAAAACTACAGACTGGGAGAAAATATATGCAAAAGATGTAAGGGATAAAGAGCATTATCCAGAATATATAAAGAACTCTTAAAATTCAATAGTAAGAAAACTAACAATGAGAAAAAAAAAATGGGCCAAATATCTAAACAAACAATTCACCAACAGATGACAAGCAAGCTTATGAAAAGATGCTCCATATCACAGGCTGTTAGGAAATGCTAATTAAAGAAATATCTCTACATACTCATTAAAATGGCCCAACTCTGGAACACTGCCAACATCCAGTGTTGGGGAGGATGTGGAGCAACAGTTTTCATAAAATGCTACTGGAGTTGCAAAATGGTATTGCAGTTTTGGAAGACAGTTTGGTAGTTTTTAAATTTTTTTAACAAAACAACATACTCTTATCATATGATCCAGTAAATTGCACTCACTGGTATTTATACAAAGGAGATGATAACTTAGGTTCACACAAAAACCTGGACATGGATGTTGATAGCAGCCTTATTCGTAACTGCCAAAACTTGGAAGCAACTAAGATGTCCTTCTGCAGGTGAACAGATTAACACACTATAGTACATCCAGACAATGGAACAGTATTCAGCACTAAAAGGAAGCCCTAAAAAGACATGGAGGAACCTTAAATGCATTTTACTAAGTAACAGGAGCCAATATGATAAGTCTACATACTGTATAATCCCAACTACATGACATTTACTGAAGACAGTGAAAAGAACAGTAGCTGCTGGCGAGCAGGCGGGAGGGAGAGAGAAAGGATGAAGAGGCAGAGCACAGAGGGTTTGAGACTAGTAAAACTGTTCTGTGTGACACCACAATGGTGAATACATGTCATTGTATCAATACATTTTTCAAAATCCATAGGCTATACAACAGAAAGAGGGAATCCTGAAGCAAACTATGGACTTTGAGTGATAATCAAGTTTCAAGGAAGGAAATTGTAACAAATGTACCATGTAACAAACTCCTTGCTAGAGGATGAAGATAATGGGAGAAGCTACTCATGAGTGGGGAAAATAGCTGTACTGTTTCCTCAATTTTTCTGTGGACCTAAAGCTGCTCTAAAAGAAACCCCAGTGTTTTTATATATAAAAAATAATTATATGAGTGATTTTGTCCAATTCAATCAAAATACTAAAATCCACTGATGTGTATACTTTAAAAGAGCAAATGTGATGTTTTATGAATTAAATTTTAATAGGATGTTTAATCGGTTTAATGGCTCAGCTGTATTCAATTCTTGGTGGCTCCACGGACTGTAGCCTGCCAGGCTCCTCTGTCTGTGGAACTCTCCAGGCGAGAATACTGGCGTGGGTAGCCATTCCCTTCTCCAGGGGATCTTCCTGACCCAGGGATCAAACCCAGGTCTCCTGCATTGTAGGCAGATTCTTTACCATCTGAGCCACCAGGGAAGCCCCTTAATCTTTTCTACTACTTTGCAATAGAGTCTTTTCTACTTCCTATATGGCTGGACTCTGCTTCTGACATACTCTTTCCCTCCCAAGTGAGTCACCAGCTTAACAAATCTCTCTCATGTGTATAGTCTGCCCATTGCTGCCCTTGCCCCGATGCTGCCACCAACTGGCTTCCTACTGCTCAGTCCCCACCTCTTGTAAAAAAAAAACTGAGTGTCTTTGGTAGACTCACCTAGGCTGAAAGAAAGAACACTAGCGCTTCTGGTTTGCTCTTGCATAGCTGCTTTATTTCAGCAAAGAGCATTTCTGTCATCTTCTTGATGACAAGGATAAATCAACAGGAAAAATAAAAATTCCACTTATAATGTATGTAATAACAAAGTCTCAAACATAAAAGTGTGGAATTTAAAAAACAGACAAGTTTATGACCAAAGTGGGATATTAGGGGAAAGGAAAAAAAGTAAGTTGGGGGAGAGGAATATACGTATTATTTTTCAGATGGCTTTATTTTCTCACTCCCAAAGTGAGAGGGCATTTTTTCTTTTTTTCCCTTCTTTTCAGGGATTCATTTCTGTATACTTTTATGAGTCAACCAAGCTATACAAAATATATTTTTAATAATACAAGATTGTGTATTATATATCAAATTACCCTATAGTGTATGTAATTTTTACTTTCTACATATATTATCATTTACCTAAAAGAAATATATAGTTTATCTTAAAATAAAAGTTTAATTTACATTAAATTATTTAAATTTTCTCCAGTGTTCCCAAATTACATAAATGGGTAGTTACTATGCAAATTATTTTAATATCAAAGAAAAATCACAAGCGAGTGGTTACTTATGTTTATAACATTAAAATGCTGGTGTTAATATTAGCATTTAATTTTTAAATGAATTTAGAATTATAAAAAGGTCCGTACAGTCAAAGTTATGGTTTTTCCAATAGTCATGTATGGATGTGAGAGTTGGACCATAAAGAAGGCTGAACACTGAAGAACTGATGCTTTCAAACTGTGGTGCTGGAGAAGACTCTTGAGAGTTCCCTTGGACAGTAAGGGGATCAAACTAGTCAATCCTGAAGGCAATCAACCCTGAATATTCTTTGGAAGGACTGATGCTGAAGCTGAAGCTCCAATACTTTGGCCACCTGATGCGAAGAGCCGACTCACTGGAAAAGACCCTGATGTTGGGAAATACTGAGGGCAGGAGGATAAAAGGGTGACAGAGGATGAGATGGCATCACCGACTCAATGGACACATTATTTAAGGACATAAAAAAGCAAGTCAATGAGTAGCAGAAGTTACTTGCAATACAGATAACTTACAAAGAACTTGTATCAAGAATATAAAAAGAAAAAAAGAATATAAAAAGAACTCTCTGTTAATGTTTTTCCAAAAAGGCAGATCGATATAAAACTGGCAATAGAAGTGAATAGGCTCTTCAAAAAGAGAACATACAATGGTAAAGAAATATACAAAGAACTCAAACTCATTATAATCAGGGAAATGCAAACTGATACCATAAAGAGATGCTACTATACACCTAATACAATGACTATAGTTAAAAAGTTGACAATATATATCTATGCTGGCAAGGATACTGATCAACTGGAACATACATATACTGCTGTTTTCAAAGTTCAAACTGGTAGTGTAAGTGGGTTGGTGACCCCCTCAAAAGGTACGACCATGTTGTATCCCTTAGAACCTGTGCAAGCAACCTGATGTGGAAAAAGAGTCTGTGACTATAATGAAGTTAAGGATCTTGAGATCATTTCAGATTATCTACTAGGCCCTAAATCCAATGACAAGAGTCCTTATAAGACAGCAGAGAAGCACAGACATAGACGAGAAGGCCATGTGAAGACAGGCAGAGACAGGATTAAAAAAAGAAGGGATCCTCCCCTATAGCCTTCAGAGGGATTTCAGCCTGCTGATACATTGACTTTAGACTTCTAATCTCCAGAACTATGAGCTAGTAAATGTCTCTGGTTGTAATCCACCAAATCTATGGTGATTTGTTATAGCAGTCCTAGGAAATGAATACAGGCAGTATCTAGTACAGTTGAACATATACATTCCTTGTGAATGATCAATTCTACTTCTATCCAAGAGACAATGAGGCATATATAAGACAAAAATATGAGAAGAATATTCATATTACCATTATTTGCAACAGTCCTAAAGAGAAAACCACTTAGATATCCATCAAAAATGGGATGGAAAGATAAACTGTGATATATTCATTCAACTGAATAATATACAGTAATCAAAATGAAAAACTGCAGCTACACACAACATGGATTTATCTAATAGACTTATTCTGAACACAAGAAGGTAACACAAAAGAATTTACTTTCATTTATATGAAGTTCAAAATAGGCAAAATTAATCTACAATGTTAGAAGTCAAAATAGTACCCCGGGAAAGTGGGGATGGAATGGTTTTAACATACATAATGTTAGAACTTTGCACCACAAAATAAGAAATCACAATTTCAAGCACATATGGAACATTTATAAAAACTGGCCACTTCAATGACAAAAGCAGCATTCTAAACAATAAATGGTGAGCTATACAATGTCACATTTATGGATGGTGATATTTAATAAAGTTAAGAAATAAATCTCAAATTTACCTATACGTTTATTAAAGTCCCAATCAAATTTGTGTTTTGGAATTTGATAGGCCGATCTTAAAATTCAAGTGAAAGACTAAAAGACCAAGAATACCCAAGAAAATTCTGAAGAACAACGAGATAGGTAGATTTGATGCTCTCGATATATAAACTAGTGACTTTATAACTTTTATATTGCTAGAGGAGTAGTAAATAGATGAAATAGAGGGCCCAGAGGAAGACTCAGGCCTACAATAAATCTTGATGCACATCTCCTATGTCACATATCAGTGCGAAGGAGAACTATCGAAAGAGCTGACGAAAACAAAAACAAAAAACATCTGCTTAACGGCTTTGGAGAGCTACAAAGTTAGTGAAGAAATACAGGTCAGGATTTGGGGAGTGACAAGCCTGGAGGAATGAGCCCAGGTTTGGGGGCTACTTTCCCAAGGAGTTATTTGCTGATTCCGGAGATGGCAGCTGAGAGACGTCAAGGGATGAGGCTCAGTGATCTTGCAGGCTGTGCACTAGGAGTGAGGGTATGTCCAGTGAGAGAGGCCCCTGCATGCACTACAGCTCAGGTCTACAGCCACCAAAAGGGCTAACACGACAACATCAAGGGTTGGCAAAGATGGGAAGCGACAGACTTTCAGGCATGGCTGGTGGGGCTGTAAACTGGTTCATTCACTTGGGAAAATACTTTTGCCTTATCTACTGAAGTTGAAGGTATGTATTCCCTAGGTGCCTTCAATTCTACTCCTAGGTAGATAGGCAACAGAAATGTAAACCAAGGTACACAAAGACTTTTACAGGAATCTTCACAGTAGCATGATTTGTAATGTTCCCCTATTGGAAACACACACAAAGTCTATGCTTAGTAGAATGGATAAACAATTTGTGGTATTTTTAGGCAACAGAGTACTATTTGGCAATGTATTGATAAATGAATGAACTATATAAAATATACATACCTTACAAAGATAACACTGAACAAAAGCCAGATATCAAGGTTTATACAAATAGCATTCCATCTGTATAAAGGTCAAAGAGCACACTATTTGATTCCTTTTGTATAAAAGTTAAACACCAGTAAAAACTGTAGTATTCAGTGATACATATTAAAGCATTAAAACTAAAGAGAGAAGCAAAGAAGACACAACAGAACAGCGGTTACCTGCTGGGGGAGAGGCACTAGCAGGGCTGTGGCGGTCTTGCAAAAAGCAATGGTCTATTTCTTGACAGGGGTGTTGGACACACAGATGCTTTGTGATAAACCAATATGCAGTACATTTTTAAAATCTGTGTACTTTTCTTTACATATATGTGTATCTTTCAATAATTAAAAAGGTAAGAAAACATCAGTGGATACGGATGATGGATTTTATCATTCCATAAGTGACACTGCATCAACTGAACAGAAATATGGCAAGAGGATATCAAATATTTACTTCCTATCACACACAAAAATCAACTGGAGGTGTATTAAAAACCTAGGAAAAGCAAAAATCTTTTAAATTTTACTAGAAAATATGGGATATATCATCATATTCTATGAGATAAACTTAATTCCTGTAACATGAAGTCTAAATACACAGCTTGTATTCATCATATTCTATGGGATAAATCACCATATTCTATGGGATAAAGTTAATTCCTAAAGAAAATACAATAATATGATCAGTAAAAGCAAAGGGTGAGTTGACCATATTATGATTAAAACTCTTCTGTAAGATAAAGTGAAAAGACAAACCACTCATGGAGAATTTTACAGTCTCCTGTAATCGGAGAAAGCAATGGCACCCCACTCCAGTACTCTTGCCTGGAAAATCCCATGGATGGAGGAGCCTGGTGGGCTGCAGTCCATGGGGTCACAAAGAGTTGTATACAACTCAGCAACTTCACTTTCACTTTTCACTTTCGTGCATGGAGAAGGAAATGGCAACCCATTCCAGTGTTCTTGCCTGGAGAGTCCCAGGGATGGGGGAGCCTGGTGGGCTGCCATCTATGGGGTCGCACAGAGTCGGACACAACTGAAGTGACTTAGCAGCAGCAGTATCACTGAAATAGTTTATAAAAACAAAGGTAAACAAAATCTACTTTCCTGACCATTCTTTGTTTTATTCTTACATCAAGCTGTGTATTTACACTTCATATTACTGGCCTATCACAAACTTTGATGTAGTTACAACACTGACTTACACTGAGATAAACTGGCCTTAGGAATTCTGATATTTGGTTTCCTGGAAGAGTATTATCACAGATACAATTTATGACCTCCTGCAGCATCTCTGTACAAACAAACTTGCTGGAACAGTCACTTGGAGGGCTCTGTACCAGGAGAAACTTTATTTTTTTTAATAGACAAAGTGAACCCTGTAACAGACTATGATTACTTCCTTTTAAAGGGCAGAAATGGTATGGACCTAACAGAAGCAGAAGATATTAAGAAGAGGTGGCAAGAATACACGGAAGAACTGTACAAAAAAGATCTTCACGACCCAGATAATCATGATGATGTGATCACTAATCTAGAGCCAGACATCTTGGAATGTGAAGTCAAGTAGGCCTTAGAAAGCATCACTACGAACAAAGATAGTGGAGGTGATGGAATTCCAATTGAGCTGTTTCAAATCCTGAAAGATGATGCTGTGAAAGTGCTGCACTCAATATGCCAGCAAATTTGGAAAACTCAGCAGTGGCCACAGGACTGGAAAAGGTCAGTTTTCATTCCAATCCCAAAGAAAGGCAATGCCAAAGAATGCTCAAACTACTGCACAATTGCACTCATCTCACATGCTAGTAAAGTCATGCTCAAAATGCTCCAAGCCAGGCTTCAGAAATACGTGAACCGTGAACTCCTTGATGTTCAAGCTGGTTTTAGAAAAGGCAGAGGAACCAGAGATCAAATTGCCAACATCGGGTGGATCATGGAGAAAGCAAGAGAGTTCCAGAAAAACATCTATTTATGCTTTATTGACTATGCCAAAGCCTTTGACTGTATATGGATCACAATCAACTGTGGAAAATTCTGAAAGAGATGGGAATACCAGACCACCTGACCTGCCTCTTGAGAAATCTGTATGCAGGTCAGGAAGCAACAGTTAGAACTGGACATGGAACAACAGACTGGTTCCAAACAGGAAAAGGAGTATGTCAAGGCTGTATATTGTCACCCTGCTTATTTAACTTCTATGCAGAGTACATCATGAGAAACGCTGGACTGGAAGAAACCCAAGCTGGAATCAAGATTGCCAGGAGAAATATCAGTCACCTCAGATATGCAGATGACACCACCCTTATGGCAGAAAGTGAAGAGGAGCTAAAAAGCCTCTTGATGAAAGTGAAAGAGGAGAGTGAAAAAGTTGGCTTAAAGCTCAACATTCAGAAAACGAAGATCATGGCATCCAGTCCCATCACTTCATGGGAAATAGATGGGGAAACAGTGGAAACAGTGTCAGACTTTATTTTGGGGGGCTCCAAAATCACTGCAGATGGTGATTGCAGCCATGAAATTAAAAGACACTTACTCCTTTAAAGAAAAGTTATGACCAACCTAGATAGTATATTCAAAAGCAGAGACATTACTTTGCCAACAAAGGTCCGTCTAGTCAAGGCTACGGTTTTTCCAGTGGTCATGTATGGATGTGAGAGTTGGACTGAGAAGAAGGCTGAGCGCCGAAGAATTGATGCTTTTGAACTGTGGTGTTGGAGAAGACTCTTGAGAGTCCCTTGGAGGGCAAGGAGATCCAACCAGTCCATTCTGAAGGAGATCAGCCCTGGGATTTCTTTGGAAGGAATGATGTTAAAGCTGAAGCTCCAGTACTGTGGCCACCTCATGCAAAGAGTTGACTCATTGGAAAAGACTCTGATGCTGGGAGGGATTGGGGGCAGGAGGAGAAGGGGACGACCCAGGATGAGATGGCTGGATGGCATCACAGACTCGATGGACATGAGTCTGAGTAAACTCCGGGAGTTGGTGATGGACAGGGAGGCCTAGGGTGCTGCGATTCATGGGGTCGCAAAGAGTTGGACATGACTGAGCGACTGAACTGAACTGACTGACTGGTTACTAAGAGACACTTGCGGAGAAGGCGATGGCACCCACTCCAGTATTCCTGCCTGGAAAATCCCATGGATGGAGGAGCCTGGTGGGCTGCAGGCCATGGGGTCGCTAAGAGTCGGGCACAACTGAGCGACTTCACTTTCACGCACTGGAGAAGGAAATGGCAACCTACTCCAGTATTCTTGCCTGGAGATTCCCAGGGACGGAGGAGCCTAGTAGGCTGCCGTCTATGGGGTCGCACAGAGTTGGACACGACTGAAGCAACTTAGCAGCAGCAACAGCAAGAGACACTTGACTAAATCTATGGACTACCGCTGGAAAGGTACCTAATTGTGTGGTTTTATTTCAATTCTTAATCTCTCTCCAATCCTTATTGTCTTTTCAACCAGAATTTTTTAGGTGATTTATTTCATCTGACTGTGTGTATGTGATTATGTACACACACACAAGCACATATACACACAGAGAGAGGCATATAATATTAATATAAAGGAAAAATCTAATAGATATTTATTATATTAAAGTTGATAATTTCTGTTGATCAAAAGATATCATTAAGAGAATAAATGGCAAGCTACAGAGTAGAATAAGACGTTGGAAATATGCATAACAAAAGGCTCAAATCCAAGAATATAAGCAACTTCCACAAATTAGTAAAAAAAAAAAAAGATAATCCAAAAGAAAAATGAACAAAGTTGGTAGACAGCAGAGCTAAAGTTCCAATCTGATGTCTTACTTTATTTTACTTAAAAAAATTATCATTTAACTTATTTGTAACTCTATCGCCTAGCAACAGTGATAATCACTGTTTACACTTTGGTCTTGGTAGAAAACCTATTTCCTTTCTTTTTTCAGGGGAAGGGGTGGATGCTAATAATCTTCTCTATATAATACTTACATATATATGCAATTTGTTGCAATTACAGAAATCAGTATTTTACAATATTTTCCATATAATTAATAAAAAACTATTTCAGAGATTATACTAATACAGGTTCCATGTAAAGTCTTTAAAAGATCTGCAATATATATCCACACAAAAAGTATCCTTATATATCTACTTCCCCACACCCTTACCAGCACCAAGTGCAGGCCTCTGGTTCAGACTCATAAATGGTGGTCAGAACACTTCCTCCTGGCTTCCTTCAAGCATTGAGAACAAAGAAATTAAGAAGGAGCAAAATAATGAGCAACCAGAAATGCCAGGGAATGAAAAGGGTGTGTGATGGAGTTTAGAAAAGAAACAAGTGGCTGAAAGTGAACAAAGGAATGAGGAAATGGGAAAGGGGTTAATTTTTTTTTTAAGTAGGACATCTTTCAGGAATATTCCTATTAATCAGGGCATGACTCAGAGATAACTATGCTAATGACTGAGGAGCAAGAGGTAGTTTCTGACTTCATAATTTGATTCAGAGTGGATAAAGGAGGGGTAGACTGAAGTGACTTAGCAGCAGCAGAACCAATCCCACTGAGATTGGATACCTTAACTTAAGCTCTTACTTTTGGAGTTTGGGTTTCTTCTCCTCAATTTTTAGTCAGTTTCCTCTCCCCAGAGCTGAATTTTATCAGAGAAAAATTCCCAAACTTCACTTGGAGTTTTTAGAGTAGAACAAAGCATGTGCTTCACACTTTCAAAGAAAATGTTCAGGCTTTGGTTGCAGCTGAATAATTTCAAAATGGCTTCATTTAAAGACTTCATATAAATATGAAAAAATTTATAAACAAAAATTTAATCTATAAAGTAAGCTGAGAGCAGAAGAATTGATGCTTTTGAACTGTGGTGTTGGAGAAGACTCTTGAGAGTCCCTTGGACTGAAAGGAGATCCAACCAGTCCATCTTAAAGGAGATCAGTCCTGAGTGTTCATTGGAAGGACTGATGTTAAAGATGAAACTCCAATACTTTGGCCACCTGATGCGAAGAGCTGACTCATTGGAAAAGACCCTGAAGCTGGGAAAGATTGAGGGCAGGAGAAGCAGGGGACGACAGAGGATGCTGGGAAAGATTGAGGGCAGGAGAAGCAGGGGACGACAGAGGATGAGATGGTGGGATGGTATCACCGACTTGAGGGACAGGGAGGCCTGGAGTGCTGTGGTCCATGGGGTCGCAAAGTGTTGGACACGACTGAGCGACTGAACTGAACCGAGAAGCATACACTCAAAAAAGAGGTGTTGGAGAAAAAGAGTCTGAGTTTTTGTGATTCTATAAAAAGCTTGGTCTGTAAGACAGTCCCTGAGTCAGTATCTGAGAAACAACAATGTTTTAGTGGTCAGATATTCACATAACAGAGAACCACAAAAACAGGATTAAAAGATGGCATTTGGATATACACTGATGACCTGAACTATGTTATGCAAATGCTTTATTGTGTTTCTTGGGCTTTAAGGGACACTGAAATAATTAATGTGCACGTGAAAAGATTACAGTAGAATAGCTGGCTCCATGCCGGTATGCTATCACAGGGAAACAAAGACAGCAAAAGGAATATGGAAATCAACACAGCTCTACAACCCTGATTATGCTCACCCACTGTTTGACCACATATTTCCTTCTTTGGAGAAAAAAAATAAAGAAATTAATTCCCCAAACTCTTAGAAGACAGAATCGAGACAGACAAAAGCGTATCTACATAAAAATTCTGAGGACTAATACATAAAGTTTTAAAATATTAAAAGCCAAAGCAATAACCTAAAATAAAATACATCCTTTAACTGCTTTTGCTAGTGGTCTGCAATGCATTTTCCACAGTTCCCCAAGATAAAAAGGCAACTGTCAGCATCCATTCCCACGTTTTTCTCATGAATATATATCAAGGGAAGTACAACAAAGTCTGCTTTGGATTAGAGTTATGAACATCAGATTTCAAAAGAACAAAATGTTTTAGGAGTTTATTCTAGCTTTGTCTCACCAAACCCTAAAAATGTGGGGAAAGTAGAATTCTATAGTTCTGAGTTTTCTTAAAGAATTTAGAAAGTAGAGAGGCAATGACATTTTCATATATTATTCTAATTGGAAAATAAAAAAGAATAATGGACTACATCCTGACATTTAAAAATACTTTTGATAGTGTTTCCCAATTACCAACAGTGATGACTATGGATAACACGGATGAAGAAATTAATGAGCAGTATTATTTTTTCTTATTATGCTTAAGACCATTTCCAGTACTACCAGACTTGACTTGATGTTTGAGAAAAGAACATCATAAAATTACAAGGTAGGCTTAAAAAGTATGCACAAGTGATAAAGGAGTCCTAATGAATAGTAATAGATTTATTATTTTAATTTGCAGCATAAGACATCACCACAGGAATCAAGAAACTGATATATTTTTAGATGTACATTAAGTACTTATACATTGAATGGCAAGTTACTGTGGAAACTTTCATTCTGTGGAAACTTTAACTGGATTTATGTGCTAGAATTAGCTGATGAGTTGCAAGTTTTGAAGTGGTAAACTCATTAGCATTAAATCACAAAATATATTTCTTTATAAATATAATGCATTTATCTTATATAAAATATGTATTGGTAAACATTTGTTTTCCTCTAGCTATATGTAAATAGTGACAAAATAAATTAAATTATGCATGCTTCTTGTATCTTCTCTGCAGTTGAAAACATTTTAAAATTTTATTTCACTGGACAGCAAATTAAAGAAGAGAAATGATGACTTTTATAACTAAGGACTTTTTCCTCTCCTACTCTTTATACTGACAAAAGCATCTTTCTTTTTATGAGGTCCTTTAGGCCAGTGTCAATTTTTTTCCCCCATTTCTGTATCTCTTTAGATACCCTGGTATCAAGCACACAGTAGAATGAGCCCTCAAAATATCTTTTGTCTTGATTCAACATTCAAATAAGTGAAATATGTTGTCATATTCTCCCCAAATATGTAATGTCTTTAAAATATTATATCCAAAGATTATGGAATAGCAAACAGCTATAAAAATAAAAATACACACTGAGATATCATAGCTAAAATTCTGATGGCAACTGCTTAACTCAAAAGTGTGATAATTTTCATATATCTTATACTCTGTAGGCACCTTGTGTTACAGAAGGCAAATGGTGATTAAACCTCGTTATTAAAAAGAAGTCCCTTAAAAAACAAGATATATATGGAAAAAAAAAAGAACTTTTTTGGTTCAAAAGCCATACACTGTAACCCAGGAAACATTCAAAATGTATGAATAGGTAACTTATCTCCATATGGGATATTTGTTCATCAACTTTTTATCAATCCTATATATAAAAGAAATGCTAAAGAGGACTGGGTCTGTATTTTAATGGAAATACTAACACCCGAAGAAAAATAAAATATTTAAAAGGACCAAGAAGCCAAAATTCTTGTGTACCCCCAAAATGTACAAAATTAGAAGTACATTTTAATATGCCAGATCTTATTTTAATCAGCTGTTGGGGATTTCTCACATCCTTCTCTTTATTTTCTACCCTATTAGGATGATATTTAACATCTGCTATTGGCATGTCAGTCTGCAAATTCTGCCTCTAGCGGGAAAACAATGGTGTCTTCTCCATTTCCCCAATACACACACCGCACTCCAGATCAAAGTCACTGCTTTATATGCCCCTTAATTATTCTCCACAATCAACTCTGACTCATGATGGCGCCTTTATCATCCTAAAAATCCTTATTTATACTTGTTAGAATTTTATGCAATAGGGAGATGACAACCCTGAATCAGCTCTCCAGACAGGCATATCAAGGATGCTTTTTCATTCACTCAGTGCTTACAAGAGATTAAGTTATGCAATAGCCTCCAGAATTCTGTAAGAGCCAGAGAGGCCACATCACCAGGACACTTCTTGGCTCCAGAACAAACTGATTTAGAGCCCAGCTGCAAAATCACTCACGTCTGCCAAGAGAGATTTTGAGTATTCTTTGGGACCCACCCCTCACACAAACAATGATTCAAACAAAATGAAAACAAAACAAAACAGGCTGACTCACTCCAACACTCTTAGCTCCATCCTGTAGGAAGAAGGCTATAAAATAGTGTGATGATTAGCCTAGGGATTTCCTGGTTATTTTCATTTTCAGAGCTTCTGTCTAGTGTAAAAAGTATCAAATAGGGTCTAATTAGACCTGAACACACAGACCTGCTCAAACATCTTATTGTTCTGAGTGCTAAACAGGGTTATTTTAAAAATTCTCAAATCAGTAGTCAAGAAAGCAATGAAGTCAGTTTACCCCAAGCCCCATGAGTTATTTGTATCAGATATTAAAATGATAATCCATTGCCTGTTCACAGAGCACTCACCTCATTATCTGACTCCACGAGAACTTGATCATATTCACTAAGTGCTACTAGAAACATGATAGAGGTGACGTTTTCAAAGCAGTGTATCCATTTTCTTCTCTCTGACCTCTGGCCCCCTACATCGACCATTCTGCAAGGTTAATAACATTCATATTAATGGCACATAAAGAAAAGCATCAATAAAGCTTTACGTATAAACTTAAGAAATGTACTTTCTGAAGAGAATGGTCATCAAAGTCAATTCAATTAATATTTATTGACCATCTACTAATTTTCTTTTACCCAAAATCAAAGTCAAGACATTCCACATAATAAATCATTGCAGTTATTAAAAGATTACCTGGCATGTATGAAAATTATGACTTTGTGAAAAAAAGAAAGAAAGAAAGAAATCCTGTGCTAAGCCAAGCAAAAAGGGTGTTTTATTTGACCAAGCACAGAAGAGTCAGAAACAAAATGAGTTTTATTTGTGTTCACCTCTAATGGCAAATACTGTCTTCAGTTTCTTTTCCTATAAAATGAGAATGAAGATCTTCATGTATTTCTCAAGGAAGCTAGAAATGTTACCCAGAAGCTAGAAGTATTACCCAGAAAGAATAGCAGTAGTGAAGGAGAAAGTAATAAATTTTCATTCTATTTTCCTATGTAAATTTAGGCTAGGTTAATCAAACGCATTTAAAAGATGTAAGATGCCATACATTTCAACATGAGTGTGTAAATATTCAAGTAAATGCAAACACAACCCCATTGATCTTCAAGCGTTTGAGGCTGTTTTTTTCTTCCAATATTGACAATAATTTGTACAATCATGCCGATAACATGGTGCAATAAGCCTTACGTACAAATCAACTTGCTATGCTGCTAGAAGTCATGAGTATAAAATTAAAATGCTGTAAGAAGCCACCATATGAATTATTTCAAGAATTTGTTTTTTACACTTCAACTCTGTGCTAACTTGTTGCTCAGGAACCAACATCAATTAACTTGAATGCTAATGTACGCATGAAAATATCTAGCAGAACTTAATATTGAATCTAAGTTTCTTCAAACTGTTGACTAAAATGTACACAACGTCTACAAGATAAATATTTTTAGAAATTGAGAGTTTTAGGTACAAAAGTTTGATAGTAGGGTTCTGAAAGTGTTTGTTGAGAACTGTAGCTGTTCTTGGTGTCTTCCTGGCTCTCAGCATCAAACCTAAATTAAGAAATCAAGGATGTTCCAGTGATTGTTTTGAAAAGTTTTCATGAAAGAGATGAGGGGCAAAACGATGGATCCATGGAGACCTATGAACTACAGACATCAAAACTAGATTCTTAGACATCAAAACTAGATTCTTATATAAATACTAAAATGCTAGCTCTTCTCTGGTGTTGAGTGAATAGTATGTTCATTTATATGAAATCCTCATTTCCTGAAATCCTGTCATGCTAAGCTCTATAAGATGCTTTTGACTGTAGCAAGAAATTATTATTCTGTCATTATTTTTATTGAAGTACCAAAAAAAGTCCTTTAAAAGCTAGTGCACAAAATGAAAAAAAAAAAAAAAAAGCTAGTGCACAAAATGAAGGAAACAACCTCCCAAGATGGAATAGTGACATGGTTTCAGATTTCACTAATCATAAAGCAAAGAGGAGTTGATCCATGAAATGCTACATGTTTTCTGAAAATATTCTAACAAGGTTAGAAGCAGATGGAAATGTGGTGTTTCTAATTAAAGATCTCTAAATGCTATGAACTCAAAACTTCATCCAGAATGCTGAAGATATAAGGAACCTTAGTGATCATCTAATGTAATCATTTCATTAATGAAAAAAATGATGCTCAGAAATTATTTCCAAAGTGTCACCCTCTTTATGGATATGTCTAACAGAGTAGTGCATGGCAGCCAGATGCCACCACAGGTGCTGAGACTGATTAGAATAAAACACACAGAGCTTTGCAGGCAATGATGAAGGACCTGCTTATCAGAGTAACATGGCAGAGTTACACTGTAGAAGTTACGTTAACTCCCACTTCACAACCTTGTATTCTATGTTGCTGCCTTAAATGGGTTGGGTTCTTCCAAGTAACTCAACTTTCTAGACCCAAAAGCATATTCACATGGCTTCATCCCTCCATGCACCATGTGGCTTGTATTCTAACTAAAAGTACATCTGAGTGATTGTGTAATAAGAGGTTAAATGAAAGCAGTCTTATTTTTTCTCATCTTAGAAAAAAATTATACTACTTCTGCTGAAGACCCAGAAAGAATAGCAGTAGTGAAGGAGAAATTAATAAATTTTCATTCTATTTTCCTATGTAAATTTAGGCTAGGTTAATCAATGCATTTTCAAAATCATGTAGTTTTAAATTTTTGAAGCAACTTATTTTGATTTCATTGATTTCTAAGTGATTTAATCTGAAATAAGAAACCAGTTCATGCATTTTTCTTCTCCTTCCTCTTTCGGGGACACATTACTTCATTTGTGTATCTAATGATAATAATTGGTATAAAGGTGTTATTGTTTTAAAGTCTAGACATGATTTCAATATATATTCACCAACGTGCTCTAGGTGTAAGAGCTCGGAAGTGGATTTTATGGACTCAGTTACTACCTGAAAATGACACTTTGTAAATCGAAGGGGTATTCGATGATCCCTGTGGTGGGGACTCGAACTCTGAGCACATCTTGCTGCGTAGGCAGGTAGGCAGGGTCAGCAACGCGGTCCAAGTCATTAAGATAGCTGGAGGAGGGAAGACACAGTGAGAATGTCAGTGACACCATCGTACACGGCCCGCTGATGGAGAAGGGAGGGAAACCATGCATCCTCAGAGAAAAGAAAGAGAAAATCAGGAAGGGACAGAGGCCGTCAACCTTCCACAAGTCAGAGCAAGGTTGTCCGTCTACGATGATACGGCTCACAGTATTTCTCATTTCTTCTCTTGCAATCGAATAGAACCCAGACCAAAAGCAAAGGGGGAGAAGAAAAGAATTAAATCAGTCTCCTGCCCTCTACTTGTTTAGCAGGTCTGGTGATTCAGCAGGAGTTTTAAGCAAATAGCTTTTGAATTATGTACACAAATGTTATTTGTATAAATAAGCAGATAACAGAGTGACATATAAGGTCTGGATGCTTTTTTTTTTTTCCTTTTTTACAGAACACCAGAGTCCTTTCCTGGAATGTATTTCCTTATAAGACAAGAGCATACTATGTCCTCAACTCTATCCAAAGTTTGAGTCATTCACAATTAATGTGAAGCCATGAGATTTCTAGCTACTGAGGCATCAATATCTAAGGCCAGATATTCCCAGTATATAGAATCATCACACCTAAACTTTAAATGTATCTGCTTATATAACACATCTCCATTAAAAAAAAAAAAAGCACCTTTTCACTGTGAAATAATTTTAGACTCACAAGCAGCTGCAATAATATTACAGAGAATTCTCCTGTGCCCTTATTTAATTTCCCCCAAAACATCTTATGTGACCATAGTACATTATCAAAACCAGGAATCTGACATTGATCCAATAATATTAACTAAACTACAGACGTTATTTAGATTTCATCAATTTTTACACACATACACACACACACATTTTTGGAGGGTATATACAACTATGAAATTTTATTTCACATAGAGATCTGTGCAGTCACCACCACAATCAGGATACAGAATTGTTCTGCTATCAGAAAAACTTCTTTGTGTTACTCATCCCACTTCTAACCCCTGGCAACCACACATATGTTCTCTATCAGTAGAATTTTGTCATTTCAAAAATGTTATATTTCATTCTCTAAAATTACAAAAATATTTGCTACTGTGAGAATCACATAACTGGTGAGAAATCACATAACTGATGAGAAACAGGTAAATATAACCGTTCTGCATGGTATCCTCATGATTTCAAAGAGACCCTATATTCCCTTTGGCCCTGAAAGGGATGGAGCACAGAAAAGATTTCAAAACATGCGACTACAAAGGATATACAGAAAGTAACTAACTTGTGAATAAGATTTAAAGAAAAGGTAGAACCATTATAGACATGAAAGAGACTATATCCTCAATACCTTTATGCCCACGAACAAGACAGAGTGAGTTCTGAGATACAGAACAGGGAATGTCTGGTGTGAGGCATAACTTAGCAAGAGCATAAAAACTCAGTTGACATGACCTATCCAGGATAAAGATTTTGTCTCACCCTCTGTTATTCCTTAATATGTAAACGAGTGCCTGGCAAATAGTACTTCATGATTATTTGCTGATTGGATGGATGATTTCCTATGCTGAGAGTTAGTTTTAACATTATTCAAATATCCTTCTTACTAGTAGTGTTTCCATATCAATGATATGGTTAAATTTGAAACTGAGTAGTGAAAAAAATACCACATTAAGTCTCTAAGATTCATGGGATCATAAAACAGTAGAGCTAGGTCTGGCTTTAATAAGAAATAAATTACCGCCTTTCTGCAGCTGTATCAATTCTTTAAGACAAAAAAGTATTAGTCTGGAAATTTTTAATACAAAACAACTAATGAATATTCTAGTGACCTTACCTCAAACATATCAGTGATTCTCTAGCTGGCAATTAGCTCTCTACTGACTGATAGGAATCAGCCTGATACTTTTAATTATTACAAAAGTAGCTAGGGGACAAAAGGAGGGAGAGGCTGGGAGAATATGAGCTTGAGAGGCAGGAAGGAAGTATAAAAATGGACTGGACTCCAAATTTGAGGCAACGTCTTGGCACAGTCTTGGAGGTGCCTGATGGGGTTAATGAGCCAATGTTCTGGGAGCTGGCCTGTATCTCATTCTACAGATAAACCAGCTCATCACTCCATAAATGTAAATATAACTGGTTACTCTGTGTGATGGAGTATTCTGATTTACCAGGTACTAATTTGAAAAACTTGAACATACATTTTGAAATCTGCAACATCATCATTTATTTAACTACCATATACAAAAATTTAATTCAGAGGAATCAGAGAACTTCCAGTTCCCACTGGCAAGCTTGTTTAGAAACAAGCTGCCCAATAAATCACTTCTACTCACTTCACCTTATCCAGAGGTCAGAACAGAAAGTGATCAAGTCTTGTACACAAGGTGTTCATGTGTTCCAGTGGGAAGAGAAATTGTGACTTTCTGCTTCTTGAAGATGAACTCAACAGACCACACATTGCCACTTTGTTTTTAAATATGCATTTTGCACAGAGGGCTTCCCAGGTGGCACTAATGATAAAAGAACCCGCCTGCCAATGCAGGAGACATGAGATGTGGGTTTGATCCTTGAGTCAGGAATATCCCCTAAAGGCATGGCAAGATCCCCTGAAGGAGGGCATGGTGACCCACTCCAGTACCCTTGCCTGGAGAATCCCCATGGACAGAGGAGCCTGGAGGACTACAGTCCATGCAGTCACTAAGAGTTGGACACGACTGAAGTGCCTTAGCATGCGGGCGCATGCACTTTGCACAGAATTGAAAGAACCAGCATATGAAGTGGGAGATTTCCTGTCACACTGCACGTGAGAACCTTGCAGGTCTTCCTCTCCAATTCAGAAGGGGAACTGAGCTCTGGGAAAAACACGATGGAGTAAGAGTCAGGATACATACACATCTGCAACTGAAAGCCACTGACCTGAGTTCAGAGGCTGCCCTAAAAGTACTGTCAGTGGTGTGTCTTCCTGAACCTCGGGCACTACTGAGATAGTAGCTAAATATCTGAAGCATTCACACCTGCAAGAATATATTCCCCCTTCATCTTTCTTTTGCTCCTTTTCAATATAAGCATAGTTCAGAGAGTAACAACGTCAACCTAACAATTAGCCTATACTGGGCGCTTGCTGCTTGCTAGGCTCTGTCTATTCACTGCCCAGGTTTCAAAATATTTCAAGGCAAGGAAATGGTCATTAAAAATTCACATACATTTCCAACTAGCTGGAAAGCAAACTGCACTTCTTGCCTGACATCCTTGTTGTTTTGCTTCAGTTGGATGGTGGAAAGAAAGGTCCGGTTCACTGATATAGTCCAACAAAAGAAAAAAAAAAAACACGAAAGGAACTGGTATCAAGGTCTGCTGGTTGCAACATACATTATCTAGAGCCAGAACCAAGTTAAACAAAATCCAACCTCAGTTCAGTTTAGTTCAGTTGCTCAGTCGTCTCCAACTCTCTGCGACCCCATGAATCGCAGCACTCCAGGCCTCCCTGTCCATCACCAACTCCCGGGGTTCACTCAAACTCACGTCCATTGAGTCAGTGATGCCATCCAGCCATCTCATCCTCGGTCGTCCCCTTCTCCTCCTGCCCCCGATCCCTCCCAGCATCAGAGTCCTTTCCAATGAGTCAACTCTTCACATGAAGTGGCCAAAGTACTGGAGTTTCAGCTTCAGCATCATTCCCTCCAAAGAAATCCCAGGGCTGATCTCCTTCAGAATGGACTGGTTGGATCTCCTTGCAGTCCAAGGGACTCTCAGGAGTCTTCTGCAACACCACAGTTCAAAAGCATCAATTCTTCGGTGCTCAGCCTTCTTCACAGTCCAACTCTCACATCCATACATGACCACTGGAAAAACCATAGCCTTGACTAGATGGACCTTAGTCAGCAAAGTAATGTCTCTGCTTTTGAATATGCTATCCAACCTAGAACACCCCCAAACAAGACTAGAAAAACAGAACAACAAACCCTCCAACCAAACCAAAGACATACGAACTCTCTTCTACAGGAAGATCTGGGTGACTTGTTGCAGATAATTGGAGGAACTGGCAAAACGTGCCTAGATGAGCATCTTCACTGCCAAAGAGAGGCCAATGTGGACAGCTTCTACCCACATAAGCCTCAATTCCATGTGGCCCCCTCATCCCGGGCTTCAGGACTTGGGAGGGACTCATAGCACCTCCTGCATTTCACATTTGCTTAGGGAAAAAAGTCACTGTATTCCCTTAGAAGTGGAATTCTAGCACGATAAGACTAGTGCATGCTCATTTGTTGATTCTTGTCTCATGCTGAGAAGAGGTAACAATGGAATAATCTCTTAAATGAATTGCACTTTCCACTGAAGCACCTCCAATTTGGGGGGAAAATTTTGATGGAATATGGGAGGGATGGGTTCATTCTGGATTATTCCATTCATTTAACCTTTAACAGAGAAACACTGAGGTATGGACAAACTTATATTGCAGAGTAATTTAGAGAGTTAATTATAGCTACAATTTGTTTTGTAGGAATGATTTTGAGTGGCTGCTGAGGTCATTCTTGGGGTGTTGTTATGGTGACAGGTACAAGGAACATTTCCAAGGCAATGTGTATGTAACAAGTGGCTTGTAGTAGCTCTTTCCTGATGTCAGAGAGAGAAAACGCCATGGTTCACGTGGGACTTATTTAACTGTCTACGAGTGAACACTTATTTAGGATTGTGCTAGAAAATGGGAAGTTTAGTTGATTAAACTCATTTTACGCCAATCCATTCATGGGGATTTAATCACTTTTCACTGCTTTGAGACACTTAATAATTGAAAACTTCATAACTGCTTTAAAAAAAAAAAAGACTCAACATTTTCCCCACAGACGATTGCCCATTTAGGGTTCTCACATTCCATGGGGTCAGAGACCATGATTCCCTTTGTTCGTGGCTGGGCACCAACACTCCACCAAGGGACTGGAACATAGCAGTTGCTCAACATGTGACCCAAATTAAAACTACTTTATAGAAAACACTGTAGTGGTTAGAAAGATAGGTTATAGCTTCTAGGAGAAAACAAAATAGGATGGGGGCTGTTAGGTACCCATCTTCATGTAACTACCTCTCTGGGTTATTACTGGCCTGCATTGTGCAAGAACCAAATTCTGAATTAACATGCCTCTGATGAATGTAAAGACAACACAGAAAGGAAAGGCAGCATCCATTTAACTTCATTGAGTTGATGTGCTTCCTGATATTCTTTTAGGGCCTGGCCACTGAATGATATAATTGGTATATCCATTTTATGCCTATCAGTATCAAGCTTTCCAGCCCTGGAATTCACTCTGCTGCTGCTACTGCTAAGTCACTTCAGTCGTGTCTGACTCTGTGTGACCCCACAGACGGCAGCCCACCAGGCTCCCCTGACCCGGGGACTCTCCAGGCAAGAACAATGGAGTGGGTTGCCATTTCCTTCTCCAATGCATGAAAAGTGAAAAGTGAAAGTGAAGTCGCTCAGTCGTGTCCGACTGTTCGAGACCCCATGGACTGCAGCCTACCAGGCTCGCCCGTGCATGGGATTTTCCAGGCAAGAGTACTGGAGTGGGGTGCCATCGCCTTCTCCATATTAACAGATGACTGTGACACAATATCTTTAATGGAAGAAACAGGCTTCTGATGGTTTACAGTGAAAAGCAAGACAACAAAGAGACTCATGTTAGTAAAAGTTCCACGGTTCCTTTCCTACCATGAAAAAATGCAAGGTCATTCTGAAATCCAACAACCATCTCGATGGGAGCTGAGGAAATGAAGACCCCCAAGATATGGTCCCTGCCTGAAAGGAGTTTACCAACTTGTGGGAAGAAAAGGGTTATATGAAGAGGAGGAACAGGGGAGTTTATCAGGGAAGGAAAGAATGCATATTTTGGAAAGAGTCATTTTCTGGGAAACTTTTTGATCTGTCTCTAATCCTTGGGGATTATCCACGAACCATCCTTCTCTTGCATGACTGATTTATATGAAAGACTTAAGGAAATGATGCCTATTTGTTTATAATTACACTTTGTAATTGCTAAATTCCTTTTACACTTAACTTCAGGATCCCATCTCTGGTTGCAGAACAATAATAAATTCATAAATGGAATATAATCCATTACTTTAAATGATTAAAAATAGATGGGATAAACTTGAATGTCACTAAAACAATATGCTCCAAATTAAATATGGCATCCTTCTTCTGAATATTTTTAAAAGAGATTCCTTAGTTTTTGACAAGTTTGTCAGTTAACAGTTTTGAAAATGTTCGTCGCTCAGTAGTGTCTGACTCTTTGAGACCCCATTGACTGCAACCTGTCAGGGCCCTCTGTCCATGAGTTTCTCTAGGCAAGAATACTGTTTTGAGTTGACCTTCAAATTTAATTTATGCTCCAATTTTACATGTAATGAGAACTTTTTTAAAGTAAATAGAAAAAGCCCTACTCTACTACCTATGACTGGAAGGATAACTGAAATCTAAGCCAAGAATAGCATAGAAATTAGAAATTCAAGTGGTTTTTTTTTTTAAGTGAAAGAAACATGAATAAAATTTTGAGATGACTCAGCAAGTAAACTGTACCATATTACAGCTGGGGTTACAAAAAATTAACACAAGTATTAGGTATACAAGCCTTATCAATTACACCAAGAGGGGGAAAGAACCCATGGGTTGTAAGTGGAAAAAGAAATCTCTGACATTGGGTCTAAATCAAACCAAACATAGTAAGATAACTGAATACAGCACCTTGGAGCATTTAATATAACAACACTATGGGCCATGTATCAGGGTTCTTTAACTCCTGTGTAAGAGCCTCCTACCAAGGCTGTATTAGTAAGAGATTTGCAGTTCAAGTCAGATATTAAGATGAAGCCCCAGCACAGAAAATGATTCTGTGTAGAATTTTACATTTTTAATTATTGAAAAGGTTAGAAAAACTAGGTTGACTTCATTAAAAAAAAAAAAAAAAACTAAACTAAGAGCTCATTGTAAGAGGAACAGTTTTAGGGTACTTGAAAGCTGGATCATGCCTGAGATCTTGTTTGACACTGTCAAAAGCAGTAGAAGGTAAGAAACTAGAAACACACAGTCACTATACAGTTGCAATGTGACCACAGGATTCAAAGGAAAAAAGTAAAAGAAACATTCAAAGTGGACTTTTTTTTTTTTTTTTAAAGAAAGTAACCATTCTGCAAAACTGCCATCCTGAGGGGACAGTCAAGCACAGATTTTGGTGCCAAGACCCACCTATGTGTCCCCTCTCCTTTGGTAGATCCTGCTATTCGGAACAGCCTGGCTGGTAATCTGGTTAGGTGGCTTAGCTGCACAGAATTTCTGATTACTCATTACACAAACACTCTTATCTTCTCAAGAGCTCAACTTTCCTTTTTCCTCTTTAAATATGGCACACCATGATCAGAGTTCAAGGAGGTAGAGCAGAAAATTTGTTCATAGGAAATTATTTGTTTTAAATACAAAATTCCAGATTTAAAACAAGATCACCTAGCGGTAGCAGGGGGCTACAATCTCACAGTTTATGAAAGCTACTCAAGGGAAAATATTCTGTGGGATAAAACAGGAAAGACCATGTATTTCAATCTTTCTTTGCCAAAAAACTAAACCAACTCAGAAAATCAGATTTTTTTGAAAGTAAATTAAATAGCTCATAAAAAGATACTATATCACTACATTTCTAAACAGTTTCAGTATGTTATATATGGATAGTTGATCTCAATGTCAACCATAAAGAGACTACTAGTGTCAAGTGGGGAAGGAGCTGGAAGCTATATGTGATTCAGGTAGGCTCCAGGACCAAGCCTAGGTCAGAGCAAAAGATTCCTAACTAAGTCTGTTGCTCAAACAAACTGACCTTGTAATTAAAAGAGCAAAAAGACAAACAACAATGGTGGGGGAAGGGATAAATCAGGAGCTTGGAATGCATATACACACACAACTATATATAAAATAGATGATCAACAAGGACCTACTCTATAGCACAGGGAACTCTACTTAAGGTTCTATGATAAGCTATGTGAGAAAAGAATCTGAAAAAGAATGAATATATGTACATGTATAACTGAATACGTATACAAATAACTGAATCAATTTGCTGTGCACTGAAACTAACACTGTAAATCAACCATGTGGTGTGGTGGTGGTTTA
The DNA here is from genome assembly GCF_014754425.2 of Oryx dammah. Lineage (NCBI taxonomy): Eukaryota > Metazoa > Chordata > Mammalia > Artiodactyla > Bovidae > Oryx > Oryx dammah. The sequence goes on from NW_024070185.1 coordinate 53,005,491, forward strand.
GTCACTAAGTTGGGTCTGACTCTGGGGACCCCATGGACTGTGGCCCACCAGGCTCCTCTGTCCACGGGGTTTCCCAGGCAAGAATACTGGAGTGGGCTGACATTTCCCTCTCCAGGGGATCTTCCTGACCCAGGGATTGAACTTGCATCATCTGCATTGCAGGTGGATTCTTTACAGTGGAGCTATCATGGAGTCCCAAATTAACTATATAACAACAACCAAAACAACGGAAGAGACAGTGAAAGAGACAGAGATACAGAAAGAGAAGAGGAGGAGAAGAGAGGCCTTTTCAATTTGCCTGTTTGGCTTTCTTAATTTATTCATCTTTTATATGACAATTTTCAAAGCTGTTGACTAATTATGACACAATTTTTATACTTCTAAGATGTATCAAGCATCAGAAGGCTACTTTTTATTCTAGTCTGCCCTTCTTGAACTGTAATGACAGTGCTTAATTCATTTTTCAGTTAATTTACACATATTTATTGAAAATCTGTTGTATGTCAAATTCAAATCACTGTATGTGTTGGAGAAGGAGGAGGGGCTAGCACAGGGAGCTGGTAAAAAATATTTATATGTGTGTGTGTATATATATATACACACACACATATATATATACATATTCTTTGCCTGTAGGGATATCAGGTTACCTGGGAAGTAAAGATAGCACAGATGAATCAATTAAGAAATAATTAAGTGCCAAATTGTGAGGTGCTAACTATGAATGCATTAAGAAGGGAGAGATGATTATGAACTGGTCACTGGAGAATTGTGTAGAAAAATGGAGGATGAGTTACATGGTGCAGACCTAAGGGGCCTAGAACAGGCTAAAGAGGAAAGAGAAGAGAGATGGGAAGAAATCAGCAGACACATAAATTACTTACTCTTTTATCATTATCATTCAACAACTTTCCCTGAAAGCCTATATTGAAGGCTGGGCACTGTGCATAGCCCTGGGTGAGAGCCACAAAGAAAAAAAAAAGATGTGAATTCTGTCCTCAAGGAGCTTGCGTTCTAGCAATGGAGATAAATGTGCCAGCTAACAGCCATCTGACAGTGCAGATAAGATGTGGCTCATCCAGTGACGGTAGACAAGAGACGGCCGTGAGCGAAAGGTCGCTGACTAAAGCCGGCCTCTCACGGTCATGTCTCCGTAACTTGGATACTGGTTCTGTAGAATCAAAACTTCCATTTTAACAAGGATGTCTGGGTTTGAGGAGCTGGTCATATTAAGCTAGTTAAACTAATTACAGATCAAGATTCTTTAAATCAAGATGCCCTTGTGCTCATGAAGAAGATCAGGGTAGCCCATCAGAGTTCAAAGCGGGCTTGGCAGGTGAGGAGTCAAAATAAAGGGATGGGCCAGATGGAGAAAGCAGAGGTCCTGGGTTCACCTGAGACTGGAGGTGGGGTTACCTCCCAGTCAGGCACGTGTTATGTTAGGCCCCTCTCAGAAGCAGGTCAGTCCTACCTTTGGTTACAGTGACTGTTAAATCCCATCACGCCCTCCTAAACCAGCTGTACCAGGCAGCACATGGGGCGAAAGCCAAGACACATGAGACACAATCCTTGTCCTCAGAGCCAAATCTATTCAGTCAACATTTCTGGTCATTTATTCCATCATTAGTACTGGACATCCTTGCATGGCATTTAGAGGTACTGCCAGGGAATACAATCTAGCACTCTCTGAAGCTCACTTCCTATCTGAAGTTTTGCTGTGCAAAGCAAGTTTACTGAAGGAGTACTGCTGAGGAACAGCAGGCCATTCTTTCTCCATTCTCAAAGACGAATCTCCAGGTTGATTTTGAGCATCTCAGGCATAAGGTAGGGTCTCCCCAAATGGCAGAAATGGAAGCAGAATATTAGCTGCCTTTTAATATTCAGTCTTCTTCCATGGAGGAAGAAGTTGCAACTTTTTTCTTTTCTTTTGTGGGGTCAGGGTGGGGGCTGAAATCAGATAGTAAGTATTTTAGGCTCTGTGTGCCATTCAGTTTCCGTTGCAATGATTCAAACTCTGCCACTGGGCACAAAACGAGCTTTGGACAATACATAAACAAATGGGCTTGGCTATGTTCTAATAAAACTTAATCTATAAAGACAGGCAGCAGGCTGAGTTTGGCCTACAGGTTTTCCAATCCTGTTCTGTAGTAGCAGCACCCCTGTTTTCATCTGGGTACCATGTCATCCTGAGTGGACTGTGGTAAGGGACTGTAAAGAAGAGGAAAAGCAACTGAACGTGCAAACACTCTGCCGAAACACGAGCAAGCAGCAAAGTGATAGAGTGAAGCGTGTCTCCCATGCCCAGCCTACTCTTCAAGCAGAGTGAATGAATGATCAGCAGGTATTGAGGTAAGCCCTTTCCCTATCACATCTCTGTAATAAAGGTTAGAAAGAAGTTAGTCTTATCTAAGTCTTACCATCTCTAGCAGCTCCAAGCATTTTGAAAAAGCAATACTAGAGACCAAGTCTTAGAACCTGATGGATTCTTCACTGTAGAAGACAAATTACAGGATGCGTGCATGCTCAGTTGTGTCCAACTCTTTGAGATTCCCTGGACTGTGTAGCCCGCCAGGCTCCTCTGTCCATGGCATTCTCCAGGCAGGAATACTGGAGTGGGTCATCATTTCCTCCTCCAGGGGATCTTCCCGACCCAGGGATCGAACCAGAGCCTCCTACATTTCCCGCACTGGCAGGCGGATTCTTTACCACTGAGCCAACTGAGAGCCCAAATTACAGGGTGCATTTTGTTTCATTCTTGTGAAAGGTTATTAGGAGATATGGCTCATTAGATAAAAGAAAAGAAAAATAGAAGTAAAAATGTCACTCAGGTGAAAAAAGGTCCATTCCATGTTATTACTGTCACTCTTTGGGGGCGGGGGGGGGGAGGGGCGAAGCAAACATATTCAAGACCAGTTATCCTCTTCTGAGCTCAAAATAGCATTTTGAGTAATTTAACTATGTAGAGAATAATCTCTCTGCCTATACATTTCCAGGTAAATTTGGGGAGGAGTGCCAGGTTTTCACTTGATTGCATAGGATAATGGTTTCTCAGATAAAGGCAATCTACTGTTACAGAATCAAAGGACTTCAGAATTTACAAGGGAGTTTAGAGATTACAGAGCACATACCACTAACTGAGGCAAATGAAACTTACAGAGCCAAAGTCCCACAGGTGAGGAGGGGCAGATGTAATTCCACTAAATACTAGACTTTGACTCAATGGTCTCACCATATGATGACTCATCTGCCTCTAAAAGCCTGCAGTAGGCTTACCTTCTTTTTAATCATCAGATAAAGAGTAAAGTTATAATGGCTGCGAGAGTCAGAGCCTACACACTCTTGGGTTCAAGTGTTTGGCACATGAGTCAATCAACAAGGTACTTCTTCAAGGATTCAGCCTGAAATCAGGTAGATATGCTAATCTACCTCTAAAAACTCATTTTGCACTTAAAATCCAACATTCAAACTCCTTGTGCATTTTTAAATTAAAAATTTAAACATGAAGTCAGAAGTAAACTCCAAACCTGACTTGTGCTCAAAAGTCAATTATCATGTACTTTGGATTTATGGGCTGTGACACATGCAGAAATTTCAAAAAGGTTTCTGATTTACTGACAACCTTGGAGGGCACTTCAGGAAAGCAAGATTAGGGATTACTTGGTCCCTTATGGTGAACATACACTGAGTCAGACATGACTGAATGACTTTCACTTTCACTTTACAGTAAACATGGACAGAGCAGTCCTTTGCCAAATGCCTGCAGTGTGAAGACTTCACACTGCATGACAAGTTGATTGAGATCTGGCTCTAGCACATACACTAACTGAGGCAAATGAAACTGACAGAGCCAAAGTCCCACAGGTGAGGAGGGGCAGATGTGATTCCACTAATTAGCTAGTTCTCTAGCTAATGTCAGGGAGCTTTTGGTACTGTAGGCAGTGAACTCATTTGACCTGATGTCTCACTATATTAAAGCAGGTGGTGAGCCACAGCAAAAAAAGGGCGAAAAAAAAGTAAACCTACAGCCATCTGTTTATTGTGCTCTTTACCTAAAGATATTCAGAGTCCTCAGACTTCAAAAAAAAAAAAAAAAAAAAATCAATAACAAAAAAGGTAATAAGGGAATCTACAAAACTCTCCTGCATCTTAGATTGCTTTTTTAGTCTTTCATTAAATAGAACTGGAAGAATATGCCAAATGAAAGCCAACTGCAAATTTTTCCTAAACTGCTCATCTAGAATTTCCCATCTCTTTGCTTCTACCAGTGTTTGTTGCCTATCCTTTTGAGCCATCTGATTGGTTTATTATGATCAGCAAGTTGGCTAATCAAAGTAGAATAAGGAAAGCTCAAATTATTTTAGTGTTTTTATGGCTCTAGTTTGACTCCAGTAAAAAGTTATTGGATGAAATAACTTTGGGAAAAAAGGGTTAAAACTCTAGACTAAATTAAAGAAACAGTATTTCTCAATTATCTGTGACTTACAACATCTTCCATGTTGTATGAACAACTGATATATTGCTAAACATAGATAGAGCTTCCCAGGTGGCACAGTTAAATTTTCTGGATGATAATCAAAACCCTTGTGGGTGTATTTACCAGTAAATTCTACTTAATTTTCCCATTGATCTTACACATATACAACTACATACAGGCAACACTATCATGCTCATACTCAGTCATGCCTGACTCTTTGCAACCCCAAGGACTGCAGACTGCCAGGTTCCCCTGTCCATGGAATTTTCCAGGCAAGAATATTGGAGTGGGTTACCATTTCCTACTCCAGGGGATCTTCTCGGCCTAGGGACTAAACCCACGTCTCTGGCATCTCCTGCATTGACAGGCAGGTTCATTACCATTGTACCACCTGGCACTGCAATAACATTATGAAGATTAATAAATAATTTGCACCTTTCATGGTAAGTGATTTTAAACTCATAGATATTTATCTACTGGCTTCCCTGGTGTGTCAGTGGTAGAGTCTGCCTTGCCAATGCAGGAGACATGGGTTTGATCCCTCTATGGGATCCCTGGAGAAGGAAATGGCAACCCACTCCAGTATTCTTTCCTGGGAAATCCTATGGACAGAGAAGCCTGTTGGGCTACAGTCCACCAGGGGTTGCAAAAGAGTTGGACATGGCTCAGGGACTAAGCAAACAAAAAATGTATTTATTAGTCTATCATCAATATACTTGTCAATTATCAATCAATCTCTTATTCATTTCTTCAACTCTCTGTCTATCTATCCATCCATCTATCCTCCTTTGTGAGGGTAGGTTTCAGTGATTAAAAACTTGGGCTCCGGAGGCAGCAAATCTGACTTTAGTTCTTACTTCTATCACTTACTAATTGTGTGACCTTGAACAAGTTACTCAGCTCCTCTGAGACCCTATTTTCTCCTCTGTTTCATGGAGATAATAAGAAATATCTACAGCTTTGCATGTAAACAACTACACAGAATCTAATACACTGGAAGTGTTCAGAAAAAAAAAAAAAAAAAAACAAAAAGTGTTCAAGCTCTTTTGGTAATAGCTTTTCAAGGATGCCAGACCTTCAAAAACGGCAGGAAAAAAAGAGACTTAAATGCCTGTAGCTCTGGTACATCATAGTTCATTTATAACAGCCAAAGACAGATAGTGCCTACATCATGGTCACTGAAACTGTGGAAATTATCTAAGTGTTATTTCATGGAACAATCATTTGCAAAGGTCAAACGTGAGCACCCAATGGGCAGAGGAGAGAGACACTTCAGTAAGTATGATAACAGATACAAAAGAGATTTGTACAAGTGTTAAGATACAGGGCAGGGCTTCCCAGATGGCTCAGTGGCAAAGAATCTGCCTGCCAACGGAGGAGCATTGGCTCAATCCCTGGTCCGGGAGGACCCCACATGCCACAGTGCAACTAAGCCCATGTCTCACAACTATTGAGCGTGAGCTCCAGAGCCTGGGAACTGCAACTTCTGAAGCCTGTGTGCCCGAGAGCCCATGCTTGGCAACAAGAGAAACCACTGCAATGAGAAGTCTATGCACCACAACTAGAGGGACGGCCCTGCTTGCTGCAACTAAAGGAAAGCCCACGAAGCAACGAAGACCCAGCACAGCCATTAAAAAAAAGATACATGGCAGAGTGACACATAACCTCTGGTATTGGGCAAGACTTTCAGAGGGTGTGACTCCTGAATTGGGTCTTGAAGGATAAACAGGAGTTCACCAGAGAGAAAAGAAGAGAGGCATGCTTGGGGCCTGTTCTCAGAGAAAACTGCTGTTAAGCTGCAAACTTTAAGCAGATGTGCATGGCAGGCACCAATTCTAACACTGCTAGAGATCAGATATTAATATCTACATGTTCCCCAAATCTAAACTGAAGAGTCGCAAGAGAGACAGTCAGTACTCGGAGGCTGGTCTTAAATTCTATAAGGTAGTGATACTGTCTAAGAAATTAGATCCAGAATATCAACAAAGTTTTAAAATTTTTATCATAAAGATAGAGCAACATAGATGGAGAAACAGTGGAAACAGTGTCAGACTTTATTTTGGGGGGCTCCAAAATCACTGCAGATGGTGATTGCAGCCATGAAATTAAAAGATGCTTACTCCTTGGAAGAAAAGTTATGACCAACCTAGACAGCATATTCAAAAGCAGAGACATTACTTTGCCGACTAAGGTCCATCTAGTCAAGGCTGTGGTTTTTCCAGTAGTCATGTATGGATGTGGGAGTTGGACTGTGAAGAAGGCTGAGCGCCGAAAAATTGATGCTTTTGAACTGTGGTGTTGGAGAAGACTCTTGAGAGTCCCTTGGACTGCAAGGAGATCCAACCAGTCCATTCTGAAGGAGATCAGCCCTGGGTGTTCTTTGGAAGGAATGATGCTAAAGCTGAAACTCCAGTACTTCAGCCACTTCATGCGAAGAGTTGACTCACTGGAAAAGACTCTGAGGCTGGGATGGATTGGGGGCAGAAGGAGAAGGGGACGACAGAGGATGAGATGGCTGGATGGCATCACGGACTCGATGGACGCGAGTCTGAATGAACTCCGGGAGTTGGTGATGGACAGGGAGGCCTGGGGTGCTGCGATTCATGGGGTCGTACGACTGAGTGACTGGAATGAACTGAACTGAACTGAACTGAACTGAACATAGAAGCCCCTACATGAAGCAAAGATGCAGGATAAAATACTGAAGATATATCAGTGGAAAGTACACAAAAGTCAGAAAGGAAAAGAGTAACAACTATCTCAAATTCAGAGAAAGGAACGGTGTTGAGTCACCCTGTGAAAATGAATTCAGTATTGGGAGTGAGTGATGCTCAAGACTGGTGAGCTACAGCCTCATCAGCACCATTCCTGAACTTCAGGGGACGTTCCCTGGACCACACTGGAATGACATGTGGAATACACAAGCAAATGGGTGAATCCAAAGAGCCACTGGTCTTCTCTGCATGCTAGGAAGGTTTTCCTGGCTAAGAAAAGGAAAGTGCCCAGGACTAAGATGGGGAAGAATAAAGAGACTCCAATACTTGGCCTCCTGGCACAACGGAATTAAAGGCAGGCCAGCTAGGCATCTTGGGCACTGAGCTATAATACAAAAAGTGCCAAAATGTCTTATGAAGATAACAGAAACATGGGGCCAGCTAACTCAGGTTTCCACACACAATTTCCATAATTGGCAGGAACTGATTGGTTCTAATCCTTGAAAGTAAAGAAGAGTCTTCAAGAGAAAACAAAGGGAAAAATGAAACCTCCCTAGGTTTCATTTAGCTAAGACGATCAAATGTTCCTACTTGACTAGGAGATTTCCAGTTTACACCTGTTATTTCACTATAATTATTAATAGTAACCCTTTCCTTCACAAAATGTCCTGGTTTTGATGAAAAATTATACAGTCACCATCTATTTAGTCTATGTAACAAGTTACTGTAACAAAAAGATTGAAACATATACTTTTTGGCAGAAAATGTATTTCAGGATAATCAAATAGCATCAAGAGAAGAACACCTTGTACTTCACAGAAGAATGCCAATGCAGACCAACTGATAAAAGTTGGAATTCTTATACCAGACAAGACTTAATGATTGGAATTAAAACATCAGGTGAAGAGTTTATGGGGAACTGGAGACTACACAATGACAAAGTCACACCACACAGATTGTTTTTGGTCGCAGAAGGAAAAAAAACGTTAAGTTTATCATGGAGGCTGCCGGTGCCCAAACACTGTGGTGAAACTTAACTTACCAGTGACAGATAAACCAGTGCACATGATCACTTAGAGTATGTTCTACTCACTGGTAAACCTTAACTTACCAATGATAAGTAAACCAGTGTACAAGCTCACTTAGAGTGTGTTCTACTCATTGGTGAACATTAACTTACCAATGACGTGCAAACCAGTGCACAAAATCTTGTGTGTTCTACTCACAGTGTTTAATTGGAATCTAACCAAGCCTTTAAATGTGACTTTTGGTTTATAGAAAATCCAAGAGATAGCAGAGAAAGTTAAATCATGCCATGAGGCAGCAGTCAGACCAAATCCAGGCCAGTCTTTTTGACATGCCAGTGAAATCAGAAACAGGCTTCTACTAGATTAAAAGACTCAAGGGACATAAAAACCAAATGCAGCATGTTGTCCTAAAATCAACTGACTCTAGAGAACATTTTGGAAGAATTTGGGAAATATGAACATGGACTGGATATAGAATGATAAAAAGGACTGATGATTAGTTTTTAGGTATAATATGGTATTATTTATTATGTAAGAAAATGTCCTTTTTTTTTTTTAAAGATGAACATTGAAATGTGGATATAGGGACATGTTGTTATAATGTACTTTATTACTTTTGCATAAATAGATGCAATATGAAACAGGTGTATGTGCATAGACACATATATCCACATGTATATGTTTCGAAAATAGAGTTCTCCCTATCCCCACCAAGGGAAACTGAACTGTTTAAACAGTCATCATTTGCAGGGTTGATATCAGCCTGTCCCAGGTGCCCCCACATCTTGAGCTCTACCATGAGGGATGTGCCTAAAGAGTGAGCATGTTTTTATGGCAGATGCAGCCCATGTGACCGAAGTCTAAGATGGTGGCTTTTCCCAGCATCACAGTGCTAACATGGGCCTGGAGTAACTGTCGTGGATAACTCTTAGCCTTAAAGCAACTCGTGGGTACCTGTCTGCTGCTGCTGCTGCTAAGTCGCTTCAGTCGTGTCCGACTCTGCCATCCAGAGATGGCAGCCCACCAGGCTCCCCTGTCCCTGGGATTCTCCAGGCAAGAACACTGGAGTGGGTTGCCATTTCCTTCTCCAATGCATGAAAGTGAAAAGTGAAAGTGAAGTTGCTCAGTTGTGTCCGACTCCTAGCAACCCCATGGACTGCAGCCTACGAGGCTCCTCCATCCATGGGGTTTGCCAGGCAACTCATGGGTATCTGTCTAGGGATCCACAAATCTGAGCTGAAGTAATGTCACCAGACATGTGGTAGAGCTTTGTCTCAAGAATACAGCTGCAGCAGCTGACCCAGGTGTCCTCAGGGCAAACAGGAATCTCTCAGAGAGCCTATTCCAGGAGCAGGAGGCAAATCGTTTCCTAATGGGAAGCCCTAACTCGGTAAGCACATCATTACCGGACACTGGTGCTCTGATGCCCTAGTCACAGGACTTTTCTGTAGAGAGAAGAGATCTAGGTGACAGGTAGAGACTAGAACAGGTGAGGAGGGGGAGAAACAGGATTTACGCTGAAGTAAAAAGAAAGGGGTTTAGAAATGATGGGAGGCGAGAGGATTTCTTGGTGAATGTAACTTTTTAATGGAGGAGTTCTTCATTGGTAGGGGCCAAGAGAGGCATCACCGTAGTGAATTGAGAACTGGAGGAGTTAAAGGAGGACCAGAGCTGAGGGCGAATGAGGAAACCAGCAGACAGGGGAAGACACAGTGAGCAGGGACAAGGACAAGGGATAAAACACAGCAGCAACGTGGGGAGATGGATGAGATCTGAAATGGCAAAGGAAACAGAAGGACAGAGGGAGCAGCATGGAAAAGGAAGACAGCTGGTCAAAGGTTGAGGGGGCAGAATTTGGAACAAAAAAAGAGCTGAATGCATCCTCTCATCGCTGTACTTACAGAAACTTACACAGTTGGAACTCGGGGAGGAGAGAGGAGAGAGGGAAAGAGGAAGGAGGTGGGGCGAAGGAAGACAGGCAGACACAGAAGAGGAAGACAGGCAGTGTGCAAGGAGGACGAAGGAAGCCAGCAATGAGGAAGCACGCATTTCAGAGACACACGGGGTGGGTACTGGCTTAAACACGACGGACACGGTCTGCTGAGCATTTTGCATCACTTTTCAGAATGACGTAATTCAGATTTACCTTGGGAATCCAAGTACTGTTTTGGCCAGGCAATATTTCTGTGGCTGACCTGAATCATAACTTATCTTAAACAAATGCCTAGAACTAGGGTAAGAGTGTGATCTACTTTACTGCAAAAACAGAGCCCAACTGCTCTTGGATCTTCCCTGCACTGTTAAGCAATGTCAATCTGCATGTAGGGCTCCTTATTTCCCCTATAGTCCAGCCCTCATTCAGAGGGTCATTTCAACATACAAACTGGCCTAAGTCTCAACCAGTCCATTCTAAAGGAGATCAGTCCTCGGTGTTCTTTGGAAGGAATGATGCTAAAGCTGAAACTCCAGTACTTGGGCCACCTCATGTGAAGAGTTGACTCATTGGAAAAGACTCTGATGCTGGGAGGGATTGGGGGCAGGAGGAAAAGGGGATGACAGAGGATGAGATGGCTGGATGGCATCACTGACTCGATGGACGTGAGTTTGAGTGAACTCCGGGAGTTGGTGATGGACAGGGAGGCCTGGCATGCTGCAATTCATGGGGTCGCAAAAGTCGGACACGACTAAGTGACTGAACTGAACTGAACTGAAAGCTGCTGAATACTTTCCACCCTTTCCTCTGTCTGCCCAGAACCAATAGAAGAGGCAAACACTGGGTTAACATAATTAATGGAGACAGAAATCTGAAAAAAACCACTAAAAAAAACAAAATTCCATTTTTCAGGCGCCTGATTATCTACATTGCTGACCACATTGATTACATTAATCCAATGATTGCCAAATCTTTACTTTTCTTTTTATTAGGCAAGATTTAATCTAGAGAACAAATCTCTCTAGGATGCAAATCCCTCCTAGGACACATGATTGTGATCGACAGCTCACAAAATAATTCTGGAATGCATGCAAAATTAAGACTCACAAGCAATTTCCATGCAAAAGCAAACCTATCCATCAACAAAACAGTGGGTCCCAGAAAGCAGTCAAGGACCTATGGAAACCAGGAAGTCTGATGTTTGAGAAGCCATAGTTAAGAGTATTTATTAGAAGTTCTTCTGTGTAGGTGCTTTCCAACACACGAATAAGATCAGAAACTTGCATTAAATTGATTATTATCAGATTTGAAATCACAATGAAGTACATGTTTGAGAATCACTGGTTTACAATTTGAGGGAAGAGATGGGTTAATGAATGCAGATTCCTAGAGTCTTCAATTGGTTTTCAAACAGAAAACAATAAAAGAAATACTCTCCCTGACTCACAATGCCAATCCCTTACACAGAGTCTAAATTTATAAAGCTGGCAGAAATTTAATATCTATACTTCCTAACTGTGCAGTGAGAATCAGATACAGTACACAGGACCGAGAAGGTCTCATTGCAAACAACCATGAAAGAAAAGAGGAAGATGCAAAGGGCCTCCTGGAGGAATACTCACTATTTGGTAGAGTCAGATAACTGATATTCTCGTCGTCTGTCATAGCATTCCTGGATTCCAGGATCATTCCATAAACTCTTTATTGCATCTACATATGGATTCTCAAATGCAGATACCTTCTCCACATCAACTTCTCGAACTAACTGTGCATGAGCCTGTTTAAAAAAAAAAAAAGCAGTTTTAATCTCCTTCCCATTGAAGAAAACTGCCTTGGCTTGCACACTGCATTATGCACAAGTGAGGTCTTTCCTCATATATTGGTTTATAATAAATTAATGCTGCTTCTTTTTTCTTTTCCTTAGATAAAACCCAGTCCCAAATCTTTTCCTCCAGAGTAAATGCTGAAGCTACCTAGAGATGACAAGAGAAGAGCAGACTGTTCAGCTCCCACAGGAACAATGAGGATGGTATGCTACAAATAATGACTATTTTCAGGTGATGATCATAATCCTAAAACAGTTCATATTATTAAAGGGAAAAGGACTGGGTTATTTATCCCCTCTATGTTTACAGTTTATTATAATCAAACACATAATATACTCAGCCCATGAGTGTTACATCTTAGCAGAAACTCAATCAGACTCAACTAATCAGCATTAGTTTCTATGATTCACTGTAAGGATTAGGGTGTAAAACTACTAGAAGAACAGTTAATAGTAATGATTTGATTTTCACAATAGTGACCATGCCCCCTCTACTCCCACACACCCAAATTTTCAATACTTACTTTATATCTACCTCATATCTTATCAGATTGAAGAGCCTATTCAATTTTTTTTTTTTAATGCAGAAAAAGGACTTGGTTATTTTCATTATATACAACATTTAGTAGGAAAGAGGTAAAAAGACTTTTAAAAATTTTTCGACAAGATTAAAATCAAAATGGATGGTCAACCTCCAAATTAACCAATATACACCACTGCCTAACAATCTCAACAAAATAGATTTCATAGGTGTAGTATACATGTAAATTATACAGCACATAAATGTGCAAATCAACAGATATAATAACTAATTATCTTGAAAACTGGAGGCAGATGGCTACTAATTTATTAAAACAGTCCTAATTTTGTACAGATATACAAACTTCTGAACTAGGTTAGTGAATGGCTATCTTGATTATATGATGACCTAATTATTCCTTCCATAGAGTTTCAAGCAGACAGAATTTAATAAATTTAAACTTGTGATTAGGCTTATCTGGTTCCCAATCTTTCTCTTCCTTCTCATCCCATAAGATGTAAGGGAATCCATGTCATTAGACTAATCTTTACTTAAATAAGGTTCTACAAAGCCTAACATGCCGAGATTGAAGAAACCACCTTTCTTGCTGTTTCTACTTTGACTGTGACCGTCAGATCTGGTAAGTGAGAAGCCCTATAGCTCTGCCCTGCACCCTAATATTGGAAGATGAATCCCTAAAATTGCTTTATGTACCTAGTCCCTGCCCAGACAATCTGTCCTATCCTAGCAATCTGACTATCCTGAAGTCCCGTTTCCAAGTGTCACTCCAGGTGGGCCTAGGCCAATCATAGTTTTCCATGAAACCCCCGCTTTGAAAATATGTCACTGGTTCCCCAACGAATCCCCAGTGCTATGCTCTGCCTGGCTCTGTAGCACCCGTTGCTCTATGTCGATACCAAAGACTGTCCTGGTCCCATCTGCTCAAGTGGACCTCCTCTAAGCACAAAACACTGGGTGTGGGGCATACTCCACTCTGCCCGGCAGGGTATGTCTATACCTTATACCTTAAGGTCAAGCTTTGGGCCCTGTCCTTCTGCCCTTGCTCACTGAATACAAACAAGTTCTAATTCTTTGTGTCCTGAGATATGACAGTGATCATACATGGTGTAATCCTAAATTCGATTTCCTGGCTACATCTGATTTACAGGGTTCTCTAGAGGATTCTGTGCAAGTGGGAAGGCAGATCTGAGGCAGAAACAGGCATGCACAGGATGGTCTCCTACTGGACACACTCTGAAGACATGGTTTTCATCAGACTCTGCTTCTCCTTTTGACACTGGATAAGCTGCTTCATCTTTCCAAGTGTTATCTCTGGTGGGCAACATCTTGTCCCACCAAGTCCACGTGGCTTATTACTGTGCTGCAATACAGTAGGTGAGTGGTTCTCAAAGGTTGGTCCACACACTAGCAGCATTACTTGGGAATTTGATAAAAATGCAATCCTTCAATCCTACATCAAAATTTCTGGATGTGAAACTGATTAACAATCTGTTTCAAGAGGGCCCCTGGATGATTCAGATGCATGGAAAAGTTTGAGAACCACTGCAAGCTATCAAGCATCACATAGACACTAGTTGTTGTGGTCGTTAATTAATTGGCTGGCTGGCCATGAAATTGTTATTGGAAGCTAAAGAGAAGAGGCCCAGAAAGGCAACAGCACTCCAAAACAAGGGGCATTACAAGGGCCAGGAAGCCACAGAAATGAGTAAAACAGGCTGGATGTAGGTAATAGTGAGTGATGAGAACTGCAGCACACTGAGAAACACAGACCCTAAAGAAAGAGGACAGCTGCTATTTAGCTCCAACTAATTGTTGCCATTGGGATACAAGCTGAGTGTTGCCAGATTTTCTGAGTTCTCAAGGGAAGCCAAAAATCTAGATCTTTCCATGAAATATCTCTAATTTTTATTCTTGGCAATGCTATAAAAGATAAAGTGTATCTGTGGCTGAGTTGGATCAGGTACCAATCATTTGCTTCTCCATGGACTTCCCTAATAAGATTGACCAATAACACCATGTCCTACACAGAACCTGGGACACAGCAGCTGGCCACTTAACACATGCTAATGGGGAAGTAATTCTGCAGCACTTTCCTACAACGATATTCAGACAAACTATTATACTATCCATAGGGAGAAATGGCCGAGACTTCTTTGAATTGAGTAAAAGCTACATGATGACACAGAATAGTGTAGGCAATATTTAAAAACTGAATTTGATACTCATTACAACAGGCCAACCATGTCATATGGAAGGAGTTCTATTTCTGTTTCTAAGGTAGGGAACTTAGAGAAAACAGTTTCAACAGAGCAGATACTTTTCACGATGATGATTAAATGTTTATTGAACCCCAGTGAAATGCTAGGTAATACAGCAATTAAAGACTTAGACACAGTTCCTATGAGGTGCAGGGGTAGGTTGGCGGTAGGGGGAACGGTCCATATAGCTGGCAACCCAAGCACAGAATTATGTGCTCCAGGAGGATAAACAAGAGGAACATTCGCATTTCCATCTTTAATTTCAGTTGACTGAAACAGACAACATTCTCAACAGTTGTATAACTGAAAAGTCTTCCTGTAAAATGAGATTACTTTTTACTGTTGGAAAACTCCTCCAATTTCCTCTCTTGATCTACCTCAATGTGCTTTTTCTTACATCTGGAAGACCTTCTCTATTCCCTTCCATACCTCTTTTAGGTTTTGTTCAGGCACCATATCCTATGCTGTCTCTTAGAGGAAGATATTCCCAATGTTCCTCCTCTCCCCCAGAATGTGATCTTTGCGTCTTCTGAACCAGGAACTTCTACATTTCTTGACTTACTGTCTTCTAGACCACACATTGAAGGAAGGGGCTGTAGCTCCTGGCTCTCATTTCTTTTGGGGCCCAGCACAGAGTGAGCAGACAACAAATATTTATCAGATTTAAAAGTCATACATAAACCCAACTTCCTACAAGCCAAAGTCGAGTTTGTGAAGGAAATCTTCCACCCATTACCTACTCTCTCAGAACCAGATAATCCTTAACAGCACTTATGTCAGTAGCTAGTGTATATCTATCCAGATGATATTTGTTAGTATCCTTCTCCCTAATCACAGTACAAGTTCCGAGACAAACTCAGTGTTGCAGTATTAGGGTCTAGCAAAGTGCCTGTCACTGATGCTCAACAAATATTTGTTGAATGAAGAATGCAGGAAGGAAAAGTAGACATTTTACTGAGCTGGAAACAGGGACACCTAAATACTAGGCCTGGCTTTACACCTAAACAAGCAATAACCCTTAGAAGAAATTATTTACTTCTTTACAACTTCATTTTCCTGGTCTATAAGATTATGCAATTGAAACAAATCATCTCCCTATGGCTTCATCTAGACATAAACGCCACGATCATAAATAAATACATTTAGAATACATGGAGCACCAAGGACTTATGATCCTGTCCCTCCAGGAGCACATAATAGTATCGTTTATTGCAACAAAACCTTACTATTTCAAAAGTGCCTGATAATACAGGGCAGAACATGATGAAGTCTGTATATGAGTGATGGTATATTGGGACTGAACAAGAAGAACTCAGTATGGCCAGACAAGGTGTCAGAGAGAAGACAGGATTTAGCTGGCAGGTGGAGATAAAGATGTGTGATGAGAGGAGGAGGAACAGAAGAACAAAGGTTTGGTAGACAAAATAAACATGGCCCTCTCTTAACTGTGAGAAAAACAGTCTAGTGAGGAAATTTCATGCTGACCCTTAATGCAAATTAACCTCCACAGTGAAAGCTATAATATTAACCTCATCTGTGAACCATAACTAATATCCACTTAAATCAAATCCTGTATGAATTTGCAGTAGAGGTAACGAATAGATTCAAGGGACTAGATCTAGTTTAACAGTGTGCCTGAAGAACCATGGATAGAAGTCTGTAATACAGGAGGCGGTGAACAAAACCATCCCAAAGAAAAAGAAAAGCAAGAAGGCAAAGGGGTTGTCTGAGGAGGCTTTACAAATAGCAGAAGAATGAAGAGAAGTGAAAAGCAAGGGAGAGAGGGAAAGATACACCCAATTAAGCACAGAGTTCCAAAGAACAGCTTGAAGAGACAAGAAGGCCTTTTACAATGAACAGTGCTTAATAATAGAAGAAAACTGGAGATCTCTTCAGGAAAACTGGAAACATCAAGGGAGCATTCCACCCAAAGAAGGGCACAATAAAGGATAAAAACGGTAGAGACCTAGTAGATGCTGAAGACATCAAGAAGAGATGGAAAGAATACATGAAGAATTGTATAGAAAAGATCTTAATGAACTGGATTACTATGATGGTGTGGTTAGTCACCCTGAGCCAGACATTCTGGAGTGCAAAGTCAAGAAGCACTTAAGAAGCACTGCTGTGAATAAAGCTAGTGGATGTGATGAAATTCCAGTAGAGCAATTCAAATTCCTAAAGGATGATGCCATCAAGATTTTGCATTCGTTATGTCAGCAAACCTGGAAGACCCAGGAGTGGCCAGAGGACTGGAAAAGGTCAATCCTCACCCCAATTCCCAAGAAGGGTAGTACCAAAGAATGTGCTAACCATTGGACAATTGCACTCATCTCCCATGCTAGTAACCACCAGTGAAGTTGCTCAGTCGGGTCCGACTCTTTGCGATCCCGTGGACTATATCCTCCATCCATGGAATTTTCCAGGCCTCCATCCATGAAATTTTCCAGGCAAGAGTACTGGAGTAGGTTGCCATTTCCTTCTCCAGGGGATCTTCCTGACCCAGGGATCAAACCCAGGTCTCCCACATTGCAGGCAGAGGCTTTACCATCTGAGCTACCAGGGAAGCCCTCCATGCTAGTAAGGTCATGCTTAAAACCGTGCATGCTAGGCTTCAGCATTATGGGAGCCAAGAACTTCCAGATGTTCACGCTGGGTTTAGAAAAGGAAGAGGAACTAGGGATCAAACTGCCAACATTTGCTGGATTATAAAGCAAGGGAATTTCAGAAAAACATCTATCTGGGTTTCATCGACTACACGAATGCCTTTGACTGTGTCAGTCAGTCAGTTAGTTCAGTCGCTCAGTCGTGCCCGACTCTTTGTGACCCCATGAACTGCAGCACGCCAAGCCTCCCTGTCCATCACCGACTCCTGGAGTTCACCCAAACTCATGTCCATCGAGTCCGTGATGCCACCCAGCCATCTCATCCTCTGTCGCCCCCTTCTCCTCCTGCCCCCAATCCCTCCCAGCATCAGAGTCTTTTCCAATGAGTCAACTCTTTGCATGAGGTGGCCAAAGTATTGGTAGATCATGACAAACTGTGGAAAGCTCTTAGAGATGGGAATACCAGACCATCTTACTTGTCTCCTGACAAACCTATATGTGGGTCAAGAAGCAAGAGTTAGAACCCTGCATGGAACAACTGATTGGTTCAAGAAAGGAGCACAACAGGGCTGTCTGCTGTCACCCTGTTTAACCTATACATTGAGCACACACATCAACAGAAATGCCGGGCTGGATGAGTTATAAGCTGGAATCAAGATAGGTGGGAGAAACATCAACAACCTCAGATATGAAGATGGTACCACTCTAATGGCAGAAAATAAAGAGGAATTAAGAGCCTCTTGATGAGGGTGAAGGAGAGTGAAAGATCTGTATTAAGACTAAATATTAAAAAAACTAAGACCATGGCCTCCAGTCCCATTACTGCATGGCAAATAAAGGGGAAAAGGTGGAAGTAGTGACAGATTTCCTCTTCTTGGGCTCCAAAATCACTGTGTCTGGTGACTGAAGCCATGAAATCAGAAGATGATTGCTTCTTGGCAGAAAAGTGATGACAAACCTGGACAGTGTGCTGAAAAGCAGAGACATCACCCTGCTGACAAAGGTGTGTATAGTCAAGGCTATGGTCTTCCTAGTGGTCATGTATGATTGTGAGAGCCGGGCCGTAAAGAAGGCAGAATAACAAAATATTGACGCCTTTGAACTGTGGTGCTGGTAAAGACCCTGAAAGTCCCCTGAACAGCAAGGAGATCAAACCAGTTAATTTTAAGGGAGATCAACCCTGAATATTCACTGGAAGGACTGATGCTGAAGCTGAAGCTCCAGTATTTTAGTCATCTGATGCGAACAGACGACTCATCGGAAAAGTCCCTGATGCTGGGAAAGATCAAGGGCAGAGGAGCAGAGAGTGTCAGAGGATGAGATGGTTGGACAGCATCACTGATGCTATGAACGTGAACTCCCACCAACTCTGGGAGATGGTGAGGGACAGGGAGGCCTGGCATGCTGTGGTCCATGGAGTTGCAAAGAGTCGGACATGACTAGGCAACTGAACTATAACAACAATGAACCATAACCAATGTCTACCATCTATGGAAGTATATTGGCCTCAAAAAATGCAAAGATCACTACTTTGCCTTCATCCAGGTCTGAATTTCTAAGTCACTTTTATTGCCTCCTAAGCTTTGTTTTTTAATTCTATCCTTGCTGTTTTGTTAAATGACATTCAAATATAATCTACTGTAATTTGCATTTATGTAAGAGCTTTCACCTGAAGTTCTCAAGTTATTTAAAACTATGACAGCATTTTACAAAATACACATAGAATTTTTAAAATGCCTATATAAATGTCCTCAACAAAAGTGCAATTCTCTCTTTTTTTTTGGTAAAAAAAATTCTGTATGTGAAAAGAATATTTTTTAGTGTATTAGAGCAGGAAGATAAATTAGACCCTTTTCTATTTTTCCAAATATCAAATGTGAAGTAGTAAAAAATCACAAGTAATTATGCAAAATTAAACCACTTACTAATGAAATAGGCTATGATGAAAAGGAAAGAAGTCATTTCTAATAATACAAATAACAATTAAAATTGACTATCCTTTTTATTTTGAACACACATATAAAAGCAAAACAGGTATGAGTTAATTAATCATATAAACCAAATGCAAAATATAATTCTATTTCAAGTTACAGTTGAACACACTGGATGGAAATATTTAATAATGAATGTGAGCTTTCAGAATTCTTAGCAAGCTGGTGGCAAGCCTCAGAGGGAACATTGTGAGAACCAAGTAACTACTCTTAGGAACTCTGGCAGAATTCTAGGGAAAGACCACATGGAAACCACAGGATGTGCCAATGTGGTAATGTCTTGTTTTTGTGATTCGGTGGTCATAAAATTCAGGTAAATCTTAGGTCTGTTGATATTTCCAAAGCTGCTTCAGCAAAAGGAAGGAAGAACTGAGTTCCCACCACAGTGAGTCTTACGCTGCCCACAGAAGGCCAAGTCTTCAGATGAAATAAAAAAGATCTTATAGTCACTTTGGAAGGATTTTCAAAAACTCATTAACAGCTCAGGGCGGCTTTAGGCTGGAATGTCACACCTATTCCGGTTCCTACACTCCAGAAGTAGAAAACCAAATGGTAATTTCCACACTTGTTGAAGCTCTTAGACACAAATATTCAGCTCATTAGGGCAGCTCTATTTGAAAGGATGCCCAGCACAGACAGAGGGCCTCTGATTTAGTAAAATCCTGAACTTCTGTCTGAGTATGTTTTAATCCTGAACCGAGAAGCACATTTTCTTCCCCCCACCTTCGGTGCTTATTTCCATTTTGGCATTTGATTCTAAATTATGGGGGGGAAAAAGAAACAGAAAATTCTCAGGCTTTTTTTGTTTTCTTCTCAAAGGAAATAGAGAGATGGGATCAAATCTCTGCGTTGCAATACCACCTCCAGCCAGAACTAGTTGAACATGACCTTGAGCAAGCTATTTAACATTTGTAAACCTTTATTTCCTAATCTATTAAATGGGGTAACAACAGTACTTACTTTGATGGTTAAATGATGTAATGGATGTAAAACACTTAAAGACAGCGTCTAACACCCAAAGCTGCTAATGGTTTAGAAAGCAAAAGAAAAGGAAAATAACACAGAAAGTGCAAAAGGCATAGTATATGCCCTCCTCAGCTCTGAGACTTTGGGCAAACTGCCCACATTTATTTGCTCACAGTGAAAGAACATTCTAGAGATCATCCTGGATAATGGATATCAATGAGTCCTCAAATTTGCAAATACTCTGTAAAATTTCCTACCAAAAACTTGGGCAAGAACTGTCATTTCTTAGACCATTTCACCTTCTCTGACTTCATCAGTGTACACGTCTCTGTGTATGGTGCACTGTACACAGAGTGACAGCTGTTGATGCATTTTCTTATGGGCATGACTGCAAAACTGACAAAGAATAGCAAAGTCACACTGAGCTACTGCTGGCTGGGTTCTCAGAACCAGTGACTCATTTCTATAGTACAGCCTCTCCACACTTATGATTCAACTCATGGCTCAGCAAAATTACAAATTACTACATGACACAGCCTTTTGAAGTCTCTGATGAAAATTTTGAATCCTGTATGTAATCTTTCAGTGCTAGGGATCTACCAATTCTCCTTTGTTACAGCACCCATGTCCCTCTACACACAGTATCAGAAGAACAGAGTAGGTATGTGCAGATGCTCAAGACCCTTATAAAAATGTCTTGGTATTTGTATATAACCTATGCATCCTCCTGTATATTTAAAATCATCTCTAGATTACTTATATTACTTAATACAATGTAAATGCTATGCTAGTTGTTGCTAGGGTACAACAAATTCAAGCTTTGATTTTTGGAGCTTTCTGGAATTCCTTTCCCCCTAACAATATTTTCCATCCTTAGCTGGTTGAATTTGCTGATATCGAGGGTCAACTGTATTGAATCTCTCTCTCAGAGTAACCCAGAGAACCAAAGTAGAAAAGAGGAAGTCCAGGAACAACAGCTTGAAAAGCAACCAGACTTCAGTTATAACTGTCGCATTTCAGCCCTGTGTGTTCAGGCTGGTCTCTCAAGTTTCCTGAACCTCAGCTACCTGATCTATGAAACAAAAAACCAATTTCTTTTAGGGTAGTTAGGAAAGTTATAAGAATTGTTAACAGAATACATAAAATACAAGTACTATAACTGCTATGAAATCTTGTGGTATTTCAAAATTATCATTAATAAATATTAATTATTTCAATAAACACAATACTTATCTGTGTCAGGCAATATACTAGATACTAATGAAGTGAATCTGTGTTAAGTAAAATGTTCCAGAGAGCAAAATATTCAATAAAAATTTTATTAAACTCTTGCATATTGTTCTACTTTAAGATTTTACAAATTGATTATCATGACTAGATTTGCTTTTCTATGGTGAGAGGTTTTTCCCCCTGACAAACGTCTTTTTTTCCTCCAACATGATTTACTTATTTATGGCTGGGCTGGCTCTTCACTGCTGTGCAAGGGTTTCTCTAGCTGCAGCACGTGGGGGCTACTTTCTAGTTGCAGCGTATGGGCTTCTCATTGTGGCAACTTCTCTTGCCGTAGCTCTGCAACATGTAGAATCTTTCCAGACGAGGGATTGAACCTATGTCCCTTACACTGCCAGGCAGTCTCTTAACCATTGAACCACCAGGGAGGTCCTAGGGTTTGTTTGTAATCTTTACTGTGGCATTCACCAAGGTAATCAATGACTATAAGGCACACTTCTTTCCCTCAAGACGTTTGCTGAGAATGTATTTCTCTTTTTGGTTCTGTTTCACTAAAAGGTACATTTGCTTATTCTAACATATATTGGATTCCTTCCTTGGTGGAGAAAATACTCCTTTATTATTTAAGATGGTCTTTTTCTTTTAAAGAACTCCATCTCTTTCTTGGCTCTACCACTGTACCTTTTCACACACAAATATTCTTCTATTTTGTCCTCTGCTTATCATTTTCCCTTTTCATGTCTGCAGGCCATGTCATAATTATCAGGATCAGCAACATCTGTAGGTCAGAGCTTGATGCACTTATGGCATAACACACTCCAAGCAGTTCCAAAGAGTCTGTTGACTGATGTAATTCCATGGTTCCATTATAAAGAATTGGGCCCTCAGGGCTGCAAAATCTTGGAATGAAATAAAAAACTGTGCACTCTTTGAAATGCTACTTATTACCTTCATGATTATGATGGTAATACACATGAATACATTATCAATGCTATAAAAAAGTTTATTTTCAAAGAGTTTATTCAAAGTCATAGTGACAAAAAATAAATTAGAAGATTCTTTTATACATGTTTACTAAGATTAAAAAGAATCAGGTATACTTGTAAGGCTGCTGTCAAAGAATATTTGAGGACCATTAGTTACTTGGGATTTTAATGGCTGTTTGAAAAGTAGGTTCTATAGCCAAAGTCACATAACTGTAGTGTGAAAGTCGCTCAGTCATGTCTGACTCTTTTTGACCCCATGGACTACACAGTCCATGGAATTCTCCAGGGCAGAATACTGGAGTGGGTAGCCTTTCCCTTCTCCAAGGTATCTTCTCGACCAAGGAATCGAACCCAGGTCTCCCTCATTGAAGGCAGATTCTTTACCAGCTGAGCCACAGGGGAAGCCCAACTGTAGAGAATAATATTTATAAAAAGTTAAATAGATGGTGCATACTACAGGACTCAGTAACTCTAATAAGATAATGCTGCTAGGAATCCATGAGTATGGGGCAAGGGTGGAGACATCACTGTATGACCATGGCAGCATTTTCCCCCTCAAATCAGCTGATGAGACTGGTGTTCTCTGAACCACACTTTGCAAAACAGTGACTGAACAAACACCGCGACTCCCAATAACCAAGTGGGGACTGGTTTTACACAAGCAAAACAACCGACTAACTGGTTCTCCCGCACGCTGGCACAATAGGCCAATGCCTGCTTTATAGGTTCACATCATCCTCATTGCTGAGTTCACATTTTGCATGTGGTTCATTTCCTGATATTACATCTCAGAAAAAAACATAATCATTTTAGCCCTTTGCAATGTCTGGGCTCCTACAATCTTATTAACCAGAGGAGTGTGCTGCTGGTTTGGAATT
The DNA here is from genome assembly GCF_014754425.2 of Oryx dammah. Lineage (NCBI taxonomy): Eukaryota > Metazoa > Chordata > Mammalia > Artiodactyla > Bovidae > Oryx > Oryx dammah. The sequence continues at coordinate 53,028,918 of NW_024070185.1, forward strand.
TTATTTTGTTTGACAATAGGAAAAACAGATCAAGAAGATTTCCTTGCCCAGCTTGATAGACATTCAGACAAAGATGGAAAAAATAATGGAAAGGACAAGCTTTTCAATGAAGGGAGGCCCAGGTGTCCCCAGAAATTTCAGGATCCTACAGTTTTTCTGGGATGCCCACTACAAAACTTGACCATTGCGGCTGTACAAACTGTGTTCAGGAAACTGAAAGTGAAAGGCTCCTAGCCCCAAAATTTTGCAGAAGAAAAGAAACTTCCTAGAACACATGTCTAAAGGTCTCTTTAATTCAGAGACCAAGAAGTTGTTCCAATAAGACTGTAAAGAGAATCAACAGCAGTTATGCTTACTTGTGCAATGAAGAAGGATAATGAACATCTAGAATCTGAATAGGAAGAAAGGGAAGAGAAATATGTCACTAGGTACTCTTGGGGGGCAAACAGTAATAGATATAAATTGTCACTTTGAGGAAGGACCCAATTTCAGGAAGATTATAGATAAGAATCAATTGTAAAATGTTACTATTTGGACCAGTGTTGAGAAACCATTAACATTCTAATGAGACTATAATATAGTTTATAGTCTATATATAACACTTTTGAATATAAAAAAGACTATTAAAAATAGTTAATGTTATGTATCTTTGAAACATTATTTGTTGACCAACATATCAGGTATATTATATAGGTATTATTATAATATTTTCAAACATAAAGTACTTTCTGAAAGAATAAAACTTTCATATATCCATATAAAGTTAAAAAAAGACTTTTTTCAATATGGATATATTATATATTTAACTTTCATAAAATTGCCTGAAATAATCTTAAAAATTGCATTAACCATTTTAGGTTAATAAATTTGAAAATATAACATTTTCAATTGGGTCCTACTCTACAGACCTTAATATTTTTAATTGAAAAATATTCTCTCTTAGGGGCTGAAGAATCTGGTAAGCACAAAAAAATTCTGCTACATGGTAGATATTCTCAACTCTATTATTTTTTCAAATGCAAATTTGTAAACATTTCAGATCAAATATTTTCATAAGAAGTATCTCCTTTATCAATTCATAATATTTTTCTTTCACAGATACTTTGAGGAAACAAAACTCAAGATTGGTAGATTATCATAGCTTGTCTGAACACAAGTATGACGTGTGTGAGTCATGAATTGCAAGTACATTTCTGCTCCATACGCTTAATTTAATAATTGTTTTACGATGACATTGTGCACCATCAAACACTATATTCTTATCATTACCATGAAATATTTTTATCTTCAACATTTTTTAAAAAGCAAAAACACTTATAGTATTCAAAATAATAATAGATATTTCACTTTATCCAAATTAACTATCAAAAGCTGCACCTTGATTCCACAAATTGAAAAAGGGAGAAAACCAAATTAACAATTGTTCACAAAGACTTCCTTCTGCTAAGGGAGTTAACAGATGAATAGTTATTGCCTCACTTTTTTTGCACCTGCAGAAGAAAACTTGGAATAAAAAATGAACTAAATTAACTTTGAAGGAAAGTCACTTGATTTAAATGAAGTCATGCTTCACACAGTAATATAAAAATGCGTTTTCTGCAGCTGACTATGCTAAAATGTCATCTTTGGGCACAATCTCCTGAATATAAAGCTAACTGTTGAAGTAGATGCTGATATTTTTTTCAGAAGATCTGTGTCTCTCAAACTTTTTGTGGTTGATGATATCACTTGGGCTGTAATGGTGGACGCTAAATATCAACAAGCTGTTTTGTGTAAGTTATACATCACCATTCATTTTCTTGAGGAGCAAAAATTCAGTACTAAATTTTGTTACATATGCATTTTCAGGGTTAAAAAAACTTATTGTGGCCAAAAAAATTTATTACAAAATAAAAGCATTATCAAACAACAAAACAAACACCAAAAATAAATGATAAAACCATGGAAGCAAAAGCTATCAGACCACCATAGCAAGACTGCTCAACCTGATTTTACACATACATTTCACATACACCTAACAATTTCCCACTGATTCTGCTCACTGAAGATCTGGCGTGTTACTGGACCTTGTAGCTTATAGACCAGAGCACAGCATGACTGGCTAATGACAAAAGGTTGATAAAGGCAGCAACAGCATATCCTTCACTACTACCCTGGACACCAGAAGGAACTGGCTATCCCTGGTCACTCTTGTCCACACTTATTCCATTATTAGTGGTGAGTGCCCACACGCTGTCTTTGAAAAACAGATGTAGTTACACTGCATCTGCAAAGGATTTGGAAAAGAGCTGGAACATCTTTCAGATTTAACCAACTGCTAAAGTTGGGAAATCTGTTCAACTGCATGGGCAGGGTTTGGAAATACTAAGTGAAAGTCTATCAAATCCATTTTGGATTATTTTAATGCAGCTAATAATAAGGAATGCACCATTAAAAATGGGGGTGAGGGACTTCCCTCGTGGTCCAGTGGTTAAGAATCTGCCTTGCAATGCAGGGGACCAGGGTTCGATCCCTGGTCTGGGAACTAATATCCCACATGCCGAGGAGTAACTAAGACTGCCCACCTCAACTACTGAGCCTGCGCCCTGCAACTAGAGAGTTGGTATGCTACAATGAAAGATCTTGCATGACACAATGAAGATCTTGCATGCCACAACTAAGACCCAATGCGGGCAAATAAATTAATAAATAAATAATATTTATTTTTGAAAAAATGGGAAACTAGAACAAATGCTCAACAACTGGGATGCTCGGACAAGAGGTATAAACTACAAATGCCTCAGGCAAATCGGGACTCAGGGGTGACCTTTGTGTGGGGAAGATTTGGGGCTGAAGATCAAGAAAACTATAAGTGAGCTGATGATCTGTAGACCTGCTTCGTCTTGTACAAATGATTTTTTTTGAAAGCCATTAACACTTAAAATTGAGAACTTTTCCATTAGACAGATAAACAGATTCCCTACTTCTCTTGATAAACTGTAAGATCCAGCAACACTGCCCATGTTCCAAGAAGACAAGAAGGCCACAGTCAGAAAGCTACTATCTGCCTCTCACTATTGTCAGTAATTATAAGAAAAAGCATAATTATTTCTGGAAGTGAAGAATCTCACACAGTTTGTATAATTTGTGCATCCTTAGTGTGATAAGGAGGCTTATACATCCGCATAAGAGGAACTGAGAATAACATTGCATTTGATTCCTACCAGTGAGCATTTTCTCAGCGTCCTGGTCACGATCCATTAAAAAATGCTGTGCACCTGTGATTGTCCAGTATTTTCCCCTAATCATCCCCTTCAATTATATCCTGAAGCCGTGGTTACAATGAACTGTAAATGTCTGTATTATCAGTTCCCACCCACTCTGGTTTAATCAAGGGAACCAGGGCTTGTGTTAGGTAGGAAATGGTACTGTGTGGCTTGAGTTGTTTCAAGTGCTCAGGACCACCACAAGGTGTAGCTAAGGCAAGGTCTGTGGCTTTGGAGCCAGTGAGTTTCACCCATGCTTCCATTTACTTGCTCTGGGGCTTCTCCAAGCTTCAATTTCCTTATCCCTAAATTGAGATAATGATACTTTCATTACAGCACTGTCATAAAGCCTGAAGGTAATACTATACATGAAACAGTACAGTAAAAAGCACAAACTAATGTCTCAGTAAATAGAAGCAGCCTTTAATTTGTACTTCAGATATGATCCAAGGGGAATTATGGTGAAATACCTTCTACCCAGCCTTTTTCTTACATTTAGTGAACCAACCCTTCGGGGGTTCAACTTTGGGGAATCTATTTCAAAAATATAAAATAATTTCCATGATTCCTACCAAATACACCATATCACCAACAGTCTAATACCTTAAGGAAATGCTATGTTAAACTCTTACTTAAATTATGGATTATATACAGTATTTAGAGTGACACTGGTGATTATTTTACAGTTAAAATTGTTTTTCCAAATAGCAGCACATTTTTATTCACATACAAATTTTCTCATCTCCACAAGTAAACCCAAATCTCATTACACTGTATTCATCTCAATGTTGAGTTTTCAAAACATGCAAAGGTCATAACTTGACTAAAACTTTTTCTTAGACACCCAAATGGATATGCATGAAGATTTTATCAGATATTTTATATCCAGATGTTCTCTATCCCTTAAATTCTGATGAGTTTCCCATGACTGGCTGATTGGTGAGATAGCACATGGGTCATGAAATAAAAATCAAACCAAATTTACCTTTATATAACTCAAAAAGACAGCATTTTCACTGCTTTTTTAAAATAAAAATGCATATTGCCTTTTTTATGTGTTCTTAGCTATATATCTATTTTTGAAAAGCTTTCATATAATTTCTAAATTTAGCTCCTACTTCCTTTTTCCTTGTACCATCTGAGCTATAATCCATCTCTGATAACATTTTGATCTTTACTCCAAAGAACCTCCATAGAAACAGACTCTCAAAAAGAAGACTGACTTTCACTAACCTCTTCTTGCACGTAGTACAAGGTGACCACTTTCTTCCCTCGGCAGTTTCTGTGGGCATCATCTACATGTTTTAAAATTACCTTCACTTGGTGGTAGGAAATATTAACTGTTCTAGAACATCAACATCTTTTATCAGAATGACCTCTTGCTAGGAAAATTAGTTCAGGGAAGAAATTCACCTCTTTTAACCTAAAGCAGATGAATAGGTTAAAAACAATGGCACACATGTAGTTAGGGATTTCAGAATAGTTTATCTAGATTAATTATCATTCTATGAAAATGTTTCTCTCTTTTGATTTTCCACTCATTAATATCAGATTTAATACCTTGAATTATATAGATAAGAGAACTTTGGTAGGAGGTGGTAACTTCTAGCAATACAGTCATCCCTCATTATCTGCAGTAGACTGGTTCCAGGAGCCCCTAGAATACAAACTCTGTGGATGAACAAGTCGCTGATATAAAATGGTGTGGTACAATCACTACAGCTGGCCCTCTACTCATCCATGGTTTCTGCATCTGTGGGTTCAACTGAAGATATGGTGGGTTGACTGCAGGCAGAAACAATCTGAGTGTGTAGCCAGTAAATGGCAGCATAGGAGCCTTGCATTTATGAAGGAAATCACTGGTCCTAATGAGCCTGCAGTCCTTAATTGAAAAGGTAACCTACAGATCTGGTGAAGAAAGGATACAGAGTGGGGACTAAGTCTTCCAAGAATCCTATCCATCCTTCCACTTAAGCTTTTCTTGGCGCATTTAGTCTTCATAAAACACTTACGGGACACCAAACTATATACCGTCTGGCACTGCTTAAGTGCTCCATGTTTATATGTATAGAATTTCAAACAATTCTGTAAATTACTTCAGGGTAGGGACTGCCTAATATTTCTTATGTTTTAGCACAATGCTAAGGCTACTCAATAAATATTCTACTATGGAAATGAACTGTCTTCTTTCCTTATGTATTTGTCCAGAAATGAGATTTAACAAGACTGAGGATAAGAAGACTTAAACTGAAGAAAGTAGGGAAAACAGCTAGACCATTCAGGTATGACCTAAATCAAATCCCTTATGATTATACAGTGGAAGTGAGAAATAGATTTAAGGGACTAGATCTGATAGAGTGCCTGATGAACTATGGACTGAGGTTTGTGACATTGTACAGGAGACAGGGATCAAGACCATCCCCATGGAAAAGAAATGCAAAAAAGCAAAATGGCTGTCTGGGGAGGCCTTACAAATAGCTGTGAAAAGAAGAGACGCGAAAAGCAAGGGAGAAAAGGAAAGATATAAGCATCTGAATGCAGAGTTTCAAAGAATAGCAAGAAGAGATAAGAAAGTCTTCTTCAGCGATCAATGCAAAGAAATAGAGGAAAACAACAGAATGGGAAAGACTAGAGATCTCTTCATGAAAATTAGAGATACCAAGGGAACATTTCATGCAAAGATGGGCTCGATAAAGGACAGAAATGGTAGGGACCTAACAGAAGCAGAAGATATTAAGAGGTGGCAAAAATACACAGAAGAACTGTACAAAAATGATCTTCACAACCAAGATAATCAAGATGGTGTGATCACTCATCTAGAGCCAGACATCCTGGAATGTGAAGTCAAGGAGGCCTTAGAAAGCATCACTATGAACAAAGCTAGTGGAGGTGATGGAATTCCAGTAGAGCTATTTCAAATCCTGAAAGATGATGCTGTGAAAGTAATGCACTCAATATGCCAGCAAATTTGGAAAACTCAGCAGTGGAGGACTGGAAAAGATCAGTTTTCATTCCAATCCCAAAGAATGGCAATGCCAAAGAATGCTCAAACTACCGCACAATTGCACTCATCTCACACGCTAGTAGAGTAATGCTCAAAATTCTCCAACCCAGGCTTCAGCAATACGTGAACCGTGAACTTCCTGACGTTCAAGCAGGTTTTAGAAAAGGCAGAGGAACCAGAGATCAAATTGCCAACATCTGCTGGATCATGGAAAAAGCAAGAGAGTTCCAGAAAAACATCTATTTCTGCTTTATTGACTATGCCAAAGCCTTTGACTGTGTGGATCACAATCAACTGTGGAAAATTCTGAACGAGATGGGAATACCAGACTACTTGACCTGCCTCTTGAGAAACCTATATGCAGATCAGGAAGCAAGTGTTAGAACTGGACATGGAATAACAGATTGGTTCCAAATAGGAAAAGGAGTACGTCAAGCCTGTCTATTGTCACACTGCTTATCTAACTTATATGCAGAGTACATCATGAGAAACGCTGGGCTGGAAGAAGCACAAGCTGGAATCAAGATTGCCAGGAGAAATCTCAATAACCTCAGATATGCAGATGACACCACCCTTATGGCAGAAAGTGAAGAGGAACTGAAAAGCCTCTTGATAAAAGTGAAAGAGGAGAGTGAAAAAGTTGGCTTAAAGCTCAACATTCAGAAAACGAAGATTATGATATCTGGTCCCATCACTTCATGGCAAATAGATGGGGAAACAGTGGAAACAGTGGCTGACTTTATTTTGGGGGGCTCCAAAATCACTGCAGATGGTGGTTGCAGCCATGAAATTAAAAGACGCTTACTCCTTGGAAGGAAAGTTATGACCAACCTAGATAGCATATTCAAAAGCAGAGACATTACTTTGCCAACAAAGGTCCATCTAGTCAAGGCTATGGTTTTTCCAGTGGTCATGTATGGATGTGAGAGTTGGACTGTGAAGAAGGCTGAGCGCCAAAGAATTGATGCTTTTGAACTGTGGTGTTGGAGAAGACTCTTGAGAGTCCCTTGGACTGCAAGGAGATCCAACCAGTCCATTCTAAAGGCGGTAGGTCCTGGGTGTTCTTTGGAAGGACTGATGCTGAAGCTGAAACTCCAATACTTTGGCCACCTGATGAGAAGAGCTGACTCACTGGAAAGGACTCTGATGCTGGGAGGGATTGGGGGCAGGAGGAGAAGGGGACGACAGAGGATGAGATGGCTGGATGGCATCACCGACTCGACGGACATGAGTTTGGGTGAACTCTTGGAGCTGGTGATGGACAAGGAGGCCTGGCGTGCTGCGATTCATGGGGTCGCTAAGAGTCAGACACAACTGAGTGACTGAACTGAACTGAATTGAGGATAAGAAGAAAAAAAATGACCAATACAGAACAGAGGAAACAGTTCTGCCCAAGAAGTTGGGAGGTCTGGCTGGGGCTCTGGCATGATGTTAGACTGGCTTCTTTTTTTTTTTTAAGATTAGTTTCTTAACCTGTATAGGTTAAGTACTGACTTCTGTAAGTAAGTTATTGGACTAGAGAATGGCAGAAGTGCCGTGCACTTTTGATACACATTCAAACTAAGTTAGGATGAAGTTATTCATCCAATGGTACTGCATGGACACTAAGTCAAACCGAACAGAGCAGGGCTCTGGATTTCTCTTGCCGTGCCGCACATCAACCTTTTAGTTCCTGGACTGTGAAGTGGTCAAGCGGGTCTCAGGTGCTGGGGTCACTGAAGGAACTTGGAGCAGTGGTTATAAGAGAATTTTTAAAAATGTTAATGCTGGTACAATAGGTAACAGGTCAGGGCTGGATACCAGCTCTGTAAGTAATGTCTTCTGATGTGCTTATTTTATTTAAAACTGATTATTCATCTGATGGTGCAGGACTACCTAAGAGCTTACAATAAAATGAAAACAGAAATTCCCACCAATACTATCAATAATGAGTCTTCTTGTTTCCATTCCTCCCCATACTTCTAACTCAATCCCTTTTTTTTTTTTTTTTTAAGGTAGCCATTCTACAACTTCTGGCTTTCCTTCATGAGCATGAGTCCACCAGTATTCTTGCCTGGAGAATCCCATGGACAGAGAAGCCTGGCAAGCTAGAGTCCGTATGGTCACAGGGAGTTGGATACGACCTAAGTGACTTAGCACACACACACGCACCTTGCAATGAGGAGCCCAAACCATGCTCCATGTCCTGCTTTGCTAAATAAATAAAGCATAACATCCAAGAACAGACCTAACTACAATCTTGGTTTCACAGATGAAGAAAGTGCTATCCTCTGTTCACAATAAAATTCCCTGTGACGTGTGACAGCAGTGTTTCCATCTAGGGATCTGAGGCCCCTCTGGATACACTGCAGCTCATGGCATACCAGCAGCCCTGAGAGCCAAGAAGATGAAAAGGAGACGTGGGGAGGGCTGATGTAACCCTTGCACAAAGTGGTACTAAGTATTAGTGTCACTGAGTTTTAGCACTTCGAGTAAACACTGGAATCACCTGGGGAACTTTAAAACACACACACACACACACATGTCTAGGCCCCACCCTTGGAGATTCTTAGATTCTGTTCATGACAGCTTTATTTAATTGTTTTAAACTTTTTATTTTACATTGGAATACAGCCAATTAACAACGCTGTGACAGTTTCAGGTGCACAGCAAAGGGTCTCAACCATACATATACATATATCTATTCTCCCCCGAACTCCCCTCTCATCCAGGCTGCCACATAACATTGAACAGAGTTCCCCGTGCTGTACAGTAGGTCCTTATGGGTTATCCATTTAAAATATAGCATGTGCACATTCTGATTTGGGTTTTCCAGGTAGCTCAGCAATCAAAGAATCTACCTGGCAATGCAGGAGACGTGGGTTCAATCCTTGGGTCAGGAAGATCTCCTGGAAAAGGCAATGGCAACTCACTCCAGTATTCTTGCCTGGGAAATTCCATGGACAGAGGACCCTGGAGGGCTACAGTCCATGGCGTTGCAAAGAGTTGAACATGACTCAGCAACTAAAACAACTACATTTTGATTTAATTGTTTGGGAAGTGGTCAAGGTTTTATAACACTTTCCAGGCAGTCTAACGTACAGCCAGAGTAGATAAACACTGGTGGACACCTTGGTCTCCCGAGTATGGGGCACATAAGTAACCACGGGGTACAGGAAGGCACTATCAAAACCTGTGTGTTTAATATGAAAAGGATAAAGATATTAAGTCGTCCTGTATTTAACAGATGGCATAACAATGGTACCCTCCGATGTCTGATGGCCTTGTACAATGTGAGTCCTGAGAGAAAGGCAGGAAGTTCCCAAGGAGTCTTCAATCCTTTGTGCATTTTCAGTGTGCTGCTACACACCCCCATTAATATGTCCCCAGTGGCTGATGTACAAATCCTAGTATCTTAAAGAGAAGAACACTGACAATTTATAAGGAGAAGGGAAATAATCAGGAAGACATCTTGAGGCATGAGAGGTTTCCTCATTATGTGATGGCAAACAACTGACAAGAACTGTAGAACTCAAAGAAGAGTTATACATTTTCTTTTATAAAATGATAAGTATTCCAAATATTTTTTTTTCTTTGTCATGACAAGGGGGATGAAGGAGCAGGTTTTTTTTTGGTTGATAAGTAAGTAAAGTCGCTCAGTCGTGTTCGACTCTTTGCGACCCCATGGACTGTAGCCTACCAGGCTCCTCCCTCCATGGGATTCTCCAGGCAAGAGTACTGGAGTGGGGTGCCACTGCCTTCTCCAGGGGATCTCCCCAATCCAGGGATTGAACCCAGGTCTCCTGCATTCCAGGCAGACAATTTAACCTCTGAGCCACCAGGGAAGCTGATACTTTTATTAAAATAAACATATTTAAACTATCTCTTCAAGGCCAAAGAGCATTTTAAAAATGAATGAGAGAGAAACTGCTAGGAAACTTGCACTGTGGAAATGTTCTCACCGTGATGTGATTTTGCTGTTAAAATCAACATAAGGTGTGATACCAGGTGGAGGAAAAAAAAATTATCTTATGTGTAAACTTTAAAAGCTTGAGTAAACCATATTTTAAAGGCAGAGTTTTAGTGGGGGTTTTTATCCCATTTGTTAAAGATGAATAATGTAACACTCTTCAACTGGTTTGAAAAAAGGGCTGACTGATACCCAGTAAGATGGTAATTTACCAGCAAAATTTCAATGAAAAACTTTCACATAATTGGTGAATGGGGTTGAAAACGAGCACTGGGATTTCATAGGCACAGCCAACGATGGAGCTCCTTCCATTGACAGGTACATATCTTGTGTGATATCTTTTTATTTATAAGACACTAAAAATAACTACTGACTTAAAATGAACTTAGAACGAGACCACTGCATCACTGTCACACAGAATTAAACAATTTTTTTAAAACATTTAAATGTTTTACATCACAAAGAACTCAAAAACATCATTAAACAGAACTTCAATAAAAGTCAAAATAATTTTTATCGATGGGGTATGTGATTCCAAAAAGTGTGGACCATTTAACAGACCCTGGGCATTCCCTCAGCCACTCCAAGATCTGATGTGCAGCAAGGAGAGAGGAGGTGCGCACTGCTACCTGTCGGGTTGGTAGTGTACAATAGGAAACATTAGAAATCCTATGCCAGAGAGTGAGCCATGAAGAAACTTCTGGAACTCTGCTAAAGATTGGCTTAGGAATCAAGCATAATTGCTTCAGCAGGCAGGTATACATTCCATTAGTTCAATGAACCTGTGGAGGGACTGTGCCCCTATTTTCATTGTCTCAGCATCTCGTATGATGCTTTTATATGGTAGGTGTGCAAGAGATGTGGTTGACAAAAACAGTGAATTTTGGTGAAAAAAAAAAAAAACTGTACCTTTTCAGTATATTGGTGGGGTCCATTTCTACTAATGGAACACAAAATCACCATTCTTATCATGGATAATGTGTTCCGAATCAGTATCTACAATGGTCAGCCACTGGGAAGTGGAAAAATTATTAACTGGTCTCCCTGAATTATAAAAAGCCTCTGTTAAATATAGTACAGTGGAAAACTACGAGACAGTGTTCTGAGCCCCAGAAGACACCCACTTTCAATGTGTCAGAATTATCTGTTTCACACCCCATGAATTAATGTTTGCTTTAGCTGCTAAAATCACTAAAACATCTTGTTCTTAATATTGTGCCTTTAAAAATGCTCATACTGTTATATAGAGATTACATCTTATATGATCACAGAAACTGTCTCTGCTTTTGTGAAATCTTGCCCTGAAAAGCAAATCTTCATGCAAATGTATTAGGTACAAGCAATAAATATTCATGAACAGTTTTATATATTCCATATAACCTGGCCTTTGGTTCTTTTACAATGTCAGGGTCTCTCATGACCTAAACTAGTTGCATGCAACTGTCCTCACCAGCTCGCCTCTCAGAACACATTAATGAGCAGAAGAATCCTCCGCTGGCTTGGGAGCACGTGCTTCTCTCACCTGAGGTGCCCCTGCTCTGGGTAACTGAGGATATAGCACATGTAGGTCAAAGACATACTTTGTAAAGATTTAAATCCAACCCCAACCGCAGGCATCATTTAGAGCATCCCTCCGACCTTCCACTGCTTTTCTATTTTTCAATATGGGGCACAAAGATCTGAATTTTAGTAAGACAAAAACCTCACGCTCCTTATGGTTCTCCACCAAGTATCAATCACATACAACTGCTCTACTTCTTTTCTTTTTCGCTCCCTGCTTGCTGATTTCATGAAGAAGAAGAGACGGAAAACGAACAAAGTAAATCCAGTCTAGGCTTCACCCTCCAGGACATTTTATTTTTCTTCAAACCTAGATGTTCAATAACCCAGGTCTTGCTCTAATTATTCACAATGGCTACTTGGTTTGAAAGTTAGGATAGAGACTAGATATCCAGCTCTGTAGACCTATATATACTACACTGAGGTGCCAACCTAGTGGGTGGAAAGAAATGGATGGGGTACACCTGGTAGAAGATTCAGGGTGCCTGGAGTCAAAGTTTATGGGAACAAAATTTTACTTGGATAAGTGAGACTTCACAGCATCCGTACTATTAAAATGCATATTTAGAAAAGCACCAAGGAAACCCCAAAACGTGATCTTGGGAGTACTCAAGTCCATGACAACAGGTACTTTCTGTTCCCCTTTTTGGGGAAGGCTGACTGGGTATTTCCCAGTCCTTCTGGACTCTTTTTTATTTGCTACTAATCCTCCTATCATTTATAAGGAGTGATGTGGGAAATACTTTATTCCATTTTCTGTCTAAGCACCTAGTTTGTGCCCAGCACTGCAGTAGGCACTTCAGGACAGACACAGGTGCACGTGGTTAGAAAGACAGCTATAAAGACGAATAATAAAAGGAAGGAAGCTGCAAAAGAATTTGGACAAGGAAGGGTTCAATTAAGAGGCATCCTTGAAGTGCACATTCTGGGGAAATATGCAGGTCCTTCTCGGAGCTCTTCACAAGTTTACCCCCACACTAAAATCTGTGATGCCCCCGGGGGAGGAAGCTGAGAGAGCAGGTTGCCTCACACAATCATGTGATTTGTTGCACATGGTCCTGAGCCAAGGGGGCAGTGGGAACTGAAGCCTTGCCCATGTGCTGCTGGCCAGGCACACAGGGTCCACTCCCAGGAAGGCCTTTTCCATGTCACACAAAGGCACTGCCCTGATAAGGGCCATGCCTGCAGGAGAGGCAGCAACTTTATAGCCCATAGGGATTTCTCTTTTTTGCCTCCAGGTAGCATTTACGGCATGTGCTACTGACACACTGTCTTGTGCTAGTCTCATTTCTGTATTTTTAAATATCATCTCCCTAGCTAGACTTCACTTGGGTGGCATGTCTCTCCGTTGTGTGAGCCCTTCCTTCAGGGGGTTCCCTTAGCTGGTTCTGAATGTCTTTGTTTCAAGAACCTGTTTGGATCAGAAGTGCAAAGTAAACAACTGTGCTTTGTACCCAGCCACTGAAGTTAATGACAATTACACAAGGTGTGTGGTAAATCATGTTCATTGCTTTCCACGGTTTTCTGGTTCACACCTTTGTACCTGGCCATGAATAGACCTGAAGCCATTCTTGAAAATATGTATCCAGGCTGAAAGTTTAGTTTCTATTTCCTCACACGCTCCTGCTGAAGAAAAATTGGAAATTGAGAAGTTTTTTTAAGAATGTCCTTCCCATGATATAGCAATGGCTTTGAAGAGTGAGGAAGCAAGATCCATTTCCTCTTTAGGCAGTGAGTCTGGTCATAGACACAACTATTTTTAATCCAACATTTTATTGCTAAGAAGGCAATTTGCTCAATAAGGCAAACTGCTAACGTTTTATGTAAATCCTACAGTTGCCACTCTTTCTTTTGTAGAAACAGGCTCTTCACAAGGAGAAGCTGATCCAATGGTTAAAGTATGAAAGGCTTGGCTGTTGTAGAAAAAATATTTTCTTCCAACATCGAGGCAAAGACAATGTCCAAAATTCCTACAGCCTGATAAAATTAAAACCACATGCTGAATAGTGTTGAGTTGGTTTTTCTTTTTCCCATTTTTTTTTTAACATGGAGAAAAATATGTAATCATACATTTAGAAACTGAGTACTGGATACTAATGAAGAGTATCAGTTTTTGAAACTGAGTGTTGAAATTCTCAGTGTTAAAAAAGAAAGTAATATTATTTGTGCAATAATGGCTTCCTGTCACACTGCAAGTATACATTTGTAACTCCTGAAATAGTGAGAAGAGTTTAAGATTTTTGTCTTAGCTCTCAAATGCATAGCAGGTGAGTTTTTAATGGAAGGAGTTGTTATAATATTTTCTACTTCCTCATCTTGTTTCCCTGTAGTTCACAATCATTTAGGGGACACACTGACTATTTGAGAGATTAATTATGACATACATTCAGTTCAGTTCAGTCGCTCAGTTGTGTCCGACTCTTTGCGACCCCATGAATTGCAGCACGCCAGGCCTCCCTGTCCATCACCAACTCCCGGAGTTCACTCAAACTCATGTCCATCGAGTCCGTGATGTCATCCAGCCATCTCATTTTCTGTTGTCCCCTTTTCCTCCTGCTCCCAATCCCTCCCAGCATCAGGGTCTTTTCCAATGAGTCAACTCTTCGCATGAGGTGGCCAAAGTATTGGAGTTTCAGCTTCATCATCATTCCTTCCAAAGAACACCTAGGACTGATCTCCTTTAGAATGGACTGGTTGGATCTCCTTGCAATCCAAGGTACTCTCAAGAGTCTTCTCCAACACCACAGTTCAAAAGCATCAATTCTTCAGTGCTCAGCTTTCTTCACAGTCCAACTCTCACATCCATACATGACCACTGGAAAAACCATAGCCTTGACTAGACGGACCTTAGTCGGCAAAGTAATGTCTCTGCTTTTCAATATGCTATCTAGGTTGGTCATAACTTTCCTTCCAAGGAGTAAGCGTCTTTTAATTTCACGGCTGCAGTCACCATCTGCAGTGATTTTGGAGCCAAAAAAAAATAAAATAAAATAAAGTCTGACACTGTTTCCAGTTTCCCCATCTATTTCCCATGAAGTGATGGGACCAGATGCCATGATCTTCGTTTTCTGAATGTTGAGCTTTAAGCCAACTTTTTCACTCTCCTCTTTCACTTTCATCAAGAGGCTTTTCAGGTCCTCTTCACTTTCTGCCATAAGGGTGGTGTCATCTGACATACATTATGAACTGTTAAATAACAGTGCTTTTTTATTCGGTTAAGGTCTGTAGTTCTTAGCAGATATGACTTTATACGTTTAGGTTACCCACAATTGTTATTTCAGGGCTTACACAAATTTTGGTAAAGAATTTTAAAATTGGGGACTGTTCTTTCACATATACTGTGACTCCACCTATTTTCAACAGAACACTGCCAAGATGTACATCATTAGCCAAATTTAATGTACCACATTCTGCAACTCTGGTTGATTTTAAAAGAATTGCAAATCTTATTTTGAGAACAAAGCCTGGCCCACATTTGCCTAAAGTGTCCCGAGGCAATTGGATTCCTGGCATGGATGCTGGCAGAGAAGCTGCCTGCAAGTACTGGAAAGGTAGTGATTTCTGGCATCTGGTAGGAAGTAGTCTTTGGAATGAACAAGAAAGCTTGACCCACCTCCAATCTGCTCTTTAAAAAATTTTTTTTGAATGCCTAGGAAGATAGGAATAGTGAAGCTCTACTTTCAGGTCCTTGAACTGGAGTTTTGAAAGAACTATGGCTTCTCAGGCTACGCTACTGGTAAAGAACCTGCCTGCCAACGCAGGAGACCTAACAGATGTGGGTTTGATCCCTGGGTCGGGAAGATCCCCTGGAGGAGGGCATGGCAACCCACTCCAGTATTCTTGCTTGGAGAATCCAATGGACAGAGAAGCCTGGCAGGCTATGGTCCATAGGGTTGCAAAGAGTTGGACCCAAGTGAAGCGACTTAGCATGCATACTGCAGGCAACTTCTTATTGGTTGAGTTCTGAACTTCAGATTAGCAAAAGAACACATTACTAGGAGAAACCCATATATGGCAACCCACTCCAATATTCTTGCCTGCAGAGTCCCAAGGACAGAGGAGCCTGGCAGGCTACAATCCATGGGTCACAAAGAGTTGAAGACAACTGAAGTAACAGTGCATGATACACACTCGTTACTAACTTTAGAGCAGAACCGACTAGTGAGGAGATGAACTCTAATACTTTAAATCTAATGACAAAGTACTGGGATAGGAGAATAACTTCTATAGTATCATTTTGAACCAAAGAAGGGAAAAAATTTTTATACTGAAAAATTATGTATAACCAGATATAGTAAGGACAGAAAAATGTCTATCTTTGAACACTTACTGTGTGCTAGGCAGACACAGTTCTAAGAACTCTAATACAGAATATGCATTTAATCTTTACAACAACCACAGAAGCTAGGTACTATTCTTAGCTCTACTCATTGGGGTGGGAGTGGGGGAACTGTTAACTAACTTGCCCAAGGTCACTCATATAAATGACAGAATAAACATTCAACCTTATAAAGCTGGTTCCAGAATGCCTGTATCATAATGATACACTAATAATGGAGAAAGAGCAAAAGTAACTTGTCTTTATAATTTAGATAATCTGAAGATAGTAATTCCAAGTTGTCCATACAGTGGAAATGTTTCCAAAACTGACTATGAGGCGGGCTTCTTATAAGATGATTTTAAGATATTAAGGGGAAAAAAGAAAAGAAAAAGACTGAGGTCTGAACATTCAGCATTATATACTTAGGCCAAAACAACCAATCTAAGCAGCTATATTTGGGGAACTATGATTGAAGACACAGGAGTGGATGGAAGCCACCAGGTGAAGTAAATGAGATCTGCAAACCTTTTCTTACACTTTTCTTCAAATACACTCATTTCCTGACCTCCATGATTACAGGCCACCAGGATCTATCAAAGCTCTCTAACTTCAAGGGATTCCAATATATTGGATATCCCATGACTACACTAGTTGGTCAAATTCTTGGAATTAGGGGGAATTATGAAGGTGATAGGAAGAAAATGCTCATGCAGATTACTAAGAGCAGAAAAAAGCACCATTGTTTAGGCAGTGTTAGATTTGAAATAATCACTTTCATTTCTTCTTTTATATCATACACCAAACCTCTAGACAGAAAAATCAAGCCAGGTTCAAGGGGGGAAAAAAAAAATCTTACTGACCTCAGTCTTCTCCATCGTAATTATCAATGCCAGGAAATACTAGAGCAATGTCTACAAACTGAGGAGGGAACTGAACAAGATTTTCTGAAGACAGTAAGACTGGGAATATAGTACCCATCTTAAAAGAAAACTTAATAATACAAACAAAAAGTAAATAGTAAAATAAAAACAGAATCTGAAACAATAAAAACCAAACTACAAGATGTTTAAACTCATTGAACTTGAGAAAAGAACTAGTAGTAACTCCTGTATCTAGTAAGCCCACCATTAAAATTAAATGGTGGAAACTATGTTCACATTTAGCTTGACAATGTAAAAATAATACGGCAACCTTCACATGCTGAAAGATGGCTGAAGGAGAAGTAGGTCACAGAATTTTTCTAATTTCCTATCTTTCAATGGCAACAAGTAAACAGAAAAGGTGTATATTAAATGTACAGCTTAGAAAACTATTTCAAAATTATGATGTTTCTATTATTTTCTACTTTTATCATGAGAAACTATTAGGAACTAATTTTCTCTGTGATGAAATGTATATCTGAAATTCAGTGATTTTTTTTCAGTGTCTCAGTTTCTCTCTACTACTTCTGAGTTGAAGTAAAATTAAATAGTTAATATATAATATTTATGAAGAAAGATATAATAAAGTCAATCAGTCTTTCTATCCATTTGGAATGATGTTCACCAAATGCTGATGATAGCTATTTCTCAAGAATGGAATTCTGAGTATTCTTTTAAAGTTGTTTCTTCACAGTGATTGACTTAAAAAAATAGCATATTATTTTTCAAAAGAGGAATAAAATCATTACCCTTAAAAAAGCACCAAATGTATATTAACTGAAATGAAAAGGTGCTAAAAATATAATACTGGAACTAAATGATAGATTGTAAAATAGTAAAATGTCATTTTTAGTTTTGAAATCTATATACATGAAATAAATTCACACACACAAAAATAGAGCAAATGAGTAAGGATGGTTCATTTCTAAACTGATCTTCATCAGCATTTGCTGATTTGTCTACAAAGAATTACATTACTCATGCAATTTAAGATAAATAAACATACACATTCTAAATAGTAACTTGAAAATTTTTACTGGGGTGTAATTTCTAATGGATACTCTGAAGAGAGTAAGATAGCATCTGTGAGTCTAATAAGGTGCGGGGGGGAAACTATTGTGAAACAGCTTTTATTTCTGAGAGTTGATTTTGTGGACTGAACATATATGGAGCCCTCTTTACAATCGTCATCTTTGAGGTCCATGCTGGTTGAGATGGAGACTCCCCTTCTCTCTCCTTTTGTTGCTCCCAAACTTCCATTTCTGGTTCTTAGGCTCCATTTCTCTTCCCTTCGGGTCTCCCGGTTGACTATACTATATTATTAGCAAGTGAATAACTGAAGGGCTTCCCAGAGGCACAATGGTAAAGAATCTGCCTGCAGTGCAGGAGATGCAAGTGATGAGGGTTTGATCCCTGGGTCAGGAAGATTCCCTGGGAGGAAGACATGGTAACCCACTCCAGTGTTCTTGCCTGTAAAACTCCATTGGCAGAGGAGCCTGGTGGGCTACATTCCATGGGGTTGCAGAGTCAGTAAGACACAAGACTGAACATGCACACAAAAAAGAAACAAATCTCTTTCTGAGCTATGTTAACCCAAACTGGAGTCAGATTTGATTGGTCAAAGACCAGATTTGATTGGTGAAGACCAGAAGACCTCATCAAGAATCTTGATTTTTAAAGTGAAAGGAGATACTCGTTCAAATATTGAGAATCCTCCAATAGCTTACCTGGAAGTAAGATAATTAAAGGAGGACTGATAGGATAATTTCCAAAGGACTGGAATCTACTCTCCATAAATCATTACACCTCTCAACTTCATTCAGCGGGTCTGTGAGCTACAAGGTACCCAAAGTCCTGGCTGACCACATGGAAGAAAAGAGGGTGAGGAATCTGACACTTCCAAATCATAGCTAGCCTTCACACTCAGGCCAGAGTTGGCTTACGATTCCTCAATTGATTTGGTTTTAACTACAGGCTTCCTGAAAAAGGGCACTTTTCACTTTCCAGCATGTGCTGCCCTGTGATTACTGAAATCATCCCGGGGTTGCCAGGGTTAGCCAGGGGCTCATGTGCTACCTAGCCTTTAACCTCTTGTGTGCCACGACCTAAAGACCCTCTATGGATGGGAGACAACCAGGTGGGCAGGTAAAGTGCAGTTCTGATGGCAAGGGTTAATTCTACTTTCCTTGGAGAAAACATGTGATTAGATTTGGATAATGGACGAAGTTTTTTTATTAAGAAATAACATCTTACTCCACATAGTGGGTTAGAAACATGAATGTTATCCTCACCTTTCTGATAAGAGTGTTGAAAAACACACAAGAACTTTGAATTTAATTAGTACATTAACTTAGCGATACTCTAGCATTCCTGTGCCCAATTTATGATGACAGGGAGCTTTGTTTTTTATCACTGCTGAGATTCCTGAGAGGGCCAAGTTCAACTTTTGACTGTCTGTTTTATTTTCTTCACCAGCAACTGGAGACCTTTCCAAATGACTCAGTGATTCATCTTTAATTAATTTTTCCTGACTGGGAACCTGGACATTTCTCTCTGCAAATGCTCAAGAAGGACATGTTTCATTTTTTAAAGAAAATGTTACAGCTCTTCCTTTGCCATTCTGGATACACAGTGCACTTAGTCAATGGCTGATTGAATAATTTTTTTAAAAATACATAGTCTGGTGCTATGAAAAAATTCATGTACTTCTAAATAGAACATTTCCTTCAGTGTAAAAAAAAATGAATGGATTAGCATGTAGATAGGTGCAAATTATTATCTCAGTTCTCATTCCTGGATTGGGTGTTTGGTGCAAATGTGTGCAGTTAATTATGTTTTGTAACATTTTAGGTAGAGCCTTATGTCTTAATCAAATATTTTAAAACAAAAAAGTGAATGGACAAAGGATCAGTCTTCCATCATTAATGTTCAAGTCTAGGTCATGTCACTGTGCCAGTCTCAGGGAAGGGGTGAGAGGAAATGAGGTGCTCATGGACTTAAGTTGGCAGCGGCAGTTCCTTTTTCTTGGAGCCCGAGGTCACAACTCAGATTCCTCCTGTCCCTTCAGGGACAGCACTGGAGACAGCACGGGAACATGCAGCAGGCAAGGAGAACAGATCAGACTTGGCTACACCTGATCACTGGAAAGGTCTCTCAACTGTGGTGAGACACGGTAGGAAGAACACCACTCCTGCAGTGGTTGCCTAGTCCCTCCTGGTACACTTGCACACCCAGATCTTATGCCTCATGCATTCATGGTTAAAAAAGAAACTCAGCCCAGCCAAAAAGGACTGAAGCACAGACCCACACATAAAAAATTTTCAGTAATATTTTCTGCCTCCTATGGGAGTTTATGCTGACCTATAAAAGAAAAAACTCTCTGTACACATAACACACATATTAGAGAACCTTTCTTAACTGCTTTGTGGTGAGAGATTGGCATTAAAATTAGACATTGGAAGCATTTAAATAAAAAATTATCCAGCATCTCATATTGAAGTCAAATTTTGCATTGACATATCCTGCAAGGGCACATGGGAGGGGGGAAAAAAGGCCAACTCTTTCAGCATATATTTAAAACAGCACGGCCACAGAGAAATGATTGGCAAAGGAACAATCATCATTCTGCAATTTTCACACAATAAATTGGGGAAAAATCACTGCAATTTGGTATAAATGTCCCTGTCAGGTGTAATTCTCAGAGTAGCCATTATATTTTATTCTAATTTTTTTTCCCCCTTCTTTCCTCTGACTTAGTTGCATTCTAGAATTTTCATTCGAAACAAATCTACAATAATCATTATTACTTTGTGCCAGATATATGAAGGGTTATTATACCAAATTATTAGTAAATAATTAAACACAAAAAATGAGTTAGTAAAACAAAATCATATGTAATTTACACCAGCTTTTAGAATGATAGCTTGGCACAAATAAAAGTCCTCTGACAAAGAATGACTTCATTATAAGAATGACTCTGATTAGGCACCACCCTTCACAGTGAGATTACATTTTTACTTATTTAAAAATTTTATTTGTTTATTTTTGGTCACATGGTACAGCATATGAGATCCTAGTTCCCCAACCAGGAATTGAACCCACATCCCCTGCCTTGGAAGGGCTGAGTCTTAACCACTGGACCATCACGGAAATCCCTGACCCTGTTTTTAAAAACAATGAGAAACTGAGGCAGAGGTAAATTCTTACCACGGGTGCCCAGTAGTTGAGGTTGAGGTAAGAACTTTTGGTTTGTATACTAAAGTTGGGAATGCCTTTTAAAGCCATGGCTTCAGTTATGTTATTCAGGAGGCTCTGTGTGATACATAGCAAAATCTTTTAAAAAATAAGAATAGCCCTTTCACTCATCCATAGATACATAGCTTAGAAAGCATTCAATGACTATTTGACTTGGGAGTTTCACTTTCAATAAATCAAACCCTCCTAGGAGGGCTCATATGCCACAAGAAATGATATGAAATTGAACTTCTTGAGGATCTTTCCCCCGACAAGCAAATGTCACAATTCAGCAATGTCCCCCAGCCCCTATCCTGGCTTCCAGTTCCAACCTCTCCTGTTGTGAGGAGGTGTGGGAGTATCTGCTGCTGACCCTGAACTGAGATGGGAGCTACAACCCAACCTCCAGTGCTCTAACCGAAGTGAGGAAAGCTGGATTGAAACTATCAAATGCGTTCCCTCTTTACGGCCTGATCAATCCCGACAGTACAGTATGAACAGAAGGGCATAGACTCAACAAACAACATTCCTTGGCTGAGAATATGAACCCAGTATTCATCAAAACCAGTTTCAGCATGTCACTGGGTAAAATGTAGAAAGAGGCCTGGTGAATATTTGGGGATGGAAAACAACTATGTTTTGAAGAAATGAGATTTTTCTTAATTCTGATTTCTATTTGTTATGTTTTGAAGATGTTTCACTGAAGACTGCCTAGAGAGGTAGGAAAGTGGAAAGATCATGCTGGTGATACACCCCTTACCAGGCTGGGGATGCTGGGACCTGAGACATCTGCCTGCTGCCCACATGCTGCTGACCCTGGACCTTGGGATCCTCTCAGTCTTGGCAGGAGAGCCCCTCCACCTCCTCAGAGACCAGGTGTGTGGCTCAACCAAGCTGAGCTGGCCTCAGTTTCCAGGGGTGCTCTGATGAGGCTCTAACGGATATGTGCACCTCTGCCAGGCTCCCAGAATTCTGTAGGTAACCTCATTGCAAGGATACTCACGAGCGGCACCACGTTGATCCGCAACTTCTATTACACAGCAATGCCTATGGTATGGAAGAAAATATCAACCCCAAGTTCCAGTGGGTTATGGGGTATAATGGGCCCCCCTTAAGCCTTTCCTGAGCAGAAAACAATGAGATGTACCAAGGGTTTCACTTCTAAAATAATGATTCCACTCCTGGGCAAGAGGACAAGGAAGCAGAAAAGGGTTCCTCATCCTTTTCCTTAACCACCCCGTCCACTCTGACTCTTCCCCCATTAAAATAAAGTCTAGGGAGAAAAGGATCCATTCAGCTGACTGAACGGATGTTTATGTTATTCTTTATATTATTTTTCCAGGGACATGTATGTTTTGACCAGAGACAAATTCAGAGAAATAGAAGAAAACATCTGGATAAATTCTAATTGGAACATTTCAGGCTTCAGCTGCTAAGTGTAGGATGGATCCTTCACATTCTGAAAATCAGAAATTATAGGAAGAAATTAAAAATGGAAGGTGAATATTTGAACCATCTCTCTGTGTGCCCTTGGGCAAGTCATATCGTAACTCTGAATCTGGTTATTTTTAATGTATAAAATAAAATTAGAAATCTTTTCAAAAACTATTTTATCTACCTTATCATAAAAGTACAGGATGAGGCGATATCCTAAAGAATGTTTGAACCTCTGTGTGATACTCTAGCATCAGCTTATTTTTTAGTTTGTCAAGGCTGTGACTCGTTGGGATTATAACTCAAAGGCTAAAGTTGTTAAAACAATCCATTTTTACATTGGTTCTTAGTGACATCTTGTTAGAAAATCTAAAATTATATTCCATTTCACTTCGCCTAATAATAACGTCTACTGTTTGCTCCTTGTAATAAATCAGTGGCAAGTGTCAAAAGCAACTGTGGAACCTAAGCTGGGGCTGAGTCTTCCCTTTTAAACACAATTTTCTGGTGGCAAACTCCTTCAGTGAATATACTTTCACTATAAACTTGAGGTGGAATCATGGAAATTCCTGACAATCCATCTGGTACCAAGAACAGATGTAGATTAAATTGGTATGTTCATACCGGAAACAACAGAAAAATCTACCCAATTCCTTTGTGGACATTATTTTTAAGAAGTAGCTTCACCTGAGCAGGGGTTATATCCTCACATAAACCCCTAAAAAGTCACTCCCGGGAAATAATTTCAAGTTCACCACTAATTGTAAGGCTTGTATCCACTCTCTGCAATCCATCTCTCACTGTCTCACAGGCATCTCTTTATAAAAAAAAAAAAAAGATGACCTCCTACCCAGGAACAGGGAAAGAAGAAAATATCCTTACTGTAAACTTTTACAGGGTGTAAACAATTAGGAACAGATGAACAGTGATGGGTATGAGAAGTCACCCCACTAGAAAGAGTGGTTCCTTGGAGTGTCAACCACAGAAAAACCTAGGATTAGAAGGGTTTAGGTAGTGTAGACAAAAAGATCCCAAGAGAATGTCATCATCCACTAAAGAAAGAGTTGCTTGCCTGGAGTGGGAGCTATATTACAGTAGATTAGAGAGAGACACAGCCAAGAGAGGCTGCAGATAGGCAGAGGCAGAAAAGGAGGCTCCTGCTGCAGCTGCTGCTAAGCCGCGTCAGTCGTGTCCGATTCTGTGCAACCCCATAGACGGCAGCCCACCAGGCTCCCCTGTCCCTGGGATTCTCCAGGCAAGAACACTGGAGTGGGCTGCCATTTCCTTCTCCAGTGCATGAAAGTGAAAAGTGAAAGTGAAGGCGCTCAGTCGTGTCCGACTCCTTGTGACCCCATGGACTACAGCCCACAAGGCTCCTCGGTCCATGGGATTTCCCAGGCAAGAATACTGGAGTGGGGTGCCATTGCCTTCTCTGAAAGCAGGCCGATGGTCTAGCTAAGTATTGCATCAATGTACCATTCAAAACGTGCTCAAACACCTAAGAAGGTCACACATCAGGAGCTCCATAGTGAAGCATGGCTCACAAATGTATTGTTTGGATACACTCTTTATTCGCAGATTACTAAAAACACAGTGACAGCCATAGAAAAGAATGAAACATTGCCGTTTGTAGCAGTGTGGATGGACCTAGAGCATAGAATACTAAGTAAAGTAAGTCAGACAATGACAAATATTGTGTTATATCACTTATATGTGGAATCTAAAAATGATACAAATGAATCCATGTAGAAAAACAGAAACAGACTCACAGACATAGAAAATAAATTTATGGTTACCAAATGGGAGAAGGAAAAAGAAATCAGGAGTATGGGGTTAACAGATACACACTCCTATATATAAAATAGACAACAAGGATTCACTGTATAGCACAGGAAACTATATTCAATATTTTGTAATAAGCTATAATGAAATA
This sequence comes from Oryx dammah, assembly GCF_014754425.2. Taxonomy (NCBI): domain Eukaryota; kingdom Metazoa; phylum Chordata; class Mammalia; order Artiodactyla; family Bovidae; genus Oryx; species Oryx dammah. The sequence continues at coordinate 53,053,517 of NW_024070185.1, forward strand.
AAACCTGAAAAAATAACAATCACTCCGCTGCACACCTTAAACACAAATTATAAATCAACTATACTTTAATAAAAAATAATGAAGTAGATCCTAGTATCAAAAATTAGAAAATGTCACATAAAACTTGGGATTTCTGCCTTCTCTGGAGAATTCTGGAGATGAGTGACAGAGTCAGAGGCTGAGTTGCCTAAAGCTGAGTGCAGCCAGCCCTCCCTGCAATGGACACACACCCCTGGCCCGCTGCTTTCTTCACCACCCCTCTCACCCTGCTCTGTTACTTAGTTCACAAGCACACCCGCAGCTAGGATAACAAGCTGGCCAGGAGAGGCTGATCATGACAGAAAAGAAGAGGACTGCAGGGGTGAGATCTTCTTGGGTGGGCAACCCTGGGTGGACTGATAGAGAACTAGTTAGGAGGGCACGGTAGTCACTGAGGGGGGCAAGGAGGTGGGTGAATGTGGATCTTCTTATTTTCTGCTTTAAATAGGGAGAAAACAAAGATAAAGTACATATCCACTTTGACCTAAGTGTCAGGTGTGAGGTTCTCGCCTTGGTTAGTCTGCTTGTGGACAGCAGTGTCTTTAGAGGGTAATACAAACCACCTTGTTACAGTGCTTTAGGATTAGCAAAGCACTGTTATGTACATTTTCTTTAATGTGTCCCCAACTATAATTTTGTGAGCTGGACTAGGCAAACAGTATTACTGTATATCACGGATACACACACAAAGGAGAAAACAGGCTAAGGAACTTTGATGGGATTCAGACTAGGCTTTTGTTACCAGAGCCCCCAGAGTTGCCAGTCCTTGGCAAAGACCTGTCCGAGACCAGGAGGAACACTGGGCCACTTCAACCGGCCCGGGCAGAGGTTGTTCAGACACAAGAGCCGCCAGCGACTTAGAGGAGGTTTCTCCCTTACTAGGATGATCTTCCCCTGAGCCGATTCGCCCCCACCCCCAAACTCAGACCGCCAGGAGTTCACTTAGCCTGCAAGGCCGTGGTCATTTGTGTCTAGAAACCTCCCTTATTTGTTCACGAAAGGCCTGCAAATATTTTGGCAAATAAACTCAGAAAGCCGGAAACGCTAATTATTAGGCAGAGACAAACCCACGGTAATAACATAAACAACAAAGTGCCTTTTCAGCGCTGCTATTCAATGTGCCTTCCTGTGGCTGGTGCCACAAAAAACACGTTGGGAATGGCCTGGAGGGGATGGAAAGGGAAACGGTTGCTTCCAAGACCTCGTCCCATGGGCAGGCTGCGGCCCTCCCCTTTGCTACAGCAGATTCAGAGAGGAAGGGCAGCAGGGGTATGTGCAGGCAGAGAAAAATGGCTCAAAGAATGAGTTCCTTAAGAATGCTGGAAGGGTGGGACATGCATAACTCTTTAAAGGATGAACTTTTTTTTTTAGGTTAGAAATAAAAGGAGTGGGGAGATAAAGATTTGCTCAATTGGTTGCAAATGCATGAAAACCAGTCCTTTGTCAAGACAGACACCCATCTCAGTTCTTCAGATATGGTTGTGTTTGTGTTGTGCCGTGTGTAAAAGTGAGTGCTCAGTGGGGTCAACCTGGGGCCTGAAACCCTTCCACCATTCTGCCCACCCAGCTGTGTGCCTTGTTGAGCCAGGAAGAAACACCTTCTTGTAAGTGGACGCCTGTTTTCACTTGCACAAAGGCTCTCGCTGTGCTAGCAGCAGCCCTGACCTGGGTGGAGGGCTGCACATGTCAGCTTCTGGCCCTTCAAGCCTGTGTCATTTTAAGCAACAGAGTCACGCTGCATGTCCTGAACTTGAGTACCAGCCACACACAGCCTTACACAAACCAGGTAAGGGCTCTTTTGCTTGACTTTCTCCAGGCAGAGCAGTGAGAACAGCTCCATTTACCCGTCTCCTCAGGGCCACTGTGAAGCCAATGCCAAAAGGCTAATCCCATTTCCTTCTCCAATGTGTCCAGAAATGTCTTCCACTGAGCTTTCCTACAAATTAACATCACATTCCCCTTCTTCATTTACGTTCCAAGAAAATAAAAGAAGAAAGAGTATAACTTCCATGATGTGCTATGTGGCCAGGGACCACTGGCCCATTTTCATAGGACAACTTCCATTTCCCAAGCAAATCATACTCATTCTTGAGGCTAAATTCCAGGCACGGCCACAGATCTTCAAGTCATTTCACTAGAACCTCACAGTGCAACCTTCCTAAGCAACGCCGTGGCTGGCATCTCTGAGGCTGCAAATCAAATGCCAAATTGGCTTGCTTCCCCACAGACTGTTGGGACATAGGCTCCTGACCAACTGCAAGAGAACTGGCTGCTCAAGACTGCTTCCAGAGTTGACCTGGCCAGGGTGACGTTAGAATGACTGGTCTCACTGCCTTCTGAGATGACTGTTAATTAGTGTGCGGGGAACGAGGAGCTGCCTCTCCAAGGAGCCAAGCCTCTGCTGTTTCCTTCTGAAGGATGTGGCACCGGCCTCTAGTCGGAGCCCACGTCTGCATCGTAAGATGCACTGGGGAGGTTTCTGGGCCCCCATGAAGCAGCCTAGGTCTTCTGTCCCATGAAAGGAGGGACCTTCCAAGGAGTTCTTTGCTGGGGAACAAGAAAGATGAAAGAACTCCAATATCACTGAAAATTCAGCTTAGAACCAGAGACAAATATTTGGCAGCAAAATGCAGTATGTTAAAGGCTACATCATTCTAGACATAATAAAGGGAAAAAAGAACAAATGTTTCATTGAGAAGTGCCTCAGAGTATGGCATAAGGAATGTGTGGTGACAGGAATCCAGTCCATTGAGGAAAATCCGAGCTCAGTGACAAGGTCCTCAGTAGGCTTTATTAGGCACTCACACCAAGCGCACAGCTCAACACGCTGTGAACGAGAACGCATGAGTCACAGGATGGCATCCCCCTGACTCGAGTTGACAGCAAAGGACATCACTTATTTAACTGTGGGAGAGGATGACTAATGACTCTCAAGGGCTTTCTAGAAAGGAACATAGTATCTCATCGCACAGATGGGTGAATTAAAACATGACTCTCAAAACAAGCATCCTAAAACTATTTAAAAAATATAATCATTTAGAAATAATGAAAAGTCTTTTATGAAAGGCTGTATATGCTTCACAGTACACCAAAATTCCTAAGCTATAGGCAAAGCCTTGACACTGGGGTGGGGCTGGCAGTTCAATTAAAGGTCATGTAGAATCTAAAATTTGCTCTTGGTTTAACCATGAGCCCGAGATTCCCCATCTTCCAGTTCCCTCTGTCCCTTCCCCTAGCCAAACTGAATTACAGTGGTCACCAGAACTGGCATTTCAACCTGTCCCCAGCCCACCAGCTCCAAGCCTGCTGGAACTTACCTTCCACTCCCTCAACACTGCACTAGCCAAGATGATCAAATCTGAGGGGCCCTTTTCAGTTCTTGTCTTTTTTTCAATATTTGATAATAGTCTTTTTTCCAACATTTGATAATACTGACTGCTCTATCTCAAACCGTATTCTGTGATTTTTCTGATACTACATTAGCATCAAAATGTAGAAATGCCAGGAACACCTGGTGTTTTTTTCCAGAACACCAATAGTACCCTGTCTTCCTAGCAGAACTTCCAAACATCTGCAAGGCACTCTACTTGATGTTCTTAGTCACATTCTGCCCCAATATGGCCTCCAAACATTTCCTGTTCATGTCCCAACCCCTCAAAGCAAGTCTTGTTTATCCGTCACAGGTAATGGCATTCTCATTCACCCAATCACCTCAGTTAGAAACTCCAGACAGTTCTGGCTCCTTTCTGCCTCCTGAAACTCATATTCTCAGTCACTAAGTATTACTCAAGTCTACTGCCTACCCACCTGTTGAGCTGTGTCCCTCCTTCCCACCCCCTCATCCACTGCCTTGGGTCAGGAGGTCATTCTGCTCTGTGTGGACCACAGCAGCAGCTTTGTCCCCTCTTCCTGCACTGGGGGTGCTCTCTTTGAAATCCATCTTCCACACCATTATCCAAGAGTTTCTCGTGAACACAAACTCACTCACGTTACTCATCTACTCAAAATCCTCCACCTCCCATCCCAGTTTCCCACTCTACAGGACAGAAGTTCCAGCATAAACCCCAAAGAACCTCCTAGTCTCCTCAGTTCTCACTCTGCACCATTAATCTTAGCCAAGAGGACCCCTCTCAGTTCCCCTGGCAAGCCTATTCATATTACCATGCTTCTCTCTCAAGGTTCTCTTTGCAGTACAATCCCCCGGTTCAGCCTTCAAAACTGCTACTTGTCCTTCACTACCCAAATCAAATGGCTCCTTTTCTCTGAAGTCTTTCCTGCCCCTCACCATGCCCACTCCCAGGAAGTCACTAGTGTCTCTTTACTCCTTCAGTAAACGTGCATCTTCAGCTGGTCAGTCTCACGCAGGATCCAGGCTGGCCTGAGGACAGAGACAACCACTTCTTTCCCCTCCTTCTCTCTACCTCCTAAAGTGATCAGCACCTTTTAAACTATAAATAAACAGTTACTATAAAAAAGAGAAGATGCTGCCCATCTTAGACCTTCATGGGTGTATGTAAATTTACATCCTTTCTCTCTCCATCCAAACCTGTGATGGGAATGCACACACACATGTTCATTTCACTCAACAAGCACAAGTCTAAGACAGGGAAGGAGTGGCAAAGTTGTACGGTTAACCTAACAGCTAGAAGGCAAAGATTCAGAAACCCAGATTTTCAGATAAAAGATTTGCTTTTTTCCTTTATGACTGACAAAAGTCTTCTGCAATAAAACTCCCTAGAAACAAAATTGGAAACATTCAGTAATAAGTCTTCTGAAATGTATCATTACCTAGGTATTTGGGTATTATCATGTGAGGGGTTATGATCTCTGGTCCCATGGAGAGTATACACAACACATGCTTTAAGGTCATTTTTGTCCTTACTAGAGGTCACTGAAAAGGACCCAAATTCAACGAGATGGGTAGATTACACTGTGTGCATGCTCAGTCGTTTCAGCCATGTCTGACTCTCTACAACCCTATGGACTGTAGCCTGCCAGGCTCCTCTGTCCATGGGATTCTCCAGGGAAGAAAACTGGAGTAGGCTGCCATTTCCTTCTCCAGGGATCTTCCTGACCCAGGGATCGAACCCTCAATCCTTACACCTCCTGTACTGGTAGGTGGGTTCTTTACCACTAGTGCCACCTGGGAAGATTACATTAAGCCAAATTAAAAACCACTGTTTTAACTGTTCTGCTTTAGTTTCTATCTGCAGGCTGTGTCCCTGTGTGGTCCCTCTTGTCAGTCTCCAACTTGATTACCCCCTCTCCCACCAACACTACCCTGCTTGGTTTGGGGGAGGTGATTACAGGTACTGGTGGCAGCACGTAGTGGGACAGTGGGATGCTTGCTCTCCCTCCTTTAATTGCTGCTTCCCCCCATCTATTTGCTAAAGTTCCCTTTACTCTCCTCTCTCCATCATTTTTCAGCCTCATGCAGCCACACACCCCATATACCAAATGACCTGGCATCTCCCCTTCAATGTAACGCTTCAGAAGAAGGTGTTTTTTCCCCCCTGACTTATGAGGCTTTCTCTTTCAGTGCTGGGTGGAAATCAGCACAGATTCCTGTTCTTATCAACTGAGTGCTTAAGTAAACAGAGCAGGTGCCAGAGTCAATAGGATATGGAAAACGAGATTTTGCTGAAGATTATTTGTAATGGGTTTCCGCTGCTGACACACAATCAGGAGTTCACACTTGGTGAGAAAGAGCATCACAGGGGAAAAGGGCCAGAACTTCACAAAGCGGGCAGGCTTGGTTTGCCTGGATCTAACTGGCCAGATAAGGTTCATGCATTTGTAAACCTGGACAGAATTTCCTCCTCTCGCTGAATGAACACTCCCGTCTGTATATGCAGACAAGAAATACACCATTCTGCCCCACCCTCATTTCAACAGACTGTCCCTTAGGCCACCTGACCACTTTTCCCACTTATGGCAGTGCCTGCTTTGCCTGGACTCTGAGTTCAGAGGTACAAGAGCTTTGGCAGAGTGCTAAGGAAAAGGGACACACTGTCACTGCACAGAGGAAGCATAGCCATGGTAGCCATGGTTTGGCAAACTGTTCTGCCTTGCTAAGGTCTGGGAGCCCCGTGCCCACTGAACCGGGTGTACTGTTCCTGGTTCTCACACCCTCCACTAGCAGCAGGATTCAAACAGTTGGCTCTTCTAGTCCACCTACAGCATGAATTTACCTCCTCTTTCCAAGTATCCATTTATCATCTCTAGGAGTATTGCTGCTCAGCTGTGGGGCCTTGGGAAGACTCCTGGCACAGTGCCCTTGGTCCCAACTCTTCTCTTCTGTCCTTCAAAACGCAGTACCTTTTGCAGGCAGCTCAGGTATCTCAATATCTGAGGAAGAAACCTCAGATATTTGTTCTAATGTTTGCAATGATACCCCTGGCCTTGTATTTACAATTATACTTTTTCTAAAGAGCTGAAAGAAGATGACATCAATCACTTCAAGTCAAGGCAGAGATGACTTGATTTCCATTTTACCAGTGGGGAAACTGAGACAAGGTTGAAGGATTTGTATCCTGGTAATCAGTGGTAAGGCTGTCAAAATAGAGGCTCTTTTAGCATATACCTTTGGGCATTCATAAATGGAGAAAAGACGTTCCAGTAGGCCACATATTTTTTTCTTTTCTCTTTCTATAAAAATTGAAGGCATTCTATAAAAACAAAAGAGAGACAAAGGTAGAGAAGCACTGTTATCAACCAAATGATGCCAACAGGAAGAAAATTTTAGAAGGGCATATTACAGGTCACTTTCTTTAACCCAGAAAAACAGAGAATCTGTTGGTAGCAGTCAGGAGTCAGATATGAGCTGGAGTTATATGACTGTATGGCTCTGCCAGCAAATTTTAAACTTCTTAGCTCCTCATCTGAAAATAACGATGGGGTGGTTACCTTAAAGGGATGCTATGTACATGAAATGATGTATGTAGATAGTGCTAACAAGACTCAGTCCAAGGCAAACCGTTAATAAAATTAGTTCTTATTATTATTTATTCCACTGGGGCATAACAGATCCTGACTTCAGTAACAGCAAGCATAACATTTTGTTTTCAAAACCATAACCATGGAAACCATTCTCTCGACCAAGAACTTGACAGCCTTTCTAACAGTACAGATAGATCAGAAGCGTCACCATCATGCTAGATTTTGCGTCATACCCTGAGAAATCTTCATCAATTGGCAGTTTGAAAAATGGACCTATGTACTCATAACCATAAGCCACAGATACAGACATGCTGGGTATAATACAGAACAGCATACAATGGCTACACTCGAGTGCCCTATTATTCCACTAAATTTCAATTTAGGATCTTTGTAAAAGTACGACAAAAAAACGACGGCACTATTTCATTAGAAAAAAGCAATTATCTTATTATATTCAGCCTGTCCCATTTCTAAGAATCTTTCCACTATTACATAAACCACCTAAATGAATTTTGGAGCACCTCCAGGCAAGAGGACAGAGCTTGCTGCAGATCTGTGGATATGATAACGACAAGTTATTGCTATAGGAAAAACTCAGTTAGGGGCTCAAACTATTTTTGAGACTATATTGGAAAAATCTCTTTCTGATTTTCATCCTGCCCCCCAATTACAAATATTTCATACGGACCACACATCTCCCCTGAACGCTTTATTTTTGTAACTTTAAAATGTAGACTCATAAATACACAGTATAAGTGTATTGAATCCCTTTCTAGAAAAGGACTCTGATTTGTTTTGTTTTAAATCACTTTTAGCCCAGAGATGAATGTATTTAAGATTATTAAAAAATGCAATGGTTGAAAAACACTATCTCATGAGAAATAAAGAATTTATCAACTTTGAGATTAGATGTAATATAATTTATAGTCTCTACTTCCTTCTTAGAAATTATAGGTTGCATCAATTTCAAAATTAAAATTATGGAAATGTTCACAGGAAAACAGAGGGACTTCCTTGGTGGTATAGCAGTTAAGAGTCTGCCTTGCAGGGGATGTGGATTTGATCCCTGGTTAGGAAACTAAGATCCCACATACCACACAGTGAGGCCAAAAAAATAAAAAGAAAGAAATGAAAATAGGGAATATTTATCATGTGGCCAGACTAAAACACAGGTGAAGAGTCAGTAGCATGAATGCTGGGGTAATGATTCATTCACTACCTCAGGTTTCATTTGTTAATGACTACTCTTTCCTTTTAAATGGCCCCAAAAGCTGGACACAAAGCAGGAAGATGTGAAAATGTCCTATTTTCTCTGCCCTGGTCTGTTCTACTCATTCATGAATAAATGTCCTAGTGCCTTTTAAGGAGACGAGGCCAAGGCAGGTGTTTTCCTTCTCTCTACACTAAACTAGCACGTCATATACCTCAGTTGGAAAGGTGCACCTCATGCAATTTCTAGGGACAAAGATGTAGCTGGTATAATGTACAGATTGTCATGGTATGTATGCCAAAGGTATTGATTCTGCTTTCCCACTGAGAGTACAATTACAACGTGTAAGATTTGCTCACCTAGAAGTTCAATGTTTTGTGTGGAATAGAAAAGTTTATTGTAACTGAGGAAAAAAAAAAAAATCTAACCCTGCATTTTCAAAGAACAAATAACCAGGCACTTTAAAACTAGGAAATGAGAGAATTTGATAAAGTTCTGCAAATAGTTTATTGGTTACTGTCTTTTGCCCCAAAAATGGTTTCAATGGCGTAATATGAAAGTACCTTGTGCCCTTGCCCTAGCCCCAAAGAAATTACATAGAATTGCTTCCTAAGAATGGCCAGACAGCATCTTAGTAAAAAAATTTCTCTGAAAACACAAATGGAAACATAGAAGGAAAACAAGAAGAGACAGGAAACTTGGTGTAATGCTGCAGGAAAAATTAGGAAGCAGCAGCAGCAAAAGTAATTGCAGAGGATACAAATAATTAAAGAGACCAGAGAACCTTGTCAAAGACTTTAAAAAGTTTTTTTTTCCCCTCCCACAAAAAGTTCCCTTTCATAAAAAAATAGGAATCAATAAAAGACCCAGATGCTTCTTGGCTAGAGAAGTAAGCTATGTTTTAAATCATGGCCCCTAAAGAGTGATTTTCCAGGTTTACATTTGGATGATGCTTGGTATATCCATGAAACTAGTTCATTATCTCACCTCTTTTCCTCTTTGTTGGCTGAAATGAAATCTATTTTGCATGAAAACATGGGATATATCCATCATTAGAATGAAAATTCCATGATTAAACATGCAGAAACAAATACGATTACTCACAGCAAGAAACAAATGCCATCACTGGTAATGGTAATCTATTAAAACACTTAAGGGCAAAGATGCTGAGTTTTAATTTCCTAGTGAAAGTTCCACTACCTTCCAATAATAATTTAAAAAATGCAATAAAATGAACTATAAAGAGAAGCCCTCTGCCATTTGCTACAAACGTCATAACCATCCACGAGAACAAAAAAAGAAGTGAATCTATCAGATGTATCTTCTGATATTTTGTAACTGCATTAAACATAGGAAAGTATTTAATTCTTATAATTAGTTCTTTTATTTACTATAGACTTTAATCAAAGTATACATTCAGTAAACCCAGTCAAAGGAATATGAAAATAACACAAACTATAGCTAAATTCCTGGCATAGGAGTTGGTTCATAGGTTTTGTTTATTAAATAGTTGTTGAATGAATAAATAATCTAAGCATCATTTATATTTGCTTTCTATTTTGGCATGGAAAGTGCTTGCTTTTCAATGAAAGGCCCTCCTGGGCCCACACAACTATTTTCATTCCCTGACTGCTGTGGGCAGAGGCTGTGATTTAAGGATATGGTTTTACCCTACTGTGAACCACTACCTCTAGAGGAACTGAAGAGATGTCTAGGTTCTTAGTCTTTTCACTTCAACCTCAGCCAAGTGTGATAGCCTAGAACAGAGGAGGCGTACATTTTATATTCACATATATATGTGTTGCATATATAAAGAACTGAAAGATTTAGAAATACGTATTATTACTTTGGAATGAAAGGTAGGTATAGATATATATTCTATATATAAACTTATTAAACTATTACATAAACTATTAAACTGTTGCTGCTGCTGCTGCTGCTGTTGCTGCTAAGTCGCTTCAGTCGTGTCCGACTCTGTGCGACCCCACAGACAGCAGCCCACCAGGTTCCGCCGTCCCTGGGGTCCTCCAGGCAAGAACACTGGAGTGGGTGGCCATTTCCTTCTCCAATGCATGAAAGTGAAAAGTGAAAGTGAAGTCGCTGAGTCGTGTCCAACTCTCAGCGACCCCATGGACTGCAGCCCACCAGGCTCCTCCGTCCATGGGATTTTCTAGGCAAGAGTACTGGAGTGGGGTGCCACTGCCTTCTCCTAAACTGTTACTAACAAGTAATTATGCAGATTATCTCAATCTTTAAACAAACTGGAAACTAGAAATTTTTTCTAGAGTAACTGATTATAATCGGCATTTCAGACATGAATAATTTACCTTTGGCAGCATGTAACATCTAAGTGACTCTTTTCTGATGGAGAACACCTTAAAGAGGATGAAATTTACCCCAAACTTCCACTTATATGAGATCCTAAAATCACTTGAGAAACAGATTAAACGTCCAACATGATGGTGGCAGAGAAGGGAAAGGACAAAGAAAGATGATCAGAACTAAGGTGACTTTTTGTTTCACCTTTTTTAACCATTTAAAAATTATAGTTAATTTATAGTGTTGTGTGAGTTTCAGGTATACAGCAAGATGACTTCTTTAGATAATTAAAGTTATTTTTATGGTCTATACTCTGCATGCATCCTCAGTCGCTCAGTCATGTCTGACTTTGTGCGACCCCACGGACTATAGCCCACCAGGCTCCTCTGGCCATGGAATTTTTCAGGCAAGAATACTGGAGTGGGTTGCTATTTCCCACTCCAGGGGATCTTTCTAACCCAGGGATCCAACCCCGTATCTCCTGAATTGGCCAGTGGATTCTTTACCACTGAGCCACCTGGGAAGCCCCTGTATCTATACTCTCGGTATCTTCTAAATGGGTCTGCTTAGTAAGCAATTAAAAATTATTCTTAGAATAGTAAGGCTGGGTATTAGTTAAATAGTAAGGCTTTGTTACTTTTAAATTATTTTACCTTGAAAATCAACAACATGAAGTACAGAAGGGATTTAAACATGACCTCTTCTTGGCAGTTCTTTTAAACATTTATTCAAATGAAAGGGAATTTTGTGAAGAGGACGGAAATAATTCATGAAATCAAGAGGTATTATCACCATTTGGATCCATACCTCTTTCAAATTCGCTCTCTTACTGAGCTCTCCCTTCCATTATGGAAAAAAGGAAAGTGCACCCTCTAAGTAATGGAATCATCACCTTCTCTAAAATTGCAGAAAAGCTGAGAAGTGAAATGAGGCAATTAGGGAAGGCAAGGGAGGGAAATTCAGACCCATGCTGATTCACATGTGGTGGAAGACCCAAACATGGAATTGACTGGGTTCTCTCTATCACTGTTGGCCTTAGCATGTTGCTACCTCCGGCTCTTTGCTTTACCACACATGGAATTCTCTATTGTAAAATTCAACTATTTTCAACAGGCCTCTAAAGCTTGACCTACATCTCTAAGTTTTGTGGGATTAGTGGTGTACCATTCTCTGAAATGTCATTTTTTAACGATATCATGCTTCTTATCTAGATCTCTGTCTAACCTGCAGGGATCCCGACCCTGTGTGGTACTCACTGCATTACAACCCACAGGACAAGGAGGGAAGGAGAGAGGCTGCTGCTGCTCCTGCTGCTAAGTCGTGTCTGACTCTGTGCGACCCCATAGACGGCAGCCCACCAGGCTCCCCCGTCCCTGGGATTCTCCAGGCAAGAACGCTGGAGTGCGCTGCCATTGCCTTCTCCAATGCATGAAAGTGAAAAGGGAAAGGGAAGTCGCTCAGTCGTGTCCGACTCTTTGCGACCCCATGGACTGCAACCTACCAGGCTCCTCCGCCCATGGGATTTTCTAGCAAAAGTACTGGAATGGGTTGCCATTGCCTTCTCTGAGGGAGAGAAGAATCCACCTAAATTCCTGCCCTGAATGGTAATGACTGTTAATAATAAAAGGAGAAACCTTCCTGTTCTTTTTAAAAGGCCATTTTGTTTTCTGCTGTTTAACCTAATGGAAAAACAAAAACAATAGGTAAAGCATGTTGAGAAGGCAATAACAGCTCTTTCTTCTCTGTTTTGAATTTAGGTTACATGTTTCACACAGCATTAGGCTTCTTTTCATTTCCTTACAAACTCCCCCAAAGCTTTTTTAAACAGAGCTGTCAGGTCTGTTTGTTCCAGTCTCTGATTTACAAAGAGCCCGTGGATGGGAGTGAGCACCCATTCGAGAGTTGCTGCTACATTTCCACTACGATCCTGCTTGTGAACTAAAAGTAGGAATTGACCCTTCTTGCTTTCCACAGCAATGCTCCCAGCTCACCCCCAGTACAAGGTGGAGCCAAGATGGGATGGGGAAGGGGATGGTTTTCTGCCCTGGCTCCACCATGGCACTAAGTCTCCAGATGGGACAGTAGTATAGGTTCTGTGTTTCATTCTCTAGCACTGGGATGCTCATTCGGACACTTGGAACCCGGACCGTGGAATCTGGGAGAGCTTCTCAACATAGCACACAGCCAACCCCACATCCCCGACACAGAACCACAGCACCACAGCCACAGCAAGGAGCAAATCAAAGATAGAGCAGGGACTGGATGCTACCAGCTGGTTCCCCTTAGATACCTGGAATGACCACTGATATCTTTATTTCCCGGCCAGGCCAAGTGTTGGTGCATCACTTCTCACTATTCCTTAATTCCTCTCTCTCAATCAATCTTTCACTCTCAATGGGCAGCCAACTTAAGTCTCTAAAGATCTACCTGCACCTTGCCTCAGTCTTCATTCTCTTCCATAATACCTGACACCATTAGTCACCTCCTCCTTCTTGAAACTACCTGCTGGTTCTCAGCCACCCCTGTAGCACCATCTCTTTACTCTCCGGGCACTTTCTCTCCTCTGGCTGACCCTCGGATGCAATCATTCCTCCAGAATTTTGTGCTGAGCCCACTATTTTTCTCTCTGTCCTTGACATTCCCTGAGCTGCAGCTATCAACACCCACGTCTCTGGCTTCACCAGCCCACTCATCCTTCAAAGCTCCTGGTCCTGCTTGGTGATAGCCTGCCAGCATTTTTACTGTTCTAACTCGGTGAGGGCTGCGTATACCTCAGGTCAATTAACTCCTTCCCTTCTCTGTTTCTGTAACTGTCATTCTCTCTATACTTAGGGCCCAACATACCAGCTACAAATCTCAGCTTTTTGATCTGTTTTTGTGGCTCTGCCCTACACACCAGACCACAGTAGCAGCATCCTGCCTGTTCCTCCCCAGAATGGTCCCCCTGTGCTGACATCCCCAAGTTCACATCAGCTGCATGAGGGTCTACACCTCCTTAAAAACTAACTCTTGGAAGATGTCTTCTCCAGTACCCTTCGAACACTAGGCCTCTCTTCTAAGGATTACTATCTGTAGCACAATTGTGACACTGATGAATTACTAATAAATAACAACAAAATGAAACTCATAAGCTAAGAGTCAAGGAAGGTTTATCCTTACAGTATAGTCAGAAAAGTTAACCTATTCCTTCCCCTAATGGGTTGGTTGGTTTTGCTTTCACTGCAGAAACAGCATAATGAGAAATAATGATACATATAATAATTTCAATAAATCAATCCCACACCTATGATCCATCTCTGTTTGGTCACACTGTGTATAATAAAAAGCAGATCAAGCTGATTAGCTCATTAGTATGAAACCTGAAAACATGATGTAGAAATTCTCTCCATCTGTGTAACTTGGAATCTTTGTTTTAACATAAAGAAGCAGCAGTTGCTTTGTTTAACGTAAAAATATCAACTCTAAGCCCTGGCAACCATAAGTTCCACAATTATAATGGGATCCAAAGTTCAAGAAAATTTTGAACTCAGTGGGAGAAGGCAAAAGTGGGATGACTTGAGAGAAAAGCTGAAACATGTAACTTACCATATGTAAAATAGATTACCAGTGTAAATATCATGCATGAAGCAGGAAGGATACCCAAAGCTGGTGCTCTGGGACAAGCCAGAGGGATAGGGTAGGGAGGAACTGGGAGGTGGCTTCAGGATGTGGGGGACACATGTATACCTGAGGCCGATTCATGCTGATGTACGGTAAAAACCATCACAATATTGTAGCATAATTATTCTCCAATTAAAATAAATAAATTTGGAAAAAAAAAAGTTAAGAAAACTAGGCACGGTCAAGATGCTCACGTGTTTATAGATGTGGACAAGCTATATACAACAGCATATTTTCAAGAGAAGGCAAGATTTTAAAATGCTATTTTAAAGTACTGCTAAGCTGACACCTGCCATACAGAATGCAAAGAAGTATAAGGCCAACTGTGTAGGAAGACAAGTAATTGCATTGAACCTACCCTGCAGCTATTCTGAGTCTGAAGAGAGTGAAGCTCCCAATGGCCCCAGCAAGCCACTTGTGAGTGAACAAAATTATAACTTTTTATGCTGAATTTAGTAAATTATGTAGTGGTAGAAACATTCAACTGCTTGAGCAAAGAAAAAAAAATCCCTAGGCACAGATATCTATAATTTATCCTCTATATTAGGAAGGTCAGGAAAGAAATGATGAAGTGTGATTTCATCCAAATATTCTTCTTCCACATGTAACAGAAGCCAAGAAATACTCGTAGATTGAGATTTCACATCAAGGTTGCACGGGAGCTGAATGGGCATTTCTCAGTAGAGGAGCCCACGGCCCACAGGGCATCTGCTGGCCAGTGGGGGCAGGGAGCCAAGGAAGGTCAGCTGGTGTCTCATTCCCCAGGGCTTTCTCAGACCTGAGGCTCAGACTGCCCGTCCTCCTGACTCGGTTCTCTGCCAGATGACGCACATGTGTTATTACTAGTGACACAAGTGACCTGGAGAAGTGGATATTAGCTCTGATTTACAGATGAGGAAACTAAATCCAGGAGAATGGAAGTCATAGGCCTTTACGGGGGAGATTGGTGTGCCTCTACATACCAGTACTACCCTTTTCACCTCCAGTGGTTCTCAATGAAGGCTGACCGCCTCCCCCTACCCTCTGCCAGGTATTTTGGTTGCTACAACTGTGGGACCCTACTGGTATTGAGTGGGTAGAGACAACAAATTATAAATGTTCTGTAACACACTGGACAGTCCTTACTTAAGGAAGAAATAGGGACTTCCCTGGTGGTCTAGTGGTTAAGACTCTGCACTTTGAAAGCAGGGGTGTCAATTCGATCCCTGGTTGGGGAATTAAGATCCTACACACCATGAGGCACAGTCTTGCCCCACATACAACAGCTCCCCATCAAGAAACACTCTGCCACTATGCTCCTGGAGACTGAACGGAGAGAAACAGCTTTGAGATGCCTCATCAATTACTGTTCTCAGTAGGCTTGGGGTGGCCTGGGGGAAGCAGGGAATGTTCACTAACACTGGTGTCTAAGTGAACACACATGAGCCTTTTCTTAATGAACAGCATGTAGCTAACACAAGAAGGAACTATTTAAAGAAGACTTTGCTATAAATACTTGCAGATAACAAAAGGGAAACAAATACTGGCTGAACTATAGAACTAAATGATACAGCTTCTCCCATCATCCTAACTCCTCTCCTGGGTGATGGGCACTTCATTAGCAATGACTGCACAATAACTATGCTTGCTTGCTTGCTTAGTTGCTCAGACGTGTTTGACTCTTTGCGACCCCGTGGACGGTAGCCCACCAGGCTCCTCTGTCCATGAGATTCTCCAGGCAAAAATACTGGAGTGAGTTGCCATGCCCTTCTCCAGGGGATCTTCCTGACCCAGAGAGCGAACCCAGGTCTCCCACCTTGCAGGCGGATTCTGTACTATCTGAGCCACCAGGGAAGCCCAAGAATATTGGAGTGGGTAGCCTAACTCTTCTCCAAGGGATGTTCCTGACCCAGGAATTGAACCGGGGTCTCCTGCACCGCAGGCAGATTCTTTACCAGTTGAGCCACCAGGCAAGCACAAAAACTATACTGAGGCAGAAAGTCTTCCAGAAGTCAAGACCTAGGATGCCTACAGTTCCTTTGTGGGACAGGTTCAGTTTGCCCCTTCTGGTCCTTCCTTCTCCCTTGCCTCCCTGTATGGAGTATACTACATCAACAGTGTGCCTACACCTTCTGGCTTTCAGATGGGTTCAGCCAATGGCGAGCTCTGGCAGGAGGCTTGAAGGCACAGCATTTACTTCCCTGGCTTTTTTCTACAAGGTTACCTTAGACTAGATGGATTCCTGACTGAAGTTCACAGCTTGCTGAAGCTAACAAACTCTATGCATCTTTCACTTTTTGTGGTAGGCAGAATAATATGCCCCCCACCAATACCCATGTCCTACTTCCCAGGATCTGTTAATATATTATCTTACATGACAAAAGGAAATTAAGGTTGCAAATGAAATTAAAGTTAATTACATGATCTTAAATAGGGAAATTATCCTGGATTACCCTGGGTGAAAATATAATCACAGGAGTCCTTAAACATTTAAAAGGGTGGCAGAAGAGGTCAGAGGGGTGCTATGTGAGAAGGACTTGACCCACTGCTGCTGGCTGTGAAAACAGAGGAAGGAACAGTGGTCACGGAATGCAGAAGACCTCTGAAAGCCAGAAAAGCTAAGGAAATGATTCTCTCTTAGAGCCTCCAGAAAGGAAAGCAGCCCTGCTGGCACAATGATTTTTGGCCCATGAAACCCACTTCAGACTTCTGACCTCCAGACGTCTTGTTTTAAAAGCCACTGACTTCGTGGTAATTTGTTACAGCAACAACAGGAAACTAATACACTCTTTTCAGGTTCTGGGCCACTCATTCTCCTTTCCGGCCTAGGTCACTGACTCCCCTTGGTGGTTCCCATTCGTACCTTTGCAGAGAGCTTCTTTAAATAAACCATACTCTACCCATTTTGATTGCACTCCTGTTGGAACCCAGAGTAAACAGACCTACTTTATCATTAGGCTTTTTCCCACTAAAAAAAGATCAGCCAACACTAAAGGAAATCAACCCTGAATACTCACTGGAATGACTGAAGCTGAAACTCCAATACTTTGGCTACCTGATGTGAAGAGCTCACTCACTGGAAAAAGCCCTGATGCTTGGAAAGATTGAGGACAGGGGAGAAGGAGGCCACAGAGGATGAGATAGTTGGATGGCATCACCGACTCAATGGAGATGAGTCTGAGCAAACTCCAGGAGATAGTGAAGGACAGGGAGGCCTGGTATGCTGCAGTCCCTGGGGTCGCAAAGAGGCAGACACGACTTAGCGACTGAACAATACTAAAATAAAATAAGTCCAGTTTCACTCTAAACTCCAAATGCAGCCAAATTAAAACCCAGGCCTCTTCTGTATTTGTCAGTAACTGGTTAACTTATTTCTCTTAACAAACAACTCACTGTGCTATGCCATGTTTCCTTCCCTACCTGAAAGGTCACTAGGCCAACATCATAGGCCAACTCAGCTCAAACTGATGACATCTGGCACAAATTTTTTCAGAATGTTATTTCAAGACACTGCATGTAGTTCATAATATGATAATAAAAGTGTCCTTCTCTCAATCTTATCTATTCATTTTTGTGAAATTACTGAACTTACAAGGGCAAGAAAGCTCTTTGCTTCATATAATCTGTATTCTGGAACTTTCTGGCTCTATTAGATGTCAGCCTTAGTTTGAAAGATGTTACTTCAGGATAATCCAGTTAGATACTGTAAATACCAGGGAGCAAAGTCCTTGGAGCTATATGTGTAGAAGCAGCATTACCAACTATGTATAACACTGGACTGTTGGGGAGAGAGGACTGAGGAGTCAGTGGGCATGGCAACGAGTGCAATGGGAACATGGTCTGACCACACAGCACCCAGAGCTCCATGCTTGACTCTGCCAGTCACAGGCTCTGTGTCCTTCAGCAGGTCAATGTTTTCTCTGGATCTCAGCTTTTCCCCATTCATAATAAAAGCAATTAGATCACCTTTAATAATCACTCCAGCACTCATGTGCTATATGACTTTATGAAATACTGAGTTGGAAAGTGCTACAAAATGCTAATGAAGAGGTGAGTAATGATTATAATCAGCTTTAGCAATGCTCATTCACTCATTCAGTAGTGAAAGAAGATAACTGTGCCAGGTACTATTTCAGGTGCTGGAACTAAAACGATGATCAAGATATCTATCCCTACCCATGAAGAACTTGTTTTGAAGTGGAATACATATTAAATTGTTAACGTTGTTATATTAGAACCTTACATATGATTTAAAGGGGACACAGATAATAGTGTTCGATTCTAATGTTCGTGGAAGTGGAAGAAACAACGATGCTTGATAATACTTTTTAATTATTTACCATTAGCTGGTAAATAAAGACAAGCAGTGATTAAAAACAATTAACAACAAAATAAAACTAGATCATCACAGTCAAAATTGTTTGTTGTGTTATCTTGTCAATCTTTATTGACTGCCAAGGCTGAGCAAATTATCACATTACCAGTTGGTATATATTAACCATATGGTATATATGAACCACACTGATGGACTAAATAATCCAGTTAAGAGAACTTCTCTAGCAACATCACAGAATAACTTTATAGTTGCATACAACAATGAGTTATAAAAGGTACATAAAAATAACAACTGAGGAATTCTTAAATTAAGCATCGCTATTGTTGAGTTAAGGGCTTCCCAAGTGGCCCAGATGTAAAGAATTCACCTGCAATGCGGGAGACCTGGATTCGATCCCTGGGATGGGAAGATGCCCTGGAGGAGGGCATGGCAACCCAATCTAGTATTCTTGCCTGGAGAACCCCCATGGGCAGAGGAGCCTAGCGGGCTACAGCCCATGGGGTCGCAAAGAGTCAGACATGACTGAACTGACTTAGCACAGCACACACATCATGAATAAAAATACATACAGGCTTACAAAGTAGCTGATAAAAAATTTAGTCAAATATTTTGTCTAAATTAAAATAAAAACTTAAAAATGGTGGCATAAAAAAGCTATCTTTTTTACTGAAATAGTAGTCTAGAATTTGTTAACACTGTCTTAAAGAAATATATTCATGCTTTGCATCTTAAACTGAGAATTAAAAGATATGTTCCACATTAGATTTTAAAACAGTAATTGCTGAGCTTGAAGAACATACCAGGTGACATCAGAGCTCTTTAGTAAGATGGAGTACATTCTGAACATCTTTTCTGTATCTCTCATATGTGCAGACAACAACTTTTATCAGCTGCCACCCTGACCCACCCTCTGCTCCATTTCAAGACCCAGCTCAAATGCCCTCTCTTCTTGCCTGAGCATCTGATTTCTCTAGGACCTCTCCGCTCAGATTGACTGCCTGTGCCACCCATTTGGGCCACTCAACATGTAATGACAGTTCTGTTGTTGCTTTAACTACTCATTTGTATCCTCTCAACTGAAGCTTCCATAGAAACTAACATCAGATTCCAAAGTTTCTTGAATCACAAATACTGTTTTCCGTTTTTCAACTACTTTCAATTTCTGTTATTTTGCTCTTCGGATCAAGGCTGAGTATAAACAAAAGAAATAAAGGATCCCCCAATAAGGACCAGAACAGTGTCCTAGATATGGTAAGGGCTTATGCCCATGGTGTGAATGCATCTCCGATGGTATGGCCCTTAGGAGGACAAAGGCACCTTCTTCTGTTAATGGGAGGAAGAGTGACAATAACTGGGTGTGAGAGCATCACCTGAAAGAGCACAAATTCAGAAAAATAATCACAGTTTTAAAGTGCAATCCTTTCTATGAATTAAAGTTGTTTGTGACTGAGAACTGGCTTAATCCCATCTGGATTATGGAAGAGGACTGGAGACAGGTCTGAAGACAGGAATAAACAGAGCCTTTGGCAATCCACTCCAGTACTATTGCCTGGAAAATCCCACGGACAGAGGAGCCTGGTAGGCTACAGTCCTTGGGGTCGCAGAGAGTCGGACATGACTGAGCGACTTCACTTTCACTTTCAGACATCTCAACATCATTAAGTCCCAGTGAAAGAACTCAAGTAGGCTATGAGCACAAATCACTAATCAACCTGGGCCAAAAAGTAGCTTTACAATATGAACCAGTCCGCAAAATACCAGCTCACAGGCACAAATATCAGCACTCTCAGATCTCAACAGAGCTAATTTTGCTTACAGGCAGTCAACAGATGTGAATTACCAAGACTCTGATCTCTAGTCACAGATGCAGTAAAAGAAGCACCAGCATATATTACAAAATACAGTCCTCCTTTAGTATCCCTGGGGATTGGTTCTAGGCCCCCCTTGGATACCAAAATGCAGGTATGCTCAAGCCCCGTATATAAAATGGCATAGTATCTGCATATGACCTATGTACTTCCTCGGGTATATTTTAAATAATCTCTAGATTACTTATAACACCTAACACTTTGTAAATAGTTGCAAATACAATGTAAATCTACATAAATAGTTGCCAGTATGCAGTGAATTCAATTTTTACTTTCTGGAATTTTCTGGGATTTCCTTTTTCTCCAAATATTTTTGATCCATGGTTGGTTGAATCCACAGATGCAGAAACTGCTGCTACAGAAGGCCAACTATACCTTTATCTTTGTAAATATGTATCATAGGATATAGTGTATGAATGTGTGTTACTTAGTAATAGAAATAGTAGCAAATTATATTACTAAACCAATTTAATCTGGGCTTTCCTGGTGGTTTAGCTGGTAAAGAATCCACCTGCAATGTGGGAGACCTGGCTTTGATCCCTGGGTTGGGAAGATCCCCTGGAGAAGGGAAAGGCTACCCACTCCAGTATTCTGGCCTGGAGAATCCCATGGTCTGTACAGTTCAAGGGGTCACAAAGAGTTGGACAAGACTGAATGACTTTCACAAACCAATTTAATCTAAGGACAGCTCTATGGTTATACTTCAAAATAACACACTCCACCAATTTTTGGTATTGGTGTTGATGGTCACCTGTTTTTTCCAACTGCAATAATGTTTTTCAAATAAAAAGTCAAACTTCACTGAAACAGACCAACCTTTATGAATTATGAATCAGAAGATACTTAATGATTTGTAGCATAGTTTAGTTAATAGGCTTATTTGTAATAAGAAAAGTTTATTAAGTTTCTTCTTGAATGATGACATTTCCCCAAGTTAACTTTAAATATATAATTTAACTCTTCAAAAAATATGAATGCTAAATAGTAGGAGATAAGTTGTATTTATTGACCTAGTCTATATATATGTTATCAACAATATTATTTTATTCTCAACTATTTCCCCACTGACATAAAATTAATGCTTTGTTAATGCTAACATAAAATTTTAATTTCTAAATAAACTAATCATGTAAACTCTTCTTTCTTCCATTATTTTGATTGGAAAAAAAACACAAAGAATTGACATCCAAGAGAGGAAATTTAGTTGTGTAATTTGTAGGACAAACCTGATTAAATGAAGTCAGAAAATTTTATTTTCTACTCTTCAATATTAAGCCATTTTCTTTAAGTGGAAATAACAAGCCTCAACCAAAAGTGCTTTAGGAGAAAATGCTGGACAAAGAATGAGAAAACTAACAGGTCATGGTTGCCTATGTTTACCATATTCCAGGGACATATAGAATATTTATAGAAGACTGGTTATATAGGAACATAATTTTTGGGTCAAAAAGGCTAAACCAGGGTAATCAGATTAAGGATAAATTTGAATTATCCCCTTTTGGGATAATTTACTTAGCTAAATTGGTAAACAACCATATTTGTTACATAAAAATGTAGAGAATAAAACAGGAATTAAATCTTCTCAAATACTACCTTAATGACATCACTGTCTTGCTGAAAAATTCATAACTACTTTCAAATGCTTCTGGGATAAAATCCAAACTTCCCTGTGCAGCCTATAAAATGCTCCTTAATTTGGTCACTTCCTAAGTATTTAATTTCGTGAACCAATACCCTTCAGCAGGGCCATGACTCACTCTCCCCTCAATGGACTTTACTACCTTCTCTTTGCTCAACACTCTCCCCTTCCTGGAAGCCCTCCACACTTACCATCACTCCAGGCCTGACACAGGGTCTCCCCACTTTGCCACTAAGCTCTTCCAAACACTCAAGCCACAGAAAATGCTGAAAATATTTAGAATTTCTCATTAGACAGATGTGAAATTTTCAATTTATATATCTAAATGTATATATAGATTCTAAGAAGGGTCATGATAGTGGGGACTTTGAGATCTTTGAAACATCTGCAATAAGAAACACTGCTGAGCAGGACAAATAACTGCTTCCCTTCATCACTTGGTTCAATAACTTTTGAAGGTAATATGCTGATATGACAGTTTTTAAGACTAGGATAAAAAAATTACCTTCTGGGTCAAGAAGGCTATGAGCTTAATTAGCTAATGGAAAATTTTTAAATAGTCACCTTTGGGGATGATTTAGTTATGTGATATTGATAAATACATTTGTGACATATAAATGAGGTTAGAGGAAGCAGTTTGAGAAGTATGTTTGAAATGCCAAATAAAAGTTTGATGCCATTTTTAGGTGTTAGCTTTTTATCCACCAACAGCACATACTTTACCCCAGTTGTAACACCTCAAACTATATCCTTGAAATAGGCACATTTTATCAGTTGAGAAGTATATCTCAAATTTAAAATTAAAAAAAAAAATCTTAGTTATGATTCTGCCTACAACACATATAACAGACTACACATGGTTGCTAAAAAAACTATAAATGAGTTGACAAAAGACAATTCAGTTTCTTCTTTCTTATGATAATATTGTTTTAAGACATATCTTCTGGGTTCATGGGAAGAGAATGATAGCCTTTCATTCAGCACTGACCTCTTCCCAAATCACAACCACTATTCATTCCCAGTACTACACTCAGGAACCAGGAACAGGCAGCCAGAACAGTGGTCTGCTCAGAGGAGATGGGTTAAACATACTGTTCAGAAAAGTCATCTCAAAACACTTAGACTGGTTTATATTTCTCCTTGCTTCTTTAAAGCACAGAGTTTTTGGTTTTGGGGGACATTGGAAGGGTAGAGGGATATCTCTTAGGAAATCTCAGAGGGGGTCTTCAAGAGCCAAGGGCTTAGTTGACCCAATGTCTTCTGCAAAGGCAAGTATTCCAGTGCTGCTCTTTGCTGACTTCCTCCCTCCATACCCTCACCTTGCTTTGCTTCCAATGCCTGATTCCATGGTGAGCTCCCAGATGGAGTGGTAAAGATGTGTCAGTAACCCAAAGTGTGCTACAAAAATGTCACTCTCCTCTGATCTGTAACAGAACTGCAGAATTTTATTACCTGAGTGGACAAATGTGAAACCTGTGGGTCTTTATTATCAGAGACCAGCTGTCATAAGAGGAAAAAGTACTCCCGTAGGACAACTTGAGATTTTTTAATTATTGGAGCAACTTTCCCCAGGGTGTGGGTGTTCACAAAAATCGCTACAGTACAGGGAAGGGGCAAGAATGGAGGCCAAAATTTTGGACAAAACACTGCTGTGCCCTAAATTACATCTCAAGTAGGCTGAATCTAAATGTTTACTTTATTCCAGGGATAATAGAGAATGGATTTTAATAGTTCCTCCAAACCAAATACTAGGAAGCATAAGCATCCAAACTTTCCTGAAGGACAAATGCTATTGCTTGTTTGTCAAAGTCTTAGAACTTCCTACTATATTATAGTATTATTTAGTATTTCCTAGGCATCCACTCAGCACTGAGCTAAGTAATGCAAACTATGTGAAGTAAAATGCAAACACACTATGGTCTGGTTGTAATGTCTGCACTTGATAAAAGTTATATATGGTCAAAATTACCCATGAAAATTCCTAAAATCACTGTCAAATTATCCTTAACTTACTAGTGAATTCTTGAACACTTAAAAGACAAAAATGATTTCATTTTTTTTAGCATGTCAGCTGTCACTTTCTACACCTAGGGCAATGGAAGCCAAGGTTAGCTTCAGGGGGCACTTCTAAGTAAGGTGACTTTGCCAGCTGCTAAATGTGTATATCATACAGTTCCACTGGGTTAAGAAGCTGTTTCTGACTTTAGTAAACTCACACTACAAATATATATTTCATGAGGTGCAGAGTACAAGGTACATTTAAACTCACTTCAGCAAACTGAGTTCTTGACCACACACTTGTGGGTCTGGTGTTGAAGAAATGACCCTCCATTTCACAGATGGGGATGCTGAAGCCCAGTGAAACGGAGATACATACAAGGTCCCACACACAAGGACTCTCGGGGGTTCTGACCTCTGGTCCTCTGCTGTTACACCACACCACCTCTGCATACATACCATCCCATGGAGGCAGGAAAGGGACTCCCATACACACAGTAGGCAACACAACAGCCCCCTGAGGTTGTGCACACTGACAGCATATTCTTCCAGGGGTAAAGACTAATGCAAAAGGAACACCCAAGGTAGAATCTGGCAGAAGGAAGGTCTGGCTGAGAGGAGAGTGACAGGATATTGCAGGCCATGAGAATGTGCCCACAAAAGGCGATGGAGGCAGGGAACATGGAGCAAATTTGCCTCACTGGAAGGAAGAACATACTGGAAGGTACAATAGGATGGTGAGGTTTTGTGTTCCTCCCTTGGGGTCTAACCCTGAGGATGTTACAATACTCAAACACCCCACACAGCTGAAGCTGGTTGAAGAAAATAAATGGAATGGCAGTAACAGTGTGAGCAGATGCTTGACCACACAAAGAAACAGCTTTATCGGTTTTCATATGCAAAGTAGAACAGCTGATATCTACTCATGGTTGGGCACAAATAGGAAATAAACCTTATTATATCTATCATCCTTTCAGAGGCTGGACTTTGCCCCAAGGATGTAAATGCTCATGTGTTCTCTAACAGGGCTAAAGGCAGAGATGCCTGTTTATTTTACATTTATTTGCAGTGTTCCCAGGGGTTGAAAACTACGCCCCAGCTTCGGCCAAATGAAAGCATATGCAGGAACCAAATCACCAAGCTGCTCTTCTTTTACTGCAAATAATGCGTTTAGGGATTCATCAGCAGGTGCTTCCACAGAAGGATGAGGAAGAGATGGGAAGGGCCAGGAGGAAGGAGCCAGTCAAGAAGAAATGCTGCATGGAGGAGACAGTGAAAGGCAGCCACTGGCCTGGACCCCGGGGGGCAAGACGGGACGAAATACCCCAAAGCAGCTGTGTGCCAGGGCATTCACCAAGCTCAGGACAGAAACTCAACATCTCTTGCACTTACATTCAGACTTCATGAGCACGGATGGTTTACATAAATGCATCTAAAGCCTTCCACCACTTCTTTTTCTTAAGCAGAGAAAAGGCCAGGCACCTCACATAGGATACTAGGCTCAGACCTGCCTTGTGTAAATCCATAAAGAAGGTGAAATGAGTCTGTCTCACTTACCCTCTTGGGAACTTTCTACCTATTTCTGGACAAGGCATGAACTCTTGGGACAGTGTCCCAGGTTCCAAGATGCTCTTCCTTCCACTTCCTTGTACTGCCCACCCAATTTCAATCTATCCCCTTAACCCAGGAGCCCAATCTAGTCCACCTTAACCCAGGAGCCCAGATAAAGCTAGTTAACAGCAGCCTCAAGAGAAAGGAACTGGTCATGTCAAGGCTGGAGGCAGCCTCTGGGGCAGGCAGCTTTCCCCATGGTTCTCAGAGGCCCCTGGACTCAGTTGTTTGGTTGCTAAGTCGTGCTCGACTCTTTTGTGACTCCATGGACTGCAGCCCAACCATTTCTACATACATTTAGGGTAGCCTGGCAAGGTAAGCCTTCGAAAGTTTCAAGTTTAGTGTGATTTATTTGACCCACTGAGATCACTGAAAAACAAATTCTCAGGTTAGGCCTGAGTGAATAGCAAAGCAGAAGTTAAGAGATGACTTTATCATTACTTCAGATAACCAACACACTTCAAATTTTAAAAAGGGCTGCTGGATACCCTACATCCCAGAACTACTTCCACTTGTGTTAGAAATTAAATTCACGGTCTATGTGAATCTCTCCAGTCAAAGGGCAGGTGGTTACATTAGCCCACATCTTTGCAGTTCGTAGGGCTTCTCTTGTGGCTCAGTTGGTAAAGAATCCGCCCACAATGAGGGAGACCTGGGTTTAATCCCTAGGTCGGGAAGATCCCCTGCAGAAGGGATAAACTATCTGGTCTGGAGAATTCCATGGACTGTATAGTCGGACACAACTGACCGACTTTCACTTGCTACTTGCTTGCATTTAGAACAGTAAACATAAATATAATTTAACTTTTTATTATGCTCAACAACAATCATCTGTGGTAACCATCCCCCAAAGGAAGGAAGGAACCACCAGTCAGGCCAACAAGCTACTAGGCTGAGAGTCTGACCATCACTACAGACGGATCCATCTGGTGATTGGATTTGCTTCCCGCAAATACATCTCCATGGGGCTCTTGGGAATGGGGAAATGTCTTGGAAAATGCCCACTTCCATAGATTAGAGCCAACTTTAATGCCAATAAAGAGCCTCAGAAGCTGAGCTCATCACCCTTTTCCTGGCAATGAGGAGAACCACAGAAGCCACATTGCGGGGGCATCGCTTCACATTTCATTCATGCAGACAATGGGAACCTCTCAGAGTGAGTGACAGAAAGACCATGCTCTATCACAGAACTCAGAAAAGCCCAACTGGAGAAGGGATAGGTGAGTTTACTTCAGTTCAGTTCAGTCACTCAGTCGTGTCCGACTCTTTGCGACCCCATGAATCGCAGCATGCCAGGCCTCCCTGTCCATCGTATTCTTGGGCTTCCCTGATGGCTCAGATGGTAAAGAATCCACCTGCAATGCAGCAGACCAGGGTTTGATCCCTGGGTTGGGAAGATCCTCTGGAGAAGGGCATGGCAACCTGCTCCAGTATTCTTGCCTGCCTGGTGGGCTGCAGTGAATGCGGTCACAAAGAGCTGGACACAACTGAGCATCTAAGTACACAAACAAAGAACCTTGGGATTTCCCTGGCAGTCCAGTGGTTAAGACTCTGTGATCCCAATGCAGGCGGTGCAGGTTCAACCCCTGGGCAGGGAACTAAGATCCCACATGCCTAGTGCCATGGTCAGTCAATTAATAAACTAAGAACCTAACCCCAACCCACCCTCTATTCACACGACAATTGGGCTGACTAAGGTCCGTCTAGTCAAGGCTATGGTTTTTCCAGTGGTCATGTATGGATGTGAGAGTTGGACTGTGAAGAAGGCTGAGCACCAAAGAATTGATGCTTTTGAACTGTGGTGTTGGAGAAGACTCTTGAGAGTCCCTTGGACTGCAAGGAGATCCAACCAGTCCATTCTGAAGGAGATCAGCCCTGGAATTTCTTTGGAAGGAATGATGCTAAAGCTGAAACTCTAGTACTTTGGCCACCTCATGTGAAGAGTTGACTCATTGGAAAAGACTCTGATGCTAGGAGGGAGGATTGGGGGCAGGAGGAGACTGGGACGACAGAGGATGAGATGGCTGGATGGCATCACCGACTCGATGGACATGAGTCTGAGTGAACTCCGAGAGTTGGTGATGGACAGGGAGGCCTGGCGTGCTGTGATTCATGGGGTCACAGAGAGTCGGACACGACTGAGCAACTGAACTGAACTGAACTTACCGCTGTTATTTTTTGCGCTGCGGGGGAAAAGGAGAGTTTGGTTGAAAAGAGGAAGACAATGGAGAGAGAGACCTACACAAAGTGAGGTGCATGCCAGGCAGCAGTTTCCCCAATCCAGTTACCCCATTCCACCAAACCATTTTCTGCCATATCTGCATTCCACCAGGATTATTTGATCATATTTTAAAAGACATTTTGTATCATAGCTAAAATGAAAAAACAAATTCACATTCTCTGTAACTCTCCCCATTCACACAAAGTCTAATTACTGACTTTTTAAAAGGTGTCTATTACAGTTGCTCCTACTGCTGTTTTAACTCTAAAACAAGGACAGGCAAACACAGCTCCAGTAAGAACTGCCCTAAAGTCATTGTTTTCAGCTAAGGTTTATGAAGGGATTGCTTACTGGGTGCCAGGCATTATGCTAAGCACAGAACTTTAATGCTCATTTGATCCTTATCTCTCTCTAGCCTCCCAATAACCCTATAAGGTAAGTATGCCTATTCTACAGAAGAAAGAAGTAGGACTTGCCCCTGGTTATCCGGTAATAAATCAGTGAGCTGGCTTCCACTCTGGTCTCTGTGAAAGCAATTAAAACCTGGAGAACTGCAGAAGCATAAACTCTACGACAGCAGTACCCTCCACTTGACATTCATTACCTCCCAACCACAAAATATAGCCTTAAAAGGCCAAAACCCTCCATACAGAGCGACTGAGGAAAAATCAATTAAAACAGATTTTCATGTCTATTATATTATAAATTAAATGTAATAAATCCTTTCAGCTAAATTTATTTTCAATATACTAGCCAAAAAACCCACACTTGGAAACACTTGAGATGAACCATTTTTAATACTGACATTCCCAAGAAGGATGAGAAAGTCCTATGAATGAATGGGTCACTGTAATTATCCTGTAACATTTTTCTCTGATAATGCGTCTAATGCTTGTCTTGCAGACCAACTCTCTCCAAAGAACACTGGGGTAGCTATTCAAATATTCTGCACTCTCATATAACTTGTTTACATTCCCTGTTTCATTTCAGAGACTGTCATTATGAAGGTTATGATTACTATAGGTTTCTCATGAGATCTGAATACTAACTGCATGGCCTCAGTAACAGAGCTCCTCAAACAATGGATGTAATGATGAGAGGAGGTAAAAACCCATCAGTTCTTTTCAAAGGACACTTGAAATAGATTCAAGTTTCAGGGAAGTGGAACTGATAGCTGACAAGTTAATACATTTTCAAGCACAGATTCTATACATTTGTTGAGAGACTGCTGTATTATTTTTTACATTGGGAACTCTGCCAAGTGGGAAGAAACACAGGTGGGTAATAAATGTTCATCCTCCCGAAATGAAGGTTGTTATTTGAGGAGAGACGTGAGACAACTGAAGTATTCTGCTTTAATCAAAAAATTTTCATATGAAACTATTTATGATCATGTTTTCTACTCAATCTAACAGGAATAAAACATTTTCACTGAGCCAGGGCATGAGGAAATGGGTTTAAACTGCCCTGCAAACGAGAGTCTCTCTGCCATGACTACTTACCTCCGTCATCCTAATTCTTATTTATTGCCCTGAGGTTCAAGTTCCATTAGTTCTGGTAAGTGTGTCATTCCCCTACCCCACCCCCACAATGTCCAATGCATTCACAGTCCAGTCCACCGACTAAAGCTTACTCTTTTTTTGGCGGGGGAGTGGGCAGGGGGGGCACTCTCCATGGCATATGGGATCTTAATTCTCCAACCAGGGATCGAATGCATGCCCCCTGCAGAAGTGTGGAATCTTAACCACTGTACTGCCAGGGAAGTCTCAAAGCTTACCTTTTAACTGTCCCATACACCAAATGCTTCCCCATTCGATCTGGTCATCACACTTGGAATGACCACATCCCTCCCCCAGTGGTGTGCTCCATGAGGACGGAAGTGAAGAGTCTCATTCTCCCCTTGAATCCCAGCACCTAGCACAGTTCTCATAATTTAATGTCATGATTAATAAATGTGTTGAATGAATTACTGCTTTTGTTTAGTATCTACCTTGACTGCCAGTATACACAGGAATATTAGATGGATAAAGTTCTGGCTCTCTGGGTAGGAATCATGCCAAAGCAGTGTAGGAAAAAAAAAAACAAAACTTTTTTTCAGAAGCCCCTCCA
This sequence comes from Oryx dammah, assembly GCF_014754425.2. Taxonomy (NCBI): domain Eukaryota; kingdom Metazoa; phylum Chordata; class Mammalia; order Artiodactyla; family Bovidae; genus Oryx; species Oryx dammah. Next base: position 53,083,445 of record NW_024070185.1, read on the forward strand.
AATATAAAAATGCTACTCAAAATTTTTATATTCAGTCTGGAAAAAATGGTCCAGGGTAATGCCATAAAGGGAAGGAGAAAGAAGACTGGAAAACTATGTGCTTTAAATTCAGAATGGCTGAGGTCCACATGCACCTTTGCGCCTTACAGGTTACATGACTTGGGCAATTTAATCTTTGTGGGCTGGGTTCTTCGTCTCTGAAACAGGGTGTCTGAGGACTTAAAGGTGTAGCATATAAAACATGTGCACACTTCCTGGGCCATAAAATACACCCAGTATGTTGCCTTTCTTGTGTTTCCCAGGGCCACTTTTCAATCTCTAATCATTTGACAAAGAAACCATGATAAATACTCTCCTAGGGTATTAATTCAGAGAAGGCAATGGCAACCCACTCCAGTATTCTTGCCTGGAGAATCCTAGGGACAGAGGAGCCTACTGGGCTGCCATCTGTGGGGCTGCACAGAGTTGGACACGACTGAAGCAACTTAGCAGCAGCAGCAGCAGCAGCAGCAGGGTATTAATTAAGTGGGGAGGAGTAAAAATCAAGGTCAGTCACAGTGCTATTTGGGGTGCCCAGGTGGCGCTAGTGATAAAGAAAACACCTGTCAATGCAGGAGTTGAAGGTTCTATCTTTGGGGGGAGGGCGAAGGTTCTATCTTTGGGGGGAGGGCAAAGATTCTCTGGAAAAGGAAATGGCAACCCATTCCAGAATTCTTGCCTAGAAAATTCCATATGCAGAGGAGCCTGGTGGGCTACAGTCCATGGGGTTGCAAAGAGTTGCACACAACTGAGCAACTGAGCATAGAGCTATTAAGCTATTTAAGATAGAAATATTTAAGTTTATAAGAGATTTTGAGTAATAATACTTTTAAAATGAATAAAATGATGAGTCTGAAAAGTAATAACAAGGAGCGTGTGAAAAATCTGGAAAAGATACAGGAAAAGACTGCAGTTTTAACTGTTTAATTCTAAAATGCCTATTTTTCTGTGGCAAGTCATTCTTAAATTGGTCTTCCTAGAGACGGATTACTCTTATTGAACGTAATGCCTTTGAGTAATATCTAATACAGACTTATTACAAGGGCAAATTCTAGCTCTGATGATTATATTCTTGACAACCACCACTCAATATCTAATAGATATTATACACAATGGCTTTATTGATGACAAAACCATATTCTTACAATGTTACCACTCAAGGGACAGATATGACAGAGTGACCTTCAACAGAAAGATTCTGAGCTGTGTCTATAAACAAATCAGACCAGAAAAGAACAATCTCATCTAATCTGTTCACTAAGGTGGACCTTAATTCTACCCCTTGGGTTCAGCTGTGTTGCTGGGTTTGAGAAATCCTGGCTAGATGAATTTTACCAGCTCCATCTGGTTGTCATGATGTGTGCAGCACGTTTTCTTTCAAGGAAAATAGAGTTCAGTAATTTGTTTATAGTTTCCGCATGCCACACAGCACATTAATGAGTAGAAATCGATTATCAGTTCAAGGAAAGGTGAGAGGAAATTATCTCATAATTGATGTTATTCAGAAATGTACTTATCAATCAGTCCTTTTGATGAACAAGAAGTGTGACGGAAATGGAAACACACAGGCCCCGGGAGAGGTGGGAGCAAACATAGGTCTCTGTGAATCCGGCTCACAGCAACTCAGTGGTGAGTTCATGTCAGCTTGGGAACAAGTCCTGCAACTGCCTGTATCTCAGTTTTCCCACTGTAAAATGGGGCAAGCTGAGAAAGATGCTCTGGCTGATCCTTTTGGGTTTAGGGTTTCAAAATCACCTATACATTCCACTGAATTCCAAACGGGATTATTTATACCCTTTCTCATGCAGTTTAGATGTTACCAATAAGCCTAAATATTTCACTAGACTACATTTCATTTCAGAAAGCCTACTTCATGAATTTCATGACATCCTAAATTTTACTTAGCTCACTAGGGGAAAGAATTCTCATTCATTGTAGAGAGCTTTTGGTTCCTTCTGAGCCCAATTTCTTTCCCATTCGTTTACCCAGATGACCCAGGTATGCACAGAGGATGTTTTGTACTTTTCTACATGAAAAAGATAGGCTCCCCAGGGCCTGCCCCAGCATGACAGACCTGGCTGCTCAAGGCTGTCCTCCAGAGGACCATAAGCAAGGCAGGCACTGGGGCCAAGTACATTCTGGATTGGTGTGCCTGGGTATGCAACTCTTCAGCCCTTGCAGTCCTGGACCATGGCACATCCCTGCCAGGTATAGGCTGGCATACTCCATCCTTCTCTCCTACAAATTTCTTGGCTCAAATGTCAGCGTCTCACTGAGGCCAACATCTTCCTTCATTCTGTATATTATGGCCCATCCTCCTTACACTACTGTCTATTCTGTTCTTTGGGCACTGATATCTTCTCACATACTACACAAACTATTGCACACCACCTCCCCCTGTATGCTGCCGCGTCAGCAGCACAGGTACAGGAGCTGCTCACTGGTTTGCTCCAAGCACCCAGAATGGTTCATAGGAGGGGCTCAAAATCTCTTTGGTGAATTAATGAATAGTGACCCTCTGACTAATTTTTTTTAGTCAGATGAAAGAGTTGATTGACCCTGTCAGTCACAACTTGTTTTCTGCCCAATTATTGTCTTTCATGGCGTTTTATGGACACCAACCAAGGGTGTATAGAGGATTCCTACTCTAAGTGCTGTTGACTCAATCAGCTGAGATTTTAAACAATATTATGAATGCACTGCCAAGACTTCAGTTTTTAGAAAAATAGGCCCAGTTAACAAAGGAGTCCATTTGAAATTCTTTTCTCTTATATACAAAATAGAAAAGTAACACACAAAATGAGAGAGGAGAAATGCTGTTTGAAATCTTATATTTGAATTTCACTGCAGCATTGCTTGTATTAGTGAACAGCTAGAAATAGTCTAAATATCCCACAATCTCAGTGGATTACACAAGCTATTTATAAGCCTTACAACAGGAACCTGCACAGTCACCAATACAGGGCTAGAAAAGATGGTCAAATGACACGAGAAGGCATTCACAATGAGGTTCAAGAAAATGAAAGGCTGAGTTCCAGTTTTTGATAAGAGAAAAAGAAGAAAAGCAAGAGAAAAAAAAAGATAAGAAGGATATATTCCACAAGTATTCATGATAAGGCTATTTGATAGAAATTTTTTCTTTTCATTTATCTGTATTTTCTAATTATTTCTGTAATGGAGAAAAATTATTTTAAGGTATCCATGTGTAGAAGAGATACTGAAGACCATGATACTGATTCAGAGTGAAACTAACAGAGAGTTTAGCTCTGTTAATGATTTCCACTCCACCATGTTGTTCTTAGCATACACATATACCAAAGGCATGCTTAACAGAGTCAGCGCCCTTCTAGGGAAAAAGCAAATTCTTGAAATCAGAATGCAAACATTTCAGTTCACAGTTTTTTAACCCCCAAGAAACTCTCTTATAAGAGAAACAAAGTGATGAGTAAAATCAATTATGATATTGAGGTGACTGGGAAAATATAGTATAATAGCTGGAGATATAAAGGAACAAATGTGTTCCCCATCTGAATTCCATCATTTAACTGAAATCAAATTCATACCCCCATCTATTCATCTCCCAGTATAAACAACACAGGCTTTAGCCTGACTCTCCACAGCATGCTTCAGCCTCCCCTCTCCCAGCGCCTGGGGAAGTGACATCACACGACACACAGTCAGAGAACTGTTTCGGCAGCATCTAAGACACCCAGATGTTTCACTCACCTGAACGAACACTGCCACTTTCATAGAGAAGAAACAAAGAAACACGGTAAGGGTGCTTTTCTAGGTAGCCTGAGGATCAGTAAGTGATTCCTTCTCACAGGAAAAAGGGGCTGCTGTTGTTTTCTTTTCCTCAAGGCTTGGATTTCAACACACTTGCTTCCCTGGTAAGTCTATGGATCACTTGTCAAGCAGGGTATGAACTGTCTTTATCTTCCAAGGAAAATTTACTCCCTTTCAGGCTGTCACACCTTCGTCAGTGCTCTGTTGATTCACCCCCATCGCAAACTGCCCAATTCCTGCTCCCTGCCGACCCCCACCCAAAACAACAGTTGGTGAAGTAGAAACTACCAAGTTCGTCTACCACTGCCACAGGCTTTCAGATTCTCAAGATTTTTGTGTTTCAGGAAAAATGAGTTTATCTGAGAACAAAAGATGTCTTGCCTTACCCAGTATGCTCCCTACACAGACAGGGAGGGAGACTTCCCTGAAGACAGACAAAATTCCTGAATGGGTGGCTGCTCTAAATACGAAGAAAGTCATGCAAAACTGCCAGAAGCAACAGCCAGCCCAAGAACATGCTCAAAGCTACCGACATTTCTTAACTTCAGAAATACTCTCGGGGTTGGGAATGGGGGGAGAAAAAGATATATTATACATTCCCTCCGTTAAGTTGTGTAGGTGAGTCTTCCCACACTTGCTCTGGCAAGTTCCTACGGGGGTGTGAAGCCTTTCTCCTCCAGTCTGCCCGGAGCACAGCTGCCTTCAGGATGTTCCGTACTGGCTGGCTCTAGTCAGCACACTGGCCATTTTGCCCAGTCTCTATTCTGCTGTCTTTCAGAGCAAGAGCAGAGGCAAACGATTATGAAATCAAAGGGGGTTTATTTGAAATAGGGGGAAAAATTAAAGCATCAAAGAACACAATGAATGAAGCAAGCTGCAACAAAAGCAAAACTTTCCATAATGATGAATAAGGAGTTAGGAATCTCAGTTCTTCCCAGTGGCAAAGAATGGAGATGCCTAGAGAATACGTTGTCTGCCATACCTCCCCTCCTCAAACTGAGGTCAGAACTCCAGCCTATACACTGTGCCTTTGATCACTGCCCTTAGGAAAGCTCATTTGTTCCCAGAGAGGGCAGGCTGTGGCTGTTCAGTTTTGAGATCTAGTTGGCACACTCGTCTCCTGTTAATTCACCCTACATTTCAGTCCTTTTACTAGGGAAGGGCCACTGTCCCAAGGACACTGTGGATTAAGAAACTTGCCAGAAATCAGTGATATGTAGCTTAACAAGGGTTAGGGTTTAGAGGGAGATTTTGAGGAGGAAGTACTCTTCTCTCCTTTTCAATTTTGTGTTGCAGTTTATCCCTTTAATGACAATTGACTGTGAAGCTTCTTCCAAAAGAAAGCCAGAAGCGTTCACTGTCTCCTAGTACTGGCTACCACTGACCCTCTCTCTCCTTGGTTCTGTTTTCTTTAAGGGCAAAAGATTGCAGTTCATTTCTCTTTCCTAAACTGTTCAGACACCCAAAGTCGTGGCAGCTGTTTCCATGAAGGGAAAAAAAGGTTGTAAAATGGGAGAAATTCAATAAACCCATCAATAAACCCATTCAATAAACCCAGGCTTCCTGGACCCATCTCCCTACTCTTAAATCAGGTCTCTAAGGATGTGCACTTTAATACCACACTGCAAGTGACCTTGTTTTGGAGAAGTGGCAAGTATTTTACAATTAGGACATTCGTTTATTCGCAAAGATAAAATGTGGAGCGTGCAATAGTAAAAGACAAAAGCAAATGTTCAAAACTTCAGTTTTGAAGACTGACCCTTTACCCATGCTCGTGTCTTGCAGGTAGCCACGATGCTGATGGAAGAAAAATGCCTACTGTCTGGTGCAGCAGCTCAGAACCCTGAGTCTATATCAGAATCACCTGAAGGGCTTGTTTAAACAGATTCCTGGGTCCCACTTCTCCCATGTTCCTGATTCAGTGGCTCTGGGGTAGGACCTGAGAATCCACATTTCTAACAAGTTCCCAAGAGATGATGATGGTTCTGGTCTGGGGACCATAATTTGAGAATCACTGCTCTGGTGCAATTTTTTAAAATGTTGGGTCCCTCTAGCTAACCCATAGGCCATCAAAGTGGTCCTGGCAAGAAACAAACTCAAGCACTTGGTACTTATTCTATCCAGAATATGGTCACTGACTTCCAGCCCCTAACAGCTTGTCAAACCTCCATTACGGTCCATCCATGCCTTCTTGCATGTCACCTTGGATCCAGAAAGACAGATGTTTCACAGACAGCTGCAACCCAGAATTACAGAAGCTGATGAGAGGAGTCTGGCCCTCCCATTCCTTCTCCTCCTTTCTCAACCAAGCCTTCATAAGTTAGGATCCCTTAGGGGTATTTAAGAGTGAAAGCTTTGTTACGAGATCTTGATTCAAAAATTTCCTTACCATTTACTAGTGGCTGTTTCTTAAACAAGTTTATTATCTCTGAGCCTCAATTTCCTCAAAACCAAGCTAACAATATTTACATCATAAGACTACACAAAGTGCCTAGCAGTTTGCAGGCCATAGAGTAAGCCCTCAATAAAAATGGTGGCCAATGACCTTCCCCTTTTTAGGAAGCAGCAGGCAGAGTGGAGAAAAGCAATTGTATCAGATGATCATGGCTTGAAATCCCAGCTCTACGACTCAAGAGTTCTGTAACTTTGGGAATATCCAGTGACTTGTCAAAGCCTTATACAGAAAATGGAGAAAATAGTGGTGTCTACCTGCTGAATTTCTAAAGGCTAAATAAGACACAGATTCCTGGTCCATAACAAGCTATTCAAAGTTAGGGATTATTACTGTTACTATAATAGCAGGGCTGGGATGTACTTTAGCGATCTCTTAGTCCTGCATCTTCATTTTACAACTAAGAAAATTGGAGTTGAGGGAAAAGAAGAGATGTGCTCAAGGTCTTGGCTTTTTGGGAACCTCAGACACATAAGTACACAGACCTGTAAGTTCTGCTCATTCTCAGGAAATGAGCATGCTCACAGAGCTAAGAATGCCAAAGAAGCCAGATACAAAGCAAAATAAAGATGAAGATGAAAACAAGAGTGCCTAAACAAATTGGAATTGTAAGAGAGTTTTGCTAAACACTGTGGGCTCTGTAGGTTTTAATCAACTCATTTCTTTCTATTGGTAAGGGGAAAGAAAAGAAAAGGAAAAATAAAACACCAAAAAGGTCTATCCCTGATCCATACAGCTCTCCTGAGGGTTAACTGTGTTTTAGTAACTGAGTTTGGGAAGAGAGAAAAAGCACCAAAAAAGAGAGAAAAATATAAATTAGATTTAAATAACAGTATAAATTAGATTTAAATGATACTATAAATTAGATTTTTTTTTTAACTTTCTCAGGAGCTATTCTGAGCTATTAGATTTACAACTCACAAAAAATGATCTTTTGTCTTTATGAGTTTGAAATTACCAGCCCCCAAATCTACAGTTATTGTCTCACTAGAGGTGGAAAAGTCCCTTTTCAAACGCACTAAATCATTCATGATTGCGCATAACTTGTATTTCCCTAAAACTGATTTTTTAAAAATGACAGTGAAAGAGAGAACCTCCTGGATGAGAGAGAAAAAGAAAAGGATGAGGACTGTGATTGCTGTGATTTATAATAAGAAATACATATTAGGTATTCATCCCCATACCTGGTAAAGAGTTCCTAAAAACTTCTGGAATTTCTTAAGTGACACTTTTCATTAAGGTGAAAGGAGAGTCTTTTCTTATCTATAACAAGCCCTTTCCAAACACAAGAGAGTTTATGTTAATGAGTGATTTTTGGAAAGCCTCTATGATGCGGGTTGGTTGCTCTGGGAGAAGTAACCATAGGATTAGAGATCCTGCTTCCCTGGTAGCTCAGATGGTAATGAGTCTGTCTCCAGTGCAAGAGACCCGGGTTTGATTCCTGGGCTGGAAAGATCACCTGGAGAAGGAAATGGCAACCCACTCCAGCATTCCTGTCTGGAAAATCCAATGGACAGAGGAGCCTGGCAGGCTACATACAGTTCATGGGATCACAAAAAATCTGACACAACTGAGCAACTAACACTTTCACTTTTCAATTGAATCAGTCACCAACAGCCAATGATTTAGTCAACCATGCCTGCATCATTAAGCCTCTATAAAAATCCCTGAGGCAGGAGGTTTGCAGACCTCCTCCCACACAGGCTGGGCAGGCTGGGAGGGTGGCATACCTCCTATGGAAAGGACAAGGCAGCACCATGCCCGTCCACATGCCTTGCTCTGCGCATCTCCTCTTTCTAGCTGTTCCTGGGTTATGCGTGTGCTCCTCCCCTCAGTCGGATCCAGCTCTCTGCGGCCCCATGGACGGCAGCCCGCCAGGTTCCTCTGTCCATGGGATTCTCCAGGCAAAAATACTGGAGTGGGTTGCCGTTTCCTTCTCCATTGCATGAAACTGAAAAGCGAAAGTGAAGTTGCTCAGTCGTGTCCGACTCTCAGCGACCCCCTGGACTGCAGCCCACCAGGCTCCTCCATCCATGGGATTTTCAAGGCAAGAGTACTGGAGTGGGGTGCTATTGCCATTGCCTTCTGACCAGGGATCAAACCCAGACCCCTGCCTTGGGAGCATGAAGTCTCAGCCACTGAACCACTTAGGAAGCCCTTCCTGGGTTACAGTCTTTTATAAAAGACCAGTATTCTCATAATTAAACTGTATTCTGAATTCTTTGAGCTACTCTAGCAAATTTCCAAACCCAAGCAGAGGGCTGGGGAAACCTCTGATTTATAGCTGGCTGGTCAGAAGCCCATGGAATAACCAGGATTTGAGATCAGCACCAGAAGTGCGGTTAGGGGGCAGTCTTGTGATACTGAACCTTTTGCCTGTGGGGTCTGAAATGAACTACAGGAAAAGAAAGTCAGAATTGAATTGAACTGTAGGACATTAGCTGGTGTCACAGAAGTGCTTGGTGTGGGGGTGACCCCTCACATTTGGTGGTCAGGAGTACTGAGTATAGGCAGAGCACAGAGAAGAGGAGTAAAAGCTTTACCTTTAAGGACAAGAAAAGTGGTATTATCATCTTGACAATATCTCTTTTGTTGAAAGCAGACTCAAATTCAATAAATGCTGATGTTAAAAGAACATAAAAATCTTCCCCTTAAGGTTACAACTTCTAATATGATTTATTGACCTATTAAAATGCTCTAATATACTGTTCTCAGCACTTAAAAAGAAAAGCAGTGCCATTTTTAATTTTGAAAAATTAAATAAAACTGGAGAAACCTGTCAGAAAAATATATTAATACAACTCACCTAAACTGAAATTTTAGCAGTGACTATGAGTTTCAGGAAAAAAGAAGCATCTTAGTAGCTAATTTCTCACATTTGAACCATTTCTCCTAGAAAGTCAGAGCATTATGAGTTGTTCAAATGCCCCTTAGAATCCTGGAGTGAATTCTCAATTAAAAAAAAAAAAAATGGATTCCACTGACTGGCTCAAAACAAAGGTTAGCAGGAAAGATTTTGGTTGGTGAGATTTTAAACCTATATTATCTAATAATAGGGTGTTTAGAAAACAAATGAAAGAATAAGGGATGTAAAATAAACTTTATTAAAGACTGAAAGCTGTATAGTCAATCAAAAAGAAAGAAAATGCTGTGGATAAGCTACTTATATCTGCTCTACTAAAGTTACAGTAAAGGTTAGCACAGCTACCACTTCAGCAACCCCCCCAAAATAGAGAAGCAGCTGCCTAGAAAAGCTGAGTGGGGTCTCCCACATTTATCAAAGTGCTTACTTTGACTGATGATATAACAAATGAATGAAGCACAATTTCTGAATACTGGAAGATACATTTAATGTTGCTAAAAACTGAAGACACATATCCTCCATTTCAAGGTAAAGATCTTAAAGCAAATTTACCTGTTCTTTCAAGTTATAATTTTAAATCAAAATGAATTTAATATCTTATATTGCCATTACCAAAGAAAATAAAGAAACAGGTTTTAGGGCTCAGCCAAAGACTGATTATCAGGCTTAAAACAAATATCAGATCATTTCCTATCTGACTGCTTTACTCCCTAAACTTCTATCTTCTCCAAAGACAAGACTGGTTTTGCTGCTTCAGATGTAGTTTGATGCTCATGCACACATGAGGTAAGGAACGCCAGTTACACTGGCACTTACACTCAGGTAAGGAAAGCCTTCTTCAGGGATCAATGCAAAGAAATAGAGGAAAAGAACAGAGTGGGAAAGACTAGCGATCTCTTCAAGAAAATTACAGATACCAAGGGAACATTTCATGCAAAGATGGCTCGATAAAGGACAGAAATGGTAGGGCCCTAACAGAAGCAGAACATATTAAGAAGAGGTGGCAAGAATACACAGAAGAACTGTACAAAAAAGATCTTCACGACCCAGATAATCATGATGATGTGATCACTCACCTAGAGCCAGATTTCCTGGAATGTGAAGTCAAGTGGGCCTTAGAAAGCATCACTATGAACAAAGCTAGTGGAGGTGATGGAATTCCAGTGGAGCTATTTCAAATCCTGAAAGATGATGCTGTGAAAGTACTGTACTCAATATGCCAGCAAATTTGGAAAACTCAGCAGTGGCCACAGGACTGGAAAAGGTCAGTTTTCATTCCAACCCCAAAGAAAGGCAATACCAAAGAATGCTCCAACTACCGCACAATTGCACTCAACTCACATGCTAGTAAAGTAATGCTCAAAATTCTCCAAGCCAGGTTTCACCAATACGTGAACAGTGAACTTCCTGATGTTCAAGCTGGTTTTAGAAAAGGCAGAGGAACCAGAGATCAAATTGCCAACATCTGCTGGATCATGGAAAAAGCAAGAGAGTTCCAGAATAAGATCTACTTCTGCTTTATTGACTATGCCAAAGCCTTTGACTGTGTGGATCACAATCAACTGTGGAAAATTCTGAAAGAGATGGGAATACCAGACCACCTGACCTGCCTCTTGAGAAATCTGTATGCAGGTCAGGAAGCAACAGTTAGAACTGGACATGGAACAACAGACTGGTTCCAAATAGGAAAAGGAGTACATCAAGGCTGTATATTGTCACCCTGCTTATTTAAATTGTATACAGAGTACATCATGAGAAATGCTGGACTGGAAGAAACCCAAGCTGGAATCAAGATTGCCAGGAGAAATATCCATAACCTCAGATATGCAGATGACACCACCCTTATGGTGAAAGTGAAAAGGAACTGAAAAGCCTCTTGATGAAAGTGAAAGAGGAGAGTGAAAAAGTTGGCTTAAAGCTCAACATTCAGAAAACGAAGATCATGGCATCCGGTTCCACCACTTCACGGGAAACAGATGGGGAAACAGTGGAAACAGTGTCAGACTTTATTGTTCTGGGCTCCAAAATCACTGCATATGGTGACTGCAGCCATGAAATTAAAAGACGCTTAATGCTTGGAAGAAAAGTTATGACCAACCTAGATAGCATACTCAAAAGCAGAGACATTACTTTGCTGACTAAGGTCCATCTAGTCAAGGCTATGGTTTTTCCAGTGGTCATATATGGATGAGAGAGTCGGACTGTGAAGAAGGCTGAGTGCCGAAGAATTGATGCTTTTGAACTGTGGTGTTGGAGAAGACTCTTGAGAGTCCCTTGGACGGCAAGGAGATCCAACCAGTCCATTCTGAAGGAGATCAGTCCTGGGATTTCTTTGGAAGGAATGATACTAAAGCTGAAACTCCAATACTTTGGCCACCTCATGTGAAGAGTTGACTCATTGGAAAAGACTCTGATGCTGGGAGGGATTGGGGGCAGGAGGAGACTGGGACGACAGAGGATGAGATGGCTGGATGGCATCACTGACTCGATGGACGCGAGTCTGAGTGAACTCTGGGAGATAGTGATGGACAGGGAGGCCTGGCGTGCTGCGATTCATGGGGTCGCAAAGAGTTGGACACGACTGAGCAACTGAACTGAACTGAACTGAAGGAATGCCAGTTACACTGGCACTCAGGTAAGGAATGCCAGTGGCATTGGGTAAAGAATGCCAATGGCACTCAGGTAAGGAATGCCAGTTACGCTGGGAACATTTGCTGAGGGTGCACTATTAAGTCTGTTCTAGCTGTCATAGCCAGAGATTCAGAGAATCTTGGAATATACTCAGTTGTAGAAGCAAAATGTTCATATCATTAGTCTTAATATTAAATACATATACTCTTAGTATATTATATGAATGCTACACATATGTTATAAAATGTTACTATATAATTAGTATATCAGTTCAATTCAGTTGCTCAGTCATGTCCGACTCTTTGCAACCCCATGGATCGAAGCACGCCAGGCCTCCCTGTCCATCACCATCTCCCGGAGTTCACTCAGACTCACATCCATCGAGTCAGTGATGCCATCCAGCCATCTCATCCTCTGTCGTCCCCTTCTCCTGCCCCCAATCCCTCCCAGCATCAGAGTCTTTTCCAATGAGTCAACTCTTCACATGAGGTGTATATAATCATATAATTAATATACACACAGTTAATGTTCTGTTGTACATTTACTGAATGTCATGTTACCAGTATTATTTCATTCATACACTTTAAAATATGCATCTATTAAACACTCATTATGAGTTAACTATTAGCTCTTTTAATAATTCTATTTCTTAGCAATTAGCAATCTAGATCAGTAGTTCTCTCACAGTATGATCTGGCTACCCCTGCGGTTGCTAAGATCCCTGAAGAAGGTCCGAGGGGTTTAACTGCTTTCACGGTTAATAGTAAGACATGTTGTGCTTTCATTGTTCACATTTTCTCATGATGGTACAGTGGAGTTTTTCAGAGGCGACAAAACGTGTAATGATGCCTGTTGCTCTGACAATTAATGAAATGTGTGCTTGTATATGTTTGTGTTTTGACAGTGTCTCAATTTTAATTTCTTATAGGGTAAATATCAGTAGACCTCATCCATATAAACAAAAGTCCATGCTAGAGTCCACAACGATTTTTAAGAATGCAAAGAGGTACCGAGACTAAAAGGTTTGAGAATCTCATTCTAGATAACTAGCAATAATTCCTCCTATAACTATACATATTTCAAAGTAGTAATTCTTGGATGACTTCTGGAACTCTTATCTTTCAAAATGAGTGTTCCCAGAGAAAATATCTAATTAAGAAAGTATAGCAATAACAGCTCAGCTAAACAACTTTACTGGGTGTGGTAGGAGAGAGACAGGAAAGAGGCCAGTGGTTAGCTGCAAGAGCGAAAACAGTTTAAATGTGTGTTAACTGTCACCAGTCCCCTAATGCGTCAGTATAAGGTCACTCTTAAAATACCTATTTGGGGTTACCTTGTGGTTGGAGTTCTGCTTGCCTTGAAAGAAAAAAAAAAGAAAGAAAGTACCTGAATCTAAAACACTCAACATATAGTCTGTTTCTTCTGCACATGGGACTCTGGTTGATAAGACTGTCTGCTTTTGGAAAACCGTCTTTGGCATGGGTTTACGAGAAAGATAAGGAAGATGATCGTTCCTGTAAATCAGAAGAGCAGAGTGGGAGCCTCCAGATGACTCATTAGCAATTAGCCCAGCAAAGTCCCTTAAGTGTCTGATGCAACAGAGCACTAAAGCCATGTGCCCCTAAGAGAGGAGAGAATGGGAGGGGTCATAGAAGAGTTTGTATTTGCAACATGAAGAATTAAATCAGAAAACCAGAAAAATCTAATATTCTGCTTATAAGCCTGAACTCCCCTTTGTCACTCTCATTTTTTAGACCCCGTTTCCCTTAAAACAGTATGTATCATCTTTTTAACTAAATCCCTCAAAACACTTTTAAATTTATTCCCCTACTAGTCAAAATATACATACTGAATTGAATATTTCAAAAATTCATCTAATTGTATCTAATCTTGGATAAGAATGTTTATTAATTTCTGACCTGTTTCTAGCGTCTTGCCTTTGTAAATATGGCATTCCAGGCGTTTTTCAGGATATTTTCAAAGAAGGATCATTATCCCAATGCTGACACAGTGTTGATCTCTCGTCGTTCCATGTCCTGTTGCAAGGTCATTTTCAATTTACTGTCTCACTAGACCCTTGATATGAGGCAAAATCATTCCACGCTTTTCTCTCTTCCCTTTATTATCATAGTCTCTAATGAGTTCTGCTTGCTGTATTCAATTAGTTTGCTTCTCTTTGTCAAAATAAATCATTGTTTATTCTTATCTAATGCACTGCCATCTATCAATTCTTTTGTTATGTTTCCCCAGAATCTTACGTTACCATAGCCTAGAAATTTTAATAAACTGCCAACTCATTCCGGTTTGGAGCTTTTGTCTTGATCTTTAGAATAATTTTCCAGTTATGAGATAATGTTTTTGTCAAAGTCAATTTGTATTAATTTCATATGCAGAAATTCTGTAACATACTATATCATACACAGTGAACTTAAAACTACAATTTAGTTGTTCCTTTTATCTATTTACTAACAAAGCACATAAAAACTAATCCTCCAAACATACACTGATTTATTTGCTTGGCACACTTTATACTTTATTCTTTAGCATTTTAGTAAAATTTTTATTCAAAAATTTTTTTCTCTCCAACACCACATTCTCATGGAAATAACGTATCTTAATTCTCTTCTAATTTTAATTTCCTCTTTGCACATATCTTTGCATTGGTTATTTGGGCAGGTAGAACAGCATGATCCTAGAATCCCTCACAGTCTCTGTCAAACCCCAAACAAATATTTGATTTGACTGTAAAAACTTCATAAATTTACCCAAGCAACGCAGCATTGCCTAAGCTGTGTGTAAAGCAGTTTCAATAGTAGTCATTTCCTAACTTCCTAAGAGAAATAGGAGAATCAGAAACGTGTTAAAAAGTGTCTAACACAAATGCAACGGAGGAGAGGTGATGAGGATACCCACGCTGAGTGTTCAAAAGAGCTGACATCTTTGTGCTGGGATCATTTGGCCAGAGACTCGTCAAGTGAGAACATCTCATTCAAAGTCACAGTATTAAAAGAAAATGTTTTCATTTCCATAATCTGTTTTTCAAAAAACTGTCCTTATTTCAGACCTTCTTTAACTTTCTAATTCATAAACATTCAAAGATAAAACGCACTTCAGTAAAAATAAAGCAGCTTTAGTGTTCTTTACTCAGGCTTTTTTTTTTTTTTAACAGCATCCATTTTGCCATTTTTTAAACCCTCATACATATTCTCAACTATTCTTATCATGCCTAATCTCACTGACCAACCCATTACACATACTCCCTATCTCTAGCTTTTCTAACAGCATTCTTATCTTTCCTCTGAAAGTTTCAATAGTTTTTGCATATTGTCCTTGGATGCTTTCCCGTGTGCAAAATAGGGTGGTGTTTTGTTTTGTTTTGCCGTGTTTGGGGCAGGGGGCAAAAGATAGGGAAGTGCTTATTTTAAATCTTAAAAATCTAGCAATTTACTCATCTTGCCCCTATACATATATTCAGAGAAAATTTAGTGTCCAAGTTCATTTTGCAAAGTTCGGCACACACTGCCATTGTTGTGTCTTTCTATGTGAATGATACCTAATACCTTCATAAGTGCTCCAGCTTTGGGGCCTTGCCTTTGCCAGTGAGTGGGGTCCACTCACTGCCCTCAGGTACAGGAAGGAAAAAGATGGTTCTCCTTCCTCCTCGCTGGCCCTGCTGGAAACACGCGGTCACAACTTTGCACAGCACACTATTTCTTAAAACAGAGGCCTCTGTGCCAGGCATACAGAACATGCTAATATGTGCAGTGCTGGTCCTTCAGTGTGACATGGTTAGAGCACATTCCAAAACTCCCTTCCTCTCATTTCTCAGCTGGTATTTCCCCCACTCTTTAAGCCTATTTTAAACTGTTAAGCAATGGATCCTTGTGGACAGACCCCTTTGAACCAGAGCTTTGAAGCCAGGTCATTGCCTTAGGCATGAAACAGGATGAGAAATAAGTCTTCAATTACTAACTTCACCAAACTCTGCCTTTTTCAGAAGCCAAGGTTTATACCCAGAAAGTCTCCTTTTTCAGCTTTCCAACAGGTTGAGAGCTCCGAATTTGTTTCTTAAAAACAGATTCTAATTTCACTTGTCCTTCTTGGCATCTAGGGAATCTTAAATTCAGTCTTGTAAATAGATCTCAGGTCCACTGGGTTCTCTCCAATGTTATCCGACCCACTCGATGCCTCTGTCCTCACCTCATTTTTACAGTCAGGCCTTCCAGCCAATGGTTAGTCCTCACCCCTCCACTCTCCCCCCATCCCTCTGTAGCGCTCCACCCATCACAAACACCTCCTTCCATTCCTTAGGCCATGCACATTCATTCAGGAGGTTTGAAGCTCTCCTTCAACTTTTACAACTGATCATCAAATGCAAAATAAACAAAAAGGAGGACATGATCTTAAATTAATAGATTCAATGTTGGCTACCACTTACATCCACACTGACTTCTTCTAGGTCAATGCCCATTTTCATGTAAGCATTTAGAAGGAGATGATGTTTTCCATTTTACCAGACTGAATTTTGTAATCACAGCGCATTCAATGATACAAAGTCCCTCAGTGTTGCAGAGAGTGATTTTTAACAATAGCCATGAGCAATGCTTTGTTAAAAACTGAAGCTGAAGAGCATTATTGACTATCAACATGACCTGGGTTTTATTCTGTGGCATTATTGGTGTGGAAATTAAATATATGCTGGCCATTCTTAAGTGAATAATGCTTCATTTATGTAACATAGATAAGAATCTCTGAGTAGATTCTTGAACAATCCCTTCTGGAAATAATACAGCTATTTAGTTAATAACACAGATTTCAAAAAGAAAGAAAAATCTCTTGTCATATCTTGCAAAGCTTTTGCTTAACCTCTGGCATAGGAGAAAAATTAAGGAGAAGTGGATAGAATACACTCATGTTTGAATTTAGTAAAAGGAGAATTCCACTGAAATGTCACATGGTTTTATTCTTCCATCCAATTCCTGACTTTCTGAGGGTAAACTGTCCATTTCATAGGTTAACTATGAGGTTTAGAAACCTCAGTCTGCCCCAGCTGGGTCATGAAGAGGTGAACTAGGAGGTCATATGAATATTTCTAGTACAAGTTTTGGTAAATGTAAGGTTCTTTTCTGTTTGACACCTTGAGAAGAATTCAAGAAAAGCAGGTCCTTGGATTTGGGCCGTTAGATTCTGCAGCCTCAGCATCAGCAAGGGTGCAGCAGGTCTTCCCACAGGGGCTACCCGTCCTGTATGTCACCTACCCCGCCCACATTCTCAACAAGTACATTGCACTAAGCTGCCATAACCTTGGACACATCTGCAGAGCGACTCTCACAAACGGGGAACTCTGTGAGGGCTTCGGGGCTCTCCTTATCCCCACCACGGACCTCCCTGCAGGCCTCCTGTTCCCATTTCAGAGTTGAGGGAGATGGGGCCTCGAGAGATTATCCAAAAGGGCAATAAGGGAAAAAGCTTAGCATCCAATGCAGATGCCTAGTTTCTATACTCTTTTTCTTTCTAGAATGGCATGTCATCCGTGCTATTTCTTCGTATTAACTGTACCCCATAGAAAAGAGTGTTACTGAATCCCCAACATATCAATTTTAAGTCATGAACAGAAAAAAGCAGTATTGCTAGTAATACACTGACTGAACAGAATTATTCTGTACTTTGTGATAAGATGGGGAGACTAAATAACAAATTACTTTTCTCATCAATCATATAAGCATTATTTCTCAAAAATGTTTTTTATATAAGAAAACCTAAGGAGAATGGTAACAAATATTCATGAGTATTTATTCTACGTAAAGCACTCTAGTAGTTACTTTATATATTTATTTCATTTAATCATCACCTCGTGACCTAACTATTTATTATCATCACTTTAACCAAGGAAAAAACTGAAGCACAGGAAACCCAATTGATTGGCCCAAGATCACAGCTAATAAGTAGCGGTGGTGATACCCAAATCATGGTATTAGGGGATCTGGTCACTGGGCAATCCTGTCACACTCAGGGAACTCACCCTGGTTACGTGACAGATACAGGAGGCCTCAGACATGAGCAGTGAGGTGGAGGCACTCCCAGGAGACCCTCCCCTTGGTCCCAGCCCCCAGAAGGGTAGGGGCAGGCCAGCCATAGCCTTTTGGTGGGAATAGAGCTCTTGTCACTCTCCCTTCCTTCTTGTGAGAGATGACAAGGAACAGAGAGGGCAAGGCAGAGAGCAAGATGGAAAATTCTTAAGTTAGAAAATACTAAATGTGGGCGATTCAGTAGAGAATGGTCGGAGGTATAATGAGGTAGTGAGGTATCCTGGGGGAAACCTGGTCATACTTTTTACATACAAATCTTGAGGGTGAGGTTGGGGATTAGCATTTATTTAGTTAATCCATTATCCCCATTTTAAAATGTAGGAATTTATAACCAAAGAAGTTGAAATGGAATGGTCTGTAAATTACTTAATAAAATACAATAGCTATTTCCTTCTAAAGAACTTACATCTCAGTCACCTTCAGTTCAGTTGCTCAGTCTGTCTAACTCTGTGACCACATGGATTGCAGCACGTCAGGCTTCCCTGTCAATCACTAACTCCCAGGGCTCACTCAAATTCAGTCACCTTAAGGCACCACTATTCAAACATACATAAAAGTCTGAGGAGGGGTCAAATGAATCCCCATAACCCAGTAACCCAACCCCATAACCCAGCAATCATCCAGACTTTGCCAGACTGTACTATCTGCTTTACCACTCCACCCTTGATAATTTTTCTGCTCAAGTATTTCAGAGTAAATGGCATTTGTCCTAAAGTGGTCATTTACCCCTCCAGGTTTCAGAATATATTCATTACACAGAACACAGTCTGAATAATCATTGGTATCAGGTCTGGTCCATTTTTAAATTCCACTGTTTATCTAAGAGTTACTTTCTTTTTAAACTTGTTTTGTTCAAATCAGGATATCCAAACAAAGAACATTTACTGCATTTCATTTCTTTAGTTCCTTTTAATATGTAACAGCCCCTCCTCAACTTCCCTTTTTTAATCAGGCTATCAGCTTAAGGGAGAAACTAGCACAATTATAATCATTTTTAGTCACTTCATGTCCCTGATCATTTACTATGCGCCTCAGAACATAGTGGACCTGCCTGAGACTTTCCAGCCTCACTTTTTGTCTTCAGTTCTTCAGTTTTTCTTTCCCTTCACTTTTTGTCTTTAAAGTGGAAAACAACTAC
This sequence comes from Oryx dammah, assembly GCF_014754425.2. Classification (NCBI taxonomy): domain Eukaryota; kingdom Metazoa; phylum Chordata; class Mammalia; order Artiodactyla; family Bovidae; genus Oryx; species Oryx dammah. The sequence goes on from NW_024070185.1 coordinate 53,102,443, forward strand.
GTATCACACATCATACGGGCAGTTGTGTTTTGTCTTCCAGAAGTGATCCACATTATGAAGCACTAGGCATGTCTGTTATTACAGTGATACTTAATTACAATGGGAAGCACACTGAAGTCCTCCTTGAGAGACAGGTAGGAACCCAGCCAACCCACCCCTTTGCCCCATTACAAAGAAGGAATCAGGGCCAAACCTGGGTAATTCTCTTAAGAACAGAGCTGCCCATTGTTAATTCTGGAGCTTGGGGAATTAGTAGGCCAACAGACGGCTGTGGTGCAGGGGAAAATCAGTTTGCTGTATCACAGGATGTACTGGGCTCATTTTCTTTGTCAGAGGTTTTTAATTATTTAGGATGAAGCTCCAGTGCATGTTTTGTAATAATAATGAAGTCTGAGGAACACAAAACCTCGCTGCAGCAGGACACGGCTATTAAATCTTTGCTGAGAGCAGGATGAGAGGGTCAGGGCTTCTGACCAGCTTTTTGGGACTGGTAATGCCCATCAGGTCTGTACACAAAAAAGGGAGAATTAGCCAACTCTGAATGGCAAATCCAATTGTGTCATGGAAGCCACCAAAGGCCAAGTGACTCTGGAATGGCCTGTTGTGGGGGTGGCTCTCTCCTCTCTGCCCTCATACAGCTCACCCTGCAGCAACAGGCTGGAGCCAAGGGTTGATGAGCCTGAGAGGCCCTGAGTAAAGAAAGCTTCCTGTGGGATTGTCCCCAGAGCCTCTCATCAAGGGCGCCCTTTTTACACTCCTGGATTATAGTCTATGAAACAAAACACCAAAAAAGGCATATGTTGAGTGAAGTGAGGCCATCCAGGATCTGGGCGCTGCTGCAAGTGGTCCTTGATATGAGGCTGGAAGGCACTAGCTCCCCCCTCCCACTCCCTGGCACGCCACAGTTACTCATTCAAACCAATTATTTTATTTCAGAAATTACCATGATTAAAAAGAAATTAGTGAACAATTAAAAAGACTTTCTCTGGGAGGGGAAAAAAAGGGCAATCCAACACATGCTTCATTAGAATAAAGCAACTGAATAAGAAGAGCTAAGAAGGCCGGAAGGGAAACATGACTCAGGAGTGTCATGGACCCTGAATCCATGGGGGAGTGACATCTCTATAGACAATGACACACTGCCCTCTTAACTACACAGGGGCCAACTCTTCTGTGACTTGATCATCCAGGTTATTCTCCCTCTTTCTTGCCAATCTGAAGCTATCAGCTCACATGGTGTACAGTTTGGCTGCTGCTGCTGCTGCTGCTAAGTCGCTTCAGTCGTGTCTGACTCTGTGCGACCCCATAGACGGCAGCCCACCAGGCTCCCCGGTCCCTGGGATTCTCCAGGCAAGAACACTGGAGTGGGTTGCCATTTCTACTGAGTGCTAAAAAAAAGGCACGCTCTCTCCAAGAGCTTATGGGTTTCTGGGGGACACAAAGTATGTTGAAATAAGCCCAGAGGTTTGCACAGAGTAGGCACTCAAAAAGCAAAAGCTTGAGCAAAAAAGTCTTAGGGAGCCTCTCTGTGCTCCTTACCCATCCAGACCATTGCCAGTCCAAGGTATGCTATAGTTTCTCCCATTAGAACACTTATACTAAATTGGCCATGTATTTGCTTGTGGTCCCAGCCAGTAGTTTAGCAACCCAAGAGCAGCTTGTTATTAGTTAAATACAAAATGCTTAGCACAGTGCCTGGCACATATCTTGAATGAACTAATGAATGAAGAGGGCAGAGAATGAAGTTTATAGTCAAAAAAAGCTACATTTTTTTTTTCCAAATAAATTACATACAAAAGAACTGAAAGTGGAGCTTTGATTCCACAACTCAAAAATGAACCTATTAAGAGCTCATTGTGTATCCATCTAGTCTTTTTCTCATTCACCTACAATATATACATTTTGGGGGTTTTCTTTTTTATTAAAAAAGATTACACTTTGCAATTTGCTTTTTAAAGAATACAATAATAAATATGTCACATATGACTTCCCAGATTTAGTATATACAATTCCTCTCATTGTTTATTTCAGCTGCGTTAAATTTCAAACAGTGACTACAGCATAATTTACCTATTTCTTTGTTGAGAGATATTTGGGTCATTTCCAAGTGTTCACTATTATAAAGAATGCTGTAGAGAAGCTCACTTTTAGCATGTGCATGTGTCTGTGTACACACATGTATTTGACTCTGCGCCAAGCACCGTGTAAGCCAGGCCTTGGGATATAATGGTGAACAGATACCATCTTGCTCTCAGGAATATCAGAGCTTGATGAGAGAGAAAGACATTATTTAGAGAATCACATTAACACATAACCAAATGGAATATATGCTCAGAAAGAGAAGGATACAATCATATGAAAGCATCTCATCAAAGAATCTAGAGGAATGGGGAGGCAGGTGGCATGTACAATGGCCCAGTGCAGAAGGGACCATAGCAGAAGTACAGAAGTGACAGGTGATCTGGCTGGATGTCCCCGAGCTTTACTCACTCCCATCTTTCTGAGCAGATGATCCTACCTATCAGTTCTGATGAAACTGATTAGGACGTCTGGTAAAAGCTGCCTTCTTCTCTGCCTCGAATTTCCGAACTTTGCCAGTTCTCTTTTCACTTCTAACAGTTTTCAAGCAATGCTTCAGGGCTTGGTTTTATTTTATGTACTCCATATTGTCAAGAGTTGCCCTCTTTACCAGCAATCTTCCCCTGACCTATACACACCCTCAGTTCTCTTCTTACTGAAAAAACAAACAAAATAACTTGTTTAGATCCTGCTTCTGGGTCCCCACTCAAGCTGCCATTTCAACCTGATGCCCAGCCCTTTCATCCTGGTTACGATTCTAATAACCCCGTTTCCCAGGCATTCCTCCAGTTTCTAGACACTGCCATCTGGCACACTTTCAGCCCACCTGAACTCTGAAAACATAGGCTCCCGTCACCTCTTTTTTCTACCCCTGATCTCGGCAGCCCTGTGGCAGGAAAAATCAATCTCAGGAGTATGGAAGTTGAGGCTCCTCACAATCTGACTCCCTTCTATCTTTCAAGCCTTAACTCCCACCATAAAACCTGCCCATCCTGCTGTCTTTGTCCCTCAAGTCACTCAAGTCACCCCAGAACTGCCCTGTGCTTTCCTGTTCTGTATCTTTGCTCCTCACCTCCCTACCACTCCCATTCATCTGTTACAATTCTCTCCATCTTTCAGGAACCAGTGCAAATGTCACCTGGCAGAGCTTTCCTGGTACCACCTGCCCACCCCGGCCCCCTCGCCCATGAGAGCTCTTCTCTTCGACTTCACCCCTTCCATGTCCCTCACTGAGCAGCTCACTCACCCCTGTGTTCGTCACACTGCTGGCCTAGGATCCTCATCATGAATCCATCTTTCCCACACTTTTGCAACTTCAGCCTTGTTACCTAGGCTCTTTATCAGTAACTGGGGTTATTAAAAATACCCACCTTTTAGGATTAAATTTAAATTATATTGATTGTAACCCACTGGGTGAAGCAAAATGAAATCCTCTCAGAATTTTTGTATACCTAAGGGAAGCTCCTTTATATCAATAACCTCAGATATGCAGATGACACCACCCTTATGGCAGAAAGGGAAGAAGTAATAAAGAGCCTCTTGATGAAAGTAAAAGAGGAGAGTGAAAAAGTTGGCTTGAAACTCAACATTCAGAAAACAAAGATCATGGCATCCGGTCCTATCACTTCATGAGAAATAGATGGGGAAACAGTGGCTGACTTTATTTTTTCTGGGCTCCAGAATCACTGCAGATGATGACTGCAGCCATGAAATTAAAAGATGCTTACTCCTTGGAAGAAAAGTTATGACCAACCTAGACAGCATATTAAAAAGCAGAGACATTACTTTGCCAACTAAGGTCCGTCTAGTCAAGGCTATGGTTTTTCCAGTGGTCATGTATGGATGTGAGAGTTGGACTATAAAGCAAGCTGAGCGCCAAACAATTGATGCTTTCGAACTATGGTGTTGGAGAAGACTCTTGAAAGTCCCCTGGACTGCAAGGAGATCCAACAAGTCCATCCTAAAGGAAATCAGTCCTGAATATTCATTGGAAGGACTGATGTTGAAGCTGAAACTCCAATACTTTGGCCACCTGATGCGAAGAACTGACTCATTTGAAAAGACCCTGATGCTGGGAAAGATTGAAGGTGGGAGGAGAAGGGGATGACAGACGATGAGAGGGTTGGATGGCATCACCGACTCAGTGGGCATGAGTTTGAGTAAACTCCAGGAGTTGGTGATGGACAGGGAGGCCTGGCATGCTGCAGTCCATGGGGTCGCAAAGAGATGGACATGACTGAGTGACTGAACTGAACTGAACTGAAGGGAAGCTCCAAATATAGAGAAGATATGTCCAGTTTACTTTCTACTTGCTGTTATCACAATTCTTTTCAAAATAATATAGTTCATCTGATGAAAAATACCTTCTGGGAGAGGGAGAGGGTGGGATGATTTGGGAGAATGGCATTGAAACATGTATAATATCATATATGAAATGGATCGCCAGTCCAGGTTTGATGCATGATACTGGATGCTTGGGGCTGGTACACTGGGATGACCCAGAGGGATGGTACGGGGAGGGAGGAGGGAGGGGGGTTCAGGATGGGGAACACGTGTATACCTGTGGTGGATTCATGTTGATGTATGGCAAAACCAATACAATATTGTAATTGATCTCCAATTAAAATAAATAAATTTATATTTAGAAAAAAAAATACCCTTTTCTCTGTTTCATCAAACATGCTAGTCAATAATATTACTTTGACTATTAGAATTAGCATCTTCCTTAATTAAAATCTCATCCTTTTTGCAGACATCCATGATTAAAAAACAAAAGAAAAAAACCTTGCCGTGCAAGATATACCTTAACAGGTTATGATAGTAACAGATGAGACACTTGGTCTGACATGGTGCATCAGCTAAAATGTTTAAGTTCCAAAAAAAAAAAAAATAGGTAAGCAAAACTGTTAAAAATAATAAAGGAAAGGAAATCTATTTTTTTAAATCAAGAATCCACAAAAAGTTATCAATGACAATGATATGTAATGATCTGAGACTTAGGAACAGGGTTTACAGAAACTAAATTCGGGTAGAAAAATGAATATGAGTTTATTTCTGGATAAAACAGTAAATTTAAGTGGAGACTGTGAAATTTCACCCAGGTTTTCTGTGGTGGCCCCAGAGTGTGTACAAATGCTTCTCAATTAGTCAGCCTGGCTTCTTACCATGAGCCATGGTAACCGAGTTAACTTATTTCACAGTTCTCTTTTACTTCACTCACTAGCTCAACATGCAATCTTGGAGCTTCTGTTTTAATTATTTTGCAATTTGGCCCAGACTTCGGTATCACACACAGTTCATGACCATAAGAGGAAGTAAAATTCATAGCTGTCACCAATCTCCAGGCAGACATCATGGCCTGCTAGGTGGTGATAGAAGCAAGGCCTGGGAGGAGTGGCCAGCATCTCAGCTAGTCAGAACAAGGGCTGGAAGGCACCACGAGCAGTGTCGGTCAGAGGTCATAGGTAGGAGATCAACTCAGGGTGGTACATCAGGCACCTAAGGATGAAGGGCAGACTGGACATAAAAGATTAAGCTTTGAGGCACCCCAGGTCCCAGCCCATCCGACCAGGCTCAGTCACAGACGCAAGATTAGGGAAGTGAGCAAGGATGGCGCCTGCCGGCTGAGGTGGCCTGACAAAAACCTGTGTTATGGAGCCAGGTGGCGTGGGGTGTTACACCCATCGAGAGATGCCGCACATTCACTTTGTAGCCTTGAATATTATCTTACCTCATAAAGCCTTGGTTTTCTTATTATAGAGGGAGAACATAGTAAGTAGCAGAAAGTGTGAGGAATGAAGTGGGACACCTCGAGGAAGCTCCTAAGACTTCTGGCACCTGTCTGGTATTGGACAAACAGACAAGATAAAAGGAAAGCTCTTATTAAATGATAATCCCCTTCCCTTTCCCAAGAGGTTACCGGTGACCCTCCACTCAGCCTCTCTCTGGTTTACAGGTAGGCAAGTGACCCACTCTGTGAGACTGCACAGCGTAAGGAAGCAAAATAATCTGACATTGGTCATTCTAGTCCAAGCCCATCATTATGGCTCACAGGTAAATCCACCTCACTTTCAAAAGAAGAGAGAAAACAAATGTCCAAAAGTAAACTGTCAGTTTTCAAAATGCAACTCCAGGGTTGTATGACTCTGGGGAGGCCACCTGTGTGCCTCTGTTCCTCACACCTAACAGCCAGGCTACATGTATTACCCATGTTTGAGAGAAACACACAACCAAACCAAAAATCCTGTCAAATCACTTTAAAACTGAAGGCAAAATGTAAATACCCTTGGGTGTCCCAGGTGTTGCTAGGGGTAAAGAACCTGCCTGCCAATGTAGGAGACATAAGAGATGTGGGTTCGATCCCTGGGTAGGGAGAATCCCTTGGAGGAGGGCATGGCTACCCACTCCAGTATTCTTGTCTGGAGAATCCCATGGACAGAGGAGCCTGGCAGGCTATAGTCCCATAGCGTCGCAAAGAGACGGACACAACTGAAGTGACTTAGCACGCATGCGTGTAAATGCCCTTATAAGGACAGTGAGGGGATGACATTTGACTCTTCATATCTATTTGGGTTATCTGGCAAGCCAGATCAGATTTGCTGACCTGAGCAAACGCAGAGCCCCCTTTCCTGCAACGGTGAACACGTGCAGTGCAGAGGCAATCAACGATAACCCTGTTCCCACTGGGACTCTCCTATCAGTTGGACTTACCTTTGCTTTTCATTGAGTCAAAAGCTGACTGTGGGGACCATAAATCATCAGTTTTCAGGACACAAAGGGATCTGGGTGATTGAGCAGATGGGCGTTCACACATTTGCTTATGTTTTTAAGAACAAGGTTCACAAAATAATTAGTCCACATAATTAGCAAGTATCCTGGGCTGACCCAAATTAACATGGTGTAGGCTAACATCCTTTTATCTTTCTTTGCTCCAGAGTGCTGACCTGCATGGTCAGGTTGGAAAATGATACAAATGATTTATCTATTGTTTACAAACGTGCCTACAACAGGATCCTCAAGGAAGCCGCTAGATTCCATACAGAATCATTTCAAAACAGAAAAATAAAGAAAGTTACACATACATAAACTGAAAGGAAATGAAATGCAAACTTTAAAAAAATCACAGAAGAGTCAGATCACGTCAACAGGAAAATTTCTAGTTTGCTTCTAGTATTCTATTGCTCAGCTTAGAAAACTAATCACTTTACAAAAATTTCTTTATCATAAAAAACTGCTGCATGTATTTGTCTGTGTTTAAAAGTTAAGAATGGTCCTTATTTCAAGTAGTTATTTTCTATTACCAAGAAATAAAACTCCACCAGATATTAAGGATGGTGAATACAAAACTGCCTCATTCATTTAATATGAAACTTTGACTAATACTGAGTTATCACATACATCTAAGACATTCCTAAGCATGCCATTAACAAGAATTTTTGTGATCATCTTTACTGCCATTATAATAACAATACCTCAATTAAAAGTATAAAATCACTTCTGTGATTACTACCATTGTTGTTATAACCTGAGTAAACTCAGAACTGGGCTATTTTTCTCAAGGCAGTCCAAGACCTGCAGGGTTCAATCTCTAGTACCTGCATGGTAATTAAACTCCCCAGGACATTCCAGACCTGGTTACCAACATCTAAGAACCACTGTCTCAGATTTAGGGGAAATCTTTTCAGACCCTACAGAATGAAAGGCTAAAACTTCAAAACTCCTATTTTAGAGTAAGTGCAGCTGTACTATCTTACAGCTGTCAGAAAACCATATGAGTAAGTGCACAGGGCCTGAGGGCACAGTCTTACTCATTCTTACCTAAAAGTTGATGATACGCTTAAAGAGATTTCAAACCAAACACTTCAGGTGTGAATGCCGTTCAATACCTCTTCTGTATTCAGGAAATTTCCGTACAAATGATCCTTGAAAGAGTCCTCACAGTTGGCATAACCATACTTATTGGGGACACTATGATGAACCACATTTGAGAATGAGCCAGCCAGGGATTAAACACAGCTTGCTGACACCAACAAAGACACTGGTTCTACATCACCACTCACTTTTTAAACGAAACAACCACTGTAAGTGATCATACTTGACATATATAGAATCTCCAAAAACATCATGAGGTGATAGTCTCAGTTTAATGACTTGGAAATGTCCCAACCTCTGCAATCAGTGAATCTACAAGAAAGTTTACAGGCAAACACTTATGAAAAGAACTACAGGGGCGCCCCTGGCGGTCCAAGCAGCTGGGGATAAGGGTTCAGTTCCTGGTTGGGGAACTGAGGTCCAGCATGCCACCACGTATAATGCCCCCTTCCACACAAAAGAATTACATCATTAGTACTGAAAAAGGTAAAGTATTCCTTTAGTCTATTAGATTGGCAAGATTTAAAACATCAGTAAAATGCAGAATTTGCAAGGATGTGGTAAATTACAGGCATGTTCAGACCCTACACTGAAACTTGGTACGACCTTTCAGGATGGCTTCCCGGGTGGCGCTACTGGTAAAGAACTCACCTGCCAATGCAGGAGACGCGAGAGATGCAGGTTTGATCCCTGGGTCAGGAAGATCCCCTGGAGGAGGAAATGGCAACCCACCCCTTGCCTGGGAAATACCATTCGTGCCTGGGAAATCCCGTGGCAGAGGAGCCTAGTATGCCACAGTCCGTGGGGTCACTAACAGTCAGACACGACTGAGTGACAGCACGCATGCACTTCAGGATGGCAATTCAGCAGGCTTTATCAAAACTCTTAACCCAGCAACTCCATTTCTAACAATGTGTCCTGTAAGAATGCTCAATATGGCACAAGTGAGAAAGCAAGTCAGAAAAAAAGTATTTGTGGTGTACAGCCAATAAAAACAATTAGTATTTACATACAGGTTCACACCCCCGTATCTAAAATCTGAATTCTCAAAAGTTCCAAGAACTGAAAGATATTTTTTTATGATGCATTTATAGGAAAATGTGACTTACTACAAGAATATTAAGAGTCTTCATACCCTTAATTATAAATACTTTGCTACTGAAACATTAATGTATTTGATTACAAGGACCTATTCCATACCTCGATGGTGGTTTTACAAAATACATATTTCTCAGGTTATCTTCCCTAAAATCTAAAAAGAGAAAAATCTTTGAATTTAGAAACAATCTGGACTAAAAAGTTTTGGATAAAGGATAGTGATCCTCCATTTATACGTGTATAGTTGAATTTTAGTATGTCTGCCTATCATAATATTCACAGTGACTTTCTCACATGGTAATACAAGCGTTCTTTACTTTCTTCCTTTGCTTTCAGATGTCGTCTAAATTTTCTTTTCATGGGCTTCCCTTGTGGTTCAGCTGGTAAAGAATTCGCCTGCAGTGTGGGAGACCTGGGTTTGATCCCTGGGTTGGGAAGATCCCCTGTAGAAGGCAAAGGCAACCCACTCCAGTATTCTTGCCTGGAGAATCCCATGGACAGAGAAGCCTGGCGGGCTAGTGTCAGACACGACTGAGTGATTAAGCACAGCACAGCTGTGGAACACATAACCACGCTCTTAACTGAAAATCTGTGTATGCTCAGTCATGTCCGACTCTGCGACCCCATGAACTGTAGCCCATCAACCTCCTCTGTCCATAGGATCCTCCAGGCAAGAATACTGGAGTGGGTTGCCATTTCCTACTCCAGATTAATAAAGAGGTAATTAAAAAGAGTTATAGTCAGGAAACAGCAGTCAGATGGAAGATTATAAGAATGAAGAGCTTAAAAGGCCCACAATCACACAACCAGCTTTGTTCGATTACATTTTTGTTCCTTCATTCTGCTTAGATATTTACTGCTCCTGAAGGTGTATCAGGCAGAGTGCTAGGTTCTGAGACACAGCAGTGAGCAGTGCAGTCTTTTCTCCGGCCGTGAGGGGCGAGGTAGGTGAACAGCTGCAGTGGCTGCAGAGAACTCCACTTGCTCTCTCATAAGGAATGTATATGTGTGTGTCCTGGTGCCAAAGGTGTGCATGGATGGATTCAAGCACAGTGCTGCCTTTTGGAATTATTAAGCCCAACTCTGGTTTTAAAATCCAGCCCCATAAACTTACAAATGGAGATTGGAGACACACATTTTAAACAGTTTTTTTTTTTTATTATTAGTGAAATTAGAATACTACCTATACTCACACTTCTGAGCATGTGTGCTCAGACATGGTGCTCAAGTCTGTTTGTTCAGCTGGTTGGTTGGCTTTCCTGGGCAAAGGTTATTTCTCTCCCTTTTCTTTCCTCCACACCCCCTTCCACTTTCTTCACTAGACTGGCTGCCCCCTCTTACTTGCAAACACCCTGGAGTCAGGATAATAAGATACCTTGACCACCAGGAAAGCATCAGTGTTCCTTGACTCCAGCAGCAACGTCAACCATGAACCTCTTCTGAGTCCCCGCTGTTACTTATACTCTAGAGCAGCTGTCCTAGGTTTTACCCAGAGGCCAGGCCACTACTTCCTGAAGACCACTGGTATATTTGATAATGGGGAACTCACATCTCATTGTTGTGTCAAAGCCTCTTCACCATCTTCAAACATTAGCAGTCTCTCTTCACACATTCTGTGCTTTATCCAAGGGCCCATATGTCTTCCCTGTCCCAAAACTTTCTGGGAAGAATTTGACACCAACCATTCAGTGAACACTTACTATATTGATGTTACTATCCTAAAAGTTTTGTATCTATATTCTCTTAATAATGCCCGCATCGACTATAGGAAGTGGGTAACATTATCATTCTCACTTTTCAGATGAGGAAGGCATAGCTTAGAAAGTTTGTAACCTGCTCAATGTCCTTTAACTGAAATCCTACGGATGTATCGGTTCTGGGATCTTTACTCAAAGAAGTCCACTGATGATTCACACTGCCTCTGGTGGTTGTCAGTTATTTCAAAGATAACTCTATTTCAGGCAACTTCAATATCACCCGGGAGTTTGTGAGGAAGGAGAATCTTGAATCTCCCCAGATACACTGAAATACCATCCACACTTTAGCTAGATCTCCACTTGGTTCACACACATTGAAGTTTGAGAAGCACTGTTCTAGAATATAAAATTGCCATTTCCAACCTCATATTCAGTTAGGATGACCCAAAGCTGCCATGCAGATGACACCACCCTTATGGCAGAAGAGGAACTAAAAAGCCTCTTGAGGAAAGTAAAAGAGGAGAGTGAAAATGTTGACTTAAAGCTCAACATTCAGAAAACGAAGATCATGGCATCTGGTCCCCTCACTTCATGGGAATAGATGGGGAAACAGTGGAAACAGTGTCAGACTTTACCTTTTTGGGCACCAAAATCACTGCAGATGGTGACTGCAGCCATGAAATTATAAGATGCTTGCTCCTTGGAAGAAAAGTTATGACCAACCTAGATAGTATATTGAAAAGCACAGACATTACTTTGCCAACAAAGGTCCATCTAGTCAAGGCTATGGTTTTTCCAGTAGTCATATATGGATGTGAGAGTTGGACTGTGAAGAAAGCTGAGCGCTGAAGAATTGATGCTTTTGAACTGTGGTGTTGGAGAAGACTCTTGAGAGTCCCTTGGACTGCAAGGAGATCCAACCAGTCCGTTCTAAAGGAGATAAGCCCTGGGTGTTCTTTGGAAGGAATGATGCTAAAGCTGAAACTCCAGTACTTTGGCCACCTCATGCAAAGAGTTTACTCATCGGAAAAGACTCTGATGCTGGGAGGGATTGGGGGCAGGAGGAAAAGGGGACGACAGAGGATGAGGTGGCTGGATGGCATCACCGACTCAATGGACATGAGTTTGAGTGAACTCCGGGAGTTGTTAATGAACAGGGAGGCCTGGTGTGCTGCGATTCATGGGGTTGCAAAGAGTCGGACACAACTGAGCGAATGAACTGAACTGAACTGAAAGCTGCCATTGGACTATATGGCACTTATATGCAAATTAGAAGGCATCTCATCTTCATAAAGCATTTGTCAAAAACTGTCACTGTTCAAAGAAAAAGAACTCTTCCTTCAGGCCACCCTTCTCCCCCAAAGCTGGGCACACATCACAGGATATCTACACAGGCCATCAGCAAAGTATACGGTATTGGCCATTTTATGTCAATATCAAATTCTTGGCTAAATAGCATACCAACACTGCACTTAGCTTTGCTAAAGCCAAAATTCCTAAAACTCTGACAAGCACTGTTAACACTAAATTTTCCATTACAATATGGAATAAAAGACGAAGGTCAAGTGAAGGACAACTGAATTTACAAATATTTTAACACCCAACTTTAGTGAGAGTTTGGTTGCAGTGTAATATAACCAAATAGTTACACATTGATGCCTCTGCCATGAGGATAGCCTGAGAGTGAAGACAGGGCTAATGCCTTCGATACACATAAGGAAAACGATGACCTGAACAGCCAAACTCCTACCATAGAACCAATGACTTCAAGGACTGTTCACTACCTCCCAGACAGGCTCGTGCCTACTACAGTCAGTACAGCCTTCTTTTTTGCTCAGAACCATTATACTTTTTACTACAGAGGATGTGTGTACATTGAAAGAAGCAGATAACCCACCAACCAGTCTATACTCTTACACATCTTGACACAGTCATGGTGTCAAGTTCCTTGATATATGCCATTAATGCCAGCCAGTTATTTTACATTTACAGTTATTTTACATTTTAAACAACTAACACAAGACTGTAAGAAAACTGCGTAATCATCTTACAAAGTAGTGGCGGTGACAACATAAAATCAGGAAAATAAATGTGTTCGAAGTATCTGAATCTGAAGTCGCTCAGTCGTGTCCGACTCTTTGTGACCCCATGGACTGTAGCCTACCAGGCTCCTTTGTCCATGGGATTTTCCAGGCAATGGCACTGGAGTGGATTGCCATTTCCTTCTCCAAGGGATCTTCCCAACCCAGGGATTGAACCTGGGTCTCCCGCATCGTAGACAGACGCTTTACCATCTGAGCCACCAGTTCGAAGTATAGGTTTACAATGAATCAGTCAAAACTAGTGATCATAGCTTTAAATGGAGCATTTCTTCTTTATCCTTTGAAAGCCAAGTGTCACATATAATGTGACACAAAAATTGTCATTATTTTCTTAAGGTACATTTCCTTGAGGATATTCATGTTTGGATACAGGCATATATTCATGAAAATACAGTAGAATGACAATATGCTATTTAAAAGCACAGTTATATAGTATAAGTGATTTATGGTAAACAATACAAAGAAGAATAGAGTACAAGAAACAAGAAGATTTTAGCCTTTGATATATGTGACGGTGCTGCCTTTTTGCTAAATCCTAAGCAAGTCTCACCTTAAATGTCAACAACAGCAAAAAGTAAGTTCAGAGCTGAAATTCTTTCTTTAGTGGTATGAGAGTCAAGAGGAAAAATGCTAGCATTTCTCATACTCTTACTCACGCTCGTGTTTACTCGCGCAGTCATATCTGACTCTGAGATCCCAAGGGCTATAGCCTGTCAGGCTCCTCTGCCCATGGGATTCTCCAGGCAAGAATACTGGAGTGGGTTGTCATTCCCTTCTCTAGGGAGTCTTCCTGACCAAGGGATCGAACCCAGGTTTCCTGCATTGCAGGTGGCTTCTTTACTATCTGAGCTACCAGGGAAGCCCCATACTCTCACTAGATCCCTTCAAACTCCATTAGGCATTCACTTTTTTTGGTTCCAACAAATAGATTTTGACTCTCTAATTGGAAATAGATGCATTGTTTTAAAATTAAAGGGGAAAGTCATGCATTACTTGGTTTAAAAGAACAAGGAAAATATTTATATGATGCTTTGCCAGGAGTTAACTAAGAACAGCCTAATGACCAGATTCACAACTTCCTACTAAAATGTGTTAAACTATGCCACATGTATTTTATATGGTGGCTGTCAGTCCCCAGACATCCAAGGTCTGAGCAGCTGAAAGGGATTTAGAGGGAGAGTGCTTAAACAGAGTTCTTTCGTGTGTTCGGACAAGTCAGTAATGTTCCTTAGAGCACTTGCTTTTTTCCTTTTTAAAAACAGCCAAATTGGTTTATGTTGATTTTCACATAGGAAATTTTACTAAATATTTGTTGAATGACAAAATAAAAGATGACAGACACTGCACTGCACTGGCCAAAGGATGCTCTTTTCAATAAATGAATTAATTATATATCCATATGAGAAAAAATAAAACCTGATCCCCAACTCCACCTCAGACCATATAATACAATCCATCTGAAATAGATTTTTAGATCCGAATGTAGAAAGCAAAATAACTAAGAATTTAGAAGAAAAATCTGCATATTATCTACACAACCTTAAAACAGGCAAAGATTACTTCAAAAGGATACAAAAACACAAGTCAAAAGGGTAAAAAAATATATATATAATAAACTGGACTATATTACAGTTAAGAACTTCTTTTCATGTAAAGAACTATGAAGAAAATAAAAAGCCACAAAGTAGTGACAATATTTGAAATACATTTACTCAACTGGGATTCCTTAATGTGTGGAGAATTCCTACAAAACAATAAGAAATCAGACAATCCAATAGGAAAGAAAAAGGTATAAAATATTTTTAAAAATATAACCAAATGGTTGATAAATATATAAAAGAGTTGCTCAACATGTCTCCTTATCAAAGAAATACAACAATGTGACAGCACTATCCAGTCACCAGAATAGTAATACCAAGTGTTGTCAAGCATACAGGGCAAATAGAACTCCCACAGATAAGAAATACATGCTGATGTTCACCAAAAGACAGGTACAGGAACGTTTATAATGGCATTATTTATAATAGCAAGAAACTCCAACAAATTTCTATGATAGGATGTAAGCAACTGTAGTATATTCATAAAATGGAATATTATACAACTGTACTATCTGATACAGTAGCCATTAGTCACGTGTAAAAATCAACTTAAAAGATTAAGTGAAGTAAAAATTTAGTACCTAATTCACACTGGCCACGTTTCATGGGCTCAAAAGTCACATGTGGCTAACAGCTACCATATTGTACAGCACAGACATAAACCACCTTCATAAAGTTCTATGGGGCATTGCTATTAAACACCAATGAGAATTCCACAAATGTAATGTTGGATTAAATAAACCAGACACAAAGGAGTCTATACTGTATGCTTCTATTCATATAAAGTTCAAAAACTAACAGAACTAATCTATGTTATTAGAAGGCAGGATGGTGGTCCCCCTTGGTGGTTGGGCCTATTTTGAAGAAAGCCTGAGGAGGCTTCTGAATTTCTGGTCATGTTAATCTGGATGAACAGATCTGTATGCAAATGTGTTCATATGAGAAAAAATACATGGACAACACGAATGATGTGTGCACTTTTCTGTACACAAAAATTGCCAAAATAAGAAAAGTAATCAGCCTCAGTCTATTGCTCAAGTCTTTCTTTGCTTCAGAGTTCTCCTCTGATGAACATGAGCTCAAGATAACTCATCCTGCATAAATGATATGGTATGCCTTGGGATTACAGATTAATTTTGGCCAAGGAAGGGGGATTGCAAAATCTCATATTCATTTTCTATTTTTATGACTGCCATGGGTGTAAAATGAATAAAGAACTACAGTAGAACAAGGACAGAGTGAGGGAAAAATTCAGCTAGGACATATTTGCAAGATATTAAAAGTGAAGGTATACAAAGGGATTTTGAAAGCAGATAAAGGTAGTAGAGAATCCATGTTGATCAACTCCCCAACATGAGTGCTTAGAGAGAAATGAAAAAGTGGTAAGCAAGCCTCAGAAAAAAAATGTGGTTGACAGATCAAGTTGGCCATGAAAAGTCTCTAGATTCCTTTACACTCTTTATTAGAAAGAAAACTCAAAAATTTGTAGATGCAGGAGTTGAAAGTTGCCCTGTGAAAAATTACAGGCTGTCTTTGGTGGCCAGTAGCCAACGACCCAATTAAAATAACTATCACTACTAATACCCACAAAACTTGCATCTGATTTTGAACTTTGAACACTGTTTTAAAAAAACTTACATAGATATAAGTATTATAATCACTTATGGGACTGAGTGGAGAAGGAAATGGTGACCCACTCCAGTATTCTTGTCTAGAGAATCCTGTGGACAGAGGAGCCTGGTGGGCTGCTGTCCATTAGGGTCACACAGAGTCGGACACAACTGAAGTGACTTAGCATGCATGCAATGGAGAAGGAAATGGCAACCCACTCCAGTATCCTTGCCTGGAGAATCCCAGGGACAGGGGAGCCTGATGGGCTGCCGTCTATTGGGTCGCACAGAGTCAGACACGACTGAAGAGACTTAGCAGCAGCAGAGGACTGAGATTCAAAGAAAGAAAAATCTCCATTTCACTACAGACCACTGTCAAAACAAATCTGTTTGTAATTGTCTTTTTTTGTTCCCTTAAATTTTCATAGTACTCTGGAATGGACCTTGTCCAAAAAAGGTAGGAGCTTTAAATTATAATAAAGTAACTTTAACAACATTTCATCTCTTTGCTAAAGTTCTGGAATCAGAGAATCGGCATGGAAAAAAAAAATTGTGTTGGAAAGCATTTGAGAGGTTGTCTAGTCCATCCCTGGTCTTATTTCAGCAAAATTGCCTTAAAGTATTTCACATGTTAAAAATACATTCTATTTTTGAACACATCCAGATAAGGAGATTTTTGTACCTCCCTTGGTATCCCATTTCAATGACTGTCACTCTGAGGAAAGTTTTCCTTAGATACCTCCTAAATCTGGTTATACTGTTTAAATTATTTTCAGTTTGTTTTATTCTTAATAAAGATGGAAGATGAGTAGCATTTATTCTCTCCATGATAACAAATTCATCTTATAATAATTGACAAACTCACATAGATTATCTATTTAGCCCTTCAAATAATCCTATTATCATCTGTACATCAAACAGATGAGGACATTCAGGCTTAGAGAGTAAAGAAATTCATATGTGGGGAGGAAATGTGACAATCCCAAGGTTATTCAGTTATTCAGTGTATGGGCCCAAGCTCAGTTACTCACTTCACTTATAATTGCTGCTATGTCGCTAACTCCTCAACTTCCCCCACATCCTACAACAGGCATGCGGAGCGCAACTGGAGGGCCTGCACTGATGGAGAGTCCATGTGTCATTTTATTTTTTAAATTGGTGGCACAATTTTGCAGTGGTTAATTGTGATTTGTGCCAGCATCATTCCTCTTCTACTAACTGTACCCAGATTTCCCCCAGGGACTGTCAATCAAATTGCCCAGCCTACTCCAGACAGCTAGCACAGAAGCCAGGCTGGATGAATCCAGCAAGTTTTCCCAGGAATTTGAATCCTGACTGGGGTGACAGACTGAAAATGGTCAGAGTTCATGCTTCTCCTGATGAGTTCTGCAGACCTGTCCCGGTTTCCAGGAGTTGGTCCTTTTGCTTCTTTTCAATTCTCTGAGTGACCTCATAGGCCCATCAATTCTTTTTCTACTTAAATTAATTAAATGCTGGTGTTGGCTTCTGTTGCTTGCAAGCAGAGAACACTGACTGACAACTCTTCAGAGGGACAGATACCAAAATATACTGATTAAGGTCTGCCTTTATCATGTTCTTATCATAGAGATGACAAATATTAAATTGAAATCAGTCTCTTAGAAAATTCCCCCATGTTGAAAAATGTAGTACAGTAATTTCTTGTTCAACTGATCAAAGGCAGGCAGAAATAAGTTGGCAAATCTTCCAGAATCTTGGCTACATTTTTCTTTTAAAAAATAGCTTCTGGAAGCTTAGATTTTTCAGGGATTAGAGAAAATTTAGAAAGCTGTAAATGTGTTTAACTAAGGGTACTTTCCCTATGACATGTCCTTTCTTAGGTTCTGGGAGGACAAGAGGTACTACAGTAACATGCCCCCTCAACCTCTCCACCCTGGAAACCTTCTGTCTGGCTGGTCAAAGGCGGCTGCAGCCTCGGTGCCAAGAGAGCCCTGGTCATCAGGACTTTTGAGTCTAACAGCAGAAACTAAAACAGAAGAGGACCCAACCTAAGCACATGGCTGAGTTCTACTCATAACTATCTTGAGTTCACTGCATGAAGACTCATCAGATTCTCTTCTCTTCTGGGATTGGCAACATGAGCAAAGGCCTGCCAATACTTTAAAACTCCTGTAAGAATACCTGAATTTCACAGAAATCATAAGCCAACAGTAAAGGGATACCAGGACCCACTAGCCAGAGTAATTTGTTCAGGGTACAAAAGCTCCTATAACATTCCTGGCATGCTGTATGGGAGACAACAAGACGCTTCCTCATTGTAAGGTAATCTGCAGTCAACTAAGAAAATAACACACATGCATGTGAAACAACAACAACAGGCAAAGCAGCAAGAATGCCAATTGCCAGGGACACACAGTAAGCACATACAAATCAAGAGTTCAAAACCTTGTGATCTACCTCCTTCAGCTGTAACTCAAGACACATCTAGCCACGTTAACAAAGAAATTTTATTGAGCTGATTTCAAGGCTCAACTAAAGAATAATTAGAAGAGCACGCCAGTATAAAATAGGAAAGCATAAAATAACAGGGATGAAAACATCCTTTCTTTTGGAAAGTAAGAAATGACAGAGTAATCTATTTCACTGTTGAATGCCTTGCATTTAGTGGAGTCTTAACTGGATCTTTTGATTTGACTAAGCAATAAATAGTTAATCCCTTTCAGCGTTAACTATTAACACTTGTGTTTAAGGAAAAGGCAAACTAATATTTAGAAATAAATAAACTCAAGTTCAAAGTATTCAGAAGTCCTCAAACATGCTCTCTTACTTGGGCTGAGTCCAACCGGCTCACCTATAAATATTACTTGTTTGGCAAAAAACGTCCAAGAACAGGATAGTGGAAACACAACCAGGGAAGAATTAATCTATTTTTGGTAAAAGTTTTCAATTTATTACAAGCTCCCCAGGAACTGAAGATCCCTGGAGCACTGAGCAAGGGCTGTGAAGAGACATGCAATGTCACGCCATCACTTGGGCAGAGGTTGTGGCCTGGACTCCCTCTGACCACTGTGCCAGCCCCTAGCTAACCAATAAGACTCTCAATTCAGTGAAGCAACACACAGGAGCAAAACAAATTCTAATATTTTGGCACAATAGTCCCATAGACTAGACCAATTTCACAGTAAAAAAAAAAAACAGTGAACAATTTCTCAGTTAAGAATGGGCTACATCATTTGTAAGCTGCATTTTGCTTTATAAAATATATGAACTCAGAAGCAAGAACAAAATTAGGCTGGACAATATTGGAAAATGTTTATTTTTATTTATGCTGCTGCCATAGACTATGGCCAATGAGGCAGTAGATACAAAGCAGGTTTTTAATAAATCAATCAGTTATGTATTTTATACCTTTAGGGTCACAAAATAATACAAATCACAAGGCGTGGCCTCCAAGTAATTGCTAGTAAAATGCACACTCACCTTTAAAATATTTACAAAATATTAGAGCACACTATAACCAGAAACTTTTGTAGAAAATTCTAACCAAAACACAAATTATTATTATTATTAAGTAGGTATCATAAATAGAAGAAAATAAAATTCAAACTTCTTAGCCTGGCCAAGGTGTCGGTGGTATAGTGGTTAGCACAGTTGCGTTTCAAACTTCTCAGCCTGGATTCAAAACCTTTCAGAAGCACATTTTAAGCCTTTTGTTTATTTTGTTCTTATTTCTCCAGTTATCTTCTATAGGAATTCTGTTCAAGTTAAACTGGCCAGTTTACACATTGCATACACATCCCTTTCTCTGACCATTTACTCCAGCCTTTCCTCCTCTCCAAATTGCCTCTCCCTCAGCTCTGCCCTTGTGTCTTTCTGGACTGCTTCTGCCTAGCCCTGGTTGACCCTCTCTGCTTCCCTGGCAGCCCACTGCATTTATTCCCTTATGTATCAACAGCTATCTACTGATCTGAATAATCACTTCAACAATGGGGTGGCGGTGGCGGGGTGGCGGTGGCGGGGGGGTGGTGTTCAGGGCAGAAGAGGCAGCTTTCAGTTGTTTATGCTTACAAATGATTTACTTACTCATAAAGCAAGTATTTTTATGAACACTACTGTGTACAAGATACTATGACAGGGTCAATGAAGAATGCCAAGACAGAACTTGCCAAGAATGCCAAGATTTACTTTCAAAGAGCCTAGAAGCTAGTCAGGAAGATAAGATTAATACCCAAATCATCGTAACTAACTCAAGGTAGGCAATTATCAATGCTCCACTGTAGGGTCTGCTAAAGGGGGTGGGATCACTTAGTGCTGCATAGGGAGAAGAGAAGAACTCCGGGAGGAAGCGGCAGCTGGGTGGAAAAGCAAGGAGACAGACAACATTATTTCCTTAATAAGCTTTAACAAAGGCAAGGAGGAGGCGGAGCTTGGGAAGTTAATGGAGGAAGTAAGGGGTGAAACTTTAAAACTCACGTGTGTTGTAGAGAAATGGAGCAAATGTGAGAGCGATTTTTGTTATGAACTGAAAGGAATTAAACATTTTAAGGAATTCAGGGGTCAGCACACTCTAATATCACTGTATTAGGTAGTATGTTAAGTAACCAAGAGACATGGGAAGATTTCATAGGCTAATTATGATCTCTGAAAAAAACTTGTATTATTACAGTAATGTTTTATGATGTTGATTTTTAACTGAATGGTATCCAACACAGTAAAGCCTGCTTAACTAGAAGTGATACAAAGAGCTCAAATAACATACACTGAGCATTCTTCTATGTGTTCCATGATTAAGGCATCAATTTCATGTCATCTTCTACGTCTATATGACTGTACAATGTCTTCATGTGAAAATCTAACATCAAGGCAAGATCCTGAAGGAGTCTTCTGGAGCACCAAGAAAAATGGTTTACAGGTATAATTAAGGAGTTGGTGTTGTACTTTAATGTGTAGAAAGAAATAAAGAAAGTGAAGTTGCTCAGTCGTGTCCGACTCTTTGAGACCCCATGGACTGTAGCCTACCAGGCTTCTCCGTCCATGGGATTCTCCAGGCAAGAATACTGTAGTGGGTTACCATTTCCTTCACCAGGGGATCTTCCCGACCTAGGGATCGAACCCGGGTCTCCCGCATTGGAGGCAGACGCTTTAACCTCTGAGTCACCAGGGACTGGCATTATGTATGTGTATATATATGTATTGCTAAGACATATACACACATCAATTACATAACACATGTGATAACCAGAATTCATCAGATCATATTATCAACCAACTGTAGTCATCGGCATTTAAAAAAAAAAAATTTCTTCAACAGAATACTCATAACCGCAACAAAACAAGCATACCACCTATTTCAGAAACTCACTACACTGAGATTTCTGAGGGGGAAAATTCCTGATCCTTTTAAATTCAGACTGCTTCCATATCCAGATAGCTTCCTGTGATTCAGGTACCATATTTCCATGAACCTACTCAGATCTTTCTATTCTTGAGAGGAGAAGCTGGGAGGACTATTTGTGGAAGGTCTGGCTGTTATTTGTGGAGAGACTCTTGCTGCCATCGGAAAATGAAGTGTGAAGGTATCAATTAGATAAGAAACAGCCAGTTCATTTTAAGGAACCACCTCCAAAAAAGAAATGCCTGATTTGAAAATGATCTGTATATTTAGAAGCTTCTAAATAGTAAAAGAAGTGGAGGTACAGAGAACTGCTTTATTTTACCTATGATTCATGTTTTGTGAGTTACATCTCAGCTTATGAGTCATACTGGGCATGCAGACTTCTTGTTAGTACCCATTGATCCTGGTATATGAAAATATCCTCAAGAGCAGACTATCAAGAGTACTAAGAAAGTGAAAATGAATGCTTTGATTGAAGGTCCTCAAATAACTGCAGGTACAAATGCAGTGTTTTGTCAACAAAAGGTTAAGGTTTTACCAACTTACAAGATCAGCACCTACATGTTGTAAGGAATGAAGACTGCATCCACCCTTAGACATTCTGATTGATAACAGGAAGCGAAGACGTTTCTACAATTCTGCTTCCCTCATAAACTCCCAGTATAAACTCAAACCCGAGGACACCCTCAGATGCTCCAAACTTGTTAGAGATCACGTAGTTATAATATTTGGAGGGTAAGCAATGACAGCATTTGTTTTCACCTGAAGAAAAAATTCTGGCTTTCTATTTCAGTTAAAAAATAATGCCGAATATTGGGAAAGTTTGCTTGGTTTTTAAAAAGCTAAAATTTTAGATTTTTTTTCCCCTAACCCTTTCTCAAGTGGTTTTAGAAGTTCCATTATTTTCACATAACTGCAGGGAAACGTGTTTGAAAGGTTACTGGAAGTGACAGATGGGCTTATTTTGAAATAAAATTAAGCCTGTGGTACTACTGAAAGGAAGTCACGAAATCCAAAATTAAACTGGACAGAATGGTCTGAAGCTGTTTTTGTTCTTTGTTCAAGGAAGCACAAAGAGTGGGAGGCTGAGGCAAGGCCACCACTTCTCATGTGAATCCCCTCACTCAGGTCAGTTTGTCTTGAACTGGTAAAACTCTCTTAACGTAACATGCGCCCCCACATTTTAAACAATCATACACCTACTGTCAAATATCCAGACATGTCCTTCACTGATATCACTAAGAATACAACTCCAATCTTTTATAGCTGTGACTTTATAAAGACTTAAGGAAGAAAAAACATTTATAAACAACTGTGCTGAGCTATTAAAAACCCCATTTTAGGATGAGATGGAAAATGCCCATTTAAAAAAGACAACGTGCATCCCAGACATGTGAAGAGACCATTCGCCCTGGGATGGCCTAGCCAGCCGTCCTCAGGAGGAGCCACGCCTACCTTATTGTGCTCGTACTTGTAGGGGATCTTGAGCGTGTCCATGGCTCGGATCATAGCCTGCATGGCTGTGAAGATGTTCTGATACACCAGCTTGGTGAAGCCCCTTTTGTCTTCATCAGAGTAGCCCGACCCATGGATGATTCTCATCTGCTTGATAAATGTACTCTTGCCACTCTCTCCTGTCCCTGCAAGAGAAACGACAGCAGCTCATCAGACCATGAGACCTTCGCACAGTCTTCCAGACAACTACACTATTAATAGGAACACAGGCCTTGGATGTGGCATCCTGAGGGCCTGCTGAGAGGAGCCTCAAAGGAGAGCAGCATCACCAGAGGGGGAAGTGCCACCGAGGGTGAGCACTCAGCAAGATGAGAGGAGTGAGACTCCAGCTCAGAGGCAGACTTTAAAAAAATAAACAAACAACTGTCACCTTTTCGGAAGCCACTCAGCATGGAATTTTGATAGTGATTTGTAACCATGTATCTTATAAGAAACACAATGAAAGCAGCATGGTTTGAACAGAATAAACACTTGATAAAGCTCTCTTCCCTGCAGCATGCCTGAAACGCTTCCAGCAGACCAGGATGTTTAGCCAGGATCTGGATCTGGAGATGACAATGCACTTATACAAATGCTGTTCAGACATCAGTAAGACAACACGCCGGAAAATTTCTAGACACTTTCTCTTACTTTAAAATGGGGTATATGGAGAGCATGGTATCCAGGTAAGAGTCCAGATACTTCAGGATATCAAGTAGCAACTGTATTTATTTTCAGGGGGTTCGGTTGGCTGAGTTGTGTCAAGGAATCACTCAATTCAGGAAAGACACAGGAACTTTCCTTCTTTCTGCCCACTCTTAACTATGACACAGAAATTCACTATTACTGATTTTCTTTCTTCTGTGTTCTCATTTTCCCCTTCTTCAGTATTCCTTTTTGGTGACCATGAGCCTGCAGAGAATCCATAACAAAGCTACAAATGCCCACTGGGGAGGAGGAAAGACAGAAAGATGAGATCATTTCACTGAATGACAACATATTTCTTCTATGGTGAATCCGAAACTATAAATCTAAAAACTTCATTTTTTAAAACGTAAGTTGTTTTGGAGGGTGTGCAACTTCATTTCTGAATATCTCTCTCTCACTTTCAAATCTCCTTGAAATTTTCAAAATAATAAATGTCCTCCCCTAACGATGTGGGGGAAAAAATAAAAGTTTTTAGGATAGTAAGCATAGCAGAATATAATAATAATACTCAGGATGACTGCAGCACCCTTGCTGCCATTTCCTATCAACAAGACATTAAAAAAAAAAAAAAAAAAAAGGCGGAAAAGGAGAACTGAAAACTAGGAATACGACATCTGTCCTAATTTTGTTTGGTTTTTCTGGTGGCTGGATTTCATTACTATCTTTATAAACAATCATGAAAAATTCAAATAAGTATTACGGTTTTCATAGAAGCACTCTTAAATGACTACAGATGTCTTGGTAAATGCAGAAGCCTCACATAATTACAAAGATGATTTCTAGCCCCACAGTCCTGTGGTCACCAATTCTTTATCCTTTTCATATGACCTTTAATAAAGTGATCTGGAATTTCTTGAAATATAAAGTTAACATTTCCTTTATCATTTTCATATGGTTTTAATAAAGTGATTCAGAATTCCTTGAAGCATAAAGTTAACACTGCAATATGAATGCAATCAACACATTTTAACAAGATTAATGCAAGGAGTTAAAAATGAGCATATAATTCCATCCATGAATACAGGGGTGGGGACGGTGGGGGTGCAATATCTAAAGAGAAGTATCCCTAATGGAAATAAAGCTAGGAAATTGTTTCTCATTAGCAATCAACAATTTATACGAAGAAACCAGTATCTTTACTTTTCTGAGCAATTCAAAGTATGGAAGAAAAAGATCCAAATTGCTTCTCTGCTTATTATCCTTATCCTTATCCTTGCTCTGAGGGCCCAACTAGAGACATAATCATCAAATCAGAACCTCTGCCAGTTTTTTCCACACCAAAACCAGAAAGAAACCTTAATATGTGAGGTTACCTGACCTGCCTCTTGAGAAACCTATATGCAAGTCAGGAAACAACAGTTAGAACTGGACATGGAACAACAGACTGGTTCCAAATAGGAAAAGGAATACGTCAAGCCTGTCTATTGTTACCCTGCTTATTTAACTCATATGCAGAGTATATCATGAGAAATGCTGGGCTGGAAGAAGCACAAGCTGGAATCAAGACTGCCGGGAGAAATATCAATAACCTCAGATATGCAGATGACACCACCCTTATGGCAGAAAGTGAAGAGGAACTCAAAAGCCTCTTGATGAAAGTGAAAGAGGAGAGTGAAAAAGTTGGCTTAAAGCTCAACATTCAGAAAACGAAGATCATGGCATCTGGTCCCATCACTTCATGGGAAATAGATGGGGAAACAGTAGAAACAGAGTCAGACTTTATTTTGGGAGGGCTCCAAAATCACTGCAGATGGTGACTGCAGCTATGAAATTAAAAGACTCTTACTCCTTGGAAGAAAAGTTATGACCAACCTAGATAGCATATGCAAAAGCAGAGACATTACTTTGCCAACAAAGGTCCGTCTAATCAAGGCTATGATTTTTCCAGTGGTCAGGTATGGATGTGAGATTTGGACTGTGAAGAAGGCTGAGCACCGAAGAACTGATGCTTTTGAACTGTGGTGTTGGAGAAGACTCTTGGGAGTCCCTTGGACTGCAAGGAGATCCAACAAGTCCATTCTAAAGGAGATCAGCCCTGGGTGTTCTTTGGAAGGACTGATGCTGAAGCTGAAACTCCAATACTTTGGCCACCTCATGCAAAGAACTGACTCACTAGAAAAGACTCTGATGCTGGGAGGGTTGGGGTCAGGAGGAAAAGGGGACAACAGAGGATGAGATGGCTGGATGGCATCACCGACTCGATGGACATGAGTTTGAGTGAACTCCGGGAGTTGGTGATGGAGAGGGAGGCCTGGCGTGCTGCAATTCATGGGGTCACAAGGAGTCGGACACGACTGAGCGACTGAACTGAACTGAACTGAATGACATGAAAAGAAAAGGAAAGAGAGTCAAGCAAGAGGCCACTTCTCCTCGCTGAAGGCTTTTACATACTCCCCCCACACCCAAATAAAATCAAGAAAGTAAAGAGAAGACATCTAAACCATGCTGGCTTGTTTCAATTAAGTCATGTTGGGCAAGAGCAGTCAACACCTGGCCGCTCTTGGGATGTACACTAAGCTCCGGGGCATCACACTAATGAAGACTCCAAATACAGGTGGAACACAGGACCCATGAATGAATGGAATGGGGAACGAGGAAAGGAAAAAAGAATCCAAAACCTAACTCCAAAGTTAAGATTTTTTCCTGTTGCCCCGGACATAGCCCGGGATGCTCTCTCTCCATTATATCATCTTGCTTTGTGCCCCAGGAGGCTGGCTGGGAAGGATTTCACATCAACAGCTCTCTTGGCTTCAGTCTCCTTGGGTTTAATCCATAGGAGACACCAGGAAGAGAACACAGAGCAGGAGGATGAGAAAGGGGTATCTATTTCCCCAGTCTGCTTCCTGCAAGGGCCCCACAGATACGCTGTGTCCCCTTCAAGAGTCTACAGCTCCTGGCAGGTGGCCCTCTCTGGGTTCCTGTACCTGCTCCCTTGCCTTGCTGGCCCCTGGTTACTGCACTCATTAGCTCTTACTGGTTGCCTACACTGGATTAATACCTTGTAAACAGTCCCTGAACAAAATTCTGCTCAGTCACCTAGCTGGAGTGGACCATTTGTTTCCTACTGAGACCCTGACAGATGTAAATACCCAATGGAGAGCAGGGGCAGCTTAATAAATGAACGAATAAGAAGGCAAGGGAAGGGGGGGAGTGCCTTTTCTTCTTCTGCCCTTTCTCTATAAGTCTTATTTATAAGTTGCTCTCTTGTTTACAAAGTACTTCCTTTTTTCTAGTCACTAATTCACTCTTTTAACACTCTTCTGGAAGCCAATCATGATGATAGCGCCCAAACTAGAATCCCAACTCATCTTCAAAGTGTTAATAAATCTAGTACTTGTCCCCCAGAGCATGTACACTTGAGCCCACCTGCCCCCCAGCAACACATACTTCAAGATTAATCTGTAATCAGACAAGGCAAATGGTGGGCTCCACCCCTTGAATATCCTGTCTCTTGTAAAGGAAACTAAAGAAATTTGTGTTCAAGGCATGTGGACACAGAGGGGGAGGGGGAGGGTGAAATGAATTGGGAGAGCAGCACTGACATAGAGACAATATCACGTGTAAATAGCTAGCTAGTGGGAAGCTGCTGTACAGCATAGGGAGTTCAGCTTGGTGCTCTGTGATGACCTAGAGAGGTGGGATGGGGGTCAGGGAGGTTCAAGAAAGAGGAAGTATATATGTATACATATATTTAACAGCCCACTCACTTCACTGTACAGCAAAAACTAATACAATATTGTAAAGCAATTATATTCCAATTAAAAAAAATGTAAAGAATAAATCCGTGTTCAACCTTTTATATTCTGCCACTGTGAAATACACTGACACTATCCTCTCAAAACTCTGAGATAGATGACTTTTCCCTCATTCCATGGAAAAGAAAAGGCCTTGGAGAGGTGAAGCATCCGAGCAAAGATGACAAGGCTGGTAAATGCCAGCACAAGGGCTCAAGCCCAGCCTGCACTTGCCCAGCCTGGGTTTGGCGATACTTTCACAATCATGGCTGTGCAAATCCAAGATAATTAACTTCTACTGCCTGTAGTCCAAAAATGTCTCCACTTGGTCTTGACTACATTCAACTTTCATCCATCTAACCAAATTCTGAATTTCCAAATATTACTTCAATTAATAGTATTTTGAATCTTGGTGTCATCTTCCAAGACTGGCCATCCCTCCCAGGTAAATTTCACATACAAATTTAACACTCACTCACGCTTTGATCGGAGAAGGCAATGGCAACCCACTCCAGTACTCTTGCCTGGAAAATCCCATGGATGGAGGAGCCTGGTAGGCTGTAGTCCATGGGGTCGCTAAGGGTCAGACACAACTGAGCGACTTCACTTTCACTTTTCATTTTCATGCACTGGAGAAGGAAATGGCAACCCACTTCAGTGTTCTTGCCTGGAGAATCCCAGGGATGGGGGAGCCTGATGGGCTGCCATCTATGGGGCTGCACAGAGTCGGACATGACTGAAGCAACTTAGCAGCAGCAGCAGCACGCTTTGATGCTATTGTATAACTGCTGCAAATTAAAAGCGAATACAACGCTTCACTTAAGAGGAAATCTGTGTAACGCAAATGCTACAGGTACAACGATAAAAGGAGTCAAATAAAGTATTATTCTGTACTATGGAATAAAACATCAACCAAGCAAAAAACTCAGCTTCTTTGTTCCAGGAAGAGTTCTACCATGGGAGATGAATGAACTATTCTTCACAAATGTGTAAACCAAGTTTCATGTTTTTCTCCTATTTTCATAAACTTATACAATATTCTGGGGGTTTGAAATGGACATTTAAAAAATCTACTCTTGATTAGAATTTCTAGAATCTGTTTACAAACAAACAAACAAACAAACCAAAACACCCAGCTGTTCCAGATTATAAAAATGACTTTGTTTCCTAAGGCCACACGGAAAGCATAATGAGAGCCTTCACAATTCTTTATCTCTGAATGAACGAAGCACACTTCTACTAGTAGGTTGGTCTGTGAATCCGGTGCCGGCTAATCTCTTTTCACAGCACTGAGCATAAGCAACTTTTGACCTACCTCAGGAAATACAAACCTACTGTTTCCAAAGCCACTGATGAAATAAAATCTAGCAAGGAGCCCTTACATTAAATCTGGGGGGTAGGAGCTCCACCTTTGCTAATTTGAATATATCTCCAATCATATTATATAATAACAAGTATATCAAGATATACAAGGAAGGATGTGAGTCTAGAAAAATTTTGCTTTTCATCTTCATTAATCTCTATAAATGTGGCTGAAATTTTTCACCAAAAGTTATTTGCACCTTTCGTCAAGTAGTATGCCTTTTCTTATCTCAGCCCATAAAAATACCCAGAAATAAGACCATTTAAGAATCATGCTATGGACTTCCCTGGCAGTCCAGTGGTTAAGACTTTGCACTTCCAATGCAGGGGACACGTTTCAATCCCTGGTCAGGGAATGAAGATCCCACAAGCTGCACGGTGTGTTTCAAGAAAAAAAAAAAAGAATTATGCTGGCCACTTCATCTAGCAAGTACAATTGGTTTTGAGGGATATTGTTTTTCTTCCCTACCCACTGGATCAGGATAAGGCACAGAGAGCAATCCCATTTCATTTCACATGTCTTTCCACATCAGGACAAACATAATATATAAATTTAATATCCTACTGTGGACTGCATCACTTTGTAAGGTATTAGAATACAGCATGTTTGATGTACAGACTCTCTCACACACACAATGTGATACTTTAGGCTTTGCCAAGATCTTTTCAACACAAGAGTATTCCTATATACAGCTTCTGCCACAAATCCATATTTACTCTATGCATCCTACTCATACTAAACCTCTATACTTTTACACTGACTACTCTGCCCATTCTCAAGATGCAGTCTGCAATCAGTTCCATCCAATTCTAAAAGCAGGCCAGTTTTTCTTTCTTTGGGGTTCTTGCTCAGCATAATCTTTTAAAATTTATTTTACTGAAGTATTAATATGCCTTACTATTTGGTCTCTAGGTCGTATTTGAATCTTTTGGGACCCCATGAACTATAGCCTGCCAGGCTCCTCTGTCCATGGGATTTCCTAGGCAAGAATAGTGAAGTGGGTTGCCATGCCCTTCTTTGTCCGCAGGTGATCTTCGAGACCCAGGGATCAAACCCCTATCTCTTGCATTGGCAGGCATATTCCTTACCACTGAACTACTGGGGAAGCCTTTACTAAAGTATGCTGCTGCTGCTGCTGCTAAGTCACTTCAGTCGTGTCCGACTCTGTTCGACCCCAAGGACGGCAGCCCACCAGGCTCCTCCGTCCCTGGGATTCTCCAAGCAAGAACACTGGAGTGGGTTGCCATTTCCTTCTCCGATGCATGAGAGTGAAAAGTGAAAGTGAAGCCGCTCAGTCGTGTCCAACTCTAAGTGACCCCATGGACTGCAGTCTACCAGGCTCCTCTGTCCATGGGATTTTCCAGGCAAGAGTACACTTTAGTTATACTAAAGTATAGCTGACATATAATGTGTTAATGTCTACTGCACAGCAAAGTGATTTAGTTATGTATGTGTGTATGTATAAACACATTCTTTTTCATATTCTTTTCCATTATGGTTCATCACAGGATACTGAACATAGCTCCCTGTGCTTTCCAATAGAGCCTTATTGTTTAGAAGACAGTTTTTCTTATCCCATACCCTGACAGTTCTAAATCCAATAACATATTACCTTCTTAATGGTTTCATGAATTGTCACTGGTAGTTGAAAGCAATCAAGGACTCAATGGTTCCTTCTTTCCCATGGAAGTTGGCTTCCTGGGCTACATTTTATCAAAAGGGCTATGAAGCACAATCCACATATATACAAGAATTGATCAGTATCCTAAAAACGTCAGTTACAACGTCACTGTCCGAAGAACACGCTGTGCCCCGTTTCCCCTGGAAAACAATCACTGACCACTGCACGTGCAGGAGCTGCAAGGGCTCGTTTCTTTTATTCTACAAGTCAGAAAACAGGCCTTCTCAGGGCCTCTTATAGGCTCAGTGAGACCCACACCACTGCCACTTTTTTTAGGCTCCCAGGAAAAAGAAGAAATGCCAAAACAGAGCTCTAAAGACTGTGGTATTTAAAGTTGTACAGTGAATATATCCGTTTTATCCTTCCAGTGCCTTTCATGACTGTATTTGGAGATATTGTCAAACCATCAGAGGTCTACATCTAAAGCCTTTAATTAATGTGAAAGCTCAGGCCAAATGCCCCTGCCCTGCCCTCTTGATTGGCCAGCACCCAGATAAAGAGCTGCTAAGAACAAACCCAAGTCTCATGGAGCTCAATTGTAATCCAAGTATCTGCACTTAAGGTCCATTGGTTTAGGCCAAGAGTCTAAAATATGGAATCTCAGCACCACCAAAGCTGAACTTGGGCTACTTCCACATAAACTTGGATAAAGCAGAACCAGAAATTTTAAGGAGGAATTTTCTACCCACAAGCACATCATCAACCCACACCTGCAAAGACTTAATAGCACTGAGATAAAAGTGATTTAATAACACTGGGTCAAAATGCAATCCATGTGCCGTCCACATTCTGGCTTATGTACTTTAAAATACACATATTCTGCCTCCCACTCATTTTCCTCCACTTATACTGGAAGCCTGCTCATGAAACTGAGCAGCTCTAATACCACAATTACCATGACTTCCTCTCCTTAAAGACGGTCCTTGGAGAGCAAGGGTTGGTAATACTTAACTCTTTATCCCCAGCAAGGCTGAAGAAGGTACTGGATAAGGTACTGGATAGTTTTTTAAATGTACCATGGAAATTAACTGAATTGAAAATCACCCACTGTAAATGGAAACTGGAGAGATGAATAAGTTAGTAGTAACCAGAACTGTTAATAAAAACTCACTCAGTCACGTTATTTTTACGACAGGCAAAAATGCACTGAGAATGCAATTTATTGAAGATGTTTTGGAAAAGGGTGATTACCTAGTCCTTCAGTTGGGAAGATGCCCTGGAGGAGAAAATGGCAACTCACTCTAGTATTCATGCCCAGAGAATCCCATGGACAGAGGAGCCTGGCAGCTAGAGTCCACAGGGTCTCAGAGCTGGACACAACTGAGAAACTTTCACTTTCACTTCCAGGCTTCTTAAAATAGAAAATCCTCCTGAAAAAGGTGCTTCCAAGGTTACTCAAAGATATACGAGTATTTTCTTAGAATGCCCATTTTACCAGAGCATGTTCACGGTAAACATCCATGTATTAAAACCTATCATCAGTTGATTGTACCATCTTGTGACTATACCAAACACCATTAAAATGTACAGTTTAAAATGATGAACTTATGGTATGTAAACTTCGTACTAATTTAAGAAAATTTAAACTAAATCAGTATGATGTTAGAGATGTAAGAAACAAGCATTCGATCCCTTGATCAGGAAGATTTCTGGAGAAGGAAATGGTAACCCACTCCAGTATTCTTGCCTGGAGAACCCCATGGACAAAGGAGCCTGGCAGGCTACAGTCCATGGGGTTGCACAGGGTCGGACACGACTGAAACGACTTAACTTGTATGCACGTAGTGTAGTTTGGAGAACAGGAAGTTTACACAAATATTCAGGCTAAAACTTTTTCAGGTTTCTTTGAGCCAATATGCCCAAGCTGCTCTGCACCCCCAGCCCTCTCCTCTAGGAGAGCTTGTTCACTCCCATCTGCCTCTGGATATATTTCAGAGAAAAAGTTTAAGAAGCTCCAAACTCACTTATTTTCCAAAGGAGGGAAGCAAAGTAACTTGTTCAAGGATTTTGCTGGTTGAAAACTAATTAGGAAGAAGATGGACTATAATCTACCAAGGCCTGTTTGTCCAGGGCTCTTGATCTTAAGTCCTTTAAACTTTCTTTTTATTAAACATTTTTCTAACTTAAAAAGTTACAGTTATTTATTATAGAGAATTCAGAAAAACAAGAGAGTTTTCAAAGTTCCTAAAATCTGAATATTGTGGTATATTTCTTTCCAGACTCCTTTTCTGAGCAAGGGCTTCCCTTGTGGCTCAGCTGGTAAAGAATCCGCCTGCAATGTGGGAGACCTGGGTTTGAGAAGATCCCCTGGAGAAGGGAAAGGCTACCCACTCCAGTATTCTGGCCTGGAGAAATCCATGGACTGTATAGTTCATGGGGTAACAGAGTTGGACACGACTGAGCAACTTTCACTTCACAAATGTTCCTTTTTCTGTTTATTTTCTAAACTAAAAATGGAATAATCCTGTATACTGTTATTTTTCACTTAACATATTTTGATAATTATTCCAAGATACTAATTATTCTTCAGAAACAGTTCATGATTGTCTAAAAGGCCATCATAAGAATGTGTGATAACTGAACAATTCTCCTGTCGTAACACATTTTGAGTACTTCTAGTTTTTCAGTTTTATAAATAATTTTGTGATATACATCCCTGAAAGAAGGCATCAAAGAAATGCAATTAGGTGAAAACAGATGTAAAGGCTCTGGCCAGCCTATATGTATTATCAGTTGACACATCCATCAGACCTTTCTTTACCTCACTTTTTTAAAAAAGCCACACCCTTGATATACGGTTTTATAATATATATTTGGTCTCCATCCCAGTTTTTGGCACAGGGCTCCTAAAACCCTTGGAATTTCTTAAGGGAAGAGAGCAAAAGGGTGTTTTTGTTATGTTAATAAGGTGACTTTTGGAAAGAGCCTAAGGAATGGCTCTGTTTGTCCCAGGAACCAGCCTCCAACAGAGAAGCAGAACTTTTAGTCTCCCCCCCGACCTGTGGGGAAGGGAGAAGGGATCAGCAATTTGAGTTCCGTCACCAAAGGCCAGGTGGGACTCGGTTCAGTTCAGTCACTCAGTCGTGTCCGACTCTTTGCAACCCCATGGACTCCAGGCTTCCCTCTCCTTAACCAACTTTCAGAGCTTGCTCAAACTCATGTCCATTGAGTCCGTGATGCCATTCAACCATCTCGTTCTCTGTTGTCCCCCTTTTTCTGCCTTCAATCTTTCCTAGCATCAAGGTCTTTTCCAATGAGTTAGTTCTTCGAATCAGATAGTGAAAGTACTGGAGCTTCAGCTGCAGCACCAGCCCTTCCAATGAATGTTAAGGACTGACTTCCTTTAGGATTGGTTAGTTTGATCTCCTTGCAGTCCCAGGGTCTCTCAAGAGTCTCTGACATGACAGTTCAAATGCATCAATTCTTCTGTGCTTAGCTTTCTTTATGGTCCAACTCTCACCTCCATATATGACTACTGGAAAAACCATAGGACTAAACAGACCTCTGTCGCAAAAGTAATGTCTCTGCTTTTTATTGTGCTGTCTAGGTTGGTCAAAGCTTTTCTTTCCAAGGACCAAGTGTCTTTTAATTTCATGGCTGCAGTCACCATCTGCAGTGATTTTGGAGCCCCCCAAAATAAAGTCTCTCACTGTTTCCATTGTTTCCCCATCTATTTGCCCATGAAGTGATGGGACCAAATGCCATGATCTTCATTTTTTGAATGTTGAGTTTTAAGCCAGCCTTTTCACTCTCCTCTTTCACTTTCATCAAGAGGCTCTTCAGTTCCTCTTCGTTTTCTGCCATAAGGGTGGTGGTATCTGCATATCTGCGGTTATTGACATTTCTCCCAACAATCTTGATTCCTGTTGTGCTTCATCCAGCCCAGCATTTCGCATGATGCACTCTGCATAGAACTTAAATAAGAAGGGTGACAACACATAGCCTTGACGTACTCCTTTCCCTATTTGGAACCAATCTGTTGTTCCATGTCAGGTTCTAACTGTTGCTTCTTGACCTGTATACAGGTTTTGGAGAAGACAGGTAAGGTGGTCTAGTACTCCCATGTCTTGAATTTTCCATAGTTTGTTGTGATTGAAAGTCAAAGGCTTTGGCATAGTCAATAAAACGGCAGAAGATGTTTTTCTGAAACTTTCTTGCCTTTTCTATGATCCAACGTATGTTGGCAACTTGATTTCTGGTTCTTCTGCTTTTTCTAAATCCAGCTTGAACATCTGGGAGTTCTTGGTTCACATACTGTTGAAGTCTAGCTTGGAGAATTTCAAGCATTACTTTGCTTGCATGCTAGACAAGTGCAATTGTGTGGTAGTTTGAGCATTCTTTGGCATTGCCTTTCTTTGGGATTGGAATGAAAACTGACCTTTTCCGGTCCTGTGGCCACTGCCGAGGTTTCCACATTTGCTGGCATATTGAGTGCAGCACTTTCACAGCATCATCTTTCAGGATTTGAAATAGCTCAACTGGAATTCTATCACCTCCACTAGCTTTGTTCGTAGTGATGCTTCCAAAGGCCCACTTGACTTTGCCCTCCAGGATGTCTGGCTCTAGGTGAGTGATCACACCATCGTGGTTATCTGGGTCATGAAAATCTTTTTTGTATAGTTCCTCTGTGTATTCTTGCCACCTCTTCTTAATATCTTCTGCTTCTGTTAGGGTCATACCATTTCTGTCCTTTATTATGCCTATCTTTGCATGAAATGTTCCCTTGGTATCTCTAAATTTCTTGAAGGATCTCTAGTCTTTCCCATTCTATTGTTTTCCTCTATATCTTTGCATTGATTACTGAGGAAGCCTTTCTTATCTCTCCTTGCTATTCTTTGGAACTCTGCATTCAGATGGGTAAATCTTTCCTTTTCTCCTTTGCCTTCTCAGATGTTTGTAAGGCCTCCTCAGACAACCATTTTGCCTTTTGCATTTCTTTTTCTTGGGAATGGTTTTGATC
Source organism: Oryx dammah (assembly GCF_014754425.2). Classification (NCBI taxonomy): domain Eukaryota; kingdom Metazoa; phylum Chordata; class Mammalia; order Artiodactyla; family Bovidae; genus Oryx; species Oryx dammah. The sequence goes on from NW_024070185.1 coordinate 53,137,812, forward strand.
AGTGACTCCTGTACAATGTCATGAACCTCCATCCATAGTTCTTCAGGCACTCTGTCTATCAGATCTAATCCCTTGAATCCATCAGGAAGCTTCCAGGTGGCGCTAGTGGTAGAGAATCTGCCTGTCAATACAGGAGACGCAAGATACTCAGGTTCAATCCCTGAGTCAGGAAGATCTCTTGGAATAATAAATGATATCCCACTCCAGTATTTTTGCCTGGAAAATTCCATGGGCAGAGGAGCCTGGCAGGTTACGGTCCACAGGGTCACAGGAGTCAGAAATGACTGAGCAACTGAGCATGTACACACAAACACCAAAGGCTAATGATTTAATCACTCATATTTTTATGATGAAACCTCCATAAAAACCCATAAGGACAGGGTTCAAGAGCTTTCAGATTGGTGAACACATGGAGATTTGGGGAGAACACACACTCTGGAGAGGATGTGCAAGCTCTGTGCCCTTTCCCACCTACTTTACCCTATGCATTTCTTCCATAAGGCTGGTCCTGAGTTAGACCCTTTTATAACAAACCTACAAGCTAGTAAGAAAAATGTTTTCCTGAGTTCTGTGAGCTGCTCAAGCAAATTAACCCCACCTGAGGGGTGGGGGGTGGGGTGGGAGTTGGTCCTGGAAACATCTGATTTCTAGCCCTTCAATCAGAAGCATAGGTAATAGCCTGGTCTTGAGATTGACATCTAAAGTGAAGAACAGTTCTGTAGGATTGAATTTTTAATCTATGGGATCTGACCCTATCTCCAGGTAGAGAGATCCCAATCTACTCAGAAATCTGTTTCTATCCATATGATATATTCTGCATAAGCTGCCTACCCTGGTTCCTCTTCACAGCACTGAGACCTTGGGGAAGGTACTTGGCCTCTCAAAGCCCATTTCCTCATCTGTAAATACCACTACCTACTGCTTTGCTGTGAGTTTTCAGTGAGTTAATCCAAGTAAAAGCACAGTGTCTGATACACAGTAAGGACTCAATAAATTCTAGCTATAATTTACAGTGTAAAATCAAATGGGAAAATGAGAGAACAGAGTGATACAGGCAGGGCTGGGGTAAAAGACAAAAACTAAATAATCGAGAGAATAGTTTAATGCAGTATTTTTCAAAGTGGAAATTATTGCCTCCCAAATCCATGATGAACAACATAACACAAATTTAAATAAGGATACTTTATTTATAATAAAACACAGTGCTGCCTTGTGCCAGACTGATATCTGAGAAGCTGCTTTAAATTTTGTATTCAAGGCAAGTACTTTATTCACCTTATTCTAGTCTCGGCCCTGATCCTAATTCTCCACTCCCCAATAACTGAGATAATCATCCCCAGTATCTCAATATTTGAAGTCACATTACTCAGAGACTTTTAGTTTGAATCCTTATTCACAACTTTATTGGGTGTAAGCTGCATGCCATGCAGTCTTATAAACATCAGGATCCAAGATACACAGTCCTTGTTTTAACAAAGAGAACACCCAAGTGTGACTGGCAGATGACACACAGAAGATGAATTAAAAAAAAAAAATCTGATGGAGAAAGATGATATGCATTGAAGAATTAAAGAAAAATGAAGTACAGAGTGACTTGGGAGGGATTTTAATTTGGGAAGTCAGGCACAGCCTTTCTAAGAAGGTACATTTAATGCTGATGTCTGAATATTCAAGATCTAGCCACACACACACACATAAAAAAAATTAGAGCAGCAAAAACTGAAACACCAGTCCAGGCAGTAAACCAGCTGACACAGAGGTCAAGGTGACAACAAGCTTGGCCGGTACACCTGGGATACAAGACGGTCAGTGTGGCCGAGGCGTAGTAGTTACTGGGGAAGGAGGGAGAGAATACTAGTGCGTCAGCTACAAATACAGAGGCTAAGACACACAGGGTGCTGTATTCAGGACATATGCCTGAATTTTATTCTAAGTGCACTAGCCAGCACTAGTTGGAGGATTTTAACCAGGGAAGTGATATGGTTTGACTTCTGCTAAGTAAGGGCTTCCTAAGTGGTGCCGGTGGTAAAGAATCTGCCTGCCAATGCAGGAAATCCAGGTTAGATCCTAGGTCAGGAAGACCCCCTGGAGGAGGCAACCCACTCCAGTGTTCCTTCCTGGAAAGTTCTATGGACAGAGGGGCCTGCTAGGCTACAGAGTTGGACACTGAGTGAGTACGCGTGCACGCACGCACACACACACAGTAGGTAAAGAATGGAGTGTAAGAACAAGCAAGTAGGGTATTTCAGTAATCCAAGCAAAAGAATGGTAGTTCAGACTAGGACGGCAGCAGACATGATGGAGAAAAGTGGAACAATTCAGGATTAAGTCTGGAGTTGGATGAAAAGTGGGTGGTGAAGGAAGGAGATAAAACAGAGATAACGCCGACTAGATTTTTGGCCTAAGTAACCAGATGGATGAATGCTCTAGATTCTTAGTTACAGAAGCCTGAACAGGAAAAGATTTGGGTAGAAAGAAGTATGTTCAGTTTGAAATGCTTACTCACTCTAACAATAACCACTTTTGTACACTTACAAGGTTTGCCACACTGATGTAGGCAATACACATGAAATAAAAAATTCGGCTTCTGTCCTACATTCTCTGGAACTTCAACAAAAGCAAGGACACAGCCATGACTGAGGTCTTTACGCTAATGGATGAGTCAGAGCAGACTGCAATACTGAGGCTATAAGTTCATTTCCTGTGAGATAAAGCTCCTTATGTAAAAAAAAAAAAGAAAAAATGAGACTTTTTAAGGTCTAAGTTACACACACACACATACTTTATAGGCTTCTATTTATATTGCTACATGCACACCTCTTTAGAGAAGACTGGGAATTCAAGGAATATTATTTGGAGGCATGAAGATACCATAAAAACACAAAGTCATCATCATAGCAACATTTTACGAAGTAGGAACCAGTCAGAATAAATACCTACCCACAGATGTTTAGCATTGATTACTTCAGGCCATAAAAAACGTGAATGTAAATGGCCCAGGCCTTCAGGTTACACTCAGTCATAAACTGCATACTTTAAAAATGCACAAGTTGGAAAATGACCAGACACCACGCTCTGGAAAGCACTGTGAAGGCCTCCTCAAACCAGTAAATTCCTGCTCAGGATAGAATGGCTCACGTGGCCTTCCCTCAAGGAAAGCAACAAATGAAAACTACAGTGGAGGAGAAGGCCCAGGACGGATCTGAAATGCCATTTCCTGCCTTGTTTCATATTTCTCATGAGATGATCTACAGGCAGGTGTGTGGAAAGAGCGTCCCCCCAGGCTGGCCACATGGGCAGCAGGGACCCTCATGTGGTCACTCAGCTGTAGAGGAGGGGAACATGCCTGGAAGGCCTCAAGGCCTCCCTTCGGCTTTTGGACTTGATGATTATGTTCCTTCTCTGTATATAGCACAGCATTAAAAATCATTCATTATATTTCTCATGAGGCAGGGGAAAAAAATTGACCTATTATTTTCACTATGTTTTCAAATATTAATTCAAATGACTTGACTAAAAACTACAGTAGCCTTCTTTCAAGGTTAATATGTCAAGATTTTTTTCCTTTGACTCATGTGGTTCTTCACTTTGAGCTTCTAAAACTAATTATCTTTTGAGGTAGGGGAATTAAGGTGCTGGAGGGAGAGAGCATTGCTCCAATTAAGAGAAGCAATGATCTGGGCTGTCTCACAAGATACATGGGTATTCAGATTGCATGTTTTTGAATTAGGATCACTCCAATATTTCAATTTGGAGAAGGAAATGGCAACCCACTCAAGTGTTCTTGCCTGCAGAATCCCAGGGACGGGGGAGCCTGGTGGGCTGCCGTCTATGAGGTCACATAGAGTTGGACATGACTGAAGAGACTTAGCAGCAGCAGCAGTATTTCAATTAGTGACACCAGGAATACTGAGAAAGGCTTCTATAAGTTCCAAGTCTGCCTAATAAGCAAAAAAAAACCTAGGAAAGGATCTTAAAGAGACTATACAATGGAAAACAAGAGTTAGTGAATCTGCTTACTCGTGTAGAGTGTGGTTCCCAAGCTAGGAGAGACTTTCAAAAGTTCATGAAGCATCTGAAATTTAATTAAAATGAAAACTAAACTTGAGGGAAAAGAACATGATTTTAAAACATATAAAAGTGCGCCAAATCTATGCACTATTCACAGTTTTAAAGTTCTCTCCGAGTAGGGGGTGGGGATGATGATGTTGATCAAAACCCATAATACCTGCTGGGGGTGCCATTATTAGCATGAACACCACCCAGACTTAAGGGCTTCCCTGGTGGCTCAGAAGGTAAAGAATCTGCCTCTAATGCAGGAGACCTGGGTTTGATTCCCAGGTTGGGAAGATACCCTGCAGAAGGGAATGGCCACCCACTCCAGTATTCTTGCCTAGAGAATTCCATGAACAGGAGCCTGGTGGGCTACAGTTCACAGGGTCGCAAAGAATCGGACATGACTGAGGGACTAACACTTTCACTTTCACTAAAGACTTAAAATTAATCATTTCCAAATGGTTATTTGGAAGGACTCAAAAACCATACCACGGAGAGATGAATTAAATCATTCGAGTTCTCCATTCCCCAAGAAGCATAAAACAACAACAACAAAAAATTTAAGATTCCACTTTTTTAAAAAAGCTGGCTCATTTACCAATGGAGGAGGTAAGTGGCCTCTTTGCAGTTAATGTTCAGGGAGTTCTGAAGACAGGGACACGAAATGCTCACTCTTTTAGATCTGAATTACTCCAAAGTGAACAGCAATGGTCACAGGACTGGAAAAGGTCAGTTTTCATTGTAATCCAAAAGAAGGGCAATGCCAAAGAATGTTCAAGCTACTGCACAATTGCACTCATCTCACCCACTAGCAAAGTAATGCTCAAAATTCTCCAAGCTAGACTTCAACAGTACGTGAACCGAGAACTCCCAGATGTCCAAGCTGAACTGAGAAAAGGCAGAAGAACCAGAAATCAAATTGCCAACATCTGCTGGATCACAGAAAAAGCTAGAGAATTCTAGAAAAACACCTACTTCTACTTCATTGACTACACTAAAGCCTTCGACTGTGTATCACAACAAACTGTGGAAAATTCTTCAAAAGATAGGAATACCAGACCACCCTACCTGCTTCCTCCAAAACCTGTATGGAGGTCAAGAAGCAACAGTTAGAACTGGACATGGAACAATGGACTGGTTCTGAACAGGGAAAGGATATGTCAAGGCTGTATATTGTCACCCTGCTTACTTAACTTATATGCAGAGTACATCATGAGAAACGCTGGGCTGGAGGAAGCACAAGCTGGAATTAAGACTGCCGGGAGAAATATCAATAACCTCAGATATGCAGATACCACCACCCTTATGGCAGAAAATGAAGAGGAACTGAAGAGCCTCTTGATGAAAGTGAAAGAGGAGAGTGGAAAAGATGGCTTAAAACTCAACATTCAGAAAATGAATTACCATGGCATTTGGTCCCATTACTTCAAGGCAAATAGGTGGAGAAACAATGGAAACAGTGAGAGACTTTATTTTGGGGGGCTCCAAAATCACTGCAGATGGTGACTGCAGCCATGAAATTAAAAGACACTTGGTCCCTGGAAGAAAAGCTATGACAAACCTAGACAGCATATTAAAATGCCCAGAGACATTACCCTGCCGATCTGTCTAGTCAAAGCTATGGTTTTTCCAGTAGTTATGTATGGATGTGAGAGTTGGACCATAAAGAAAGCTGAGCGCTGAAGAATTGATGCTTTTGAACTGTGGTGTTGGGGAAGACTCTTGAGAGTCCCTTGGAGACTGCAAGGAGATCAAGTCACTCAATCCTAAAGGAGATCAACCCTGAATATTCACTGGAAGGACTGCTGAAGCTAAAGCATCAACACTTTGGCCACCTGATGCAAAGAACCAACTCACTAGAAAAGACTCTGATGCTGGGAAAGACTGAAGGCAGGAGGGGAAGGGAATGATAGTGAATGAGATAGTTGGATGGTATCACCAACTCAGTGGACATGAGTTTGAGCAAGCTCCGGGAGACGGTGAAGGACAGAGAAGCCTGGTGCACTGCAGTCCATAGGGTCTCAAAGAGTCGGCCACTCCTGAGCGCCTGAAGAACAACAGCAACAAAGCAACCCACTGCTGCACCTTGGACACTCATTTGTGTCACGCAAAGAAAAGGTGGCAACATCTGGTGCCGCCAACTGATGGTAAGACCGTTTCCCCAGGCCACTAAAGAGTTATCCTATGATTTGTTTCATTACTTAAAATTTTATCCTCTAATTTACTTTGCCTGATAGCCATGTTTCTCCACTGTTCAAGCCAGTGACAATAACAGACGTGCAGCAGAATAGTAACGGAGCAGGTCCCTTCCTCCTGCTTTTCTCCCCCTGGCTTTTTCAAAAACAGTGATGGTCAACCTGAGAAAGATCAACCTTTCTCAAACAAGAAAGGCCTTTTCCCATACTCTTTAGTAAGTTTACACATTATCTTGGATTATGAGTCTCTTTCCCTTTAACTCTCACTTTTGTTTCTTGGAACAGTCCCATGGATTGTGTAGTAAGAGAAGAAACTCAATTTAAATCAAGAGAATAATTAATTTATTGAAATATGTCTTTTCCCTGAAAGGAGACAATCACACACTCTTTGCTCAAAAGGATCACACCTAGAAACGTATAAATCAGTGGGCAGGAAAAAGGAAAGGGCAGACTTAAAACTACATTTGCTCCTTGAGAAAGTAAAAGTAGAGAGAAACACACTGGTACAATTTACTAAGGTTTAGTAAGGGTTGCCGGAGCAGGCAATGGCACCCCACTCCAGTACTCTCGCCTGGAAAATCCCATGGACAAAGGAGCCTGGTAGGCTGCAGTCCATGGGGTCGCTAAGGGTCAGACACAACTGAGCGACTTCACTTTCACTTTTCACTTTCATGCACTGGAGAAGGAAATGGCAACCCACTCCAGTGTTCTTGCCTGGAGAATCCCAGGGACGGGGGAGCCTGGTGGGCTGCCGTCTATGGGGTCGCACAGAATCAGACATGACTGAAGTGACTTAGCAGCAGCAGTAAGGATTCCACATATGATGACTTCTTACTATTTGACTGATGAAGGAAGAAGTGAAACTAATTATTCTCTTGATTTAAATTGAGTCTCTCCTCTTACTACACAATCCATGGGACTGTTCCAAGAAACAAAAGTGAGAGTTAAAGAGAAAGAGACTCATAATCCAAGATAATGTGTAAATTCACTAAACTCCTGGTTTAAGACCCCATGATCCAACAAATTTTGTCCAAATTATATTAGTATATACTCATATGTGATTTCTTATAAATTGACCCAGTAATACATTAATATAACATTGTTGCTGTATAATAGTAATTTGAGTAAAAATGAAACAACCAGAAACTGACCATCTTAGGTGTAGCCTTTTCTCTTTCATTACATACACACAGAGTTGGGGCAGAGCTTGAAAATCCAAATGCTTTAGTTTAATGCTAACCCTATAATCACTTGCTTATCTTGTGATCTATATACAGCTTTCTCAAGTAAACTCACCATTGATTATTTAAAAGCCTGTTAATATACTATGTACTATATGAAATATATTACAATATTCTGGATACTCTACACAGTTAAGAATATAGGTGGGAAATGTTCCCTTATCATGTTTATCATTCTTCTTAATAAATATGTCTAAGGTGATTAAGTCATTGCTTACTGTTTGTATTGTACTATAACAGATGCCACTAGAATTCTATAAAGTATGGCAAACAAATTTTTTAGTAGCAATTTTACTGAGACATAATTCATATAACCTTCCATTCATACAGCTAAAGTGTAGAATTCAATGATCTTTAGTAGACTCACCACCACCACAATCAACTCGAACATTTTCATCTTGGGTAATAAAACTTCAATGAGCTGCCAAATATCTAACTTGCCAAAATATCAGACTACTTATTAGAAGAGCTTGCTGCTAAATGCATTCCCTCCTCTCTGAAAGTACGTGTTTAGATTTGGGTTTTGTTGTAGCTTTTTCGTTCTTCTTCTGCTTAGCACATGCTGAAGAGTCTGATTCAACAGCCTATAAGGAATCACTGAAAATATCTGAGGTGGTCTGACCTCCATCCTAGGAATCCACTAAAAAGACAGAGACATAGCGTGATAGATGGCTTAGATTTTGCATTTTGCAGGGAAGAAACAGACAATGAAATGAGACCAAAGAAAGCTATTGCAAAAGCCCAGACAGGAGGTCTGAGCCTTAACTTCTGTAGTGAAAATAGGCAAGAAGGAAGAACGTGAACATTACTGAAAAGGCAGGACAGGTGTGACTCTAGTCTGTGGTGGAGGGAGAGAACAAGGGAGTCACAGAGGACACTGAGGCTCACGGAGGGAGAGTGGGGAAACTGGGGCACCTTTAGCACAACAGGGGAGCCCAGGAGGAAACACTCATTTCAGGGGGAAGCTGATTGGCCACGTTCAGATATGTGATGTTGGCAAATGCATTTCCAGGGCATGGTAGAGACTAGAAAGTGTAACTGCCAAAAATCATCTGGTTGGGCTTATGGAAGGGAAAGGATGCTCAGTGTTGTGCACAGCTGAATCTACGAGACAAGGGACAAAAGTGTCTCCTACAATTCTGATGGGGTGGAGAGAGCAGTGGGAACCAGGCAGATGGGACTGAAATGACCCACAGTCTCTCTACATGCACATGGCTACACGGAGAAGAAAGAGGGGTGCAGAGAAGGGCTGGGTATGAAATCCTGCCTAGGATACCCTGGAAGAGGAGAAATCGAGCCACTTACTGTCACCTCTTTCTCATTATTGCTCCAGTATCAGACATGTCTTCCTAATGGCAGCATAAGGACTGACGAGTGAGCAAGATTCTAGAAATGCTGCATATGCACACACATTTAGATGTGTATTCCCTTCTGGCAATGGCCACTGGAGGCCACCTCAGAAGCTCCACTGGGCCATAGTAAATTTCTGAATCCTATTAATGCATCCAACACTGGGCTTCAGCCACGTGCCTTCAGTTTGATCAGAAAATTGTGATCCTGCCTCACAAAGAACTGTATGTATTTCTTCAAACCTGTTCAGGAACATTTCAGTCACCTTATTAAGAGTTCACTTACAAACTCTGGACTGGGACCTTCACTGCCTTACATGAGAGAGGAAGTCAGGATAGCAGCTCACATCAGATAGCCTGTGCCCTTTTATAGGTAATGCCTTATTATGTGATCACAAGAGAAAATGAGAAGACCAACTCCAGGCTGAATGACTGATCCAGTCATTTTATAAATTTTTAAGTTATAAGAATATTAATAATGAAATGGTCTCCAAGAAATAGGAGACCTCATAAACTTAATGTTAGCTCATGCCTTGGAATCAATTCTACAAAGGGTCTGAACTCTCGTTAACACACAATGCACTGAAAATAGGATCTAATACACTGGGACAAACTATCTGCAAAACTGCAAAGAGTTTATACTAAACTGTATAGAACACTAGCAAATCATATTTTAAAATCTCTCAATGAAGAGAAGTTAGGGGGAAAACCTTTAATCAATTAAAAAGCAATGTAGCCTCATCTAGTGTTTAAAAAAAATTACAAATTCAAATGACAATGATATAATTAATTTTCATTTATTAAATTGGTAAACATTGTTTGAAAATGATAACATGCAGGACTCTCAAGTCTTGTAATGTTCCATGTATTCTGTCCCAGTAACTCCATTCTTAGGGACTTTTCCCATGGAAATAATACAAATTGTGCACATATTAGCTATACAGGATATGAATCCTATAATTGGTTAAAAACAACAAAAATTAACCTAAACATTCACCAGGGAAGAATGGGTAAAATAAATGATGTGATACACATGCAGCCATGAAAAATGGTATTTTATTACATTATTAAGTATGAAAATGTTCATGATAAATGAAGATGGAAATGGAAAACATGGAATACAAATCCATATGTAAACAACATACCAGTTCTTGAAAATTTAATTACACACAACCAGAATCACTGCAGATAATGGCTGTAGCCATGAAGTTAAAAGACACTTATTCCTCGGAAGGAAAGCTTTGACAAACTCAGAAACGTATTAAAAAGCAGGGACATCACTTTGCAGACAAAGGTCCATATATTCAAAACTATGGTTTTTCCACTAGTTATGTACAAATGTGAGAGCTGGACCATAAAGAAGGCTGAGCACTGAAGAACTGACGCTTTTGAACTGTGGTGCTGACGAAGACTCTTGAGAGTCCCTTGGACTGCAAGGGGATAAAACCACTCAGTCCTAAAAGAAGTCAACCCTGAATATTCAGGAAGAACTGATGCTGAAGCTCAAGCTCCAATACTCTGGCCACCTGATGTAAAGAACCAACTCATTGGAAAAGACCCTGATACTGGGAAAGATTGAAGGGAGGAGAAGGGGACGACAGAGGATGAGATGATTAGATAGCATCATCAACTCAACAGACAAGAATTTGAACAAACTCCGGGAGGTACTGAAGGACAGGGGAGCCTGGTGTGCTGCTGTCCGTGGGGTCAAAAAGAGTCGGATATGATTTAGCAACTGAACAACAACAACAGAAACACACACTCTCTCACACACACACAAGCATACACACACATCTATACATAGAAAAAGGTAGGGCAGAAAGATTTATAATAATGTGTTACAAGTGGTTACCTGTGTGGTGGATGAGCAACTTTTCCTTTTACTAGCGTATTTTCACAATTTAATGCACCAAACAGGTATCATTTTGTTAAAGAAAAATTATTAAAAAGAAACTGAAAAAATATATTCTACCCCGTTACAGAGGGCTTTACATTACAGATGGAACAGCATCAGTGAAAGAGCTGAAAGACTGAAAGAGCTTTCAGTCAGAAGTGGAAAAAAAAAAAATGAGGTGGGTTAGACCTCTATTTGGACTTCCCCAAGACCCAGTCTTGTGAGGATAAAAATGAGATAAAACATATAAGAAAATCTTAACAGGAAGTCAAGTATCATATAAGAAGTGATTTCAGTGGATGGTCTGCCATTAAAAGTGGCAGAATACGTACTTTGGGCTGTGCTGTTTTATTAATTGTGCAGTGATCCAACACTCTACTTTATGAGCACTGTGATGCATTTGCACATGGTTTATGAGAGTATAAAGTAAACTAGCGCTGGACTGAAACTATAACCTCACTTCATTAGCCCCTGTTCTAATCAAAGGAAGAAAAAAAATATGTAAGACAGTCACAACAGGTTTCCTAAGGAACTCACTCAAATATAGGAAATGAATCAATTTCCACTAAATATATTAGTAGAAGTCCCTGCTTTTAGGACCTGGAACACAGTAGGGGTTCAAAGAAAAAAAGGTTGATCAATAATTATTAAAAAAAAAAAATTCAGGCATACAACATTATCAAAAGTAAACAAACACTGAAATTTACCAAAATGGTACTAATAGCTGTTTGAGAGCTATGAGAATACAGGTGATATTATTTTTTTTCTATTTTATAAATTTTAAATGATCATTTATTAAATTAAATTTTAAACAGTCTTTGCAAGTCCCAGGAATCTACTGCACTTGAACCCAATGGTTATATGACTGTGAACAAGTTGATTTACCTACCCAGGTTTCATGTTCTTCAAATTAAATCTAGGAAAGGGCTGAGACACATGGAATTGCTGACTGAAGACATTTAAAGTATCCAGTACAAAGGAGACACTGCTTTAAGAGTGATGCCTGTTTAATGGACAGGAACAGTATCTACGAATAAAATATTATTTGCTATTATTATTTATTGTAGTTTCACTAATTCCAGGTTAGCATATAAGGCAAATAACCTCAAAGGGCAAGTACCAGGCAGTGTAGAATCCATTTCTGGCCTCTAAAGCTCTCAAGTCAAAACAGATCTGAAGATTTTTCTAACCTATAGAACCAAAAAAAATGGGCTCCCCTTGGAGGCTTTGGTTTGTGGGCCAAATTTAAATCTCAGGATCATTTTAAAGCCAACCTACAAACCGCAGAAGAAACCCAGAGATACTCACTACAGTATATGCTGTCACAGGTTCAACTATGTCTTGAGAAAAGGAAGGTACGATGTCTTTGTCAAGTATGATGTGATACAGTGGACAAAGAACAGCAGGAATGCTAGTCCCTTTTTTGCCATTAAAGATATTTGACCTTGAGCAGTCCATGATTTCCTTATATATATACAATAAGAGAGTCAGACTAAATAAATTCAAAAGCTCCTTCTATTTCTATCATGATATAAATCTCTAGGACCCACATTCATACAAGGCTCTCCTTAATTAAAGCTGGGTTTTCCCTACAATGCAAACTGGGTTTTTTACTCAAGTACCTTTGTCACCAGTGACTAACGTCTTATTTTAAGGTTATCCCACATCATGTTAGGCAACTATAAAAGTAAAGCTTTAGAAATATTTAATAGTGAGGGAACACATTCATTATCTATTAGTGGAGAAGGCAGGCAGTATGAACACATGATACCTGTTCAAAATCTACTGAAGCATATAAAACAGACACTTAACAGTAACAATGCAACATCTGCTTGGTGGCAACACAAGTGATGCTTGCTACTTATTTTGTATTTTCTAAATTCGGTAGACTATTTTTACAATCAGAATCTAATAATAAAGCATATTTTAGAACTATTCTAAAAGGGCTCACAAATGTTCAGTCGTACAAGGTAATCTGGCTCCATCTGTCTTCTTTCTAAGGTAATTCAGAAGCCGAAGAGGGGAACAATAGAGGCTGTTTTGTAAAGCTTAGTATAAGATGCAGGTTATCACCAGGCATCTATGCACCGTCAAGCTGCCTCTCCCCATCCACCTCTCTTTAGACCAGACACCAAACCACTCATCCACCCTCTCGCCATTACACTTAACCACGGGTCAAACCACACATTCTCTGAGGGCCCTATATTTGGGCCTGTGGAGAAGATGTTTGGAGGCAAGTGGAGCCTCATGGGGCCCTCGTGTCAACTGCCATCTCTCCTGCAAGGTACTCCTCCAACCTCAGCCACTCACTGTAATGCAAGAACACACTGGGGTCCCCGTATGGGCACAGAGTGGGATTCACCAGACGAAGTGCACTCAAATAATCAACGGACAAAATGTGACACATTGCCTCTCTACAGCAGCTGTGATCCCACAATTACCTCCTCATGACTGGAGCAGCAAGAACATCTGAATAATTCAGGTACTCGATGTCTACATGCTCCAAAATGCATGGGGGGGACATAAGTTCAAAGACGCTGCAGGAAAAGAGAACTATTCAGCTCGGGAGGATGTTTGACCCCAGAACACGGAGGGTCTTGGCTCACCACAGACAACAACTCAGCCAACTATCTCGGAAGGAGAGGTCTACCTGTCAGCTTTCCAGGTCCTTCTGAGTCTATCTTCAGAGCGGGACTTCCTTCTTTGTAGGAAGTGGTGTAAATTCTCAGAAGATTAGGCACACCCATGCTCAAATCTAAGTACAAAAACATACTGCAAAGCCAAATACAAATGGTTCCTCCACTGTTAATTGGAAGCCATCCATCAGATAAGGTTGATTTTCTTCTACGTGTTTAATATGGCACCTTCACAAGAGATAAGAACACTTAATGAAAATCTACTTGGCAACTTTAAAAAGTTAGCACTCAAAACACATATGAAGTGACTGTAAAGCTGCTTTACACAAAAAGTAGCAAAGTAAGGAGTAAACAGAAAACAGATCTTCTTAAATCCACACTGCTTTGTTACCACTCTACCAAACGCACTGCCTAAGGTCACGTTCGTCTGGGTTATGATCACATACAAAACATAGGCCAGAACTGCTCTCCATATTTTATTCATGTGGCTTTTCAAGAAAATGTAAGATGATATTTATGTTTATTAAGAAGATAGAAAAAGCTTTTCTACTTTGTAAAGTGCTTAATTACATAGGTTAAAGGTAAGCTGCATACTCAAATGAAAAATAGATCCTCTTAGGAAAAAAATATGGTTGTCCTAATTATACATGGATGATCTAATTAAACTGTCATTCACAATTCATTACAGCTATTAATAAAGTGTACATGAGAAAATGGTTATTACAGTTAAATTTACAGGAGTGTTAAACCCTCTTAAACATAAAGACAGCTAAGAACTGGTGAAATTTCATTAGAAGTACATGAATGTTAGACCTCCTTAGAGATCTTTAAAGCCCTCTTCTAAAGACCCTAGACCTGCCTCCTCGTTTATAAATGAGGAAATTGAGGTCTACTGAAGTTAAGTGAATTGTATAAGTTCACATCCACTAACTAACTTTCCCACCACTTACATGCTTGCCACATTTCCTGAACTGCATGTATTTCTTGGTTCTAAACAGATAATGCTAACATGCCCTGCTGCTGTCAGAGCCAAGGAGGGTAAGGATTCCCAGAGCAGTTCACAGAGCAAAATATTAGAAGGAAAGTTAATTGATGCAGAGGAGAGAGGACCAAATGCTGAGGTGGTAACATCACCAAGTACAGGAGAACCACCACGCTGTTAGCTGATGGTACATCAAGGCAGAAGCAGCAGAAACTAATGAAAACAGAAAGTCCTTATTAAATCTGCTGTGTCTAGAAAGAAAGAGTTCCTATGAATTTCAAGGTGAATAAAATATCCCTATTACTACTCTGCCTACTGACAGACAAAGTATTTCACTTAAAACAAGATAGTATGACACTATCGACCACAACAGCAGAATCACCACTATGTCCATAAGGATTTAAAGAATAAACAGAACACTCTTCTTTTCCAGCTTGAGGAATCTCGTGTTTTCTTCTTCTTAAGATTCCAAGAATGCTCCAAACTACTTAGGCAAAGGAAACCCCAAAGGTAGGTCATGCTGTAGTGGGAGTAAGGGCCTGAACCCCAGCCCTTACATACAAACCCTGGGCATACGAACCCACACACTCTACCACTGGAAACCTAGTTTCTCAAAATGACTCAGAATCAAACAACAGCAACCAAAATAAAACGTGTTCTGTATTGGTGTTAACTGTATTCACTTTAAACATAGTAGTATATTTATGATGACTTTCAAAGTACCTGCTGCTAAACAGACTGCTGGCCCCACACTGGGAAGCACACTGACTAAAGCCCAAGTTCACAGATCCAGACACCATGAATAGCTATGTGGCCTTAGGGCAAGTTACCTAATCTCTGCTGTGACTTTTCCTCATCTGCAAAATGAAGATAAACGAAGCTTATCTCACCAAAGGGAATTCTGCAGATGAAATTCATGTAAAGCTCTTACTAGACTGGCTGCCACAGAGTAATATTCCATAGCCATATTATGGTTAATAAAGCCTACAGCCATTCACTGTGCAGCCTCATCTCCCATCTCTGCCCACACACTGGCCATGCTCCAGGCCACACGCAACTCCCCTCAACCCACAACAGGCAATGCTCTTCAAACCCCTCTTCCCTTTGTTCCATATGCCCTTCTCTGTCTGGCAAAAATCTCCCTCATTCTTGTTCTTGAAGTTGGCCAACACCTCTGAGGCAGGTTAGCTGCTCATTATGTGATTACATTTGGATTATAATTACTCATGTAACAAGAAAAAAGTTTCTTTACTAGAATGAGGCAAGGGAGGGGGAAAAGGAGCACAGGAAGGTTACTGTGGCAAGGGGCCAGGCTCCACTTCCCAGAGAGAAGAGGCTTTTAAAAAGGGTCTGTCTCAACAGGAAAGAAGAGATGACAAAATGCAAAAAGCCACACATGAGATGTGACTGCCCTGTTATTAAATCTCACTAAAAGCAGTCACAGATTTTATTTTCTGGGGTTCCAAAATCACTGCAGACAGTGGTTGCAGTCATGAAATTAAAAGACACTTACTCCTTGGAAGAAAAGCCATGACAAACCTAGGCAGTGTATTAAAAAGCAGAGACATCAGTTAGCAGAAAAAGGTCTACGGTTTTCCCAGTAGTCATGTACGGATGTGAGAGTTGGACCATAAAAAAGACTGAGTGCCGAAGAACTGATGCTTTCAAACTGTGGTGCTGAAGAAGACTCTTGGGAGTCCCTTGGACTGCAAGGAGATCAAACTAGTCAATCCAAAAGGAAATCATCCCTGAATATTCATTGGAAGGACTGAGCTGAAGCTCCAATACTATGGCCACCTAACGCGAAGAGCCAACTCATTGGAAAAGACCTTGATGCTGGGAAAGACTGAACGCAAAAGAAGCGGGCAGCAGAGGATGAAATTGTTAGACAGCATCACTGACTCCATGGACATGAATCTGAGCCAACTCCAGGAAATAGTGGAGGACAGAGAAGACTGGGGTGCTGCAGTCCATATGGTCACAAAGAGTCGGGCACAACTTAGCGACTGAACAGCAACAACAATATGTGTGTATGCATGTGAACAGAGAAAGACAAGAGGCACAAGTGTGTCCATGAGGATGTCTGGGAAAAGTTCTGAAATGCCTGAAGCACTAAATTCACATTCAGGCTATGTTTTAGTCAAGTGTCTAAAGGGCAGAAAGCTACCATGTACCATGCGTTATAAATGTTTATATGCCCATTTGCCAGCTTACACTGTTCCCCCACCATCAAGTTCTCCTGGCTGGAGAAACGGGAACACAGAGTGGTTTGGGCAGTGATTCTCGAACTTGACTGTGCATTTCAGTCCAGTCTGAAAATATTACTAAAATGCATGTTCTGGTTCCAGGGTGCTGGGGCAGAACCCGATATTCTGCTTGTCTAACCAGCTCCCACGTGATGTGACACTGAGGCACCACTTTAGCAGCAAGACCTCGGAGCAGATCCTAAAACTAGGCTGCCTGTGTTCACAGCCTGGCTCTGCTACTTAATAGCTGTGTGACCTTGAGCAAGTTAGTTAAGCTCTCTTAGTCTCTTTTCCCCTTCATCTGTACATAAGAGAAAACTTCATAAGGTAGCTATTGACGATTCATGAGTGAACACCCCCAGAAGAGTACCTGGCACAAAGAAAGTACTAGATTAATGCTACCATTTTTCTTATTAACATTCATCTCTTAATATCTCCTGTACCTATCATAATAGTAGAAATTTTAAAAAGCAGAAATTAATGTTTTTGAAAATGCTATTTTTGAATAACACTAACATGTTTATCACCAGGCCTTCCCTGGTGGCTCAGATGATAAAGCCATCTGCCTATAATGCGGGAGACCCAGGTTCAATCCCTGGGTCAGGAAGATCTCCTGGAGAAGGAAATGTCAACCCACTCCAGTATTCTTGCCTGGAAAATCCCATGGACGGAAGAGCTTGGTAGGCTACAGTTCATGGGATCACAAAGAGTCGGACATGACTGAGTGACTTTCTTTTTTTTTTTTTAACATGTTTATCAGACAGCATGAACAATAAATAAAACAGTGTAGGTGTGTTTTAAAGTTCCCAGGAACTGTAGCTAGCCAGGCTCCTCTGTCCATGGAATTCTCCAGGCAAGAATACTGGAGTGGGTTGCCATTCCCTTCTCCAGGGTATCTTCCTGACCCAGAGATCAAACCTGGGTCTCTTGCATTGCAGACAGTAACTACATTAAAATCCCTGGAGCACAGTACTGTAATAAAACAGTGACAAGATTTAAGACTACTTATTTTAAACTGGGGGCTTCCCAGGTAGCTCAGATGGTAAAGAATCCGCCAGCAATTCAGAAGACTTAGGTTCAATCTCTGGATTGGAAAGATTCCTTGGAGAAGGGAATGGCTACCCACTCCAGTTTTCTTGCGTGGAGAATTCCATGGGCAGAGGAGCCTGGTGGGCTACAGTCCAAGGAGTTGCAAAGAGTTGGACACGACTGAGCCACTAACACCCACACATTTTAAACTGATAAGAAGTTGCATCCATATCCTCCATCTCTGAAGATGTTTGACTGCTTCAGCTTACTACCCCAACTCCAGGATACAAACTGTAGGTACTTGTTGGCCTTTTATCCTTTTCCCAGGTAGAGGAGGCAGGCTGAGATCTGACATGGGGCTACGGGAGAATGCGGGGGCCAGACAGGTGGGGATGAAGAGGACCGAAGGTCTGCAGGGGACTGCAGCTGACGTGGGGGTGAGCCAGCAGGGCAGCCTAAGCTCCCTGGGCTAGAGCAAGCTCTAAGTGATGATCCAGGCTCCCAGGGATGCAAGAACTAGCACAGTGTCCTAACAAGAGGGCAGAGTAAAGAAGAATGATGGCCACTGCCATGGACTGGTTATCCATGATGTTCCAGGTTCCATTTGTCCCATTCATCCATACAGTGACCCTGTGAAGTTAAGTTTTATCACTTCCAGAGAGTAGGAGGCCTCCCAGTGCTGTTTGATCCATCCTCAAAATGAATAATTTCACAGCCACTGGCCCTGGAACCTTGGGACAAAAGAGAGCAGCAGTCGGACCCCAAACCCATGGCTCTTCTAAGGCAGTTGTTATTGACACTTTCAATCTGGGGTTCCTGTTGGAAATCGACATTTGCTTCTCTGCTCACGTGTCTTGATAAAGATGGCACACCTCTCCCATACGACTGTGGTCTCTTCAAGGTCCCCCAGGATCTCTCCAAGAGAATTTCACACATGCCTCAAAGCCTTAAATGAAATCCTCCACATTTTAAATCAATCCCTCCACATTTACCTCTAGCAGCCACTTTCTTAGGATGATATCACATACATGCAAACAGAAATTCTTATTATTAAAACAAAATGAGGGCACTGATGCTGAGAAGATAAGTCACTTGCCTGAACCCACAGAAACACCACGTGCAAAGCCGGTCCAGAACCCAGGTGTGCTAGACCCATGCACAGACACTTGTGCCACCAGGCCACAGAGCAGCAGGCACACTCAGGAGCCTGGAAGTCAAGATCTGAAGAGAATAGTCACAGAGCGTTTCACCCAGACACGGAGATGAAGATCAAGGGTAGGACAGAAACAAGAAAGAAAGAGTGCAATGGGACCACAGGACTCACGAGAGGAGAGGAGGCAGGAGAGGGAGAGGGAGGCGGTTGTCATGGCCGCGGCTCACTGCAGGAACCAATCAGAATTCAAGTCCTGAAACTTGGCAGTGATTCAGACCAGGTGAGTTTCCCAGCAGAAAACTCAGGGAGTAAGGCAGGAGCCCGAGATCGCGATGGACCATACCGCAGGTCAGCAGCAATGAGCGCCTCTGGGTTTTTTTTGTTTTTTTACTTTTTATTTTACATTGGAGTATACTTGATTAACAATATTGTGTTAGTTTGAGGTATACAACAAAGTGATTCAGTTATACGTATACATGTATCTACTCTTTTTCAAATTTCCTTCCCCAATTAGGTTGTTACAGAATATTAAGCAGAGTTCCCTGTGCTATGCAGTAGGGTCCTTGTTAGTTATCTCTTTTATATACAGCAATATATACATGTCAGTCTCAAACTTCCTAACTACCCCCTCATTCCTCTCATCCCCGAAACCCTAAATTCATTCACAGTGAGGGCCTCGAGTCAAAGCAGTTGGCTGGGATAAGGGGGTGAATGACAGCAGCTGGGGCGGGGCACACCAATATCTCACCCCACCCCCCCGAATCACATCTCTGGGAGGTGGGTTTCGGAGAGCTACAGAAGGGGACATGTACTGCTCCATCATAGAGAGAACGTGGAGAACGTGGGGGCTAATGCCAAATCCAGCAGAGCTGGGTGCGTCACTATGTATCAAAAGAAAAACATTAAGAGACTTGTATGCAAATTTGCCTGTGGGCAGGAAGCTTCTCCATATTTTTTTTATATCTTTATTCATATTCAAACTGAGAGGAAACTATGGCTTGGTTCAGAATCCTCTTCTCCAATTCCCTGGAATCTCGTTTTGGTATTGAACCCAAGGAAGGAACTACCCTCAGAAGATTCCTCATTCACGTGGCCAAGTCTTACCCCATCTGGTGTAAAACAACCCCTCTCCCCACCACTGTTTCTTCCTGTACTTTATTTCTTACAGATGTACCTCCTTATTTATCCTGACTCTTCCCTTACTAAAAACCTCATCATATCTGGTTTAAACTACTTACTGTAATGCTGTCACCAGATTCCCTTCCTGAAATGATGCTCCTCTGGAGGCTATTATAAACAATTCCATTAAGTTTCCATCCATGTGTTGGTCAGCTCTAAAATCATCACCAAATGCTCAGTTCCCTACAAAGGAAATTTTCCACTTCAGGGAACAACATCATTCCCGGTCTACAGTAGGTTAAGCTTGCTCACTTCTTCTCTGTGCTGATTCTTTCTTGATTTGTTTCTGTACCTCCACTCTAAATGGTTGTCACTATGTGATTCAGGAAATCGCATTATAACATATTTAAATTCCATCTCAGAATCCACACCAGCAGCCATTTGCTGCAGCAAGTTTTCCCGTGAGGCCCACAACTACACTCCCAGGCACATCTCTGCACCCTAACTGTGCATCCACTCCAAACCTTCGTTATTCTAACATCTGCCTTCTTGTGTATTAAAAACCAAAAACATTTGACAGATAAAGAAGAAAATATTTAGAACTGGTTACCCGCCCTCTAGGGAGGGACTAGGAAAAGGGAAGGCAGTTTTCCCCCTCATTTTATACATCTCTGTGCTATCTGAAATTTCTTAATAAATACTTATTATGAAAGAACCAGTTGAGTGAATATATATATATATATATATATATATATATATATATAATGCAGAACTGATTCACTTTGCTGCACACTTGAGACAGAACATTGTAAATCTAGTATATTTCAATCAAAAAAAAAATTTTTTTTTTAAAGAACCAGTTAACTAGTGTAGAAAAATATATGTACAGGGATAGTCACTGCTCTGTCATTATGTCTGGAAAAAAAGTAAGGGTAGATAATAACAGGTAAAAACTAGGAACACCTGAGTCCGTCAGTGAACGGGGGGTCAGTGCAATAAGTCAGATTACATCTATAAAAGACAACACTGCACCGTGCTTAGTCTCTCAGTCGTGTCTGACAATTTGTGACCCCATTGACTGTAGCCTGCCAGGCTCCTCTGTCCATGGGGATTCTCCAAGGCAAGAATACTGGAGTGGGCCATGCCCCGCTCCAGGGGATCTTCCCAACCTAGGGATCAAACACAGGTCTCCCACACTGCAGGCAGATTCTTTACCATCAAAAGACAATACTGGGCAGCTCCTAAAAATACTATATTATCATTGAAAACAACTATAATGTATTAAAAACAGGTTATGAAATAACACATATCTTACGTTTAAAATCTCCATCTTTAGTAAGATGAAAGCATCATGAAGGCAAGATTTACATTCTCTACCTACCTTTAACCCAGTGTGCTTTAAGATGCATCGATAAAAAATGAATGCTGAACACTGTCAACTTTTACCAGAATGATCTTCATTCACATATTTTAATCAGTCAACCACTGCTAAATATGCATGTGGACTCATCTTTCACAATTACCTTCACAGTCGGTTTACAGATTACGCAAGACAAACAAAGTCTCTCAGCTTTACAGTTTTATTTATCTCAAATGTTTTCCTCTAGATGGGCAACTTCTTTGTATAAAGCCCAATCTTTTCTCAGTCCATGGTTGGAATGAGTCCTCACTTGGATACTAGACAGGAAAAGAGTTCCTTAAAGGAGCAAAGGCTACAAAGATGAACTCCAAGGTCCTTTCCACTCTCAAACTTAAGACTCTCCATACTCAATTAGTAGGAAAGACCATTAAGGGGATCAGCTTGATGAGTCACCAAATCCAAGAGTTCTGAATGATCTCAAAGAAAGTTTACATTTCAGAATTTAATATCTGTATTTTGTATTTCTCTATCCCACTCAATAAAGTGAAAAAATATGCCAAAACTAGGCTGATTCAAAATAGGAAATATAATCATTTTTATATTGAAGAGGTAGTTTTTGTGTGACAGTTGTTCTAAAAGTAACATTAGGGTAGAACATGACCAAGCAGTTCTATAAAACAAAGGAAAATAAAGAAAGCTCTCAAACTGAACTTTTCTTCCATGTGCCAAACCCAACATAAAAATGAAAACAACACAGAGGATATTTGTTTCACAAGAAATTCTCTTTTCTATCTCCTAATTTTTAGTTCAGAGAAGGCAATGGCACCCCACTCCAGTACTCTTGCCTGGCAAATCCCATGGGTGGAGGAGCCTGGTAGGCTGCAGTCCATGGGGTCGCTAGGAGTCAGACACGACTGAGCGACTTGACTTTCACTTTTCACTCTCATGCACTGGAGAAGGAAATGGCAACCCATTCCAGTGTTCTTGCCTGGAGAATCCCAGGGACGGGGGAGCCTGGTGGGCTGCCGTCTCTGGGGTCGCAGAGAGCTGGACACGACTGAAGCGACTTAGCGCAGCAGCAGCAACTTTTAGTTATTCTATCACAAAAATAGACTGATAGAACACAAACAATAGGAAAGAAAAAAATACTACTATAAGGCACTGTGCCTTTATCTCAAAGGACTCTTAAGTTAATCATATATTTTTTAAAAGATTAACTTAAAACAGAAAGAAAAATAAGACTGCAGGAAAATAAAGTTTCAGCTTTTATAAAGTTATTCTTTGTTTACCAAATTTCAACACAAAATGCCCATTACACATTTAATTTATAAAATGTCTTCCAAACTCAGTTTACCATGCTAAATCAGAAATATGTCACTTGGCCACTAAACTCAACATTTGTTTCATTCCATCAAATGCTTAATAATTCATAGGTAAATGCCTAAGAATTGTTCATCAATAAATAATGAACAAAAACAAAATATCGGATGTCATGCTGGTGATTCAAACCAAAAGACAAGGTTGAGACTGGGAAAACATGAAGAATACTTCCCGCAGAGAGAACAGAGAAATATAAAATGTATCTTTAAAAAGAACCTTATCAAAATGAGCAGTTCTCTATAATTCACTACTCAGAGGTTTTAATAAACATAAAAAAAAATTTTTAACTTAGACATGGACAAAGTCACATTCTCCAATAACAGCTGCACGTACCGTGTTGCGTGGTCAAGTCCATTATCTCCAATACTAGAAAGAAATCATGCAAACAACGTGGAGGTGAGGTCAGAGAAGGCAGAGGACCCCTAATGCTGCTCTTGGAGTTACCCCTCCTGTCTAAGTGTGTTCCAGTGGGGCCCGTCCCTGGAGGTGTGGGGTCAGGTATATTTTGGCAAGGACTTGAAATGCTTCTGATGTGCATCAAAGTGCAAGATCCCTTGGGTATTCCCTGCTGTCTCTCAACAAAATCATTTTTGGGTGTTTATTGTGGTTCCCGTGTTTATGATATAAAAAATAATAATTTGTATGCTGCAAAAATAGTTCAGTGTTTTTAAGGTAATAACCAAAAGGTGGTGTCCATTAGACTAAAAAACTGCATGAAGGAGAGGTGCAGTCTCCCCTTGGCCCTTTCCCAGAACGAAATCTAAAGGAGGCTGGCCTGGCAGTGTGCCCATTTGAAAGGGGTGAGAATCAGAAACTGCTTCAGGGGCCTGTCTCCCAACTGGCTCTACCCTGCAGTGAATCTCTGTGCTCCTAAACCCAGTGGCAAGCCTTCTTTTCCTTTTTTAACAAAAATAAAATATTTGAGCAGATAATTCATGTGTGACTGCTTTGTTAAGTAAAATAATCCTCTTTTGCTGTTTAATCTGCCTATGTTTGAACAGATAATAAGTGTTGTGCCTCAAAACTAAGGAAGTAAATCGAATACAGCTGGCTGGCAATGAGACAGAACCAAACAACAATTACAATGAACTCTTGCACCAGTGACCTCGTTTAATACCTGCTGTGGCGCGGCCTGCCCTGAAAGCCAAAAAAAAAAAACTCGGCCCTTGGGATTTCTCCTTCCTCAACACAAACTCACTGTTAAAGAACTGATTAAACTGTTCTCTCTCAACATCACAATACTTAAGTCTCTATTCTCATCAAACTCCAGTCTGGCCACAGATATTTTGTATCCCACTTAACTGAATGGCAGAAAACATGCTTTCTCCCAGAAAAAAAAAATTTAAGATGTCTTTGAAATGACATAATGAAAGCGGTTTCCTCGTCACCTGAGTTTTTCACATGATCTTGGCAAGTCCAGTTTCATGCTTTGGTTGCATCTGATACTGACAAACGGTCATATCATCATGGAGACTGAATCCCCCTGGGTTGCAATGAAGAGGCACTGAAACTAGATTTGCATCCTCTCTAGAATATTCTGTCTTCTTCAATTCACCCACCATACACCAAGCGGTTTTAGAGAATTCCAGTTAATAGGAAGTCATATTCTTTCATTAAATCAGTGTCAAGGCAAAGTGTGTTGAATGCGTCATCAACCTGCTCACGGTGCCGCCATAGTGGGTCTTAAGGAACAGAACTGAGAGTACTTGAATTTTCAGACTGGTGTTTCAGAAGCACCCTCAAGGTTGAAAAAGAGGCGAATGATAGCAAGAATTGGGCTCAGTGACACGGTTGAGTGTAACCAGCTGGGTGACTTTCCACTGTGTCTCAAAATTTCCTGGATGGTTTACCATCAAATCTTAATTAACTCAGATCAGCATTCAAGGCTTATCATATTTCAAAGAACATTTGAGCTACAGACATACAAAATTAGGATGCCAGTATTGCAAAGGGCCTTCAAGATCCTCCACCTCGAACCCTCATTTATTGCAGATCTATAAACTGAGGCACAGAGCTATGAAAAGCTCAGACGAAATTCAGATCAGGCTAACAACAAAACCAGTTTTTAGCAACAAGGTCTCTTGACTTTTGCTACAGTGCTATTCAGCTGACAAAATGTCCTCAGTCATTCCTGTGTTAACCACCAACACAATAACAAAGCCCTTCTAAGGAAGGCAATGGAGGCATCCAGATAAAATGCTATATTAGCACTCTGGGTAACATGCTCAACGTTCATTAAATTTGATCCTGACCATTACAAGACTTCTGTTAAACCAGGTCTCTCTTGCATAACCACAGAATAATAAAGCTAGCCAGAAAATAAGCCTGAAATAGTTTAAGAAGATGCAGGTATGACACCCGTTATACTATCAATTTTGAAAATGTTCAAAATCTATAGTAATTACTCCAGGATACATACAGGTCAGGGGGAGGTACACTTTCTAGAATCTTTACTTATTATTGAAGTCATCAAAGAAAAGTATTTGTTACATTTTGTTTCTCCATATGCAAAACAATTTATATAATAATACATAACAGTAAGTTCTATTAAGCAAAGTTGGCAAACCAAGATGTTTGCTCAATAATTCTCAAAAAGCTTAAATCAATTTGTTAAAAGTTTGACTAGTATAAACATGAAAAAATTAAAGCAGGTATTTAATCTGCCTACTTCAATTCACTTAGTAGATTAATTTTATGGATTAATCCTAACTCTTTTTATAGGCATTATAGACCTTTAGATTTAGAGGGTCATTAAATCTAACACAAGATTTACAGGACATAAAGGAAGTGCTCTCTACTAATAACTTTTCCTACAACATTCAGTAGACTTTTTTGATTTAGATTTGTACAAAATCACCAGCACATAAAATTGTCTGACACACTGATGACAGGTAATCACTGTTTCCACTCAAAACCAAGATGTTTCCTTTCTTCCATTCTTCTTCAGTGAGTCCATGAATAAGCCACATCCGTGACAAAGAACTTCGTGTGAAATGGTTTTCATTTCTCTTTTTCTTTACCAAAGAGTCATTTTTCATTATTAAGTAGTAACAATATGGGTGTTGAGCACTTGTTCCTTACCAGGCTTTGTTCTAACCTCCTCTACCTTTATCAAGTAGTATAACCTAACAACCTTATAAAAGGTAGATAATATTACTGTTTTTACATTGAAACCCAGCCAGCATCAGCCCATCTTAAATGGACTGGCATGACTCACTAGACCCCATACTGAGGGAGAAATGCATAGCGCCCCCAAAACAGGGAATCTGAAGGTAACCGCTAGTAAAATAACTGGTGATTTCTTATGCAAATTTAAATCCTTAACCACCTTGCTAAGGCCCAGTCATGATCCTTGCTGGGTTTCCTTTCTCATACCCTCAGAATGTGGGAAGGGTTGAGAAAATGGTTTCCAACTCCAGAAGATCATGTTTTCCATTTAATACAGTATATTCCCTACTTTTGAAGCCATGTATCCTGAGAAGATCAATTTCTAAGGCAAACACTACAACACTTTTAGATTAGCACTGCTCAATTACAGAATCACTTCTTGACATTCTAAATTCTAGTTTTCAACCTCTCCCAATCCAATGGCGAATACAGAGCCCCACAAAAGGTGACAATTGATGACACCCTCTCATCCTGGAGAAGGAAATGGCACCCCACTCCAGTACTCTTGCCTGGAAAGTCCCATGGATGGAGGAACCTGGTAAGCTACAGTCCATGGGGTCGCAAAAAGTCAGACACGACTGAGCAACTTCATTCATTCTCATCCCTACTCTCAGCCAAAAGAAGAGAAAATATAGAAACTAACCACAGTTTTGGAGGTGGAGGAGACCATACCTCAGTAATGCAACATGTATTCACTATGCTCCACATATCGGGAGGGCCCCTCCATGCCTAACGCTGGGCACCTGGAATACACCGCCTCCCTCCTCAAAGACAGCAGGTGAGGGAGTTAGAGAACACCTGACTCATACCACAGCAATTGAACAAAACAAAGAATGGTATAGAGAGTCACATAGCGCAGCATCACTTACTCTGGCTTTTGAAACAGGAAGAAGTGTTTCCCAAGTGCTTGGGCGGATGGGCAAAAGAAATAGTAAGGGTACAACTCATGCAGAGGTATGATAAAGCCCTGACGCAGTACTCTGAATGGAGATGACAGCTGATCGAGTAACCTCATTTCAAAGGACCGTTGGAGACAGTAAGATCGAAATAAATGTTGGCAGTGTAAAAATAAAATAATAATATCCACAACAGATAAGGCCCCTATCCCTGGGGGCATGCAGCATGTCACCATTTGCACTACACTCGGGAAGGAACAGAGGCACGCTTGCATGGGAAGCAGTTAATGAGAAGTGACTGCTCCAAGGGCCGTGGAGAGCATGGGGAATTTGCCTATTCTTTGCGAACTAGGTCAGATTCACAGAGACAATGGGATTTCATGAGTAACTTGAATGAAAGGAAGGTCAGGTATCTAAAGGAAGGAGAAGGTTGCAGGCATCAGGGAGCCCACCTTCTGGTGTTAGGGTGGACCCTCCATTACAGAATAAAGGAGGAATAGGTTTGCACCTGCTAAAGGGAGCAAACTGTGGGAGCCCCAGGGGCAAAGTCCAATCCAAATAGGGTTTGTTTAAGCAAGCAGCTAGTGCCACCAAGACACTTCTGCTGGCCACACTGTCTGTGTGATATGTCAACTGTATGGGTTTATACAGTGTCCTAAAAAATACCAAACACATATTAAATGGCAGGCGCATTCTTACAAGATCAAACACCGTATTATTAGTCTAAGGTTAACAATGGAAACAGTGACAGCCTTTGTATTTTCTTGGGCTACAAAAATCACTGCAGTTGGTGACTGCAGCCATGAAATTAAAAGACGCTTGCTCCTTGGAAGAAAAGCTATGACAAACCTAGACAACGTATTAAAAAGCAGAGACAATACTTAACAGACAAAGGTTCATATAGTCAAAGTTATGGTTTTTCCAGTAGTCACGTATGGATGTAAGAGTTGGACCATAAAGAAGGCCGAGCACTGAAGAATTGATGCTTTTAAACTGTGGTGCTGGAGAAGACTCTTGAGAGTCCCTTGGACTGCAAGAAGATCAAACCAGTCAATCCTAAAGGAAATCAACCCTGAATATTCATTGGAAGGACTGATGCTGAAGCTCCAATACTTTGGGTCGCCAGATATGAAGGGCCTACTCATTAGAAAAGACCCTGATGCTGGGAAAGATAGAAGGCAGGAAGAGAAGGGAACAGAGGACGAGATGGTTGGGTGGCATCATCACCAACTCAATGGACATGAGTCTGAGCAAGCTCCAGGAGATGGTGAAAGACAGGGAAGCTGGCATGCTGCAGTCCACTGGTTTACAAAGAGTCAGACACAAATCAGTGACTGAACAACAACAACAACAAATTAAATTCACAAACATGTTTTTTAAAACACAAATTTTGTCTTTATAAATGAAATGTGAGCAACTTACTTGATGTTTCTAAATATCACTTTCTTCACATTTATAAAAGCAACAATAGCACAGCTATTAACTGATAAACTTGTTGGAAGGATTAAAAATACAAATAATGGTGTTCAGCTTAGCACCTAGACCACAGTAAGTTTTCAGTAAATGCTGCTAGTTATTCTTCATTGTTTTTCAAACAGCCTTTCGAGGCCCAGAATTTACGCTTTCCATGATCAGTCATGGGCTACGTGTCTTCTATATCCTACTGTTAATACAAAGAGAATAAAGATTATTTTTAACAACTGATCAAGTAAAATGTATTTTTAAAGTACAACTATAGCCCTAAGCCATAAAATACACTGCTAAAAAAATGATTTTCAAATTTTGCATTATTATGGGTTACTCTGGTCTGCATTAGGCCAAAATTTTAAAACTTCCTTTGGAGATTATGAAATTGACCAAATGTAAGAATGATTATATGCAAGACTGATTATATATTTAGAGAACCAACTAAGGTTAAATTATTTGCTAGTTTTTAACTGGGCCAAGATGCCTGTAACTAAGTGACTCTAAGGTCAGTCACAATCTAACGTCATTAACAATGAGCCAGGTGAGGGGCATGCAGGAAGTGGGAGTGTAGGGCAACAGGAAGTAGTAGAGTCTGTGGCCAAGCAGACGGCTTAGACTGTATAAAGTCACTCAAAATGTAAAGAAGGGTGAGAGGTGAGGAGACCACCATGTACAAAATACAAAATATACCTGGAGGCTGATTTCAACCCAGAGACTAGCATATCGCACCCCCTGATAAACTCAGTTCTCTGATGATTTCCCTTTTCCCAACTCAAAGTGAAAGTAGGAGTGTTAGTAGCCCTGTGACCCCTGTAGCCCACCAGGCTTTTCTGTCCATAGGACTTCCCAGGCAAGAATGCTGGAATGGGTAGCCATTCCCTTCTCCAGGGGATTTTCCTGACCCAGGGTTTGAATTCAGGTCTCCTGCATTGCAACCAGATTATTTACCTCTGAGCCACCAGGGAAGCCCCTCAAAGGTACTCCACAAATTACATGTACTTATGAAAAGAGAAATAAAGAAACAAATGAAAGAAATAAGGAGAAATAAAGACTTCACTATGCATACAATATAAGCCTCAATGTCACTCTTTTTCCAAAGAGTGTTGTACAAATACCTACATCCGCATCATGCAGGGAGAGTGTCCTGCATTTTTGACAAGTTTCTCAGGGTGACTATTTACACACTGAAGAGAACCCTCTTCTCCCTATAATAATTCTTTTATTTTGTAAAATTTTTCTTTCCTATTCAAATTGTTAGTTGAGTTCTGTCACTCCAAAGGCTCTAGTTTCATTTAAATTTTCCAACTTTCACTCTATAATATTTTCTTTTCTCATATACTATACATTGAAGAACCATTAGTTTGTAATCATCTATTTCATCTCATTTACTATATGTAATTTTTATTTTTATAGGTCTTATTACCTCTTTATACTTAGAGATAATGTGAAATGTGTAAATATTAAATGTGTGATATTGAAAACCTCCATAAAATACAAATAGACCTTTAAAAAGAGACTGCCATCACAAATCAGGATTTTATAAAAATAGTTCTTTGAATAAATCTTTACACTAATACTTGCAAATATTAATCTACCTCAAGTATGCTTAAGGAAATCAGTTTTGAATGTTTATGAAAACATTACAGCACAGCATATAATGAACATCCAGTGAGTATCCTTTCAGTTCAGTTCAGTCACTCAGTCGTGTCTGACTCTTTGCGACCCCATGAACTGCAGCACGCCAGGCCTCCCTGTCCATCACCAACTCCCAGAGTCTACCCAAACCCATGTCCATTGAGTTGGTGGTGCCATCTAATCATCTCATCCTCTGTCATCCCCTTGTCCTCCTGCCCTCAATCTTTCTCAGCATCAGGGTCTTTTCAAACGAGTCAGCTCTTCACATCAGGTGGCCAAAGTATTGGAGTTTCAGCTTCAGCATCAGTCCTTCCAGTGAACACCCAGGGCTGATCTCCTTTACTCATTGTTTTATTCCCTCACTTATTTTTTATTTCTATAACTACTAAGAATCTTTTTTTTTTTTTTTTAGTTTTAGAATCTTTAGAATTAAAGAATCTTTAATTCATTTATAATTACTTTTTCCTTTCTACTCCCCACAATATTTACACTATGATTATAAATATTCAAAGGAAAGTTTTTAAAAGTCAGGGAAATCTATGCTTTCCAAATAACTGCTGACAAATCGAACTATAATGAAATCAATTTCCTATAGTGATATTCTCTGAAATTAAGAATGTCAACATTCAGACCCAAAGAAAAAGGTGCTCCACAGTTCTGGGAATCCTGTGTGTTCAGCCTGGGCCTCTCCCTGTGGGGCCTGGGGGCCTGCAGGGGGAAGGTGAATGGGACCTACTGTGTCACCATCACCCTCCTTTGCAGAGCAAAGGTAAATGATCGATCCCTTGCCTCTCATTCAATGCCAGCTCTTTCCTTTTTACTCACATAAGGATAACCCTGAACTAAGTGTGACAACTATCATTAGTCTTCTGGGTACTGGGGCTTCCCAGGTGGGTCAATGGTAAAGAATCCGCCTGTCAATGCAGGAGATGCAGGTTCGATCCCTGAGTTGGGAAGATCCCCTCATGAAGGAAATGGCTAGCAACTTTCCTGGAAAATCCCATAGATAAAGACACCTGGCAGACTACAGTCGATGGGGTGGCAAAGTCAAACACAACGCAGCCACTGAGCATGCACGCACACTTCTGGGTATTGGAGAAGACAACGGATGCAACTTTGGGTTTGTTTTAGCCATGAAATTAAAAGATGCTTACTCCTTGAAAGAAAAATTATGACCAACCTAGATAGTATATTCAAAAGCAGAGACATTACTTTGCCGACTAAGGTCCGCCTAGTCAAGGCTATGGTTTTTCCTGTGGTCATGTATGGATGTGAGAGTTGGACTGTGAAGAAGGCTGAGAACCGAAGAATCGATGCTTTTGAAGTGTGGTTTTGGAGAAGACTCTTGAGAGTCCCTTGGACTGCAAGGAGATCCAACCAGTCCATTCTGAAGGAGATCAGCCCTGGGATTTCTTTGGAAGGAATGATGCTAAAGCTGAAGCTCCAGTACTTTGGACACCTCATGAGAAGAGTTGACTCATTGCAAAAGACTCTGATACTGGGAGAGATTGGGGGCAGGAGGAGAAGGGGACAACTGAGGATGAGATGGCTGGATGGCATCATGGACTTGATGGACGTGAGTCTGAGTGAACTCCGGGAGATGGTGATGGACAGGGAGGCCTGGCGTGCTGCGATTCATGGGGTCGCAAAGAGTCGGAACAACTGAGCAACTGAACTGAACTGAACTGAAACTGAAAGAAACTATATAATTCTACATTCTGCCCTTTCTTTTCAAATCTTTCCATTCTTTCATTTTCTCTACTCTCTTCATTTTATTCTCTCCTAACCCCCTCAAAATCAAAGACTGGGTAAATAATTGAAATTGGTTGGTTATGATAGGAATCTCTTTTTCAAGCCCTATCTTTATTTTAATATATTTGGCTTATTCTATGAATTTTAATAGATGTGAAAAAAATTTCCAAATGGTATAAAATGTACCCTGGGTTTTATTTTTATTCAGATACAGTGAGGCCAACAGATCAGGAAGACAATGCCATTGAAAACACAGTTTGTTGCTCACCGTTCCCAAGAATGGACATCTCACACCACATGGGGCCTAAAGGGGAAGCACCAGGGTC
The DNA here is from genome assembly GCF_014754425.2 of Oryx dammah. Lineage (NCBI taxonomy): Eukaryota > Metazoa > Chordata > Mammalia > Artiodactyla > Bovidae > Oryx > Oryx dammah. The sequence continues at coordinate 53,169,696 of NW_024070185.1, forward strand.
AGGCAGGAGACAGTGAGGGAGAGTACCAGCCAGAGGCCTCACTGCGGTTTTCACAGGAAGAAACAGGCCAGCAGATGGGATGGGCTAATCTGAACCGTCTCCAGGGCTCTGGTTTGTAGGAACTGCCCCTAGTTGTTTAATACCAAGTCCTGGGGTGATATTAGGGCAGCAGGATGATGGCTCACCTATGAGAGCTCTAAATGTGATAGTGGGTCGGTGTGGGCTCTGGACTGGTTGGTTTGCATATGAAAAGAATGCTCACAGGAAAGTCAGTTGCTATCTCTAGGAATTAGCCAGCCCTGAGAGAAGCATTCTCTCCAGCATCAGCAAAGCCCTAGATGCAAGATGGTCAAGAATATATGGCTAACAAAAAATACCATTTGTTAAAGATGCGATAACCGATTTAAATTAACACCACAGAGAAGCCAAAGTATCATTTTAGCATGTTACATCCACTTTCCCTGCACTAACACAAGTTTAAAAGTTCATTTTCTGGGCTTTCCTGGTGGCTCGGTGGTAAAGCACACGCCTGCCAATGCTGGAGACACGAGTTCAATCCCTGGTCCAGGAAGATTCCACATGCCGAGGAGCAACTAAGCCCATGCATCACAACTACTGAGCCCCGTGCTCTAGAGTCCAGCCGCTCCAACTACCGAAACCTGTGGGCCCGAGAGTCCATGCTCTGCAACAAGAGAAGCCATCGCAATGAGGAGCCCTCACAGTGTACTAGAGAGTAGTCCCTGCTCACCACAATTAGAGAAAAGTTCATGCAGCCATGAACAACCAACAGCCAAAAATAAACAAACACACACATCTTTTTTGGCTTTTTTAAGAGTGATGGCTTAAAAAAAAACACTTCACTTTCTTTCCTTCATTTTTTTAAATGCCATTTTTTTTTAAATGTAGGACTAATGAGTACAGAAAGCCTGGAAATTATTTTGTACAAGCAACCATTTCATAAAAGATGTAGGATATCATTCTCTGTATGAGATATCTTTAATATATTTCATTTTTTGAAACACACAGTTAGGGATCCAACAAACAAAACCATAGAAAATTCTCTTCCTTAAGCACACCTAACAGAAGTAAATAAAATATTCTTTCCTTCAAAAGTAATAGTTGGTAATATTTCTACATACAAAATTAAACTTACAAATATAAATGCTTTCAGAACCTGATTACAACAGAGTGTGAATGTATATTCATTATTAAAAACAAACAATGGGAAACAACTAGAAAATCAAATAAAATATACAAAATAATTATTTTAAGATACTGAGTAATAGGCAATACAGGAATACTAATAAGATAAAACCTATGGTTGCCCTCAGATAACTGCCTGAATGCAGTTTCTACACAACAACATGTCAAGGACAGAAGTGAGAGTTCAGATAGGCTGAGAATGCTAAAATCTGCATGATAGCATGTTGCAAAGAGAGAGATGAGTAGAAAGCAAGCTCTGGAGATGGGAAAAGGCACATTCTTGAATCTCTGACTCAAAAATGATCTAAGAATGAGTGGGGTAACATTCCATGAGGCTTGGAAAAGAAGCACTAGAAAGCATAATCCAAACAATCTCCAAAGTTCACACACGTTCACATTCCCACCAGTCAGAGAGAATAATACACGGGTCATCGAATCATCAGAATTAAGTTTACGTAACCACAGAATAAAGACTGCTCTAAGCTCACCCGGAAAGTGAAAGAAAGTGAGAGTGTTAGTCGCTCAGTTGTGTCCAACTCTTTGTGACCCTATGGACTGTAGCCCGCCAGGCTCTTCTTTCCATGGAAATCTCCAGGCGAGAATAGTAGAGTGGTCTGCCATGCCCTCCTCCAGAGGATCTTCCTGAACCAGGGATCGAACCTAATCTTCTGCATTGTAGGCAGATCCGTTATCACCTGAGCCACCAGGGAAGCCCAAAGCTCACCCTACCAAAGCCTAAAAGCAAGTCTAAAAACTATCAAACTGATTCCAAGTGATTTAGCTACATGACAGAATGAAGTCCACCACTATTTAAAGGACTCCCCCAAATCCAGCAACCAACAGTGTAAGATTCACAATGTCTGGCATCTAATCCAAAACTATTAGGTAAATAAAGAAACAGGAAAAGATGATGTAGAAGTAGGAGAAAATCAATAAAATTATATCCAGAAAAGATAAGCACATTGGAATTAGCAGACAAGAATATATTTTCAAAAAGCTATACTAATTCTGTTCCATGAGCTTAAGAAACAGAAGAAAACATAACCATAATGAAGAAAGGAATACAGAAGAAAATCCAAAGGGAACGTCCAGTGATTAAAAGCACAATATCTAAGATGAAAAATCCAAAAGAAGAAAGTAATAGCAGATAATAAACCAAAAAGAAAATGTAAGTAAATCTGAAGAAAAAGCGAGAGAAATCATAAAAAGTGAAGCACAGAGACACAAAAACTGGAAAGAAATTAACAGACTCAGTGATGTGGGAAACAATAACAAGTTACCAATACTGTTCTAATTCTAACATACTTGGAATTTGAGTCCTAGAAGGGGAGAAGAGTGAAGTAGGGACATTAAAACAAATTTTTTTTTTTAAGAAACAGGAAAAAAGACACATTACATATAGAGACTCAATTATTCATTGCTTTCAAGAAACACTTCAAATATAAAGATAAAAATGGTTTAAAATTAAAAGGAGGGAAAAAATATACCATGCTAACACGAGTCAAAAGAAAATGATAGTAGGTACAGTAAAAATAGACAAAGCAGACTTTAAAGAAAATAATAAAATTTATTTCATAATGAGAGAAGAGTTAACTTATGGAAAAGACATATCAATCCTAAATGTTTTTGTACCAAATAACAAAGCTTGAAAATATAAGAAGCATATGTCAGAACTGCAGAGAGAAATAAACAACTCTACAGTTATGTTTAGTGATTTCAATATATTTTCTCAAAAATTAATACAACAAATAGAAAAGCATGAAATATAGAGAGAACTTGAACAATACTAATACCGAATTTATCTAACAGATAGTTATAGAACACTTTGCCCAGCAACAATGGGAAAAAAAAAAAACTTTCAAGTACATACAACCATTTATTAAGACAGACCATATTCTGAGCTATAAAACTAGTCTTAAATTTTGTAAGATTCCTACAAAATTAAAAAAAAAAAGATTCATAGAAAATATGTTCTCTCAGTATAATGGAATTTTTAAAAAATCAATAAACTTATTGTGGTAATCATTTCATGAGTATGTAATTCAAATCAGTATGTCATACATTGTAAACTTATATGGTGCTGTATATCAATTATATCCCAATAAAACTGGAAGAAGTAAAAATTTAACAATAAAAACTTTAAAAATAGATAACATAAAGATATCTACAGAAAAACTAAGAAGCCCATTTTTAAACAATACATTAAAAATCAAAAGAGAAATAAGAAAGCATTAGAAAAATGAAAAAGAAAACACAAAATGTCAAAAGTGAAATGCCACTAAAGTGGTACTTAGAAACTAACAGCACCAAATACGTATATTTAGAAAGACAAAAAATCTACCTTTAAAAGATGAATTTTTAAAAAAGAGCAAATTAAACCCAAAGATAGATAGAAGAAAGGAAAACTAAAGATCAGAAGAGAAATGCATTAAGTAGTTCACCCCTTAACACACTAAAGAAGCATTTGAAAAAACATCCCACCACCATTCCTTATAAAGATTCTCAGCAAACTAGGAGTAGCAGGGAATGTCCTGTACCTGGTAAACAGAATCTATGGAAAACCTGCAGCTCCCATCACTCTCACTAGGAAGACTGAATGCTTTCACCAGGAGATCAAGAGTACGACAAAGATGTCCTCTCTTACCACTTCCACTCACAATGTTCTGAAAGTTCTGCTGCTGCTGCTAAGTCGCTTCAGTCGTGTCCAACTCTGTGCGACCCCATAGACGGCAGCCCACCAGGCTCCCCCATCCCTGGGATTCTTCAGGCAAGAACACTGGAGTGGGTTGCCATTTCCTTCTCCAATGCATGAAAGTGAAAAGTGAAAGGAAGTCACTCAGTAGTGCCCGACTCTTAGCGACCCCATGGACTGCAGCCTACCAGGCTCCTCCGTTCATGGGATTTTCCAGGCAAGAGTACTGGAGTGGGTTGCCATTGCCTTCTCCACTGAAAGTTCTAGTCAATGCAATAAGTAAGAAAAAGAAATACAAGGCATCCAGGTCGAAAAAAGTCCTTATGCACAGATAACATAACCTCAGATCAATATTCAAAAACCAATCCTCTTTTTATATATTACCAGCAAATTAATACTAAATTTTAAAAACTACCATTTATAATACAATCAAAACTATGATAAACTATGACAACAGATGTGCAAGAATGTAGAGAACATTGCTAAAAGAAATTTTTAAAACCCTCATAAACAAGAAATAGACTGTTTTTCTTCAGAATTATTAAGGTGTCAGTTCTCCCTATACTGATCTACAGAGTTAAGTCAATCCTTTGTCAAAATCCCAGAGGTCTCTACCATAGAAACTGATAGCAAAATTCATATGAAAATACAAGGACTTAAAAGACCCAAAACAAAGTGAAAAAGAACAAAGTTGGAGGGCTAATATTTGATTTAAAGACATTAAAAAGCTACACTAATCAGGACTCTGGTATTGGCATCAAGGAAAACAAATATTAGATCAAAGGAACATACAGGGCACACACACACACATTATTGACAAAGGTGCAAAGGCAATTCAGGAGAGAAAAGATAATCTTCAACAGATGGTGCTGTAACCACTGGACAGCCATATGCGTAAAAAATAAAATTTGATCCATACCTCATGCCATCTATAGACATTAACTTAAAAGATGTTCCCTATGTTTTCTTGTAGAAGTGTTATAGTTACAGGTTTTACATTAGATCTAGAAGGAAACATAGGAGAAAATTCGTGACCTTGGGTTAAGCAAAGATTTCTTAGCTATGACACCAACTGCATAGTTGATAAAAGAAAATATTTGATAGAATGGATTTCATCAAAATAAAAAACTGTTTTTCAAAAGGACACCATTAGAATAAAAAGACAAGCCACAGACAAAAAGAAAATATTTACAAAGCATATATCTGAACTTGAACCCAAGAAATATTAAGAACTCTCAACACTCAATAAGAAAACAACTAATCCAAATCAAAAAAATGGGCAAAAGATGTTCATACTTCACCAAAGAAGTTATACAGATGGCAAATCAGATTAAAAACTACTTGGCAACATTAGTCATTAGGAAAATGTAAGGTAAAACCACACTGAGATACTACTTCACATCTATTGACATGACAAAGATTTAAAGAACTGGCTATGCCCAATGCTGACAAGAATATAGAGCAATGGGAGCTCATGCACGGCTACTGGGAATGCAAAATGTCATAACCACCCTGAAAAACAACTTGATCAGTTTTTAAAAAGTTAAAACCATACCATGTGTTCCAGCCATGTATACCTATGGCTGATTCATTTTGATGCCTAAGAGAAAACAACAAAATTCTGTAAAGCAATTATCCTTCAATTAAAAAATAAATGAACTAAAATAAAAAAAGAGGAAGAAAGCCTATGTCCATACAAGGACCTATATGCTCACAGCAGCTTTACCCGTGGTAGCCAAAACCTAGAAACAATCAAAATATTCACTAATAGGTGAATGGATAAAGAAAATGTGGTAAATCCATACAACAGACTATGCTGCAGGTCAAAAAGGAGCAAATGATAGATATATACAACACTATACATAAACCTGAAAGTAATTTCACTGAATGGGGAAAAAAAAAGACAAAGTGAACATACTACATAATCATGTATGTGTTAAACTCTAAGCAGAGACATTACTTTGTCAACAAAGGTCCATTTAGTCAAGGCTATGGTTTTTCCAGTAGTCATGTATGGATGTGAGAGTTGGTTTATAAATAAAGCTGAGCACCGAAGAATTGATGCTTTTGAACTGTGGTGTTGGAGAAGACTCTTCAGAGTCCCCTTGGACTGCAAGGAAATCCAACCAGTCCATCCTAAAGGAGATCAGTCCTGGGTGTTCATTGGATGGACTGAAGTTGAAGCTGAAACTCCAATATTTTGGCCACCTGATGCAAAGAGTTGATTCATTTGAAAAGACCCTAATGTTGGGAAAGACTGAAGGCAGGAGAAGGGGACGACAGAGGATGAGATGGTTAGATGGCATCACTGACTGGATGGACATGAGTTTGGGTAAACTCCGAGAGTTGGTGATGGACAGGGAGGCCTGGCGTGCTGCGATTCATGGGGTCGCAAAGAGTCAGACACAACTGAGCAACTGAACTGAATTAAACTAAATAAAAGCAAATTAGTCTGTACTAACAGGAATCAGATTAGTTGTTGTCCCAGGGGGACAGGGGTTGGGAGAGTTGGAAACAGACAACTTTTAGGTTTGATGAATATGTTCTTTACCTTGATGGCAGTGATGTATATAAATGACAAAATTTATCAAAATTTACATGTTAAATATTTTCAGTTTACTGTTTATCAATTATATCTCAAAAAAGTTGTTACAAAATATTATTATAAAAGACTATAAGAGCTTATCTGAATTATATTTTACGGAGATCACATTACATAAAAACAGAATATTTTGCTATATATGTTTTCCTTTGTAATAGCATTTTACTACCTTGCAAAGCACAATTTTGTCTTTTTTTTAAAGTAATTATGATTCTCTGAAGGAACAAAATTTATTTTCCTTAGGTGAGGTACACTACACAACATACTAAAGCAGAGGCAAAACTTCACTCAAGGGAAAGTAAACAGGACATTAATAAAAAAGAAAACAAAGTTATTCATCAAAAAGTCAGGAAATCGCAAGCTAACAGACTCACGTAGGGGAAGAAACAATCAAGTTTGGGGAAAATAATGACAGTCAGTGTGTAACTGCAAACTTGCCTCTTGAAATGTCACAGTTTTCCAATAATAATCCTTAGCATGAATGAGGGACCATGAATCCCATCATTCTCCAATACTCTGTGTTCCTTCCCAGTGTCCAGACATGCTTTCTCAGCAGAGGTCAAAGGTTTAGCCCTCCTCGCATGATGCCCGACTTGCCCTCTGCCATGGTCAACACTAATTCCTATTCTGGGTCCTTCTCTGGCCTGGGTTTGGTCGGTCATCCATCAGTGGCCACTTCCTTCCCTCTGTCGAGGCCTCTTTCAGATTCATTCTGCACCATTCTCCCTATGGGCTTCTTTTTTTTTTTTCCCAGTTTTTTTTTTTTTTAATTTCACTTGCTTTTCAAAGCTTTTACCTTCAACGAAAATCTAAAATAAAGGTGGGGAACCTTTTTTAACCCTAAATGCCTCCTGGGACGAGGATGGAACACAGGAAATGCAGAGTAGGAAGCTAACCTTGTCCTGGATACACTGACACCCCTGGTGACGAAACAACAGCTTCTCCTGTGTGTGTGTGTAGGGGGGGTTCTATTCCCTAGGCCAAAGCCAACCACGTGTTACACCACCAAGGATCCATGTCCCTAGGCTGTAGTTTCTTGTGTTTGAATGTCACTCACACAACTATTAGGCTTTCGCCACCGGCTGTGCCTAGAATCAGCCCCTCTTCACCTCACTGGCAGATGCTCACTCCACACTTCACCACGCTCAGGAGTGCCTCTCTGTTACCAGGTTTCAGCCACCATAAAAAGCTGAGAAGTACTGGTTACTTGCTACGACAGGGATAAACCTTAAAAACGTGGCAAGTGAACAAAGGTACACACAAAAGGCCACACACTGTACGATTCCATGTATATGAGAAGTCCAGAACAGGCAGATCCATAGGCACCGAATGTGGACTAGCAGTGACCTGGGGCTGGGGGAGAGGGGCAGGGAGGGTGACTGAGGGTTGGACAGGTTCCTTGCGGGAGGGTGGGGGGGGGGGGCGACATATTCTGGAATTGGATGGCAGCAATGGTTTTACAACTCTGAATATTCTAAAACCGCTGAATTGTACACTTTACAATGGTGAATTTTATGTAAATTATACCTTAATTTTTTTGGAAAAGATATCTAAAGAACTGAAACTGTACAAAGAGTGAAACAAAGATACCAAGGATTCCGTTTTCTTAGTATAAAGTATTTAGGGCCACTTCAGATAAAATTAAGTCCCTACAAGCTAAATGAACCTCTAAATTCAGAGTGGATTATTTTCTTTTTCTCTGCAGAAAATCAAAAACTAAAGATTTCTTTTAGGTGTTTTCTAATTCTTAGACCAATGATAACAAATGAATCAAGATATCTAAGCACTCATTTACCAAGTTTCCTTCCTCTTGGGCTCTGAAGTCTATCTCGAACAACCTAATGCAACAGTACAGGAAAAAGTCATTTCAATTAGGCTATTAGACAAGGCAGTGGCATTTGATGCATTTAATGTATTTCCCAGACACCGTCTCAAATGCTTTCCATTTCTCAATCAACAACACTGCTCTGTTCTAATAGATCTGGCCATCAGATGTAATTGGCCTTCAATTACATTTCATTCCAAATTAATCTTCACAAGTGTAGCAAACCAAAGAAAAGATGGTGCTGTCTGCATTGCACTAATATGCTGGGCCTCTTAAAGAGAACTCAGGGAGGAAACCAGAGCCAGGTTTCACTGTGTGAGTAATTACTACGTGTGGGGATTTTATGGGAGATCACATCCGGTGGGAAAGTTCATTCTGCTTTCACAGAAGCCAGGGGAAGAGATGCCACCGGCATCTGCACGTGTGTGAGGTCGATATTCTCCCCAGTGACGCATGATTGCAGGGTGCAAGAGTTTATTTACTCCAAATAAAAACTAATTTGGGCAAATCATGAGAGCATAGTACTTTTTCACTGAAGAAATTCAAATACATGTCTGCTCTGAGGCTCCCTTAGTGTTCCCAGGTCTGGTATTTCTAAGAACTGGGAGATAGAGGAATTCCTTCCAAAAGTGGCCAAGCAGCCCATTCAGACTCATTCCATCCCGAAATGCTCCCTCTGGCCTTGCCACCTGCAGGTGGGAAATACAACTGTGGCTCCCTTCATGATTTCACACCCCTGCGACTCCCCATAATTTCCTAACACACCTGAACGACTATCCTGGACCCTCAAGCAGCAATCTAAGAATTTCTGCTGGCCTGAAAGTTGCTGCAACCATCAAAGTTTCCAACTTAAACTCAGGAATGAGCTTGCTTACTGCCCAAGATGTTGCCTCCCTGAACAATTAATCCAACATGATGGTTTAACACTGAAGAATAAAACTAAGCCCAATGTGTAAACAGAAAGTCATGAAACGGAGAGGACCACGTGAAGCAATAAATAACTTAGATGTCCAATCCTTCATCTGGTGAAGGAGAAAACCAGTAGAGGAGAGACAGGTTTTACTAACATACGAAGGATTTAAATACCATACAGCAAAATGGTTTCTGAGGTTTTAGCAGCACTGAAACCAACCTGGCTTACTAGCCACATCACCAGTTCAATCCTATGGATTGTCCAGGAAATCTGGGGCAGTTCTGTGCTTAAACACATGAAGGCACATTTATTTGCTGAGCATCTACTGAACAGAAGGCAAAAGTGGTGTCTTCTCTCTCAAGCATGTGTTTCAGAGATACAGAGGACCAGCATCCCTGTGTCCCCAATTCACTGTCAAGTTCTTCACGAGCGACTCATGCTAAAGGTTTGAAGTCTGTGATGAAAGCTGACATGGTCACCAACTTCTCCTCTTCCAACGTGGGCTCAGTTACACATTGTCAACCTGCATGACCTCCGCTCTAGACATGAGTTTGCTTCCCCGGTTCCATTCACCATGCAGCTATGAGAAGGCCCAAGTGCACACACCGCTCAGAGAGCACCTGGAGCCTCTCAAAGGCAGCATCTGTGGGCCACGGTCAAAACTGGGGGCGTTGGTAGGGGTTCGTCCTTCTCCCATCCTGTGCGGTTTATGTGTATATGATAGGAAAAGAAATCCATCACCTTCACTCTTCTCAGAAAAACAGATGAAAGAAGAAGCACTTTCCTGCCCTGGATGTTCCACATTGGGATCCATCCAAACTACAGTGGACACATCTCCTAGAACATTATCCCCATCCCAGCAGAGAGTTAAAAACATAACAGGTGATCAAGAATTCTTCTCTAAATTTTGGACTTAGCAGGTTTGCCCTGTTTCTTAAACAAGCAAGCTTTCCAGAGCTATCACTTTAAGTCTAGAACATAAAAGACCAATAAAGGTGCTAAACAGAGCTTAAAAAAAAAAATCTTATACTCATGATTTTTCAGATTTCAGTGATTCTATTTTTGACAAATAGAACTTTCTTCAATGATACAAATGTTCTTTATCCATCTGGTCTTTATCTGCATTCCACAGTAGTGACTATCTAAACATGCCTATTGAGCACTTGAAACATAGTGCAATTAAGGGACTGAATTTTTTATTTTTATTTAACTTCAGTTAATTTTAAGTTAAATTGCCATGTGTGGCTAATGGCTACATTTTGGCACAGGTTTAGACAGACAGGTTCCTTGATACAGGAATGAGAATCATGGCAACAGACCCTGGTCCAAATCCCAACTCTGCTACTTCCTAACAAATGTAAGCAAGCTATTCAAACTTTCTTGTTACTCCCCAAGTGTAAAGTAGCATGTTAGTGGGAGAAATGTCCGAAGTATGCAAAGAACTTTTCCATCAGTGTTACTTTCCCTGCTGTTATTATCTGCCCCCCAATTTATGCTCCTGCAGAGAAAACACACAACCAGCCAAAGCCTGGAAGGGTAGATATCGAACCAAAAACGGTTTGATCTTTGAGTCTGGAAGATCCCCTAGAGAAGGGAATAGCTAACCATTCCAGTATTCTTGCCTGAAAAATCTCATGGACAGAGGAGTCTGGCAGGCTACAGTCCAAAGGGTCGCAAAGAATCAGATACCACTGAGCGTGCATGATACATACACCGTGTTAAATAATATTAAGAAAAAATAAATCAAAGGCTGCCATTGGTGTCAGTTTTATAGATGAGTTTTGGCAAACTATTAAGGACTGACATGATTTAAATTCTATCAAAGCCAAAAAAAGTGGAATTTTTAACATCTATTTTATTGGGCTAGCATAACAAAAAATACTGAAGAAATTCTAATTTCTTAAGATATAAAATCATTAAAAACAGCAAATTAAATTCAGTAATATATTAGAACAGGGATTGTTCTAGGAATTCAACTACTTTAATAACAGCACAATAAAGAGGGAGACTAAATTATCACACAATTCAAAAGTAGACAATCTAATAATCACCTCAATATATGTGTACTGACTCTATTCCTGTTCTTAAAACAAAAAAAGAAAACTCCAGTAAACTAGGAAGAGAAATAAATATCTTTAATGTAACTTAAATAAAAATCTTCCTCAAACTCCCAATAGGAAAACACTAAAGAGATTCGCATTAAATTCAGGACCAAAAATGAAGCCTACTATGGTGACTATCTCTGGATACTGCACAGGAAAGTCTAGCAAAATACTAAGACAAGAATTAAAATGAAAGAAGCAAGTCCTAGAAAGGAAGGAGACATAATTATTACTGTTTAGGAAGAATATAATTGCTTTTCTTGTAAAAGACAAGAGAAACGCGGAAAAATTCTGTAACGATGGAATTAAGAAAGTTAAGAAGCAGTCCACAAATGCTGAGATGGATCACAGTAAATCCTGAGGTAGATGCTAGGGATACAGCAGTGAATAAAACTAGAGATCCCAGGTACCTTTTTGAATCTAACAGAGAATAAAATAAAAATACATGTTCCTTTTGCTCTTTTCCTGTGTTCATGAACAGAACACATGTAGACAACATCATTTCCCATTTTCAGGCGATTCAGAAAATGGGCTTTGGAAACCCACTTACAATGTACAAAATCAACAGCTCTTCTATAATCAGCAAACATCAGTTACAAGATATAATTTAAGAACAGCCTATTCGCTACAGCAATCAAAAGCAATTTAAAATACCTAGAAATAAATTTAACAGGAAATGTGTAGGACCTATATAAATAAAAGTACAAGTTTTCACTTACTGAGGTAAAAAAGGAGAAGGCATTTTTTAAGCAGGAGGAGGCATGCCGTGCCATGTTCCTGGACTGTAAAAGTGTAAATTTTCCCCTAAATTAATCTATATATTTAGTGCAATCACACTTTAAATTACCAGTGGGATTTTTTTTAAGAAGTTGACAAAACGATTCTAAATTTCATTTGAATAATGTGTGAGAATGTTCAAATTTTTTCTTTAAGAGAAAACATGAGGTGCTCCAAAAGAGATGTCATGACATCATACACAAATTTTCAGACACAAGTGGGCTGAGAGCTCGGCTCTGCTGTGTGTGCAGCTCTAAAGGCTGGTGTGTATTTTTATATGCAGCCAGTGTACTGCTTTATCTCTAGATAACCCCTGTGGCAGAGCAGCACCCCCAAAAAGGAGGCCTCAGAAGCCAGATGTGTGCAAGGCCATTAATATGTATGAGAGAGTTCTGCCAGCACAAAGAACACATCTCCAATAGGTAGGATTCTAATGTACACAGAAATTCAAGTCAATTCCTTGTGAAAGAGGGGTGGTGGTGGTTGTTGCTTAGTTGCTAAGTTGGGTCTGACTCTTTTGCGACCCATGGACTGTAGCCCGCCAGGCTCCTCTGTTCATGAGAGTGGGGGAAACCTGGTGAATGTATATTCTGGGTCTTCATGTTCAGTATTAAAGATTTCCAGGAAACACAAAAATTGAGCAATCAATAAAAAGCCTTTATTTGGCAATTATAAGGAAAAAAAATTTAATTTCCTCACTCGACAAATACTTTATATTTGGATTCCTATGAAAACCTAAAATCAAATCAATAATATTTAGTAGTTACATTTACCGGAGAAGGCAATGGCACCCCACTCCAGTACTCTTGCCTGGAAAATCCCATGGATGGAGGAGCCTGGTGGGCTGCAGTCCATGGGGTCGCTGAGGGTCATCTCCTTTCATTTTTAGTAGCATTTTACAGTATAATTCATTTACCCACCCCCTTCCCAACCATTACCTCCTCCCAATGCTTTCCAAGTGGACGGAAACTCAGTACACTTGAACAAGATTAAGAAGTTAGGCTGTTTTACAGACACAGATAAGAAACTTTCAGAACCTTAAGAATGTGTCATGTATCACAGAACAAGTGAGCTGCAGCTGAGACTGGGGTTGAGCTTTCAGTTTCCGAGTCTGAAATAGGTCCCCTCCAAACTATCCCCCACCCGCCGCCGTCTGTTTCCACAGTCACGGAGCTAATGAGGTCCAGAGTATTGTAAAGTTATGAGTTTCTATCCTCCTGTGCTCAGGCAGCTGTATTCTGTTCTGAAACTACAGGCTGCATGCCCAAGCCTGACCAAACAGCAGTCTTTAAAATTTTAATATTGATTGTTCCAAGAGGGACCCATGATAATAACTAACACATGTTGTGCTTCCTGTTTGCCAGACCCTGTTCTAAGCACTTCAAAGATACTCGTGTAAATCTGTACAGCACTCCTTATGAAACAGACTAGTACAATCATACCTGAAATTAGAGATGAAGAAACTGAGGCACAGAGAGTCCACCTAGCTTCCCTAAGATCTCAGGGGCTCTGCTCCAGGGCCTGTGCTTTCGATCTGGGCGCCAGGCTGCCACGAGTCACGTCTGCTAACAGATTTCCATCTCTCTGCATACCCCAAAGCCAGCTAACAGCAGTCTCTGTAGTGATAAAAGATGAGTATGATGGCCCAACCTAAATTACCTGTGATAAGGTTTAATTATTACTAATTGCAAAGCATAGCTAATTGCTGTTGTTCCACTCTCTCCTCTAATGATGCATATAAAAATACTCAGGTAAGTCCTCATTGTACTTTTTATATAGCTGAAAATACTCTTGTACAGTGTTTGGAATTATTCAAACTATAAAAATCTAGCTCCAAAAAAAAAGTCAGTCACTCTCTGTGAAATCTTACTCTGGTATAAGTCCACTGTGACCATCCCTCTCTGAATGGTCGGGATGGTCCTTGGCACAGCCTGTTTTGTACTGGTTGTGTACACTCATTCTGTCAACCATAATACAAACTCCTTGAGAGTTTCTATTACTAGGGGCCACCCCACAGAACCTTACAAAATACTCTGTACATGGGTACTTAACACATTTTTGGCGGCCAGGGATAAAGTGGAACAAATCTGTGTGTGTGTGTGTGCAGCAAACAAACCAAAATATTTAAGCTCTGTAAATACATCTTGGATAGCCACATTTCATCATTCTGACAACTAACTTCCCACTATCAGCAATTTTTTCACCTCATCACACAGACAGAACACTTACTGGGTACCAGGAACTACAATGAGTGCTATATTCAAACTAAGCCAGTTCAGCCACACAACTGTCCTATGACAGTGAGTCCATTATATAAACATTTCCATTTTATAGATGAAGAAACTGAGGTTTAGGAAAATAAAGCAACTTATCCAAGGTCCCACCACTAATCATGGACTGTGTTAGGATTCAAACCCAGGCTCTCTTTCAGAGGCTGGACTCTTAACTGCCTGTCTCCCTAACCATTTTAGGTTATCTCTACCCTGGCTCCCCAATAGCTTAAGTGAGACCAACAGAAAGCTTTTTTCCTACAGCCCAGTCCTCCTCAAGATCTTATCTCCTAAATCACACTTTAGAGTAAAATGTTACCAGCTTTTTAGTGAGGGCAATAGAAAGAACTTACCCTACTAAGAGGGTCTGGGCTCTCATATGATTCAGCAAGTTCCTTTGAAGACCGTGATCTCAGCTTCAATGAAAGCCATGCTTCTATTCAACAACTTGTTTCAGACACTACAACCTGTATATCTGATAAGATTTCTCTGTTAAGCAAGCTGCCTAATCTGTGCTTCACTGAAATGCTTATATATGTGTACAAATAATTTCATTCTGATTCCATTTATATTCTGTTCTCACTTTTTCACCTACTTCTAATTTATCTTATGGAGAATGAGAGTATCTTTAAATTGCTTTGAGGACAAGATGGAATGAAAGCAAAGTGCCCAGGAGATGTACAGCTTGTTTTGGACAATCAAGGCAGAACAACGGGGAGAGAGGATTTACAGTCCTAACCAGAGGAAAACACTGATGCCCCATGGACGTTATCCACCCAACAGGCTTGTTTTTAAATCCTAGACAGTAGTTTTCATTTTGTAAAATTAGGTGGCAACATTTAACGTCCAAGAGATGACACATAAATATCTAAATTCCTTGTTTTTCTTGAAAAACTGGAAGCTCTGGAAATTCTAAGCCTGTTCTCTATACATGACAACATTGGAATCTCAACAAAGGCTTCAACGAACCATGAGATTTTAGTATGCCAAAGTCCCCACCCTGATGGTGCTACACATTTAAAACCACCTGCTGTGGCATTTAACTTTGCAGCCCTGGATTAAATCAACAGCAAATCAATTTCTGACAGAGAAATCTGCAACTGTAATTAGGCAGGATTTTCTACCTGCTGAGGGAACCTCAGAGTATACCCTCTTTTATCTCCTCTTATCTCAAAAAGGTGGGGGTTATTTAGAAATTTGGTTGGAAAGAGGCAAAAAAGGACTAGATAAAGGCACCTATTTACACAATCTCCTAAGCCAGGGTGCATCCTTGAGCCACTGGCACGAACTCCCTGGTTTAAGCTCCTTCATCAGACTCCATTCCCCACCCAAACCCCATTACTGCTGATCCCAAGAAACACAGACTAAAGCTAAAAGCAAAACTGGCACAACCAAGTTATCGTTCTCCCAGGCCTCCTACCTCAGCAAGACCTTCCTCGACCGCCCACCTGGAGGCGCCATGAACACAACAATCCACACTTAGGGTAAAAACAAAACCAAGCCCCTTCTTGAAAAACAATGCTGCAGCCATTGTTCAATCCACAGGCGTTTGGAAGGTTCACGCAGAAAAGTCAAGAAATTTCCCCTTGCAGGAAGTTCCTGGAAGGAAGTCGATGCCCAGAAGCTCAGCCACTCCTCAGACCAGAGAAAACAAAGGCAATGCCGGCCTCTATTCTCCAGAATGGCTACAGCATTCTAGAAAAGGAAGCAGGATCTTGAGACTGCAGGAGCCTTATTAGCACAGGTGCTGGGCTTTCCGGGCAGGCTTTGATCAGAAAAGCCATCCATGTTGCATCTTTGAGGAAGGGTGGTGGGTTTTTTGCCCCATTTTGATCAGGAACCAAGCATGGAAACAGCTGACTACTTGAAAGGGGTTGTGAGTGTACATTACTTGTCGCCTCACCTCGCTTAACCACTGCCCAGTTCTTTGGAAACTAGAGCCTCCACCACTGGCAAGAGCAATCCCTAGGTGCCTCGTGGGATAGCAGTGATGTCACAGAACGTATGGGAAGTTATTCCTGACACGGTACATCCACAACTGTTGAAATTCTTCCTTTTCCTTAAATTATTCTAAAAGTAACGCATATGCAGCTAAATTCTTCCAAACAGAACTAGATGGTAATAAATGTGTTAAGTGTCTCTGGGCCCATATTCCCCACGTCTACTCCCTTCCGTTACTACTGTTCTTACCGTCCTTCTGTGGTTATCAGCTTAACTAAATAATAGGCGGGTATCTCGTCTTGATTTGTCAACTTCAGACAAAATCTACTGACTTACTGCCTGCCTTCCTCCTATCTTCCACAGTCACACTTCCTTCACCTCTAGTTCTTTCCTAGTTTTCTTGATTGTGCTATTTTTAGTTCTTCAATTGGTTAGCTGTCTCTTGTTTCAACAGCATTATGCGGTATTCCTGGACATCCCACCATGAAAGAGAAGGAAATCAGCCTCTGACATATCCCCATCACCTCTCTCCCTCCCACCACCTAGCCAGCCACAGATTCTGTCAAGGCTTCCACTCTGTTTTGCACTGTCAGGTTTTTAGATCTTGGGTTTAGATTTTTTTTTTTCCCCTTGTACTTGTATTATATCTTCTTTGTCTTGTGTAGAGATGAACCACCAAACTACCTGAATTTACAACATGATGATTATGCAAATGCTACTTCCTGCAGAACCAACAGCTGTACTCAACTCCTGAAGAGGGAAATAGAATCTTTAGTCAGTGAAGCTGGCTAGACCTCAGGGGTCAGATGAGTTCTCTTTTCTTATACTATTAAGACAATAGAAAGCATCCCTGAGGCCTAAAGACGCCAAGGTGTATGTCCAAGGGGAGAGATGACCACCAGGTGAAGAGATGACTCACTTAGCATGGCTACTTTGTCTTTCTTTTTTTTTTCCCCCTCTGCGTGCAGTTGGCTTATGTGATCAGCTTCTTAGCTACTTAATTTTTTTTATTATTTGCTTTAAAAAAAAAAGATAATAAAAAGCATGCATAATTTAAATTATATACTTAGCAACATTACAAAACAGAAAATAGGTCATAACATCTAGCAGAGAGAAAACTGCTTGCTCCAGAAGACAAATTAATTTCTGAACTAGGTAAAAGTTACAGGAGAAGCAATGTTGCATAGTAGAAAGAACAACAGTTTAGGGGTAGGACAAAGTTGGGTTTAAATCCTAGATAAAGGCTTTCTTTGTAGTCTTGGGACATTTACTGAAGCTCTCTGAACTTCTGATTCCAAATCTATGAACAGGCCAAACACACTTCTTTCTCAAGGGTACTATGAAGACAAAACAGGATTACGTGTATAATTCAACCAGGAGAGTCTGTGCACTTGCTAATCAGCTAATCAGTGCTTATTAACACTAGATCTTATATGCCCAGGAGCAACTATCTCTGAAATGAGCTATAATATATAAGACTAGGCAGCAAGTTATATTTATTAAGGTCCTAAGAAGAAACAGGAGAGTGAGGTGGCAGGCAAGTAATATTAAGGATCTAGTCATAAAACTAAAGGAAATGTACAAAATGAAGAAAGACATAATACTAGACACACACAAAAAAAGTTACTACAAAATTGTTTTGCAATTAGACTTCGGAAGATTTTTTTTTAAAGACTATTCTTTGATTATAATTCTGAACTACACTTATGACAATGTTTCATAGGCAACATATACCTTACACCATTGACAATTAAGAAACCACCCCAAAAGACACCAGTTTACTAGCAAAAAAGGAAAAAAAAAATCATAATTCAAAATGTAACCAAATGTATGGTTTAAAGAGAGACAGAGAGGCTTTGTATGAATCACTTTAAGTTGATCACAAAATTATGAATTCTCAAACTCTGGCTGATGAATACTCCCACACATTATACATATGTAAGAATCATGCAAAAAAACGTGGTGTCACTAAAACTTCTCCAAAACCACGGCAATATTTCAAGCTCCACCTCTCACAGTTATACTGATTTTAGATCTGAAATCTGAAGTCTCTTCTTTAATTTGCTTGCACTTGCTTAATCCATGTTGTATCAGTGATGTAAACTTAAAATGATTTCAAGCCAAAATCGTATTACTAGACTCCTACATGCTTACAAAAATAACTTCTGTTTGAAAGTGAGTGGTGAGGTGTTAAGATCTGGACCACCATCTAAATGCATGAACTTATCCATATTTAATTATATTAGTATGTAGTATTATTAGCAAGTCTTTTCTTTCATTATTTCTTTGCCTTCCACTGTTTCTCCAAAAGGTTAACGTTAAATCTACTTTCCATTTCTCCTCACTGCCAATATTTTGCCATGTAACCGTGTTTCTTTTAATCAGCCGAGAAAGAACAAAAATGGCAAATACTTAAAATGTTCTCCCTCTTACTCATCCAAAGAAGGGAAGAGGGAAAGAAAATAAGAAAGATACCTGTGTTCATGAAGGTGATACTTTCAACTATCTCAGAAATTCACTTTAACACAGAACATCTTTGTACTCCCTCTGTAGAAGGTAACTGACAAGATGCTGTCCTACAGGAAGGCAATAGCCAGGAGCCTTGGTGCAGAAGGTGAGAATATCCACTGTACTCCGGGGCAGGTCAGAACACGGTAGATGGAAATGAAGAGGCACAAAAATAACCTTTACTGTGAATCAAGTAAATTCATGGCTGGTTGCCCACTCTTAGGTTTGTATATTCAATTTTGTAGCCAACTAAAAGCCCAGCAGCAGAAGTGGTTTTAAAATACTCATTAAATCTCATTTCATATTTTAAGGTTATTACTCATATCCCAAATCTTAAAGAAGAGCTATTAGGTAGTTAACAAGAATTGAATCTCCATGTTTTCATCATTACTCCAGAACTCTTTTTTTCTTATGGCTCAGAAACCAGAAAGCTGCTGGATTGTTACTCTGCTGCTCAACTTTACCTTGATTATAATACCACATCATTTCCATCTCACTTGTTAACTGCCTAACCATCCACAAGAGTTTACAAATGATGGAATTATAATCTAACAATTAACTGATTTGGTAGCTTGAGGAGAGTGTTCTGCTTCTGTATTCAGCCTCCTGAGGTGGAAATGTTTCTTGGAATTTGATTCAGGTTCCTATCTGAAGGCAGGGCCACATCTAAACCATCCAAGGCAGATGTTATAAGAACCTACTGTTCACTCCGGGCACAAAACAATTACACAGTCTCTGCAAAGGGTGACTACCATTATTGGTAGCATTTCATACACACTCATCCTGTTTGTCTACGTGCTTATGAAAAAAGTCTTTTCTACAGAACATTTTTAGCAAAGCAGAATCACTATTCTCAGAAAGAATTTTATAAAAAGGAAATGATTCTGGTCTTCGTGAGAAGGCGTGGGCTCAAACTCCACTCCTGACACACACTGTTTAAACAAAAAAAAAAGGGGGGGGAACCTTCTGACCACTGATGCCGGGAAAATGAGTGCACACACACACACACACACACACACACACACACACACGTGAATCCTTTTATCTAAGGATGTGAGGGGGTCAAAGATTCATCAATTATGATAATGGCATTATGCACTACAGAATCCCTAAAGGTATGTTTCACAGAGAAACTCTACACCGTTTCATGGGACTGACAAGAATACCCGAGACAGATGTATATAACACGAGGCAATGGGAAACTGCAGTCATGTCCTCAAATTAAACAAACACGAGCCTTTTCTGAGAACTAACGTGAAGTTACTGAAAAGCTATTGTAAAGGTATTAATGTTTCAAGGTAACAAAAATGCCATCAAATATTCACTGCACAGTAGCAAAAAATCCATTTTCATTAGTGAATCCTCTACCTGGATCCAGTGTTCGATTCTATGTCTAAAAAAAAATAAATAAATAAAAGTCAACATAAGCATTACCAAGATAAATGTTTTTGCTTTTGTGTTAATTTTCGGTTATGCTGGGTCTTTGTTGCTGTGCCAGTTTTTCTTGAGTTGCAGCGTGCGGGCTTCTCACCGCGGTGGCTTCTCCGTTGGAGCATGCCAGCTCTAGAGTACATGCGCTTCAGTAGCTGCAGCTGCTGGACTCTTGAGCACAGGTTCAATAGTCGTGATGAATGCACTTAGCTGTCCCATGGTATGTGGGATCTTCCCAGACCAGGGATCAAACCTGTATCTGCTGCAATGGCAAGCAGATTCTTTACATTGAACCACCAGGGAGGCCCCAAATTAAATGTTTTTTTATCTTTTTGAGAAGCCTCTTAAAGAAAATACCTAAAAGAGTCTCTAACTGGTGGCTCTATAATGTACTGGTGCTTGACTTCATCAGATACTTACATTCCAGCACTCAACTGTACTGATGTATAAAAACCTGAAGAAACGGTGCAAACACTTCCTTTGTAGAAACAGATTTTGTTTTTAACTTAGCAGCTAGTTCTCTTTAATAGCATGATCTCACATATGATGATAACATTTACGTGGTATATATTCACAGACTGCCAAATAGCAACAAAAAGCAACTTCATTGTTTTCTAAAGGTTCTCATATAATAGAGCCGATGTTATAGTAGCCAGTTTGTGCTTCAAACAATCTGATAGAGATTGTGCGGACGTGGCTCTCTTTTGTTGTTGTTGTTGTCCAGTCGCAAACTCATGTCTGACTCTGTGACCCCATGGACTGCAGCACGCCAGCTTCCTCTGTCCTCCACTATCTCCCCGAGTTTGCTCAAACTCATGTCTGTTGAGTCAGTGATGACATCCAACCACCTCATCCTGTGTCGTCCCCTTCTCCTCCTGTCTTTCTTTCTTTCTTTTTCTTTCTCCTCTCAATCTCTCCCAGCATCGGGGTCTTTTCCAATGAGTCTGCTCTTCGCATTAGGTGGCCAAAGTATTGGAGCTTCAGCATCAGTCCTTTCAATGAATATTCAGGACCGATTTCCTTTAGGATTGACTAGTTTGATCTCCTTGCAACCCAAGGGATTCTCAAGAGTCTTCTCCAGCACAACTCAAATGCATCAATTCTTCAGCGCTCAGCCTTCTTTATGGTCCAACTCTCACATCTGTACATGACTACTGGAAAAACTATATGGATATTTGTCAGCAAAGTGATGTCTCTTGCTTTTTAATATGCTGTCTAGGTTTGTCATAGCTTTTCTTCCAAGGAGTAAGCATCTTTTAATTTCATGGCTGCAGTCACCGTCCACAGTTACTTTGGAGCCCAGGAAAATAAAATCTGTCACTCTTTCCACTTTTTCCCCTTCTATTTGACATGAGGTGATGGGATCAGATGCCACAAACTTCAGTTTTTGAATGTTGAGTTTCAAGCCAACTTCCTAACTCCCTTCCAAATCCCTCTCCGGGTGGCCTCTAGGCATCTCTACCACTTTTGGAACACTCCCCCTAAGCCCTTTCTCCTGCCACTGAGAGAAGTGCTGCGGCCTTGGGCCTTTCTGAAGAGCTGTCATTCCTCATGGCTGGTGGCTGTGTACTGCGCTTCTCTCTCTCAAGGCCCTCCTACCTGCGGCACTGGCTTGGGCTGATTTACGAGCACCTGGTCTGTGCTCATTTTCTGATATTTTATGGAAATGCAATAAGTGTACCAGCAAGCTATGCAGGTATAATCTGCATCACTGGCATGTCTGGCCTTGGAGGAGACTCTGGGGACTCCAATGACCATTCACTCAACTGCACTCTCTCAGCAGAGGAGATCTTTCCCTACGAAGTCACAGTTGGAACTCACTGTGTCCGAGAGAAAGTGCACTCCCAGACATCTCAGGGAGAGGAGGACTGACCGGGAATTCTGCTACCTTACCAGGCATTTTGCTCAGTACTGGGGGATATGGAACTAAAAGACCCAATTTTTTTATCCTTCTATCCAAAGACTATTTTCCGCTCCCTCAAAAATCATACCAGATCATTATTACCATATATGCAAATAGAATTGAGGAAGAAAATTAAAAAAAAAAAAAAAAAAAAACAGTAGACCAAGTGGTCAGGTAGCCAAGCAGGCTACCAAAAGGAAATGGCTGATTCACAGGTGAGCTACCTATAGAACTATGATTATTATTATAAAGTATCATACAGAGCTGATGTGATAATTAATCAAGTCCTCAGAATATATGCGATTCCTAAACAGATAAATTCATTTTATTTTTGTTTTCTTTAGAAACCTTACACAAATTATCATGACTTTGTTTTCTTAAAACATCTTTTTTTAAGCATCATGAAAAAAAATTCCCCTTCTTACAGCATTACTTCTCTACAAGTTGGCTCATGGAGAACAGGCAGGTAAATCATAAGATCTACTCTGAAAGAATTTGGTCAAAATTTGAAAAGAACCAGCTGTGAGTAACATTTTAGATAATACTTATAAGTATAGACTAGAGCTCTAGAGTGGACTTGTTTAAGCTTCTGATGCTCTCCGCCACCACAGAATTATCACAATAATGTTCAAATATGTGGGATGAAGTCATGATAATTACACAGTCCTAAGGATTTGTGGGCACCAAGCTACAACACGAACCCTTATTTGGATCCTAGAGTTTTGTATCGGGAGAATACAATATATATATGCAGGGATCTGCAGTTTTAGCAGGAGCAGCCAGGAGGTTCTGGTGAAGATGCTCTGGCGCAGGTGCTCCTTCCCTACATTGGGAAAGCCTGCCGTGGAGGGCACAGGGCAGAGCCAGAGAGGCAGAAACTCTCTGACCTACCACTGGAGTCAACAACGGCAACAAGTTCCAGGGTCAGCACTGAAGCAATTCTCAATCATATTTCAGTACTTAAGAGCTGAGAGAAGGCAGAGAATTACATAACTAATGAGAACTACCATTTGATGATCTCAATGCTATGGCAGAGAAACGGCCATTCTACAGCATAGACATAAACCACTTGCTCTGAAAGCAGTTTGTGGAGTTTTGGTGAGGTTTGGTTTTCCTCCTATGGAAACCCAAGTCACACTACATCATGGAGTAGGCTCAAGAATCCATCGTTAGCGCTCATTTCTGCAGAAATTCCTATCCCACAGAGTAAAGGACAGTTTTGTCAATTACAATATACCATACTGTTAACATGTACATAGGGCTTCACCCTTACATGGTGCAAAACACTGCAAGCAACTGGCTATTGCTAGATTAGTGCAAGTACAATTTTTTCCAACCAGCTGTCATTCAATCCAAATTTAAATGAACTTTGATCTTCCCAACAAGACAAAAACATGAAGACTTTTTCCTATTTATTTATTTAGCTGAAGAATTTAACTTTATACAAACCCTGTATTTGAAGCACACAGATACCTTACTGCTGCTGTTACTTCCTTGAATTTCCTAGCATTGCCATGGTTTAAAGTCCCACATCAATATTTGCTTATTCTCCGACCATGTCAATTATAGCCGCCACCGCCCTTTCCCTTGTCACATAGCTGCTGCCTAGATATCCTGGTCACACATGCTGTTTGCACACACTCTCTCTCTCTAACAGAATCCTGTTGCTCTAAGCAACATAACCAACCTCCTGTAAACAGACATTCTTCCTAAGTAACCTTTGAATCTCAGGGAACTTCCCAATACTATGTACTCTGTTACAGGGACCTAATATGCAAGGCTCACTGTGACTGTTGCTAGTGAAACAACAAAATAATCTCTTTAAAACTGGACTCTCACACCCACTCAAAGGTCAAAGCTTAAGTTTCTAGGAGAGATCCACCCCAGGCCCTCCACCATCACTCCCTAACTCTGTTTTTGTTCTTTCTCTCCAGAGTTTTGATCACGGTTTATTAGTTATTTACTTACGGGTGTACTGGTTATATATCTGTTTTTCCTACTGTTTTTGAGAAGTTCCATTGAGAACAGGGATTTTGTTTTCTTGTTTTTTTGTTTTTTTTTTCTGGCCAAGTGGCATGTGGAACTCTCTGGCCAAGGATAGAACCTGTGTGCCCTGCAGTGGAAGCACAGAGTCTTAACCATTTGACCACCAGGGAAAGAGGACAGGGATCTTGTAACATTATTTATTCATACCACTATATTCCTAGCACTTAGCACAGTTTCTGGTAGCACAGTTCCTGGTGAAAGAAACATGTTTTAAATGATAGAAACTACTCAAGATACCAGAATTACAAAGGCCTCATCTGTCAAAGCTGGTGACCACCACTGCCATATGTATCTCCAGTCTGGTCTGGGGTGGGAGGGGCATCCTTCCTCGCTGAACACTTTGGTTAACCTGACTTAGTGCTCTCTTCTTTACCTGTCATCATGCTTTTCGGGTAGCAAAAACAATATTACTTCCATATGAAGCTCTGCCTTCATTTGGCTTATCATCTGCAGGCAGCACCATGCAAACTACAGAAATGTCAGTATCATCTTAAGCGTTTCTACGTCGGCAGAATCATTGGCACATGGAAGTATCAAGGTGACTGTCCTCAAGGCTTCCAAATGCTCAAAGTCAGTTAGGCTGGATAATTTTTCATGTAGTTGAGAATTAACATCTAGGTCCTGTGCTTGGAGGAATATCAAGAGTAAAATATGCTGAGTGAAATCAGATACTCTGATTCACTCCTGGTGACAGAAAAGGACTAGATACTGCTAACCTGGTAGAAACATTTAAAGGAGGTTTTCCAATTAAGTAACACCATGTCCTTATGAGTATCTCTCAGCAGTCCACCTGCTTGATCACAGCCAGAGATCTAATCTATGGACAAATCACCCAACTCATTCAATTGGGCAACAACATTTACAAAGATGACACACTGTACCAGGCTCCCTTCTCAGCACTGGGAGTCTAGCAATATACAAAACAGACAAAATCTCTCATACGGAAAGAGGGACATCAATCAACATACAGGATGTAAACTCCTGAAAATTCCTAAGAAGAAAAGAAAGAAAAACAAGGATTAGCGGTTGCCATGGAGAGTGGTGGTGAGGTGCTCACAGAGATGACTAAGTGAAAATCTAAAAGAGAGGAAGGGATGAGCTATGCTGATTCCTGGTGCAAGAGCAGTCCAGGATAGACACACCTCAAAGCAAAGTCCCAGAAAGAAGGCTGATAGGTTGAGGAGCAGCAAGGAGAATGGAGCAAGGAGCAGAGCCAGAGGAGGAAGGAAAGAGAAGCAGGAGGTGGAATGAGAGTGGAGGGAGCAGGGACAGGGAAGGCAGACAGCCAGCAGGTCCTCCACAATGTCAGCTTCTACTCAGGGTGGGACAGGAGGCCCCGGACAGTTCTCAGCAGATCAGACACAACTGCTTTGTGCTTTAACAGGATAACTGACTCTCTGGGAAGAGTAAACTGGGAGGGAGGCAGGGCCAGAGAGCTTCCTTGAATACCTGCCACATTGGCCAGAGTACAGCTTTGTTCTCTGCTGTGACTGAAAGGCATCTTGGAGCATATTGATTAACCTGCTGAAGGGTTAGATCTAGCATCTTTCCATCAATGGAGAACAGAACTTCTGCTTTCTCATCTTGCTTCTTTTGAAGAAGTAGGATACATCAGAAACACGGGATTTAGGACCAGACAGATCTGGTTTTGAATCCTACCTGCTCCAGTTGTAGGACGGGGAGCAAGGCTATGTTTTCTCCTTTGGAAGAAAATAAATGGTGAACATACTACCTGTCAAGCATGGGCTTGGCAGAGCGTGCACAGGATGAAAAAAGATGGCTGTGACCATTAACCTCTGTAGGAACAATGATCAGAGATCTCAAGGCTTTTACAAAATCCCACAAGCTGCAGAGGTCAATGAAGACATAATAACACCTTCCTCATTTATGCATCTCAACTGAAAGACTCTCTTTAAAGTACAGTACTAGGGATTTTTTCTAAAGCAAGTGCAAGTCTAAATACTTACACTTCATTGAGAAATTAACTCATGAGATTCAGGGAGAATGGCAGTGATCCTAAGAAGATCAAAGATGAGGGACAGCTATGGACTTAGAACTCCATTATTCTTGGTGATGGAGATAAAATAATGATTGATCCTAACCTTATGCCACAAGGTGCATAAGGAATTCCTGGATAACTGCTCAACTGGGGTTAGTTTTTTAAAAATAAATTATTACTTTTTGGCAAAACGTGTCTTCTCTTTACAAAAAATAGATTGTTGTTTTCTAAAAATAACCCAGAGAGCTAAAAGTTTCATTTGATACACACATTTCATAATCTTTCCAAAATTCCATTCTTTCCCATCATTTTCTGTTTACGAAGGCAGATACCTCTGGTTGCCGATCCAACATCCACTCCCCCTTAACTCTTGCTGCTGCTGCTGCTAAGTCGCTTCAGTCGTGTCCGACTCTGTTAGAGCATCCACTCCTCCCTCACACACCTCAAAAGATGGTGAGTGGCTCTGCCTTCAGTTCAGGTGTGAATTCTGAGTCCCACACAGGACCAGGAGTACATCGAAGGTCCAGTTTTACATGCAAGTGGAGTGAGCTGACTTTGCAAGGCAGGTCTGACTCTGAGACTCAGGGTTGTACTGGAGGGACCTTGGGGAAGTTTGCCTTGCTTCCAAGAAGGAAATGCCAGAAGAAAGAGATCTTTTCTGTCTCTAGATCTGCTGCATCTGGATATGGAGCTAGAAGCCTCATGGCTGGCCTGCTAAGCACCTATGAATCCCAGAGACACCAGTGCTGAAGCCAGAGGCCCCAGCTGTGACATCTGGAGTCTTCCCTACCTCTGGACTGCTTGTTACGAGAAAAAACTAATTTCCCCCTTGCTAAGGCCAATTAGAATCAGGTGTTTCTGCTGCCATCAATCTGCTAACACAGTGGTTTAATAAACAATTACTAATTTTCTTTTAATACAGTACTATTGCTGAAAATTCATTTTGGTAAATGACATCACACTTGTACAAATGAATAAACAGATCACTTTTTCCTCTTTCTACTTTATAAGTGTAATGTAATCCCCTTCTGAAAATCATTTTTAAATCTCATAAAAGAACTGAGTAAAGTCTGAGTTTTTTGTCTTCACTTTTATGAAACTTACATTCTTGTTTATTTAGAAAAGCTAATGATAACTCTGTATCCATATATGCTCACGGTATTCTCATAATTATAAGTCTGGAAAGATTTACTACAACCTCTGAGTTGTGCTTTTTTTCTATAGGTATTCTGTGCCTCATGGAATTACAGGGGTTTTGTTGAAAATTAGTCTCTTTTGGGCCTTTACCTGAGTTCTTCCTAAAGGTCTCAGACTTCTGACACTTATCCCTGCGTCAGTGTCTCAAGAATTCCATGGGATATAAGGGTGCATGGACGGGTGGGTACATGTATACATACAAGGCACGCGTGAATCTACATTATCAGACGTTTCTGTCCTTGGAGACAACCGCAGTTGGAATCCAAAACTTTGCCTAATCATTTCACTAGATGACAACTTTCCTACAAAATGGATTCACAGAAGCCAAGTGTGGTTACAGTATGCTAATAAACATCATTTCCTTCCTTTCATACACAAAGAGAAGATATTTATTTGCTTGCTCTCTTAGACACCCATGACCTAAGAATGCATCCCTTGCATAACTCCAAGTGGATCTTTCTTATATGTAGAAAAGAAAATCTCCACTGGAGCCACTTATCTCAATGCCAAATGAATTTCCTTTGACATGTTCCTAATAGAGTCCTGTGAATTTCAGATTTCAAGGCAGTGTACATATTTAAAGTATAGGAATTGCTTTCAAGTATCCACAATAGAAACTGCATAAAGTGAAACGAAAAATTTTTGGCAATAAAACTGCTTTTACACTGGTTAGAGAATAGCCCTATTGACATAGCACTGTTCACCATTTACAGCTGACATATCACTTGCTTAGAGAACACGTCATAGCAAAGCAGGTGGTTTTCAATGGAATGTGGACGTGCGGGTGGCTGAAGCAGTGGCTCTTCAAGCTAGCCTGGTAGCTTCTTGAGAGGTACACCAAAAGTTTGCTGATGCCTGCCTGCTTTCTCTTCTTCGCTCAGTGATGTTTCTCACCATAGCAGAAAGAATATACTAAGGGTTAGAGGCCACAGTAGAACTGAAATGACCTGAAATACCAGAGAAGGCTTAAATTCAGTCACATTTCAACACTAACCACTACAGTCCTTAACTGGGACCAGCACTCCAGCCATCAGCAGGAGACAGGATCACAGCGACAACCAGCTTTTTAATTTCTACCCTCACACATCCACTGCATTTCACATCTTCACTACATTTTCAACTCCTTTCAGAACTTCTTTCCCTCCTGGTTTACCTCTCTTCCCGTTTTGTTTCTATCATTTTCCTCTGCAACGTAAAATCATGCAAGAAACATTTAAAATTGGCCAATTACTGTCATTTCCATCAGAAAGTTAAAGTTTTCCACTGGGCTTTTGGCATTTATGCCACATCCAAGTTAGCTATGGACTACAAAGACTAAGGCCACCAAATACTATATTGCCTCGTAGGCATGAGTTTTATTCTAAAAAGAAAGAATAATAAACACTAAAATTTACTGGGGTTTTTTTTACCCTTTTTTAAAAACTCTCAGACTTCTGAGTGACAGGACAGTGATCTGGCCAAAGTCCAAAAATAAATGAAAATTTTCTAAAAAATTTAAGATGAAAATTCTTGATTCAACAAATCACTACAAAAGGAATAGAAATAATTTATTCTGTCTCTGTAACTTTTAAAAAACTAGCAGATTTGAATCAAAAGAGGAAATAGGTAGACTGTAGCTCAAATTATATTTTATAATTTTCCTGTTCTAATCAAAACATTTCTTATCCTCTAACAAGACACATTCTAATATTGCTACCTTAAATATCCAGCTATCTGAATGGATTCATATAAAATATGGTGACTTTATTTGCATTAGAAGCTCATTAAATTCAATACAAGTCAACTTAATTTAGCTCATACTCTAAAGGTCTAAACCACAGATTTATAGTTTGCCTTCTCTCTAATGCAAAAATATGCTTTGATATCCAATTTTTTAACTAGTTGTGAGAAAATACTAATGATCGTTATATAAATAGACTGTGTCAGCTATAATCGCATTAGTCTTTAGCAAAGCAAATAACAAAGGAATATAAACACACTATTCATTTTTGCATATTGCTCTAATGAGGAAAAAAGTACATTAAAGTACAGGTAAATTTATCATTTATTATAAAGTATCGATTCATGTTTACAGTACTACCTGAAGCATTCCTTCGACAGAAAAAATAATATTTCAAGATTAGTTTAGCTACATGGATTTCTAACTGTAAAAGATCTTTTTGAAATGATTTATATAAAATTAAAATTAGTTACTAATACCATGTTTTAAACTAATAAAGGATGAAAAACAACTACAATAAAATTATGAAGTAAGGAGACATTTATAATATTCCCTTAATGAAGCTGCTCTGTAAACTCAACTATGTTGAGTTTGTTTTAGACATGGCATATCTGGAGTTATTTCTGAACACCAGGTATATGTTAATATTCTTTAGGGGCTTAATTAGCCCTATTATTCTGCTTGCTTCCCTGGTGGCTCAGAGGTTAAAGCGTCTGCCTCCAATGCGGGAGACCCGGGTTCGATCCCTGGGTCGGGAAGATCCCCTGGAGAAGGAAATGGTGACCCACTCCAGTATTCTTGCCTGGAGAATCCCATGGACGGAGAAGGCTGGTAGGCTACAGTCCATGGGGTCGCAAAGAGTCGGACACGACTGAGCGACTTCACCTCACCTCACCTTCTGCTTGCTTCACTTTATGATAAAGACGTTTACAAATGTTACTATTTCTTCAGAGCTGAAGTGGGACACTTTAACCATCCTCCTGAATGAACTACTATTATCTCAGATTCATTTATTTCCTGATGTGTTACTGGCTTCTAGGGCCCACTTTAACGTATTTTTACTAATTCCTACTCCTATATGCACTTACAATACACCTCCACCACTAATACCAGTTCCCAGCCAAGTCGTCTCTTCCCAAACTCAAAATGAACCACAATTCCATTCTCATCTAGGCTGAATTCCTTCTGTTTTCCTGCATTTTAGCTTGTTTTTATTACTTCTCTCCCCCTTTCCAAAATCCTTTAGTATACCTCCTGCAAGGACTTTCATAAAACTCCACCTGAAAAATCCATTCTCATACCATAAGTACATCTTTAAGTAGCTTCTTGATTCTAGGTTTAAATGAGTATCATATACAACCAAATCCTAGTTACACAGTTACATACGAAATTTCTCCTCAAGGTAGCTATTCTAACATTTGAATGTTCTTACTAATAATGAGTATTACTTTGTTTGATAGGTCCTCATTAACTAAGAAATTCCATTTTTAATACATGAGAAATAAGCTCCTACTTTTGTTACAGCAGATCATATTACTCTATTATAATACTCTAAAATAAAGGTTAACAGGTAGTGCCTACCTTGTGCCAGACAAATATAAGTACTCATTATACAAAAACTCATGATTTAATCCTCACAGCAGTGATAGTACAGATGAGCTAAAACTGTTAATACCTCCATTTATAAATGAAGAAACTAGGACAAGAAGAACCCTTGCAAATGTCCAAAATGCTATAACTATTAAGCAGGAGATCCAGACACAAACTCAGTTCTATAGCTGTAGAATCCATGCCTTAACTACTGTATGATGTGTTATTTAAATTCGTAGAATTCAAAGGAATATCAATACGACCAACGATGTCCATCGAGAGATGAACGGATAAAGATGTGATATATATGTGCAGTGGAATATTACTCAGCCATAAAAAATGAGAAACCTGCCATCTGCAATGACATGGATGAACCTAGAGGTATTATAATAAATAAGACAGACACAGAAGGACAAATACTATGTGATTTTACTTAAATGTGGAATCTAAAAAACAAAACGAGTGAACAGACATAACAAAACAGAAACAGAGCTATAGACACAGAGAATAAACAGGTGGCTGCCAGAGAGGAAGGAAAGAGGTGGAGGAAGAGAGAAAGAGGTGAGGAAGATTAAGAGGTACACATTCAGTTAAAAAATAAAGGAGTCATTGGGTATGAAATGTACAGTGTGGGGAATGGTGATAGTAACTAGACTTATTATGGTGATTATTATGAAATGCATAGATATATGGATTCACTATGTTGTATAACTGAAACTAACATAGTTCTGCAGGTGACTTATACTTCTACAACAAACAAACTCATAGAAAAAGTGATCAGATTTACGATTATCAAAGGCAGAAGGGACAGGAGGCGGTGCTGGATGAAGCCAGTCAACAGGTACAAACTTCCCAGCAAAAGATAAGTAAATAGTAAGGACGTAATGTACAACATAATAAATATAATTAACACTGCTGTATGTTATATATGAAAGTTGTTAAAAGAAAAAAGCCTAAGATTTCTTATCACAAAGAAAACTTTTCTCTATTTCTTTAATTTTGTATCTATATGAGATGAGGAATGTTTATTAAACTTATTGTGACAATCATTTCATGATGTGAGTCAAATCATTATGGTGTACACCTTAAACTCATACAGTGCTGTCTGTCAATTATATCTCAATAATATTGGAATAAAAATAATATGACCAATAATGGCACAATTGGGGTGAAGTAATATAGGTTGGAAGATGGCATCATCAAGAAATTTTCAGGGTATAAAATTAAGGTGGGAAGGTAGAAGCATAAGGATACCATTAACACAATATTTTTACATGAAGACCTAAAGTTATATATCACAGGAAATTTTCATTTCTGGAATTCATTAGAGCCTTACTTTCAAAAACTGACATTTTCACTTAAGAAACAGGGTTTGATAAATTTAATTCCTTAAAAGTAAAGAAAAAAAAACTGTAAGGCATTTATGTGACTAGCCTTTGCCCCACTTTCTATTTGCATACAGAAATAAGAATGAAGAATTTATTACTTATAAAAAAGGCGTCACCTCAGTTGCATCTAGCAATTCCTCTGTCTACCAGAACATAATCAAGAATTAACATGAAACAGCATTCGTCAGAGAAGTGGAGCACAGTATAGGGCCTAAGAGGCTGTAGCCTAACAATAATCAGGACCCAAGAGTTCCTCAATACGTACCTAAAAATACTCCCAGGCCTATCTCTCGAATTAACTGGGACTTACAGTGATTAAGGGCTTTCTTTTCATTTTACCCTATTTACTAATAAGTTTACAACTTGAGAGAAAATGCACTGATTTTCACTGCACACAGGACAAGCACAAATACTGACCCTGAAGTCATCTGTAGCCAACTATCAGAAAAAAGCCATGGCTAGATAAATTAAGATTTTAACATATCTTTCCTTTGCTTCCACACATAAAACTTCATTTCGTAATCTATTTCACAAAAAAAAAAATCCAGACTCAAGGCTACACTTTGTTCTGATCTCATTAAGTTAGAAAATAAGCAGTGTTTCCTAGTCACTAACTTTCTTTCTTCTACGAACCTGAGTCAGATATAAATCAACAAGGGCTGCACAGTAATAATAACAACAGCTAACTTTTGTTGAGGATTTATTATTGCTAAGCCCTATACAATACAGCAAATACATATCATATCTCATTTATTCTTTACAGTAATCACTGTGATTATGCCCCATTTTGGCAACTGAGACTCAGAAAGAGAAAGCAACTTTTTGTTACCCGTTATCACACAGGTAACAAATGCTGGAGTCACAATTCAAACCCAGGCAGGGTTTGAATGTCACCGCTACCTTTAGCTTCCACACTTCATTCATCTTAAAAGATGGCTTGGGAGCTGTCTCATCAAAACAGGTGACAGTAAGACAGAAAGAACCTGTTTGGGTCCCCCAAGGTCTCCAGATTATGCAGTCACCCTTTTCTATAAAATGTAAATCAAAAGGGCTTGAGCCCACCTCCCAAATTCCACCTGCATGTCCATGTTGGCCTTTCACGTCTCCAGAAGTTTCTCAGGGCTTAGGTGCGCTGGAACCTCCAGCTCCAACTTCCTGCTCCCACCGGATTCTCCCCCCGGGCTGCCTCTTACCTTGCTGAGCTCCTCCCCCAGCAGAGCTTGGCATCTCACCAAGGTGACAGAGCTCAGTCTGGGATCTCCCTCCTGTGGCTAAGAGCCGTGCCTGATGCCCCAAACAAGGCCTCAAGTAGGAGGCAGAACCACCAAATCAATAAATGCCTGACCTGTCAGAGGAGGCTGCAGCTCCAGGCTAGAACTGGCCTACATCCTCACTCACGACCTAGATTCACGGTGTAATCATGCCAAGCCATTCATCACAGGGACCCCAGCAACAGGGGCTGTCCCCAGGCCCCACTGGGTCTCATCCCAAAGGGCATCTCAAGAGAGTCTGAAGAGGCTCGCAAAAGTGATCGTTAAACCGCTGATGCATATGGTAAGTGACTTCCTTAGAAAGAAGATGACCCACATCAGGACTTCTGCCAAAGAACTAGCCGAAGGGAAGGACCTGCTGCACCTCCTTCAGTGAAAGCACTCACAACAGCCGCAAAAGCAAGTAAGCGCGTGCTCTCTCTCTCTCTGAGGCCAGGGTCCAGAATCAGACCCCCCAGCCCTCCCTCCAATGCCTGTGGAAGGGCGAGTGGCCGTTTACTCAGCAGGAAGGGCAGGGTCAGGCCGCCGGCTTCCTGTTGCAGGCGGCCCCAGGCGTTCCCACCGATACTGAGAACACACTCAGCTCTCGGGCAGCACACGCCAAGGACAAACGAAACGGCACCAGCTTCTCTCATGGCATTTTAAAAATAATTTACAAAGTACATACTTCCAAAACAGATTGGAAGTTAGAACCTGGTTTCTATGAAATACTCCCAACATGAATTGCATAAACTGTAGATTCATGCTGACTATTACTCTGTGCTCCTTAGTAAATCTATGCTCCAGCTCCTAGCCGTTAAAAAAGTGACAACAGCATCCCCGTTTCCTACATTCCTTCTGCTTTCCGCATGTGGGCTGTCACGGGCAACAGCTCCCTGTCACATCAGGCCAAAGCACTGGATGTGACTCTGACTTCAGAGGAAATACGCATATACCATTATCTCTAAGGAGGTACTCAAACTCTGATGAATACGCAGAAGTCAAAGTAATGATCTGTATTACTTTGTACTGTGTGAAACCAAGGACAAAAGTGTTTACTAACTGTATTTAAGAACCACCACCATAAAGACTTGAAGAAAAAGATGAATTTGTAACAGAGGCCATCAGTCTGGCACAACTGCAGACTACCTGTGGATGTTTAGAATTATCCCTCTCCTCAAATGCAAACCAAATCAGCAAGCAAATAATTTTGGCTTACAATATCCAATTCCAATCATCTAAAAAAGAATTTACTCCAGCCGGGAAGTCAGGGCCAGCCGGGATGGCTAGGAAGAATAAGAAATAGAAAGCAAATTTTTTCTGATTTAAATATTTCCCCCGCTACTTCTGCTAAACAATCTCTTAAGCTTGACAGACAAATGTTTCTGCATTCCTTCAAACCCAGATTCAGTATTTCCACGGCTGATCGAGAAATTCATTTACCCAGAAGAATCTGCTGCCACAAAAAACGTTCTCCAATCATGAAAAGATCAGATCATGCCAATCTGCAGAAGAACTAAGGAATTAGGCCTCCAAAGACAGAATCGATACAAAGACCTCATTTTCTTGCCAGGTGACTAAACAAAAGAAAGGCTTTAAACAAGCCTCTGGAGAACTGTTTATTACAACAAATATTTATCTGTCTACTCTGGGCCTAGCATTGTGCTAAGAGCTGAGGACATATGGACAAAAAGAAATAACAAGAAATGATTCGTTCTTTTAGAAGCTCTAAGCCAACTCTAAAATCAAATTTCATAGACTACCCTACCGAAATCACAAAATATGGAGAATGTGTGAAGTCAACACAAATAAACAAAGAACAACTTCCCGTAATTAGGTTAGTTCCCTAGTTGGAAAACAGAGTAATGTTATTAAAGCTCTAATATCAGGTAACACTTAGTAAATGAGTTATCTAGGCTTCCCTGAACCAAAGAGAGTGCTCCCTCATCAGTTTTAGATTATAACTTAAGAAAAGAATAAGTTAGCATGTTTAGACAATATGAGAAGCACACATTAATGAAGAAATTTTGCTTGTAGAACAAATTGAGCAATACACTTCTGTTTCAGAAAACCATCTAATAACAGTTCATGTATTAGAGAAAACAAACTATTAGTAACCAAAATCTAACATATCACATCGAATTACAATTGAGAGAAGTAAAAAGAGGGTAATTCATTTTCTTTCCTGCATTGAAAACTATGAAATGATTTAGACCGATGAAAACTAGGCTCACAATTACATACCAGTAGAATTCAGAGAAACTTGTCAGTCCACTGGTAAATCTGCTTAATGATCCAACAGTTCACACACAGAAACAAAAGGAGCTTTAAGGTGTCTCCATACATATCATTAGAACAGATTATGTAACAGATGCTATATCGCATTTATGTCTCAGGAAAGACCACATGACCCAGAGATGAGTCAGTTTTTCTGTCAATTCAAGTGAAAGTGGTTGCCACTAAAAATAACCACAACTATTATAAAGAAAGCTTGTTTGATGATACATGCAGAAGACGAAGAGTAAGCAAAATGAATATATAATTACAATGTGTCACCTCACTGACATGGATTATACCAATAAGCATAATAATTTGCCAAGATTACACACTGATAATTAGCTTTCCAACGTGGGACTGATAATACATAGTTCTATTAGCATTAACTCAAGATTATTTTGGAAAAATAACTATCAGTGCTTGCTCAGATAAAGTCATAAACAGGAAACTAGCAAATTCTTAGTATTCATCTTTTAATTTAGTAGAATTTACTAAAATAAATTTTTCTTTTAAAAGATATATTCTAAAACCCTACACAGGAAAAATATTTAAGAGCATGTAACACCCAGTTAAATTCAAAACATTTAATAACCCAACAGTAACACACCTACCAATCAGAACAAACACATCAACCCCATCAGAACAAAGACACAAAGCAATCAGAACAAAGGCACCAACCAATCCATAGAGACACACTATCCATAAGAATAAATGCAGGGTTAAAAAAAAACATTAGAAGCTTAGAGAGAGGAGAAGAAAAAGAGACATTTACAGAGATCCTTTCATGTGTTCAGTCTTATCATTTTATCTACTATTTTTCATAAAACACATATAAGATATTATTATCCTTAGTTTACAAATAAAAGAGCTCCAAGGCCTTAAGAACTTAAGCAAAGTTATAAAACTATAAGTAGTAGGACTAAGCTTCAGACCTGGAGGACTCTACTCCACAAGGTCACATAATCTTTCCAGGCCATTCATGATGGGACTATGTGTGTATTTCATCAAAATGCTGTTTTTCAAATGAAATCACTCATGTTGAAGGGCTTCAGTCGTGTCCTACTCTTTGCGACCCCACGGACTGTAGCCCACCAGACTCCTCTGTCCATGGGATTCTCCAGGTAAGAATACCAAAGTGGGCTACCATTTCCTCCTCCATCATAAAGTATAATGGTTACATACTTATCCAGACAACAGGATTTGTCAATATGGAAAAACTTGATTTCATTTTTAGTGTTTTGTACTTTTTTCTTTGTATTCTTTTAACTTTAGCAGTCAACCCAATTGTATTTTTTAAGTGATGAGAATGAATCAGAGGAAGGGAAGTTTCCTCCCCAAACACACTGAGAAACAACTCTCATCACTTACTCCTTCCTCTGCTGCTGCTGCTAAGTCACTTCAGTCGTGTTGTGTCTGACTCTGTGCGACCCCATAGATGGCAGCCCACCAGGCTCCCCCGTCCCTGGGATTCTCCAGGCAAGAACACTGGAGTGGGTTGCCATTTCCTTCTCCAACGCATAAACATGAAAGCGAAGTCGCTCAGTTGTGCCCGACTCTCAGCGACCCCATGGACTGCAGCCCACCAGGCTCCCCCATCCATGGGATTTTCCAGGCAAGAGTACTGGAGTAGGGTGCCATTGCCTTCTCCTAAGTCACCTTATTGAAGGCACCCATGTAAAGAGATTATACCAGCTGTCAAAGGCCAAAAAGAACCAAAGTGAACAGGATTATGAAGTGAGTATTTAAAATATTTATGGACTCAAGAAAGAACACAGAAAAGATAAAGCTGAAAAAGAATCAAGAATCCTGATTTGTTTGCTAGTTTCATTACAAGATAGAGGCACCTGCCATAACTTGAGGCCCCATCTGGACACCAAACCAGACCTCGGGTTTTGAGGTAAACAAGAGCTGCATGTCCTTGATCTCCTTGCAGTCTCTTCTATACTGGCCCACTTTCCAAAGATGAGACAGAATACTGTTCATTCTTTGTTTTACTCTCTCATCACACCAGCTTACCATTCTACCTGCAGATAAATTTCAGTATTTACAGGATTATACATTTCAACTATGAATTTGAGTCCACAATTTACACAATCTGAAAACGAAATATACGAAATCAGGACTGAATGGAAAAAACAAATCAAAGATATACAGCCCTAAACACTTACTGTGAACAGCCCTAAACACTTACTGTGTTTTCTGTCATATTCATATTGACTTTTATCCCCATTTAAATTATTATTGAGGGCCAAGAGAAGAAAATCTTATACTTCCTTTCAACCAACCATAGAACCATAGGTGGTTCTAACCAACCAGATACATAGGTGATCTTAAATCAATATTTAGTGGTTATTAAACATCAGAAAAGCTCCACATCATAGAAAGTTATTTAAATGCTGGGCTTTATGTGTCACTAGAAAAATGAAATTTGGGAAAGGACACTCAAAAGAAAAAAGAGCTTTAACAATTCAGAGTAAATTTAGCAACCAGATCAAATATTTGACTTAACTTTTATGATAAGAAAACCAAAATTTTGTCCCTCATCTAGGAAATCCAAATATGAAGCAACACAGAAAACAAAAGAACAGAAGTCCCTGAAGGAATAAAGAGGAAAGTGCCTTCAAGAGGGAAAACTCAATGAGGCAGCACCAAGTGCCCTAAAGCTCCGCATCAAAATTCTTCTCTTGAGCCATTTGCTATTTTCATCTTAAAATTGTTTTAGAAATCCTGAAGAGGCAATTTTTGCTTTCTTCCAGGGCTATCTCCTCTCTTGTATCTATGAACCCTGGCCCACAAGCAACAGGTCACTGTTACCTTCAGAGATCTAGGCCCAAAAAGGACGCTCTGGTAGATCTTTATCTTAGACCCTGAGATTAGGAAGGTAAAACTCGAGTTTTCACTGGGCTGGACTGTCAACTGCACTTGTAATACCTGATCAAGGTAGAGTGCAGCACCAGTCCACTCATTCACTGTGCAAATACAAAACCATAATGTGAGCTGAATGTTACTAGGAAAGTAGGTGAATTACAGATCCTACCATCAAGGATCTGAGAGTCTGGCATATGGAGGACAAGAAATGCACAAATAATCATAGTTACAAGACAGAGCAGACTCTGAACCATCTAAGCAGACTTGAACTGCAGAGACCTCAGATATTTGCACCCTCTTTGCCTGAGGGCTTTCTCTCCAAGTCAGGGACAGCAACTTGACAGGCCACAGGTAGCAAAGAGTCCCCACCTAATGACCACCAGAGCTGATATATAAATACCCCAGCTCCCTCACTCTTCAGGTGGACAATTTTATAGCATCACTGTTTTCCAAAATGGGGCCTGTGGACCCATGCCAGCAGCATCACTACCACCTAGGATCTTGTGAGAAATACAGATTCTCAGACCTCACTCCAGGTGAGAGCCTGCCTCCACTTTGTAATCAGACCTTCAGGTGAGTCTCATAACAAAGTGTGAGAAGGCCTGCTCGACACCATCAACCAGAGCTTCTTCTCAGGCTTGAGCTCCGACTGCCCACCATGGTGGCTGATTTAATAATGCACCTTTCCTGGCTCCCTTCCTCAGCTACCGCACTTCTGTCCCCCACCAATGCTTCCCGCACCTACCCAATAAATGCAGACACATGGCAAAGATAAAACGTCATGAGAGTTCAAAACAGACTCTGACTAGCAGAGATCAGAGCTGTTGAGGAAGAGGCAGCAGCTGAGACAGGCTTTTGCACAGGCAGAGGAGGAGGTTGGGTAAAGGAGGGAGGTGGGGGGTAAAGGAGGGAGGTGGGGGGTAAAGGAGGGAGGTGGGGAATAGAGGAGGGCCAAAGGAAGGATAATGACAAAGATGTGAAGATGGAGAAAGGAAGGAAAAGTATTAATGCCCAAGAGTTCAGTTCAG
Organism: Oryx dammah; assembly: GCF_014754425.2. Lineage (NCBI taxonomy): Eukaryota > Metazoa > Chordata > Mammalia > Artiodactyla > Bovidae > Oryx > Oryx dammah. The sequence goes on from NW_024070185.1 coordinate 53,209,226, forward strand.
TGAGAATGTCAGGTGTATGAAGGCAAGCAGGAGAAAATAAGGAAGGAAGGGTAGGATCAGATGAATCCGACCAGCAGATGAAGATCCGGTCTTTATTTTGCAACTCATGGTAATTAATTAATGGTTTGAACCATAATCAATACAGTTGAAAAGTCACTAAGAGCAACGTGGAAATGGACGGAGTGTGGGCAGTCCTTATCTATAATATCCCTATTATCTATCATTCTTATAGGGCCAGCCCATTGAGAAAGTTGGTATCTGCCTGGTCTAGTTTGGAGAAAGAGGCCTAATACTATCTGAAGGGTAGATAAGTGAGTATTCTACATGCATGTAATTTTGCAGAGACCAAAATGTATTATGAAAGAAGGAAAATAATCCTATCACCGTGCATGTGTCTGGGTGATGATCTGGTGCTTTCAGGAAAGTACACAAACACCATCTCACACAGGGCAGCCCTTGGTCCATAGGTCAGACCACAGTGTGAAGCCCTGGCCCAGGCACCCACATTAACCAAGCTGAGACCCTCAGGAGTTGATGACGGAGTCTGTGTCAGGGGTCCTCAAGACCAGCCCCAGGTCTGATGGCTCACTCAGTGGATTCACAGGACTCAGCATGCAGTCAGACTCATGGCCGTGCTTTATCACAACAAAGCAAGATCAGCAAAGGCAAAAAGGTGCATGGAGCAAAGTCTGAAAGAAACCAAGCCCAGGCTTCGGAGGGTCCTCTCTCAGTGGAGTCACACAGGATGCACTTAGCCCCCCCAGCCCCAGTAGTGACAGGACCGGGAAATGCCGCTCACCAGGGGAGGTCGCCTGAGCCTGGGAGTTCAGGGTATTTGTCGGAGGGTCAGTCACGTAGGCACAGTCAGCCTAGCACCTGCCAAAATTCCAAACTCCCAAAAGGAAAAGCAGGTGTTCAACATAAACCACACTGTTCATATAAACAGTTCAGGCACCGTGAGCCACTCTAATCAGTTCTGAGAGTGGTGGGAACTCTCTGGAAATCAAAGTTTGCAGACACCCAGTCAAGGGCCAATCCTGTCTTTTCAAAGGACAGCAGCCAGTCTTGCTCTGTGAATTCTTTCCTATAAAGGGTCACAACACACTCTTGGAGCTTGAGTTCTAATCCTGCTATTGATTTAAAGTCCTGGCTACTTAAGCGGAAGCAAACTTCATATGTAGGTCTTTAGGGGAAACTTGGGGAGGTTGAATAGTGAATTACAAGGATGTAGGTAGATATGCCAGTTTTACCTGCAAAAATTTGTTCTAACCTGTAGGCTAATTTCAGGAAGTAGTAGGATATAAAACAAATTAATTATGTGTGTATAATAAGAAATGTAATTACACATTTCTATCTGGCTGCAATTTAAAAGAAACATATAGCCCCTGACCTGTAAGACCCCAATTAATTAGGACTGTCTTCTTCCACTGAAATATGGAACCAGAGGCCCCCCTCCAAAAGAGCATCAACACACACAAAAAAGAGGAAAAAAACTCTACCAGACACTGAGAAGTAAGCCTAATATTGCTATCCCCAGGCTGTTCTCAGCCTGTGTCTAATTAGCACTGCCAAAAAACCGATAATCTGAAACCTTAGGAGTTAAACATTTAAACTTAAAGATAGTGACTTTTCCCTTTGGTTTTATCACGTGTTCAGAAACAATGCTATCTGCCATTCTCCTAAAATTTCTCTTTTGTAAATTTACTACAAAGTGATGAAGGAAGTTCAGATGTTTACATACGTGTGCTAACTTAAAACTCTCTACAGTAACAAATAAAGGCCGGTTTGAGACTTTCCTTCTAACTCACAAGGAGATTTTGCAATGTAACACACAATTTTCTTAACCTTGGAGCTATGGCCTTGGCTGGATGGGGTAAAAGATCACATGAGGTGACTGGATGAGTTTCTTGGCATGCCAGGAGTAAATTTCAGTTTTCTGCTAGTACGTTTAGCACAGTGTGTGATGTTATTTCTCATGCAAACAAGAGAGGAGCAAAGCATTTTCTGCAACCTGGATCATATGGTTTTGCCAGAGTCTTTCACCAGTGCAGATTCTCCCCGTTGACAGAAAGGACTGAGTTCACACTCAGAGGCCAGACAGCATTTGTACTTCAAAAGCACTGACAGAGAACCTAAGTCTTTATAGTTTCAAGATAACCTATTCATCACCCAGAGACTAAGAGGAAAGGAATAACTGTAAAGGAAAAGACATTCAATGAAATGAAATTAGCACTAATAGTTGTCCCTTATCTTTCTATTTCAGCTGGAAAAGAACACTTAAAAACAGAGTAAGGAGCTATCTAAAAGATTATCTGTGGGGGAGAGGGGGACAAAGGACATTTGCAAAAATAAAAACCTTTAGACCAAAATATTGAATTTTTAATAAAAAATAAAATAATAGTATAAATACAGATTCTGATGCTGATAAATTTATTCATTGCATTTGCGATTCCCTCACTTAGGCAAGCCACCCACTGGAAAATAGGGAAGACAGGGGAAAAAAAAAAAATCAGCCTCTGCACCATCTGAGTTACCATGAGTCCTAAAAATTTATATGCAAGAACATACAGAAAGGATTGGAAAAGGCATGGCTTGTGGAGCCATGCATTATTAATTTCAATTTCAACAGATACAAACTATACTTCGTTTGCTCAAAGCAAATGTCAGCACAACCACATTTTTTTTTTCTCTTAAAAGGAACCTTGATCATTGAAATTATACAAGAAGCACACCTACAATGAGGGCAGCTCCTAAAAGAGCACTTTGGGGAATCAGGGTCACTTCCACGTGCAGTCCTTACCTTGTGAGATCCCGCACATCTTGGAACGCAGCTGTAACTGATCTGTACACACTCAGCATTATTTTAAAACTCAGGTTTGGCTTCCAAGGCTGACATCTCCCGAAAGGTATATAGTATCTTGTTAACTATAACTGGATTTAGGACAGTGTGCCCTGTTGCAAATCCAGGTATAGAACACTTTTAAAACATTGGTATGAAGGCCAAATTCTTTTTAGAATAATCCTCATTGGTAAGAGAGAAGGAAACAAAGATGACATCAGGCATTTCAACAAGCTACAAGAATCAGGACTAGAATAGAATACATTCTGGTAAATTACCAAATTAATGAAGAAATAAACTTACTCCTGATAGCACTGCTTACAAGGAACAAGCCCATTTTTCCAATAAGGCGAGACTCAAAACAATGATATTAAGGTGTATTTGAGCAGCATACACATGCATGGCAGGGAGAAAGATTGCCCCACGAAAAGTGACATGATCAAACTGTCACACACTCATCTTTTCGGCTAAAAGTTCTAGAAAAAGGGCTCCCCGCTACCTCAAAATCAATATCCACCCACTGTGAAGAAGAGCCTTCAACCTATGGTTGGGAGCCACATGGGCACAGGCCAGACTCAAGAGACTAGGGTAAGGAAGGACAAGATCTCTTCTCAGTTTTTGCTAAAGAAAGAGAATAATTTACTGTCAGCTTCTCTCCCACCATGACCACCACCGTCCAACTGGAAGGACTGAGTTTATTTCATATTAAACAATTACACATTCACATACACGTATCAGGGCCATGGACAGAGGAGCCTGGCAGGCTACAGTCCGTGGGGTTGCAAAAAGTTAGACACGACTGACTGACTAATAAACACAACATACACATATCAGGCTTCCCCAGGGGCTCAGGGGTCAAGAATCTTCTCATAACGCAGGATACAGATTCATTCCCTGGGTGGGGTTGATCCCCTGGAGAAGGGCACGGCAACCCACTCCAGTGTTCTTGCCTGGAGAATCCCATGGCCAGAGAAGCCTGGAGGGCTATAGTCCACAGGGCCACAAAGAGTCAGACACGGCTAAAGCGACTGAGCATGCATGCATACACATGTTCATACCCCCCACTCACACAAACACACTCACCCTGAATAAAACAACTTACACTCAGTCATCGAATTTCCTACATGAGAAAATTTAACGCAACTGTTAGAAATGTGAACATGATGTCAAATTCTATAAAATAAAGTAAAGAGAATTGTAAGTTGATTTCTGTCTTTAAGAACTACTTGCCTTATGGGAAGAAAAAAAGCAATTAAACCAATTTGACTGTAAAGAAATAGGTACCAAATGAAATCTGTTTCTCCAAAAATATTCCTTTTCTTCTACATTAAAATTAGAATCCAAAGAGCTCAAGGAATTAGAAAGTGCTCCTTAGCTCCTTAATAATTATGTCCCTTATAAACTGACTGGCTACCTAAACAGGATGAGAGATTAAAACTGGCCAGTCACAATGTGCAGAGTCAGGGGTGCCACCACTTTACACACTCGCCCCATCTACCCAAAGGCAGGAACTGTGAGTTTCACTGAAGCAGGGCAACCAGAGTGCCTGCCATGACAGGAGACCCAGGCCATAGTCAAGGAAGAAAAAGCAGATGTACTTTTCTTGATTTCTTGATTTCCTTTTATACCAATCCAAATTAAACACTGGGGTCAAATTCAGGTAGTATACTTTGAGTTCTATTTAGGTATGCAAACAACAAAGTAAAACCAAATCAACTGGAGGTTTGAATGATGGGGGCTTCCCTGGTGGCTCAGAAGGTAAAGAATCCACCTGTAATGCAGGAGATCCTGGTTCAATCCCTGGGTTGGGAAAATCCCCTGGAGAAGGGAATGGCTGCCCCTTCTAGTATTCTTGCCTGGAGAATTCCATGAACAGAAAAGCCTGGCAGGCTACAATCCATGGGGTTGCACAGAGGTGGACAGGACTGAGCAACCATCACTTTCACTTTCACACTCTAAATGATAGACTGTGGGGATCTGATCTGAAATCTAATACCTTCCACATCTTTACTGACTGTATTAACAAAAACACTTGTCTTAATGTAATTCATAATAAATCTTATTATGATAGGTTCATCTATTTTTCTCTGAGAATGAAATAGGAAGGATTAGAAATACTAGATGTTGAAAAAAAGTTGAAATGATCTTGGCCTTAGATGCTCCCAACAGAAGCAGAATGGAATTCAATAGAAAGTAGTGCTCTCAGCAACTGGCAGGGGATGGGGTGAGAGCCCTATGCAAATATATAATAAATGCAAAAATGCGGAGGATTGTATGCAGATCATAGAAGACCACAAGTCAAAACCAGAGCTACAAATAAATAGTTCTGTACTGAAGAAAAATTATAAGAATCATCACAGTATTGGTAGAGGAAAGTTACAGATGCCCTCTGTACTCAAAACTGCTTTATTTCTTGGGATGATTTGCTTAGACAAAAGACAAAGATTTCTGAAGTCACATGTGTCTCAGTTCGGGAAAAGATACTACTCTGACTTCATAAAAACATACCTCAAGTGTTAGGTTCCACTTGGGTTTTTTTTCTTTTTTAAGAAAACAACTAAAATGATAAAGGGCAAGACGTCATTCCTGCCTTATGAAAAATGATAGAAAGAACTCACAATGTTAAACATAAAGAAGAAAGCAAACCGCAGGTGTGTCATGAGGACAACTTCAATTATTTGGAAAAGTAGATGTGTTCCAGGGGCTTTGAGAGTCCCTGTGTCTTCAAGGGATTGAAGAAACTAGATTCAGGATAGTTTTCAGCCCAGTATATGAATATTTTCTAAGCAACACAGATGACGGAAGAGAAGTTAGTCCTCTTGGGGGCATGATGTTCCTACCACTTAACACAGAAGAGAACAAAATAACAATAAATTGGGAGATCTTACAGAGGTGACTCAAGTACGGGCTGCAAGCTTGGACTTTAAAGTATATAAGAGATGCTATAATTATAACTCTCTATGAAAGACTTCACATGTGTTAATTATAGTCATTGAGACTCATAAAGCAGACTTCCTGGAAAGAAGGCAAAGTGCTCTTAAAAACAACAACAACAACAACTTCCTTTCCATCCCTCAAAATGTACAAAAAGAAAAAAAGTAGAGAAGAAATCTCATCTTCATTAATAACGGCAAAGGACTTATCAACCAGAAGCAATACAAGTAGGCTACAAATCTGCTGGGTCTGTGCACAGCTCTTCTGCTGGTAAAACAGTGTAGTTTGAGGGAATCAAGTAGCCCATGTTCCGAAAGACTTCCTGGTATCCCTCAACTTGGAGGAGTTAGTAACATCCTACTGAAACTCACCTCTCCTAGCAGAGGGGCTAAAGAGACACTGTACAGCCAAGCAATCCCAGTCTCTCCCTCTGACCTGGCAGTGCTGAGGGCTGAAAGCAGGCCTCCTGAGCAAAGTGGTCTAAGAATATGGAGAAATACACCCAACAGATGCACAGAACAAAAATCCCACAAACAGCAAGGCATCATCTTTCATCAAATGAGAACAATTTCTCATCAGAATGGTGGCACACCCAAAAGGAAAAGGAAAATGGAACTGATTGTAAAATACAATAAAATTAAGAAGCAAAGCCCACAGATTGAAGCTGCCTGATGCCACAGACCCCACTACGACCTCACTCCAACAACTGAATGGCTAAAAATAGAATATATACTATCATCTTCCAGCCTGCCAGCTCAAGTGCTGAGAGAAAGACACACACAGACCCAAGACAAATAGGGAAGGAAGTCAATGAGATTCCACCCTCACTATTTTTGGACAAACAGTGGGGCCAGACAAAATTTGGAGCATTCCTAAGAAAAAATGAAGACAAGGCACAGAACGTGCAGAAAGAAAAGAGAGAACACTCTAGAAGACTTACTCTAGGAAACAGAAGAAAAAACTAAGAATATAACCATTCTCTGCTATTAAGAAAATTGAAGGAAATGTGAAGTGTTTGAAATAGGATAAAAGAAATAAAATAACACAGAAATTGTCAGAGTCTTTAAAAAAGGAAATAAGGAGGAAAAAATAATATTGAAGAACTTAAAAACGAAATCAGAACATCAAATATGTATAGCAGGCACTTCAGTCATTCAAAACGTACTTACTGACACTTGACATTTATATGCCAACCACTGCCAAATCAGTTGCTGACAAGAAACTTAAATCACACAAGAATGGAGAAATGAAGTCAAATATAAGCAGTAAAATTAAATAACACAACATATTTGTTTTATTTTATATGTAATATATACATGTATCCATAGAACAAAAATTGACTATGTATTGGGCTATAATAAACTTCAAAAAGTAAAAACAATACAGACCACAATCTGTTATCAAAACGATGTAAGACAAGGAATAAATAACAAGGGCTAAAAAAAAAAATCACAACCACTTGGGAAATTTTAAACTGTCTTAATCCTGGTTCAAAGATAAAAATCATAAATTTAGAATGTCTATAAAAGAATGATATGAACACTAGGTAGTAACAAGCAGAAAAATTCAAAGCTTTAAACACTTCAAATTTAAATCAATAAAATGTTAAAATAATCTAAGAATTTCAAGAAAATTTTAAAATTACAACCAAATAAACCTATACTAATTGTAGGAAAGTGAAAGTGAAGTCGATCAGTCGTGTCCAACTTTTTGCAACCCCATGGACTCTGTCCATAGGATTTTCCAGGCAATAGTACTGGAGTGGATTGCTATTTCCTTCTCCAGCGGATCTTCCTGACCCAGGGATGGAACCCAGGTCTCTCGCATTGTAGACAGACGCTTTACCATCTGAGCCACCTTGTAAGAAAGTAAAAAAAAATAAGGCAAAAATAAATTAATAAGAGTATCAAGACTATACAATGGAAAAAGAACGTTTTTTCAACCAATGATGCTGTTACAACTACATACCCACTTACAAAAGAATGAAATCATAACCCAACCTCACACCATATACAAAAATCAACTCAATGTGGATCAAAGACCCAAATGTAAAATCTAAAACTATACAACTCTTGGGGCTTCCCTGATAGCGCTGCTTGTTAAAAAACCTGCTTGCCAATGCAGGAGACATAAGAGACGCGGGTTCGATCCCTGGGTCCAGAAGATCCCCCAGAGGAGGGCATGGCATAGTCTTCCTGCCTAGAGAATCCCATATACTGAGAAGCCTGGCAGGTTACAGGCCATAGGGTTGCAAAGAGTCAGACATGGCTGAAGCGACTTAGCATGCACACACGCATACAATAGAAGAAAACATGGAGGTAAATCTTGGTAACCTTGGATTTAGCAATATGTAACATCAGCAACAAAAGAAAAAATATAAACTGGACTTCATTACAAGTAAAAGCTTCTGTATTATGGTACAATTTTGCACACAGCCAAACCTCACCAGTTCTATTTTCTTTTTCCCTTGGAGATATTCATCCTAGGGCACTCCATTCTTCCATAGATAAAAAGGTCAATTTTCTAGAAGTATCTCAGTTATTAAAGTTGAAGCTAAAAGTGGTTTAAAAAATCTAACTAAACCTAAAGTAAACCTGAAACCTAAACTAAATAACAGATAGAGGCACCTGTTAGTTATTTGTGTAAATAGGCAGTTTAGAAAAGAATTTGAAGACTTTATAACAGAAATTCAATAAAAGCAAGAATTTTTTTTGCCCATCAGATTAATAAAAATCTAAAGATAATAAGATGTGCCAAAACAGTTACTAACATAAACTAGAGGTGGGAAATAAACCAATACAACCTTTCTAAAAGGCAGAGGGTGGTAATGTGTATCAAAATGTTAAATAAGCCTATCATTGAACTAATGATACAACTTTGAGGAACTTATCTGAACATATAAATGTACAAAGATGGATCCCCTACAATATTGAGCAGTGATTCTGAAAAAAATTTAATGGCCTCAAACTAAATATATATTAACAAGGGGTCAGGTATGCTGGCATACAGGGGTGGTGTGCTGGCAAATTTTTAACTAGTTTTGCAGGCGTGGGTAAGGGAGAACTCTTATTCGAAATATTAACCTACTTCTGTGGTATGAATACCCCAATCATGGCTATTTCAAGCTACCAAAATGAAGTCAGTGAATGCAGAGCTGAGAAGAAATGTATAAAACGGGCTTTGATGAGCAGGTGCAAGCTATCAGCAACGCACCACTGCATGTTTCCTAATACACTGGACCAGTAACAAAGAAACACACTGCAACACCAAAAAGCTATAAACATGATACAAAAGATTTATATTAAATGGCAAGATATCTATTACATATTACTAGATGAAAAGAGCCAAGCACATACAGAACAACTTATGTTGTATAATCTGGGATGCTGTAAATTTATGAGTATGCATTTCATTTTCATTTTGAAAGAAAAAGAACCATACAACAGTGATGTGTAAACATTATATTCAATCGAGTTGCATCCATAACAAGAACAGCAAATCTGATTTTTGTGGAGTATCTAAAACAGATTAAGATTTTTATTTTAAAAAAGAATAGCAAAAGATCACCAGATTTGGCTTCAAAGTAATTAAAAACTTCTGTATTAAATAATACAAAACAAAGTAAAAGAAAAACAACAGACGGGAATTAAGTTATTTGCAGTAAACATGAAAAAGGCTAATTTCATTGTAAGCTCAGAGTTCACAAACAGGCAAAGGAAATGAAGAGACAACTTACAAACTAAGGAATTCAACTAGAAACAAACATACAGGAAATGGTCAGTCTTAGCAGTGATCAAATAAGTGCACGTTTTAAGTGCAGGCCTACTAATTTATTACAATCTTATTATAATAGTCATGATGTTGCGAATTGTACACGATCATTTCAGAATATGTTTAAGCTGTATGTAATCAAGAGTTGTAAAATGTTTCATGTCCTCTAACTTAGAATTAACAGTTCTATTTATCTATTCTAACAAAAGTCTGCAACTGTGTGTGTTTTTAAAAAAATGAGATCTATGCCAAGAACTTCATTACAGTGTTACTGGAAAATTGAAACACTGGGAGAAACCTAAATGCTAAAAAAAAAAAAAAAAAAGAGCAAGCAAGCTAATTAATATATACCTTCTAACAGAATATTATACACCAATTCTAAATATTAATATGAAGTTTATATAGGCACACAGAAAATGCTTATAACATGTTAAATTGTACAGTATGATTATATCCATACAAGAAACATGAAAATAAAAGTCTAGAAAGGAATATACAAAGAACAAAAAAAAATCATGTTTTTTTGCATCAGAATGGTACATTTAGTTAAACTTATGAGTAAACTTTAAAACATTTTTCATATTTTGTCTAATAAACTACTGCATTATTCATAAAATTTCAAAAATGCTGAAAAACACAACAAAAAAATATTATGAACAGTCATTTCAAAGGCCATGAAAATAACAAAATGTAATTCTTAATCATGTAAGAAAATTCTTATTTGGAAGAAAAGTACTCCTTGACTCAAACTTTGACTGTCTATTCAATACAATAGTTTGTTTCATTATTAAACCTTAAGCAACCATACCATCAGAGGATATATCTCTCAAATGCTTTTCATTATTTCATTTTTAAAGGAGAATAAAAAGCAATATACATTCAGGCAGTAGCATACTGCTTGAAGATATATAAAGAAAGAATATTTTTTAATAGAAAAAAATAAATCATTGTATTATGATGTGATTCTGTATTAGTGATGCATAACACTTTAATTCTGGGAAGGATACATTGTAATTTGAATAGCAATTCACAGACAGACTCTAGGGATTTAGAAAAACCCTAGACAAGAATCCCTGTTCCCATCATAAGCATGGTCTGGAGTGGAAAGCCCTACAGAAAATGTGTTTCTCAAACGACGTATCTGGTGACTTCTGTGAAAATGTAATTGGAGTCAAGATTTCCCTGAAGAACTGTTAATGAAGTCTAATGATTTCCTCCATTAAAATGCAATCCTTTGTCAAGAATCATATGGATGGGGAAATATAAATCATTTCTCCGAAACTGATCAAGCAAGATACAGGTATCTCCTCTGACCAGAAGATGGGAAACCAAGGAGACGCCTCATTACAAGAGTTGACATGTGCCCCAAATGTTCTAGGCATTTCTAAGGTGCTTCAGACATCATCTTAGATGGTGACTTCAACACATAACAGGATGTGCAGAGGTTATCCCCTTCATTACTCCTTGAACACATCAACGCCCTGCCACCTCTAGAATCCATGTCTGGCCCAAGGTTGGCTCGAGAGAAGCCAATACTATGTTAATTCATTACCTCTTAATCCACAGGGAATGATTAGAATTAGATCAGCCTCTAATAAAAAATAGAGGCTGATTTCAAGTATCTTTTTGTTTCAGCATTTATTAGCTCTGCTCTCAAATTATTCAAAATTATTCAAATTATTCAAAATATATTTGCCTACATTTTGAATCAAGAAATCCACTTAATTATATTATGGACAAATGAAGCCCATTTTGCATGATGGTTGTAAACAGACTTTAGGGACCCTGAGTGATCTATTCCCTGGACTTGGATATGACAGCCCAGAATGTGAACAGCTCCTAAGAGAACACAACCAATACACAGGTGCCCTTCTCAGCTAAAAATTACAAACGACTTCTATATTACATCACTCCACCCAAGCAAGAATCCACTGGCAAGAATATCTCTTGATACAATTTATCTTACTGCCTCGGGCAACTGAAAAGGCACTCTACTGTAGGAGAAGAAAGCCACTGGGAAAGATTTCCTAAGCAAGAGACGTCCTAATAACCCATCACCAGATTAGCAGAGTTCTCAATACAGTAATAGATGCATTTCTATCACCTTAACCACCTAACAAGGAAAAAACAACAACAACAAAAATACTTGGAGGAGTCTGGTTGTACCTCTTCCTTTTAATGTGTGAATGGTTTTCCTCAGGACACAGTCTGACCTCAGCTATCTAACCACCTCTGGGAGCAAAAGGACCCAAAGAGTGCATGAAACAAAAACGCCTCCCATGCCACCCAGACTTCTACACATGCTCATCTCCCAACCCACGATCTGGGAGAGGAAGGGCATGGCAGAGGTGACGACAGTGCAGAAACTTGGTAGGGAGTTGAGTGAGTGGAGTTGAGAAGTGGAAGCTGCCTTGGTCGGGCTTGGCCTGACTGGTGTGGTCAAGTCAAGGCACAGCCCAGAGCCCCTCTTCTCTGCTCTCCTCCCTTTCCTCCAGAGCTTAAGGAACACCTGGCTACCCCACTCCTACAAGCAGCAATATCCTCTGCCCTGCCAAGCCCCTCAATATCGCCCATCACTCTCCCTCACCTGCAGCTGTTCTCCTGTTTCCCTGTACCTGTCTCATTCCAAATCTGAAATCAAGGAAAGTGAGCCTGGAGCTGATAAGATAATGAGACAGCCGTAGGCCAGGAGGAAAATAGGGTCAAGGAATGCAAAGAGCCTGTCTGGCACCTCCAGTGGGTCTGGGCTGTTTTAACAGTGTTTCTCCAAACCTAGGATTTGAGTCCAGCTGCTCCTTCTTCGGTCACAGAGCCCTTTCTTCAGATTGCAGACAAGGGACCAGGAAGTTTCTCTCATCATGGTCATGACAATTATGTGCAGTTCAGAGGCCAAATTATGTATATGTACACACACACACATATATATTTTTTAAAAATATGAAATGTCTTACTTCATAGTATGAATGTGTCAACCCTTATCTATTATTCTGGTTTCAATGAAAGCCCCAAGGAAAAAATGGATACCATTAATGGAAGAAGAAAAGGACACAGGTGGTCCATCCAAGGGTTAACTCTAAATCTTTCCTAGAAAGCCCTGGAAAAAGGACCCACTGGCTCCAAATATGAAACATCCCCCAACTTGCTCCACTAAGGTGTGGGAGGCACTCCCAGTGCTCAGGGTCAAAAAGCCAACCTGCTGTCACTGAAAAAGGGCAGAAATGCACTTGGGCAGCAGAGATTCCTTGCAAGCAAATGAAAAGCATTACTTAAATGTCAGTGGAGAAGGAGGAGGAGGAGGAAGTCCAAGGTAGCTGCCTAAGACTATCTAAGAACACACACACACAGGCCTGAGCAGGGCTGCTCAGGAGCATTGAGCTCCGTGTCTCCTAGGATGTCGCCCTTCCTACAGGAAGCAAGAGACCCATGCTGATATGACAGGAGGCTTTTGATACCACTCCCTGAGAAGGCAGTGAAACTATCAGCAGTGTGCCAGGCAGCACGAGGGCAGCTCCAGGCAGACTCGCTAACGTCGCCTCACAGCTCTGGCCCAGAACTCCCCAAAGCCGTCTGTGCCTGCCTGTGGGGAAGAGAGAAGAGAGTGAGAGTGGCCAGGGGGAGCCCACCTGACCTGGCTATGCCTCCCATGGTAGCTGATCACTCCTGGGAGGTGGAGTCTCAAGAGCCTTGTCCAGGGGTAAGAGAGGGGCTGCAAAGTGGCTGAGATGCCAAAGCTGCAGAGGGGAAGCAAAGAAAACTTCAAAGTTCAAAGAGCCCTTAGATATGGTCCAATCTCTGCATTCTGTGGGTTTCTATAAAAACAGTAAAGGAACAAAGGAACAAAACACCCCTGGGTTAGTTCTGAGTGGTAGGGTAGGAGTTCTCGATGGCCTTTCAGTTACGGGCTTTAGAAAAGATACTCATGACTACAGCAACGTGCAGAGCCATAGGAGTATTTCATGGTTTGCTCAAATAAATTCTTACAAAGCCAGGGTGCCATTGTTTTTGATTATTTACTGGTATTCAACAAGAGTCAGAGAGAAAAAGAGAGTTAAACTCTTAACAAGTACCCCAGCATTCTTTTAAGGGCAAACCAGGAACAAGAATTAAAGTCATCCTATATTATTAGAACAAGTCAAAGGAAATGGGTCAGCTCTTTAGGACAAGAGGAAAATTGCATTTGCCATCTGCAGAAAGAACCTATAATATAACGAAGGAGCTCTGAAAAGTGTAGATCTTAAAATATCAGTTCCCCTTGCAAGAAAATTTCACTGCATCTCTACCTTAAAAAATAAATAAAACAAAAAAACCTACTCAGACTGGCTAGGTATAATGAAAGCAAAGGCTGCTGCTCAAGCTACTGTCCCTTTGGGGAAAGAAACACAGAAAGAGATGTTTTAAAGCTCTCAAGTAAGTGAGGTGAAGACATTCAAATCAACAAATGCAGAAGATGCACTATTACCCAACAGAGGACCCCAGCTCCTTCTCCCCTTCTAGCACACGCACTGCATCTTATTTTGAAACCGGGTGGCTTGTGATAGATAATCCAGCTTGGGCTCGCTAGCTTTCTGCTGGTAACTGCACACCAATCTCAAGTCCCCGCCCTCTGGAAATGGAGAATTTTACATTTTGTTTGATAACGTCTTTTGTTTTGCAGACCACAGCGTTGCTGCAGAAAGTTAATCATCTCCCAAAAGCACATTCGCAAGTGTCTTTTAATGCATTAAAGCACCCAACTTCCCCTCTCACCAGCTCACAGCCACATGATGTTTCAAAGAAGTACCAACTTGGAAGTTCCCTAAATCTTAAAGAAATGCACCCACCAGAGAATCTAAAGAATCCCTCCTTGCATTTGGTTAAGAACGCTGTGATAAGAGTAAATGGGTGGGTGGGTTACCATGGAAGGGTCTTTTGGGGGGCCTGCAGCAAAAAGCTGGAAGACTGAGTAACGGGTGGATGAGACTGCTGCATTTCTCTCTAGAAACAACTGCTCAGCAGCAGTCATCAGGAAATACATGGAAAAAGCCACCATTAACCCTCCACCTCTTTACCAAACAGAAATGTAAAAGACATAAAGTAAAAATGAAAACCGTGGGAAAAAAAGTATTTAAAACCATAAAAAAGGCAAAAGAAAAACTCTCTTCAATTATTTACTAAGTGATGATGATGGGAAAAAAAAGGGGGGGGGGTATCAAATTTTGGAAAGAGGCAATTAATTCATGATTTCAGTTCTCCAAAGGGGGAAAAAACATGAGGCTATCTCTCAGAAAGATACATGAACATATTTCTAAACATCACTATCTACTTCCTGCAACAGAGACAAAAAGTCTCACTCTATTTTTCTTTAATTTGTGGATCAATTATTGTTCCCTTCTGTGAGGTTTCAGAAATCTAATAGCGTTAAAAACATTCTGGTTCCGACCATACCACAATCCATCACACACTTCCTTGAAAAAACTATTTTGTTTTCAAAGCAGTCAAACTGCTCACAATCCAAAATTAATCCTCTAAGAAAGGTGTGTAGCATTTTCAAATGTCAAAGGACCTGTGTAACAGTTTTCCATTCGAATTGCTGGATAAACTACGATCGACTTATCAACCTGCAACAATTATGAAAATGTTCAACTAAATCATTTTCCTAAGACAATGAATGAGAAGCAGGCATAGAGACAAAAATGATTTTGCCTTTAAACCAGAATTTCTTTTACCATGCCCCAAGTGGCCCACAAAATGACAAAGAGGTGTGGTAAATGGAGAACAAATCAATGATACCCATTAGAAGAAAGCAAGATGTTTAAATTCACTCCCTCCAATTGCTCTGCTTGCTTCTGGGAACCCAGCTGCCCACCCTGCCCCCATCGTCCTACATCCACAAGTTCCCAGATACTGAGTCCCCAGTTATACCAGAATGACCGTAAACAGAGCAAGAGAAGGTGCTTCGCAGAGCTACCAAGAAACAAGAGCCACTATCTTTGTCCTCATGTAGCTTCCCTGGTGGCTCAGATGGTAAAGGACCTGCCTGCAACACAGGAGACCAGGTTAGATCCCTGGGTAGGGAAGATCCCAAGGAAGGAAGTGGCTGTCCACTCCAGTATTCTTGCCTGGAGAATTCCATGGACAGAAGAGCCTGGGGGCTACAGTCCATGGGGTCACAAAGAGTCAGACACGACTGAGCAACTAACAAACACATACAGCTTCCACTTGAGTTAGAAACACAGGGCAAGTGGTCACTAACAGTTTCTCACAGTTAAAAGCAAAAAAAAGATAAGACTGCTCCGAGGAAATAATATATATCACTCAGGAGTTCAAATTCTCAAGACCATCTGCTTCCCCAGTTGTGTAATCCCCGGGAAGCTTCTAGAATGGCCTTCAGATTATTTTGTCTTTTTCTTTGTATTAAGAGCCAATCAAAAAGCCAGCCCCAGGAAGGATAACACCCAGAAGGACATGTCAGGCTGAGGGCGTCAACTGTAAAACAACAAGAACTGTGAAAATTGCTTGTAGTCTTTCCTGCCGGCAAATAAGAAACAAGGGTGTGTCACACAGCACATTATTTTATACACAGTAGGTGCTTAATATCTGTTCATTTGACCAGCATCCTGTATGCAACTGTTCTTTCTTATGGTACATCTGGTTAAAAAAAAAAAAAAAGAAATTTTAGAGGAAATGTTTGTTTTCCCAAAACTGGCAAGTGTTTGTTAAATAAATGAATCTGAAGATCTTGATAACTCTATTTTTAAATAATACTAATTTTGTTCTTCAAATTGAAATATTAGGCTCTTAACAAAATATTCTGCACTGATTTCAGAAATTATGGCTAGGTATAAAGGTCAACCCCAAAGCTATTTAGCAAATTCAGTCTTTGGTTCTCCACACTGATATGGATGTTTATTTTGTTTATAAAGCCCAGATTCATGACCACCTAAGATTTATGAACTCATTTATGACAGAATATTTAGGTCCTTTTTTTCCTTTTTATTACATGACAGATAAGAAATCAGACAGGTTTTTTACATATCGGTAAGGTAACAAATCATAGGTGATTGTCAAACAACTGCCTATAATTTTATTAGTAACAGCTGTTCACACAAAATAGTGTTTGGGTCTGAGAATAGCTCTTTCTTTAATGGTACTCCATCCGGCAGAACGAGAACTCACTCACTGTTTACTGTAGTCAGTTAGTGCCACAGATTTAATTACCAACAATCACACATTTTTCCTTCTATTACTATTTCACACTTCCCTAGGATTAATTCTGCAGAGATCATAACATTGCTTTAAAGCCATTATAAAAGTTTCCCTTTGAAAAGTCACTGCCCTCCCCCTTCAACCAGAAAATTAGACTTAAAATTTGTTGTTACAAATACTTGCATTTCCCTCAACCCAAGACAGACAGTCTGGAGAAAACAGATTCTCTCCACCTTCTCAGGGAGAAAGCAATCCTAACCTTCTTAAAATGGCTTCTCTCTCTTTCAAGATGTACCCTTTGAGCTCTCTTATTTTCCCTCTATAACCCTCAATCCATACTTCCATTAATACCGAAAGAACTAGTAACCTCCCCTTAAAGAAAAACTAATATGAATGCTGGAATCAAAATCATCCTTGGCAAATCTTGTTCATTTCTTTTCAAGTATAAGTTTGCCTGGAGCATGAAGAAAAATGTGTTCCTTTTTACTGCTAAGTTTAGCATAGCACGCAGTCTCACAACTGCAAAAGCTGTTTAAGGTCCTTAAAAATTCATCTATAATAAAAATCATAACTATATTTAATAGGCATCTCTGAAAATTGAACATAAGCCATCTCATATAAAGTGCAGCTGGGTTGTTTGATTTTTTTAATGAAAAAGAGGCTATAAAATTTATTTGTAACAAAATGGCTACTAAATTATTCTGATTCTCCTTCCTAAGTTTACCTAAAAATATGTGAATAGATATATACTAGATAGCTTCATTGTTCAGTAGGGTTGTAATTTGCTCCCAAAATTTCCATATGAAGAAACAATACATTAATACATAAGTACGAGATTGGCAGTTATATGGCAGATCCAGACAATGAATCTACATGGTTCAAAGCAAAAATCTTACTCTGAAGGCTTTGTTATTTGGTCAGAGCTCCAGTTTTGATTTTAATGAGGGACACTGCCACTTCACTCTTCAGATACAAACTATAAATACTTGGTTTCCAAAAATAAATAAATAAAAAAGAAAATAAAAGAGGAAATGCATTCAAACAAATCCTGACGTTTAGAAACATATTCAACACTTGGAAACTAAAAGAGTAGCAAAAATAAAATTGGTTGATCTTAAAGCAGCCTCATAATCACCATATTATGGTATTTCCAGGGAGATTCTGTTATTAGGGCTGCTTAGAAGGAAGTCTTCTTCCTGCAGTTCTGAGTAGCCATCGTAGACAGACAGCCACTAACCTCTAGGTTAACTTGGGCAATCAACACCCCCATCCTTGCGCCAGTGAACTCTACAGAGGGGTGGTGGGGTGGGTGTTTTTACCCAGACCTGTATGAATGAACTCTCCACATATGCTAAATTTGTCAGAACACTCCCAACCTTCCAGGTACCTTCCTGCTCTGTAACTGTTTGGTTTTCAGTACAAATGTATATTGCTCAAATTAAAATCATTCTTTCTACAATTCCTAAAAGTTAACCACTGTGGTTCTTCTCATGTAATTATATATAGGTAAATTGTAAAAATCTCTTCAGTCACCACCTGTGCTCTAGAGAATTTAAAAATTCACTCTGCTGAATGTGTCATGGAGAAAAGTAGATGGCAAAAAGATGAGAGGGTTAAGCTAGCTTCTATACAAAAAAAAGTAATCAAGACATGGTATGATTTTTTTTTCCTTTAAACTTTCATATTTTAAACATGACTGTTATCATTCCCAAATGCAACCAGCACAGAACTGTAATACACTGGTTCACTATGCGATAAAACATCTTACATTAACACTTCTGATCCCGAAACTAATTTGTAATCAATTGGCTCAAAGAGTTACACATAGTTATTTTCAAAGGTGATGATTTCCTCTGCCACAGAATAAAAGCTCTACATTTCTCCATGTCTCTATAATGTCTTCATTGTTATATGGTCCCAACTTCTATTAGGTTATAAAGAAGCTTACTTAATAAATACTTACTGAGAGCACTCTATGAGTTAGAGATTGTGCTAGAAGCTGGGATTTTATAGTGTGCAACAGAGAAATCTGTTTCTACCCTCCTAAGCTTCCAGTCTAGAATAGGAAAAAAATTTCCAACCACATTTGTAATTCAGTTAGAAGAGCAAGAACATATATTCTTTCATCTAAAACTGGCCTAAACTTTGCCTCTTCAGTAAGTGGAATCCAATCAATAAAAAAAAAGCAAAATCTTTTTCGCTAAATCTTTCTATTTGATGATTAAGATCTGAAGAGTAAAGAGTTTAAAAATGTAAAAGAAGAACATGTTAAAAGGGAGAAAAAAACGTATCTTTAAGAAGCCGAAATTTTCAGAAGAATATCGTTGACCGGAAGCAGATATTCAATGGCACTTGTTTTATAAAGACTTAAGGACAGATTATATTAAATAGTGACCTATGTGCCACCAATAGAAATATTTAATTAATATTTATAAATATTAATTAAAGGAAGTAATGTATATTACATCTAAGAAGTATATAAAAACTTCAGATTAAAATATTCTCTTGTATATCTATGTAGACTACAAACAGTTTTCTGAGTGATCTAAGAAAATAAACACTAACAGAAATGAATTCAGAAAATGAATAAAGAAAACAATTCAAAATTTAATATATTTTATGACAGTAGGTTTCTGAGTTCACTTTTTAAAAAATAAGCATCAAAAATAAGTAAGTACCATAGAATTTGAAACATATTGGCATAATTGCTGGATATGTATCAAGGCAGCCCAGATTTCACTGCCATGCTTTCATCTAGGCAGGTAACCACTATTTTCTCTTGTTAATTTCTTCACAATATAAAATTAGCTAATTATGTGAACTAACAAGGGGCTCCTGCCAAATACACCCATTTTCCTTAAAATGGCGTCATGCTTTGAACTAACATTTACTTTGAAAATAATTTTACATTGAATTTCATTTAAATACAATGGTGATCCCTTAATTTAAATAAAGTAGTTAAAAATATTGGTGAATCTTTTGAAGGGCCTCATGAATGAAGATTCAGTGCACTCATCAAAGCAGCACATCAGACATTCCTCAAAAGGAACTCCTTCTGATACCTTCCCTGATTCAAATCAACCATCACTCCCCTCCTGGATTCAACAATCACGAGCACACACACAAATCTACAGTGAGTATACAGCACTGACTACATAGTATAGGTACTGCAGTAGTTACTTTACAAAAGCAACATGCCCAGAACATGAAGCTGTAGTAAACCTTACGTGATGTCTAGGGATTGGGTTTCTAACAAAAAGTTGTACAGTTTTAAAGTGCTAATAAATGTAGGTGCTAAACTGATGTCCTATTTTTCTACCCCTTCTAATAGGCCATATTAGGGGGCTGGGGTGAGGCTGTATTAAACCTTAGTCAAAAATCTAATAAGGGGAGAAAAAAAGTTCTTCACACTACCACTTCAGTGGTAAAATTGTTTTACTTTAGATTTTTGTCCTTATAAAATTATCTCCAAGTTCATTTTTTAAAGCATAATATGTTACTTAAGTCCACAGTATGTAATTAAGCATCCATCTATGGGTATTTCCCCCAAAGTCCTCCTTCTAGACATTCAAACCTAGGCCCTCAGACAGACAAATTCCCTGAGCTCTAATTCAGCTGCTAGGAACCCACAGCTGCCACATTTCAGGCAATGGGGTTGGCCTGAGAGACCTCAAACGCCCTATTCACAGCCAAACAAACAAACTCTACACAGGGCAAAAGAAAAAGAAAAACCATCCTCAAGTCTTTCTAAAACACATGCTTTTCCCCTTAATCATGCACTTAAACTCCATTCGTGTCTCCTACCCACTCTAGCTTCTTCTCAATCTTGAGAATTCAGAAAACATTCAACTACACCTTTTCAGCCATGAGAAGTAGCTCAAAATGAGAATAAACATAAAAAATAAAAAGATCTTCCTTTTGCAATTGCAGTTTTCCCCTTCCCTGGCTTCATTCCCTAAAGCCCGCCCCTTTTATCCAGGGTTTGCCTTCTGTTCTTTATAAATGTGCACATTTATCTAATCTGGTTTCAAAATGAAGACATTAAGCATGGCATGTGAATTAACCATTTGTAACTATTCGTGATCATTATGTTTTGTTCCTTCTTGTAAAGGATCCAGTACATAAGCAGTTCCCTCCCAAAGGCAATTGGTTCCTTGAACCAGGAGACAGAATGCTCAAGATTAGAAGGAAAATGCATGCTTCTCAAATCAGAATTGACAATATTCTCCTCCAGAAATGTCTGAGAAACCTATTTATTATACACGCAAATATCCGGAACACGAGTGCAGACATTTTTCAGGCCTGTTACTGCAAAGCTGTTCTTCCTAACACAATAGCTCAGAGTTATGTCGCGCTGGCCTGAACGTTGATTCTGAACATTCTCCCAGAGATAATAATCAATAAAATTCCTAGTGGAGAATGGCATTTTCTTGCTAACTTAATGTGAAGGCAGAATAGTGGGTTATTTTTTAGAGATTAAAGGGACATTTTTTGCTGTTCACTTCCCGTTTTCCTCCTAGCCCAGATTCCAAAGATATTAAAATGCTGTCCGTTTTAAACAAAAGGTTTCTATTTGATTCCATGAGAGTAATTGAGAGGCTGTACTGGCAACTATTGTGAATTCAGGCCTACATCTGGGTTGCCACATTAAACAAAAGATACCCATCGCTGTCAACAACCACACAGCACAACCCTCCCGTATCCCTCATCTTTATCTGGAAGGGATGGTGGAGACAAGAAACACGCCTGTCACCATTAAGAAACTCTTCTGGGTCCCTCCTTTCGGGGGTCTGGTGGCTAGAGAACAGCACTCGTGTGACACACATATATGCTCACCTCCCCGCTCGCGGAATATGTTAGCCCCCTTTCTTCAGAGAGCCAACCACTCGGCTCCCTCATCATCACTCCTTGGAGAATCCAGCCGCGAGTCTGCCCACCGTTCCACCATTCGCTCCCGACCCCTCAAAGCACTGATAAAAGTCGCACACAGGCCACCCCACCGCACGCCCTGGCTCCGCTTGACACCTAAGGCCACACGCACACACAGTTCTCCGCGCCACCACCCCACCGGGCGCCGCGGCCACGACACTGGAAGTTCAACCCTCCTGCCCACCTTCCCACCCGCGCTTCTCCCCGAAGCGATTTGCCATTCAGCAGATGCACAGCAGACAAACGCGCACCCCGAGGGCACAGCCCTCAGGGCTACCGAAAGGGACAAGCCGAGGCCCCGGGCAGAGCAGCCGCGACCCCTCTGCGCGTGCCTGCGTCTGCACGCGCGCGCGCGCGCCCTTCAGGGTGCGGGTAGTGGCCGGGGCCGCGCCCGGGGAGGGCAGGGGCAAGCCGCCCGCGCCCTGGGGCCGGGGCCGCAGAACGGGGACTGGGGGTGGTGGGCAGGAGGCGCAGAGGTCCGGCGGGAGGGCCCGCTGCGTACGGCCGCGGCGGTACTCACCGAGCAGGAGCAGCTTGAGCTCCCGGCGGGCGTCCCTCTTGTCCCTGCGGAGCTGCCGCTCAATCTCGTCGTTGATCCTCCGGGCTTCCTTGGCCTCCTCGCTCAGGCAGCACGCCATGATGGACTCCAGAGTCATTCTTTCAAAGTGCCTCCGCTGCAGCCCCGCCGGCACCCCCTGCTCACACGCGCGCACACACACCCTCCCGCCCTCGCTCCCCCGAGGCAGCGGTGGCCGCCGAGCCCCCGCCGCCCGGGCGCGCGTCCGGGACGAGCTTGGGGAACCGCCGCGGGGGCCGCGGCCACGGCCGGGGCCACCAGGTGGGCCGGGGGTGCGGCGGCTGCCGGCGGCTCTGGCTGCCGGGAGGAGCGAGGCCGGCGCGGGAGGCGGCCGCGGGCGCTGGCTCGGGGGGCGCGCTAGGGAAGGCCGCCGCGCCCGGCCTCGCTCAGACGCCCGCGCCTCCTTCCCCGGGAACAGGCGGCCCGCCTGGCCCCCCGCGCCGCCGCCGCCGCCGCCGCCGCCGAGGCTCCCCTAAGCCGTGCGCCCGGCGGCGAGAGCACATCCACCGGGGCGTCCCCGCAGCGAGCGGTCGCCGACGGCTCCCCGCGCCTGGCGCGCCGGCTCCTAGCTGCCGCCTGACACGGCTCCCGGGCGCCCTCGGCCCTGCCCGCGCCCACCGCCCGGCCCGCGCGCAAACCCGGCTCGCCGGCCCGCCCGCCCGGCCGCCGCGCGCTCCTCCGCCTCCGCCAGACGCCCACCCCCGGCCCCGATTGCCAGGCGCAGAGCGGCTGCTCAGTGCTCTCCCTCCCCCTCGCCACACACACACATTTTCTTCTTTCTCTGAACTGGAGCACAGATCCGGGAGGGAGGCGGCGGCGGCAGAGGGAGGAGGTGGAGGGAGGGGATGGGCGCGGGAGGAGGGGAGAGGGAGGCGGTGCCGCCCGGCCCCTCCTGGAAGGCTTTCCTGGGCTCGCAGCCGCCGCGGCGCGCCTCCCAGTGCGGCTTTCGCTTCGCTCGCGCCGCTCCCTCGCTGAGCCGGCCCCCTCGGGCTCTGCGGGCGCCTCCCGCTCCCGCGCCCTCGGTCGGGCCCGCGGGCTCAGCGGTCACGGCCGCCCCCGGCGGGAGGCGGGGCCGGGTCGCCGAGGCGCAGCCGGGGCCGCAGCCAACCTGCCGCTGCCGGCCCGCCGCCCGGGCGTGGTAAACCGGGAATATGGCGGCCTCCGCCAGCCGGGCTGCCCACTGCCTCCGGAAAGCAGCCCGCGGCTTCTCCGGCAAGGCGGGGATCTCGGCCCCGTAAGCCCCCAGCACTCGCCGCCCCGCGAACACCCGCCCGGTTCCCCCGAAGGCAGCCTCGGCGCTGGCGCCTCCCGCCTGCCGCTTTGCAGCGCTGAGCAGATCCGTGGGGCGGCTCTTCGCCTAGTTCAGTGTTCTTTCCCGTTCCTATTTCTAAAACGCCATTCGGTTAGAAAGTATGTCCCGTCACCTCTGATCCAAGTTGAGTCGTAGAAAATAATATACACTCAACTGTGCAGTGCGACTGGGGAGGACACGGGATTGTCACTGTCTCGCAGAGGCGCAAGGGAAACTTAATAGGTGAAACTATCGGCAAAGTTCCTGGAGACAGAAATCTAAATCCTAAAAAAAAAAAGAAAGAAAGAAATCTAAATCCTGAGCAGAAAAATAAAGCGGCCCAGTTTCCAAGAGCCTCCTGCTAGCTTCCAACTTTTCATGCCATTGGAGTTGTTTTTGTTTTCTTACAAGCTGTCCTCTCGTTTTTGAAAAAGGCACACGATATTTAACAGCCAAGTAAGTCGACTTCACCATTCTAGACCGAGATGAACTTATGACTTATGAGAAAATGCAAAATAATGTGAAATAAAGATAAAGGAAAGAATGAAAGAAAAATGGGACAACCAGGATCGCCACAGCAAAATTCCATTCTGGTATTTTGTTTTTCCACTTTCAATTGAGGTAGTTTACTTTAAAATGTGATTTGCTTATATTTTGTTGTAACATGTGACAGCCAAAAAAAAATCCTTGCTCTTTCAAATTTTATTTGATCTAATAGCTACAGGAGGTGTAACTCATACTGCTTTCTGCCTTAATGGAACCTCAGAGGAAATTGTATCTTAAGAAAGGAATCGGTTTTTCCCATTTTATGTTGTTTCTGAGAAGTCTCTGAACCTGTTGATCCAGAATGGAAAATGAGGGCATGATTCTACTATTACTGCAGGTCAAGAGTGCATATAGGATTGTCAGATGACAGGTGTGTGACTGCCTTCTTTCATTTGCCATTACCTCCACCCCTAGACACACACATATCATGACTTAGATCAAACAAGTCCTCTAGACATAAGATCTATATTTTAGACTTCCCATTTAAAGGATATTTGGCCTAGAAGATGCAGTTGCCCTTAGTTGAATTCAAGGATGCAGAACCTGGAGAAGAGTCGACTATAATTAAATTTCACCTTGGCTAGGAAAGCAGAAAGGGCAGACTTCACCAGCTTCACCCCCTTATGTGAATGCTGTGAAATTAAAATTTAAAATTAACTGACTAATTAAATATTGAAATTCAACATGCCAAAATTTTAAATGGCATCAAGGGAAAAAAATTATAAGTTTGCATCCTCTAAATATGTCTATACATGAGTTGCAGAGAGATAGAAAACATTAGAAAATCAAGTAAAAGTCAGGAATCTTCAAGTGTCTGATTTCCTAGCCAAAGATCTAAGATTTTTGAAAATGTCTCCCAGCCTGGGCTCTTAAACACTATCAGGTACTCCATTTTGACTGAATTGACCTATTTTTTGATGAACAGAATTAAATTGTTTCAACACATTGTGGAACAATAAGTCTATTTTATCACCCCTGTATGCCTAGCATCAGGGACAGTCCTTGGCATTTAGTAGATATTTGAATGGATTAGACAAAGAGGAGGATGTTCCTTCAAGCACTGGGAATAAATTGGAAAGTAAGGAAAACCAACACTCTACAATGATAAAGTCATATATGAGTGTCAATAAGGAAACAGGAAATTTTCAAGTCTGAGCCCAGATCTATTCAGAAACCTTTGCATGTGTATCTGGAAAGCATTTGCCAAGCAAATAGTCACATAACCTAAATCACGCAAACAAAATCCATGTAGGAACTACTGAAGTTGTGACCATATTCTGCAAGCAAATATGCTAAAATAGTCAACTAAATGTGAATCATGTTACAAAGTCTTAGTTCATTAAATCAACAAATGTATTCATTGCCTAGCATATGTAAATAACTAAGATGAAAGTGCAAGAAGACAGATACTAGGGTGAATAAAATGTAGTCCTTGTCTTCAACAGGCTTGAAGTCTCAGGGCATTATGTAGCTCTGAACACTTACAATAAAAGAAAATGAAATCAATTTGTATTAAAGTTGGGATACAAGTAACACTATAAAGGTATAAAAAGGAAGGGATCCTTCTGTTCAGGAGAACTGAAGAAGACTTCACAGGAAAGGGGACATTTGAAATGAATAGGTTTTCAATAAATATGTTTCTACACCACTTAAATCTGCTATTTCAAATCACCCCCAGATAGACAGTGAGAAGATAAACCATTTGGAGAATTCGAAGGCAATTACTGACGGCTGAAAAGCAAACCACAAAATCCTAGGAGCAGTGAACACCAGAGGAAAATGGAAAACTCATCTCCTCTGTGGCATTCTGCCTCCACCATCATGTAACCCTTTTCTTTGGGCACTGGCAAAGAAAAACAGTCAAAGGCACAGTTCAGTCTCCAGGACTGATGCTAGGGTCAAAGAATGAAGAAGCCACAACCACACTCACAAAATATGCTCCCAGGGAAGGAAAAGCACTTCTTCTGTTTCCAGAATCATCTAGCATGGCTGCTTCACACCAGGCACCGCACCACTGTAATACCACTGTCTGTCTATTTCTCCTTCTCATTCTCTTTCACAAGATTGAGAGCTGCTTGAAAGTAGAGGCCTTATCTTTCATAACTGTTTTCAGTGCATCCAAAAGAGTGCCTAGCCTGCAATGGATACTCAGTAAGAGATGAATAAACACAATACCAGAACCTACATCAACAACTCACAGACTGTGCCTGTCACAAGCAGTGCCCTATGCCAGCTGCCTGAGGCATACAAAGCCCTTAAAGTCTTCATGATCTATTTGGGCAGGCAGTCTGCATGCATAAAACAACAATGTGAAGTGAGAAACCCTGGCTCCTAATGAGAATGACTTGCTAGAGGGAATTGGGAAGAAGGAGCAGTTATCCAAGCCACCATGCAAAGCAACCTGAAGAAATATGGGTAGGCACACGATGGCTACCTGAAGGACCAATTAAAAGTCCGCCTAAAGCCCTGCAGCTCCTACAAGAGCTGGGAAGGGGCTCCTCTGTTCTGTGCTTGCTGGCAAAGCTGGCTAGGAATAAAAGTGGCCTTGCTTTGGATGAAGGCAGGCAAGCAGGCCGTGGGAGACTGAGAGCTATAAATAGCGCCACCTAGAGGACAGTCTCATAACAGCAGAAAGATTACGGTGTTTCTAGTGAAAGAAAGGTTTCAGGGTCAACAGGAGGAGAAGGGGGCAACAGAGAATGAGATGGTTGAATGTCATCTCTGTCTCAATGGACATGAGTTAGAGCAAACTCCAGGAGATAGTGAAGGGCAGGGAAGCCTGGAATGCTGCAGCCCATGGGGTCGCAAAGAGTTGGACACGACTTAGCGACTGAACAAATGCATGAAAAAGAATGCTTTCTTCTGAAAGATAAGATACCCACACTGCAAAGTCACCAGGCAGATATTCTAGATAGAGTAGAATAGTTCAGTGACATCTTTCCATCACCAGCCTTAGAAATGCATCCAAGTAATCCTCTGTGCTTAGTTGCTAAGTCATGTGACCCCATGGACTATAGCCTGCCAGGCTCCTCTGTCTGTGGAATTCTCCCGGCAAGAATACTGGAGTGGTAGCCTTTCACTTCTCCAGGGGATCTTCCTGAACCAGGGATCAAACCCGGGTCTCCTACACTGCAGGCAGATTCTTTATCATCTGAGCCACCACGGAAACCCAAATGATCCTCTGAAAGTGAAAGTGAAAATCGCTCCAATTCTTTGCGACCCAGAATTCTCCAGGCCAGAATTCTGGAGTGGATAGCCTTTCCCTTCTCCAAGGGATCTTCCCAATATTGGGATCCAGCCCAGGTCTCCCGCATTGCAGGCAGATTCTTTACCAGCTGAGCCACAAGGGAAACCCAAAAATACTGGAGTAAAAAAAAAGGAAAGCCTATCCTTTCTCCAGCAGATCTTCCCAATCCAGGAATCAAACCAGAGTCTCCCACATTGCAGGCAGATTCTTTACCAACTGAGCTACTAGGGAAGCCCCCAAATGATCCTCTGGTTCTAATCAAATGTATCTGTATATTTTGTGCTTCCTCAAGGGTTGCATTGAGCTTGCCAGGTGGCACTAATGGTAAAGAACCCACCTATCAATGCAGGAGATGTAAGAGATGTGAGTTTGGTCCCTAGGTCGGGAAGGGCCCCTGCAGGAGGGCATCCCAATCCACTCCAGTATTCTTGCCTAGAGAATCCCATGGACAGAGGACTATTGCGGGCTCTGGTCCATAGGGTCGCAAAGAGTTGGACATGACTGAAACGACTTAGCATGCACTCACACAAGGTTAGCATTGTCACAGGCAGCATTGTATCTCACAGTGTGAAGGCCATCAAAGGCCCACTGCACTGGAAGACCCTACCTACAAGATTGACCACACGGGAGCCATTTTTAAGCTGAGTAGACCAATGTTTCAGACAGAAATGTCATTTACTAAGATTTAATGAATGAATCAATGAGCAAATGAATGAACGTATACTAAAATCAAGTAGTGAGACATAAGATTACCCAAATCATGGATTAAAATCCTTCTGACACCCAAAGGATCAATAATGACTTAGCTAATATAGGAACTTCCTGCCCTGTCATTACTACAAGTTGGAGCCATCTGTCCCACAAGACCCTCTGGTTTTGCTGAACTCCTGTGTGGATCACAATAAACTATGGAAAATTCTGAAAGAGATGGGAAGACCAGACCACCTGACCTGGCTCTTGAGAAGCCTATATGCAAGTCAGGAAGCAACAGTTAGAACTGGACATAGAACAACAGACTGGTTCCAAATAGGAAAAGGAGTACGTCACGGCTGTATACTGTCACCCTGCTTATTTAACTTCTACGCAGACTACATCAATAGAAACACTGGGCTGGAAGAAGCACAAGCTGGAATCAAGATTGCCAGGAGAAATATCAATCACCTCAGATATGCAGATGACACTACGCTTATGGCAGAAAGTGAAGAAGAGCTAAAAAGCCTCTTGATAAAAGTGAAAGAGGAGAGTGAAAAAGTTGGCGTAAAGCTCAACGTTAGAAAACGAAGATCATGGCATCTGGTCCCATCACTTCATGGGAAATAGATGGGGAAACAGTGGAAACAGTGTCAGACTTTATTTTTCTGGGCTCCAAAATCACTGCAGATGGTGATTGCAGCCATGAAATTAAAAGACGCTTACTCCTTGGAAGGAAAGTTATAACCAACCTAGATAGCATATTCAAAAGCAGAGACATTACTTTGCCGACTAAAGTCTGTCTAGTCAAGGCTATGGTTTTTCCAGTGGTCATGTATGGATGTGAGAGTTGGACTGTGAAGAAGGCTGAGCACCGAAGAATTGATGCTTTTGAACTGTGGTGTTGGAGAAGAAAGACTCTTGAGAGTCCTTTGGACTGCAAGGAGAGCCAATCAGTCCATTCTGAAGGAGATCAACCCTGGGATTTCTTTGGAAGGAATGATGCTAAAGCTGAAACTCCAGTACTTTGGCTGCCTCATGCGAAGAGTTGACTCATTGGAAAAGACTCTGATGCTGGGAGGGATTGGGGGCAGGAGGAGAAGGGGACAGCGGAGGATGAGATGGCTGGATGGCATCACGGACTCTATGGACGTGAGTTTCAGTGAACTCCGAGGGTTGGTGATGGACAGAGAGGCCTGGTGTGCTGGGATTCATGAGGTCACCAAGAGTCGGACACAACTAAGCAACTGAACTGAACTGAACCTAAGACCAAGGCTACAAACTCCGTGGTCTCTGAGCTATAGAAGGGTTGCTTTAGACTCAGTGGTACTTTTGCAAAAATTCAACTAACTGTCATAACTTAAACATCTAGTGATTCACACAGAAATGGGTATTTCAGTTCTTGGTCAACATCTGGCAATCCTAGCCCTGTATTCCCAGATGGCAACATTTTCCACAACCTGCTTTACTCCCCATTGCTGTAAAACCTAAACCAGTTTAGATTCCACATTATAGTAACGTGCTATATGTGTGGGCATTCCAGGTGGACCCTGGAAGGCAATTAGCTGAGTGAGGATTGGATTTTGCAATTAATCAGGTAGTTGACAGAGGCAATTGATTTCTTTCCTATTCATTGTTTCCCTGTCTTTAAATCGAATAATTTATCCCATTTATACTCATCTCTCTTTGATGATTTCTTATATATACCTCAATAAGAATCAAGATCTTTGTCTATTTTGTTCACTCCTGAACCCAGTACCTAGAACAGGGCCTGAAATTAGTAGATGCTTAATAAGCATTTGTTGAATGAATTTAAAAAAGACCCTATAGGCAGATGAACTTAGAGCTTGTTATATACAAAGTGAAGTAAGCCAGAAAAACAAATATCATGTATTAACACATATATATGGTATCTAGAAAACTGGTGGAGAAGGCAGTGGCACCCCACTCCAGTATTCTTGCCTGGAAAATCCCATGGATGGAGGAGCCTGGTAGGCTGCAGTCCATGGGGTCGCCAAGAGTCGGACATGACTGAGTGACTTCACTTTCACTTTTCACTTTCATGCATTAGAGAAGGAAAAGGCAACCCACTCCAGTGTTCTTGCCTGGAGAATCCCAGGGACGGGGGAGCCTGGTGGGCTGCTGTCTATGGGGTCGCACAGAGTCGGACACAACTGAAGTGACTTAGCAGCAACAGAAAACTGGTACTGATGAACCTATGTGCAGGGCAGGAATAGGACACAGACATAGAGAACAGAGTTTGGACATAGTGGGGGAAGGAGAGGGTGGGACGAATTGAGAGAGTAGTATTTAAACATATAGACTACCAGATGTAAAAAAGATAGCTAATGGGAAGTTGCTGTGTAACACAGGGAGCTCAACCTGGTGCTCTGTGACAACCTAGAGGGGTGGGATGAGGTTCAAGAGGGAAGGGACATATGTATACTTATGGCTGATCCATGTTGTTGTATGGGAGAAGCCAACACAATATTATAAAGCAATTATGCTCCAGTTAAAAATAAATTGATAAAGATAATAAGAGACCCTTCCATCAAAGAGGCCATAGATTGGCCACATGGCGGTCTGCCTTTTTTTTTTTTCCTTCACCAGATGGTACCCACCAAAGCTTGGCTCCCTCAATACAAAACATTCCTTGGCCCTGGGCTTTAAGATCTTGCCTCAAATGGGCTCATCAAAGAAAATTAGCCACACTAGGGTATCAAGAAAATTGTGGATGAAACATATTGTTCCAAACCCAGTGGAAATGTATTAATTCCATCTAAATCAACTGTATAAGAAAGTTGATTTCGTATCCCCAATTCATTTTTAGTAATAAGAATGATATACATTTCAGATCATGACATAATATATAGTCAATTTGTTAATTACTCAATGTAGCTGCTTTTAGAAGGCAGAGGAACCAGAGATCAAATTGCCAACATCTGCTGGATCATAAAAAAAGCAAGAGAGTTCCAGAAAAACATATATTTCTGCTTCATTGACTATGCCAAAGCCTTTGACTGCGTGGATCACAATAAACTGTGGAAAATTCTGAAAGAGATGGGAATACCAGACCACCTGACCTGCCTCTTGAGAAGCCTATATGCAAGTCAGGAAGCAACAGTTAGACCTGGACATGGAACAACAGACTGGTTCCAAACAGGAAAAGAAGTGCGTCAAGACTATATATTGTCACCCTGCTTATTTAACTTATATGCAGAGTACATCATGAGAAATGGTGGGCTGGATGACACACAAGCTGGAATCAAGATTGCCGGGAGAAATATCAATCACTTCAGATATGCAGATGACACCACCCTTATGGCAGAAAGTGAAGAAGAACTAAAAAGCCTCTTGATGAAAGTGAAAGAGCAGAGTGAAAAAGTTGGCCTAAAGCTCAACATTCAGAAAACGAAGATCATGGCATCTGGTCCCATCACTTCATGGGAAATAGATGGGGAAACAGTGGAAACAGTGTCAGACTTTATTTTTCTGGGCTCCAAAATCACTGCAGATAGTGATTGCAGCCATGAAATTAAAAGATGCTTACTCCTTGGAAGGAAAGTTATGACCAACCTAGATAACATATTCAAAAGCAGAGACATTACTTTGCCAACAAAGGTCCATCTAGTCGAGGCTATGGTTTTTCCAGTGGTCATGTATGGATGTTAGAGTTGGACTGTGAAGAAGGCTGAGCGCCGAAAAATTGATGCATTTGAACTGTGGTGTTGGAGAAGACTCTTGAGAGTCCCTTGGACTGCAAGGAGATCCAACCAGTCCATTCCAAAGGAGTTCAGTCCTGGGTGTTCATTGGAAGGACTGATGCTGAAGCTGAAACTCCAATACTTCAGCCATCTGATACGAAGAGCTGACTCATTGGAAAAGACCCTGATGCTGGGAGGAATTGAGGGCAGGAGGAGAAGGGGATGACAGAGGATGACATGGCTGGATGACATCACCGACTCAATAGACATAAATTTGAGTAAACTCCGAGAGTTGGTGATGGACAGGGAGGCCTGGCGTGCTGCTACTCATGGGGTTGCAAAGAGTTGGACACGACTAAGCGACTGAACTGAACTGAACTGAATGACAGATTAATGAAACAGCACATGGGTGATGAAAAATACATAAGTAATTGAATTATGTTATGCTGCCTTCTCAGTGATTGAAATGGTCTTAATAATCACCTTTATTTACTAATTAGTTACTATCCTTGCAAAATTTTTCAATCTGCCATTCTGAACTTTACCAAGATGTAAGAAATCTAATGGATTTCCCAGGTGGCACAGTGGTAAAGAATCTGCCTGCATGTCGATGTAGAAATGCAAGAGACTCAGGCTCAGTCCCTCGGTCAGGAAGATCCCCTGGAGAAGGAAATGACAACCCACTCCAGTGTTCTTGCTGGAGAATACCATGGACAGAGGAGCCTGGTGGGCTATAGTCCATGGGGTGGCAGAGAGTTAGACATGACTGAGCACAGTAGCACAAGAAACCTAATGGATTTTCAGTCTTAAATAAGAATATAAAATATCTCTTCCTGACCACAAAATTAAACATAAAGATATCTCTCGTTCATTTTCTCTTTCTTTTCTTATCTGTTAGGCCTACCAAAATCTATTTGAGCCACAAAATTTCCGAGAGACCTCTTCCAAATTTGTCAATGTATTTCCATCTCTCCATTCTTACACAAATTCCATTTTTTTGTGTGGTCAATTTTTTTTTTAAATTAGTGCTTCCCTGGCGACTCAGATGATAAAGAATCTGCAGGCAATGTGGGATACTGGGGTTTGATCTCTGCATCAGGAAGATCCCCTGGAGGAGGCCATGGCAAGCCACTCCAGTACTCTTGCCTGGAGAATTACATGGAGAGGAGTCTGGCAGGCTGCAGTTCACGGGGTCACTAAGAGTCGGACACAACTGAGTGACTAACATGCACACACATTTTTAAAGATTAGAGTGTAGTAGATTTACAATGTTGTCATACTTTTAGGTGTACAGCAAAGTGATTCATATATATATATATATATAGTTGTTGCTGTTTTTTAGTCACAAAGAGTAGTATATTACTGAAGCAGCTTAGCACGCATGCATGCATATATGTGTGTGTTTCTGTATATACATATTTTTTCACATTATAGATTTTCCATTATAGATTATTATAAGACATTAAATATCATTCTCTATATTATACAGTGAAAGTGAAAGTGAAGTCGTTCAGTCCTATCCGACTCTTTACGACCCCATGGACTGTAGCTACTCCTCCATCCATGGGATTTTCCAGGCAAGAGAACTGGAGTGGGTTGCCATTTCCTTCTCCAGGGGATCTTCCCGACCCAGGGATCGAACCCGGGTCTCCCACATTGCAAGCAGACACTTTTATCACTTGAGCCACCAGGGAAGCTGGTAGGTCTTTGTTTTTCTATTTCATATATAGTAGTGTGTTTTTGTTAATCCCAAACTCCTAACTTATCCTTCCCCATCTCCTGTTTTTCCATTTCATAACCATAAGGTTTTTTTCCTATGTCTGTGAGTCTATTTCTGTTTTGTAAATAAGTTCATTTGTATCATTTTTTTAAGATTTCACATAAAAGTGATATCATATAATATTTGTCTTTATTAAGTGACTTCACTTAATAAGTAATCTTTAGCTCCACCCATATTGCTACAAAGATTTTATTTTTTATGGCTGAGTAATATTTCATTGTGTGTATATATATATATATATATATATATATATATATATGTACACACACACACACACACACACACACACACACCCCACATCTTCTTCAGCCATTCATCTGTCATTGGGCACCTAGGTTGCCTCCATCTCCCCTATTGTAAACAGTGCTGCTGTGAACACTTGGGTGCATGTATCTTTTTGATTTAGAGTTTTCTCTGAATATATGCCCAGGAGTTGGATTGTGGACCATGTGGTAACTATATTTTTAGTTTTTTGAAGAACTTCCATACTGTTTTCCATAGTGGCTACACCCATTTATATTCCCACCAGCAGTGTTGGAGGCTCCCTTTTCCCCACACCCTCTCCAGCATTTCTTGTAGATTTTTTTAAATGATGGCCATTCTGACTGGTGTAAGGTGGTACTTCATTGCATTTTTTGACTTGCATTTCTCTAATAATTAGTGATGATGAGCAGCTTTTCATGTGCCTGTTGGACATCTGTATGTCCCCTTTGGAGAAATGTCTACTTAGGTCTTCTGCCCATTTTGTGATTGGATGGCTTATTTTTTTGTTACTGAACTGTAGGAGCTGTTTGTATATTTTCAAAATTAATCCCTTGTCAGTCTCATTATTTGCAAATATTTTCTCCCAGTCCATAGTATGTCATTTTGTTTTGTTTATGGTTTCCTTTGCTGGACAAAAGCTTGTAGTTTGATTAGGTTCCATTTGATCTTATACAAATTCTTAAGAACTTATTTGTGGTGAATACTTTCAACAGTTGGAGAAGGCAATGGCACCCCACTCTGGAATGGGACCTAGGATAGATTGGAGTGAGTGAAGTACTTTTATTTTTTTGCCATAGGCTCCAGTATGGCTCATCAGAGAACTATTGGTGATCTTCCCTTTATTTAAAATTTTTAT
This sequence comes from Oryx dammah, assembly GCF_014754425.2. Lineage (NCBI taxonomy): Eukaryota > Metazoa > Chordata > Mammalia > Artiodactyla > Bovidae > Oryx > Oryx dammah. Next base: position 53,243,839 of record NW_024070185.1, read on the forward strand.
AATTTGTTCTTCATGGATTTTTGTATTAATTACTGAGTTTTTTGGTACTCTCTTAAATTTTGCAGCCAAGACAAAAAGCTCACTTGCCTTACCCTATCCTGGCCCTGGTATAGAAGTTATATATAAGTTGGTATACAAGTGGGAAATTTGTCACTCCTGGGAAGGAATGAGCTGTGGAAAGTTATCTACTTTTTACAACTTAAAAATATCCAGGGCTTCTGCATGTGACACTGGAACAAGAAAAACTGGGTTGAAAAGTCATTGATCATCCAATGGAAGTAGAAGCGTCCACAGAATACCTTAAAACACATGGTATCAGGAAAATCAAACCCCCCAACATGATGAGAAAATACAGGAAAAAATCACATATTTTAGGTTCACTATTGGGCTTACGTTAAAAAGTGAAGATTGTAGAATAAGGAGAGCTAAGAAGCCATGTGATCTAGGGAAATTTTTTTTTATTTATTTATTTTAAACTGAAGAATAATTGCTTTACAATATTACATTGTTTTCTACCAAACATTAGCATGAACCAGCCATAGGTTTACCCCTGCCCCCTCCCCCATGAACATCCCTCCCCATCCTACCCCTCTAGGTTGTTACAGAGCTCCGGTTTGAGTTCCCAGAGTCATACAGCAAATTCTAGGGAATTTTTTTTAAAATCCTGGAATCATCTCTTTAAAATGAAGCATACTGGAGAGCCAATCTATAAATCTATAAATAACTCAATCCACTGGTGGGGAGTAGGGTGTGTAACATGGAATCCCCACACTTCTTTCCTTGTCCCTCAGGCTGTTTTCAAAACCTCTGTGCTAATCCAGTTGGCACATTTTACAACAAGGTCATACCTAGGAGTTCTATAAACTGATCCAGGTTCTCCAACCAGGAAGTGACAAGAACAGAACTAGAACCTGGATTTCTCATTCTCAGATTTCTATTCCTTATGCCCCAAAACTGAAGGAGTCTTGGAAGAAGCTGCATTCGGCCTCCAGCTTTCCTGGTCTCAGAATTTGTCATGTTTGGGAAAGAATCTATAGTTCACTTAATCTTTTACCTTTATTCTCAGGAAGCCTATAACCTACTGATAATAAATCACAGCACCCTTGCAGGAGTATTCACATTTTCAACTAGATCAAAGCTCTGGGTTAAAGTGTGGTTCTGACCATTGGCTGCATATTAGAATCACCTGAGGAGACTTTAATAATACTAGATGCTGAATTCTCACCTCACATATTCAGATTTAAATGGTTTGGGGTAAAGCTTGGTATATTTTTGGTATTTTTTTTTAATGCCCTAATGTGCCAGCAAGACTGAGAACTGAGTTATAGTAATAAAACTAATTATATATGTGTAGACCTCAGCCAGTAGATGAATAGTTAGCCATAATTACCTACTGCAGCTTGGAAGTAAGGCGAGCCTTGACTAACACAGCAGCAGTGCTAGGCTCAATGCTCACATCACCAAACCAAGCAAGAAGCCCCTCCCCAACCAACTGCCTCATTAGGACTTTAGACATTTTTAAAGATTGTTAATAAATTAGTTTAGGCTGCACTGTGAGACATGCAGGGTCCTCGATCTCTGACCAGGGATCGAACCCATGCCCCCTGCAGTGGAAGGGCAGAGTCCTAACCACTGAACCACCAGGGAATTCCCCCTTCAGACATTTTTAAATTTCCCTTTTCCTCTCATTATGTTCTTAAAATCTTTATCAATGTTGATTGTCCTGGGATGGGAGGAGGGTCAGAAAATACAGGAAAATACATGGAAGAAAATTAATATTATCCATAACCCTACCACCCAAAGATAACCCTTGTTTACATTTTTTGTTTGATCTTGAATCTTTTCTATTCCGATGGATAGACATGAAGTTATTTAGAAGTTAAGATCATAGTGGACATAATGCGTATTTATTTTTGAATTTGTACAGGCGTATGGAAAATGCTCAAATAGGATGAAACTTTACACAAGAAGTAAATCTCCCCTCCCACTCCCTCTCACCTCCTCAGAGGCAGCCGGTGTTACTAGTTCTGTGGCAGACTTACAGATATATTGATAGCTATATCTTCTAGTTACAAAAATGGTTGCATGCTACACAACCTATTGTATAATTTGCTTTCCTTCTAATACGTCTCGGAGATGGGTCCATGGCCCTCTCCTTTCTTTTTGACCCTGCATAATTTTCCAGTGCAGATTCCCTACAATTTCTTAGCCAGTCCATTACTGGTGAGTATTTGTTTCCAATGTTCTGCTACTTTTATAATAAATATTTATTTATGTGTTTAGTTCTTTGCTCTTCCCTTAAATTTTTTTCATTTACTAAGTATACTTCAAAAACTATGCTAATGGCTACTGGGCATTACATTGGGCGAATTTATAATAATCTATTCAAATAATACTGAGCTGTTAGACATCTATGTTGCTTTCCATTTTTATCATTATGAATGATGATGCAATGAACAATCCTTACATGTAAATCTTTGTATCTCCATGTCCCTAGAATAAATGAAACAGGGTATAATTATTGATCCAGAGGACATACTCTACTAAAGGCTTTTGACATAGAGTGCCAAATTGTTCTCCAGAAAGTTCATAGCAACTTCCATGAGTAATATATTAAAAGTTTAATTTCCACATCTTCTTTAAACTACAGTTACTGACTTTCAAATTATAGGATTGAATGATTGAAGTGAAGTCGCTCAGCCGTGTCTGACTCTTTGCAACCCCATGGACTGTACCCACCAGGCTCTTCTGTTCATAGAATTCTCCAGGCAAGAGTACTGGAGTGGGTTGCCATTTCTTCCTTCAGGGGATATTCCCGACCCAGGGACTGAACCTGGGTCTCCCGCATTGCAGTCAGACACTTTACCATCTGAGCCACCAGGGAAGCCCAATTATAGGACTAGCCCACTCTAATTTGAAAAGATACATGTACCCCAATGTTCATAGCATTATTTACAATAGCCAAGACATGAAAACAACTCAAGGGCCATCAACAGACTATAGATTCAAGAGGATGTGGTGGTGTGTGTGCGTGTGTATGAAATGGAACTTACTCAGTCATTAAAAAGAAGGAAATAATGCCATTTGTAGCAACATGGATGTACCTACATAATATCATACTGAGTGAAATAAGTCAGACAATGACAAATATTATATGATATCACTTATATGTGTAACCTAAAGAATAGTACAAATGAATCTATGTATAAAACAGAAATAGGCTCACAAACATAGAAAACAAACTTATGGTTAGCAAAGGGAACAGGGAAGGGACAAATTAGAAGTATAGGATTAACAGATATAAACTACTGTACATAAAACAGATAAACAACAAATAAGGATTTCTTGTACAGCACAGGGAATTATTTTCTATATCTTGTAATAACCTATAATGGAAAAGAATCTGCAAATGTATATATATATATAAAACTGAATCACTTTGATGTACACCTGAAACTAACATAATATTGTAAATCAACTCTATTTATAAACAATGATGATAATAAAAAAAAGTATTAGAATGGAAAAAAATTATGGGATTGGTTTGGGCTCAAAATACTTATAATTTATTATCTAACTGTAATCTTTCTTCATCATTATGAAATACTCTGAGGCTTCAATAATTTCAGAGTTTTTTTTAATAGACATATGCATCTATCTAATCACAACAAACACTATTTTAACTGAATAATTAGCCATGTAGATAACTATGTTTTAGAAACTTGAAAGCCATTTTATTTTAGGGAGTTCAAATAAAACCCATCATTCAGAGAAAAGTCTTCTTGGTAGTACATCCAAAATATTCCAGACTTTAACACAAATCTACCAGATCCCTAGTTTGGATACACCTTGAGCTTGTTCCGTATGTATTATAACTTCATTCTGAAGATGCACAACCCCCTTTTAACTCTTTGTGTCTAGGGGTATATAGTTTGTAAAAAGTAAATAGAAGTTCTATAGGCTGAGCCTTCACTTTCATTCACAAGGAGTCCAAGGGAAGGATCAGTTTGCTTAGCTTCCTGAGGACTGGACCTCAATGGTGACATTTTGCAGGGATCAAGGAAAGGATGTTACCAATTAGTGAGGGATAAAATGCTCCCTAGGAAGAGAGGAAGTCCTATTTAATATCTACTTAAGCTATCTATTTAATAGGCTACATGCTACACATTTGTCACTGTATTTATAGGGAAAGTCTCCAAATAAAGTACATTTCAATTGATTTTTTAAAAATAAGAGCTAGATTAACTGAGGGTGAAGCAATTTCACAGGAACTCTTTCAACCATTCAGTGCTTAAATCTTTTTAAAGTCATCACACATCACTTCTCTTGGACTCTATGTCCTGCCAAGTGATTACTATCTAAAGGTCTGAAATCACTCAAATGCACCTAAATTATAGTTAAAATTTACCTGACGTACATGCCTTACAAGATTTTTTAGTTGAGCCTGCCTGGAGAATTGTGAGGCATGTGGTGGAATGTCAATGAGATGGCAGATTGCTCAGATGCATGTGGTTGGCTCTGAAATGCCACCTAAGCCATGACACTAAGCCAAAGGTATTTATTTCAGTGTACATTTTTCCACAAGGATGGGTGCAAGGCTGCCAATTCCACTAACTGCACTTTCAGGACTATAGATTCTAAACTTCTTCAAGGCAGGAACAGAAACAGAAAAAAAGAAAGGTTATCTGAGGATTCAAGAATCATTTTCTTCTCTTCATTGAAGTAAGAGGAGTATTTCAATACCAGGTTGATCCACAGGGGCTTGATGACTATAAGGAAGGCAGAATATTGATAAAATGGCAGGAAAACAATTTGCTTCTCCTCAATGCATCATATTTAAATGATTTCAATCTTATTTATTCTAAGGCCACATTTGTCAACTTAGTAAAATAGACATATCTTACAAAGGCTGTGTTATGTCACTGAATAACAACCTCAAACTCTATGATCTAACCATGGGGACCACTCATGGCATGTCTTAGGACTGGAGTTGGCAGGCATCGTATTAGGGTGATGGGGGAGAAGTGGGTGGTGTAAGGGGAGGATCATACATTTTTTGCCCATTGAAGCCTGACAGATCCTGCTCTAGGTTCTTTCTAGGCTGTTTAGTATTACTCAGTGTCCAAGAATTGGAGCTATATGAGCTCATGGTTCAAATAACCCCATTTATTCCTTTCATCATTTTTATTCATTCACCCATATATTTAACCAATTCCCATTTTGCAGCAAGTCAGGATACTTCCCTGGTGGCTCAGAGGTTAAAGCGTCTGCCTCCAATGCGGGAGACCTGGGTTCGATCCCTGGGTCAGAAAGATCCCCTGGAGAAGGAAATGGTAACCTACTCCAGTATTCTTGCCTGGAGAATCCCATGGACAGAGAAGCCTGGTGGGCTACAGTCCATGGGGTCGCAAAGAGTCGGACACGACTGAGTGACTTCACTTCACTTCACTTTAGGATACAGAAAGAGGAAGAAGACTGTGACTAGAAGGACTGGCATCAGGATTGAGAAAGTTGGCCACAAGGCAGGGAGACTGGAACCTGGTTCTAGTTTTCTAGTTCCTGAGACAGGCTAAGTCCTCTGGGGAATTGGGTTCAAGGGAGGTTAGCAAAACAGAATTTAGTGTACCAAATCTGGTACACTGCCTCAAAGGTGGTTTTGCACAATGTGATTTATGTTTATGCCCAGACAGTAGGGCTGGTGCTGATCCCCAGAAAGTCAGGCTCAACTATAAGTCCTGGATTGGTCCTGTGAATTGGAGATGGACCATTCCTGTGCTGGGGACTCATTGCTGTTTGGAGGAAGCAGGCACTGAGCTTCCCTGGTGATTCACTCAGTGAAAGAATCTGCCAGCAATGCAGGAGACCAGGTTTGATCTCTGGGTCAGGAAGATTCCCTGGAGAAGGGAATGGCTAACCACTCCAGTATTCTTGCCTAGAGAATCCCATGGACAGAGGAGCCTGGCAGGCTACAGTCCACAGGGTTGCAAAGAGTCAAATACGACTGAGGAACTAACACTTGCACTTACTTTCAGGCACTTGACAATTCTTCCCTTCCCTTTCCAAGCAGGATCTGCTTAACAATTTCCTATTCTAGGTTTAGTTAAAACCAGTTTCCAACAACTTTAGATTTCTTCAAAATTAATCTTTCATAATATTTTGTCTATTTATCAAATAAATATTTTAAAAATAATAATATAGATGGATATATTGTTCTAACACTTGACTCATAGGCAAGTATTCTTTTTAGAAAATAAAATGAAATTTCAAAATTATTAATATTGCTTCTAGAATTATATAGTACACATCCTCAGATATTCATTTCTGGAAGCCTCCATATTTTGTTCTGCATGGTAATTGTTAGTACTTAGTAATTTTGTTAAATTTTCTCGTCATAAAGAGAGCAAAACAAAGATGAAAAGGGAGAGAGAAAGAAAGAAGCCATTATGAAAACTGAGGATCCTTGATTGCAAAGAAAGGACAGGAATTATCACCTTAGGGTGTCAGTATAATAGTTTAGACCATGTCCAAAGTAGAAACCATACTTCTTTGCATATTTTATAATATTATTTTCTGATTAGAAAATAACATGTGCTAACTCTGAAAAATTTGGGAAATACAAAAAAGTATAAAGGAGGATAATAAAATTACTCTGAAGCCCAGCATGGCAAATATTTTTCTACATATCATCTATCTATTCTCTTTTTCTTTAAATCACACTGTGCAGCTTTTAGGAACTTCCCTGACCAGGGATTGAACCTGGGCCACAGCAGGGAAAGCCTGGAATCCTAACCAGTAGGCCATCAGGGAACTCTCTATTTCCCTATAAAAATGTAAATATGCTTTTTTGAACAAAGTTAGGATTAGGGATCACATCCCATTTTGAATGTCTGCTCTTTTTACTTAGTAATCTCTGGTTTTTTTCTCATCCTTACATTATAACATATTTCTTCTTTGAGCATTTAATAATTTATATTCACCTTTCTCCCACTGGAGCACATTTTAATCTTGCCTTTTTCTCCTCATTAATGTAAACAGCACTATCACAAACATCCTTGTCAAAATTTTTGAGTACCCCTGAATTGTCATCCCAGTCAGAAAGTTAATGACTGGGACAGAGGAATCAAAGCATACTACGATTATTTTTATGGAGATAATTCAAAACGAGAAGATTAGCAAAACATAGAGAAAGAGAGGCCTGTTCTATCTTCAACAAACTCCCTAATTCCTACCACCTACGAGGCTTGTTCTGGTGGTGCTGCCTCTCATTCCTCCCACCTGGCCACTCCTGAGACATGGTGTTTACTCTGGAAGGAATGCCACCTGGAAGTGCAGGGTAAACAGAGCAGAAGGAGCTAAGACCCAGTCCTGGAACCACCAGAGGACACTGGATGTGTAATGCAGGAGCTGTTCCACCTTCAGACTGGCGGAGAAATCACAGCTGTGGATCAGATGATGCATCCGTGGGGCCCAGCGGGATCTGGGGCTGTTCAACGATACAGAAGGGAGTTCTAGCAAATGGAATGAGCCAGCTGTGTGCAATCTAGAATGAGTGCTACTGAAGGATTAGGTAGGCTGTCATTATTCGTAAGATCTGTCTGTGAGGTTGCTGCTGCTGCTGCTGCTGCTAAGTCGCTTCAGTCGTGTCCGACTCTGTGCGACCCTATAGACAGCAGCCCACCAGGCTCCCCCGTCCCTGGGATTCTCCAGGCAAGAACACTGGAGTGGGTTGCCATTTCCTTCTCTAATGCATGAAAGTGAAAAGTGAAAGTGAAGTCGCTCAGTCGTGTCCGACTCTTAGCGACCCCATGGACTGCAGCCTACCAGGCTCCTCCGCCCATGGGATTTTCCAGGCGAGAGTACTGGAGTGGGGTGCCACTGCCTTCTCCGGTCTGTGAGGTTAGCCAAGGCTAAAGTTCAGCGACAGGGATGCAGTCGGCAAGATCAGGAAGTGGCAAAGTTTTGACAAGGAAGCAGGGAAGCAGGTTGAGACCTGGGATTATACTTGTGAATGAGAAAATGTTCTGACTTGGGGACTAAATAAATTAATAAATCAACTGGAGTAAAAATCCCATTTTGGGGGAGGTGTGTCAGTTAAATCAGGCAAATGAAGCGGCAGGAACAAGCAACCCCTGCATCTAAACAGTTTAAAACAACATGTTATTTGTTCCTCATGTCCACTGCATAGCAGCAGGAGGGCTCCAATGTACATCGTCCTTACTCCGGAATTCCATAATAATCTGTATTATCTACAGTTGCCACACTGGGATAAAAGGACTGGAAATTCAACTTCAGTAATTAAATGGTTTCATTCATATTTCCTTGGCCAGAGCAAGTCAGAGCAAGTCACATGGCCATGACTAACATCCAGGGAAGAGCCTGGAAGGAGGGGTGAACTTCAAATCTTGATGAGCATTGGCAGTGGCTGCCAGATAATGACCAAACCTAGGTTCTAAAGAAGAGAGACTATGAAGGGAGGGAAGATTCAAGGCGTTAAACTACCACTTACCTGAATCCTAAGGTCTCTTCATCTGGAACCGACAGTGTGAGTCAGGTTTCAGCAGACTGGGGATCCTGTCCAGCTGACTTTGAGAAGGAGCAGCAGGCACATGGTGGACACTGAATTGGGGGGATGGTGCAGTTAGAGAAACCCCACCCAACAGCTGCTTTCTTGAGTTCATGACTCAAAAGGATGAATTATAGTCGGTCCAGGCTATCCAGGTTGCCACATAATCTGTTCCTCAAATTTGTACTTTTAGGTACAGTTTTCCCCGCTGTCTGAAAGTAGAGCATTCCTATAAAAACTTTCATAAGCCAAAAGGGTGTGAACAAAGAAGCAATTACCTTGAGACACATATTGCTAACAGATGCACAGAATGAATCAAGATGAAGCACAGATGCTCCCAGACACAGTTCAAAGCTATGGCGGCTGATGCTGAGATGCTGAGTGTAGTTCCCAGGGAGGGAGGATTTGGGGTTGCTCTCTCTGCTCTCGTTGCATGCTGACTCCGTAACAACTCACTATGAAACAAATGTTGAACGATGTTGTCACTTTTCACCTCTTGACAAAAATCTGATTTCTTTCAGTACAGAGTAGGTCCTTCATAAAAGTGAGGTGGCTTAAAGTGAACTTCTGAAAAGTGGGGGGTACCCATATTTGCTGGCCTATTATTGATAACCCCTTCAGCGGTTGTCATGATTTAGCTCCCATGGGAAGAAAAAAGCATTTGTGTGCATCCAGGTATGTAGAAGCAAATGTCAAACAGCTGAATGGCATCATGAGATGCATTTATCTCAGGCATATTTGGAGACATTTGTTTAAGATACATTACATGCCAACCAGAGCCTCTCATTTTGGTAATTATAGTTTGGAGGGGCTTCCTAGGCTCCTTACAACCCCTAAGTATTTCTAGAACACCTGCTGTGCCCTCGGGACTGTGTAGGGTGCAGCTCCTGATGTTAAGCAATTATAGCAGCAAGATGACAGGAGAAAGTAAGCACTCACTTGGTGTCCATTTCAAACAGTTCAAATTTTGGAGGATCTTCTGAAGAGTAAAAAAAATGCTAATTTCACACTCAAATTAACAAGAAGCTTGTGGTTTTTCTCTTCATAATAAGTTTTTCTAAAAGAAGAGATTTTTAATTTAGACAAAGTTTATCCAGTCTAAGGTTGGGGAGGGAAACAATTGAGTAAGTGTGGAAATCACTTATTTTATGATTGTTTCGTTGTTCCAGTTGTTAAGTCATGTCTGACTTTTTTGAGACCCCATGATAACCCCACCCAAGTGCCACGTCATGGCAAACAGAAAAGCATTACTCCCTCAATCGTGTCCGACTATTTGCAAGAGAAAGTGTGAATTACAAACCTTCTCCAACACAGGATACATTTTTTGCTAATTAATAGTATGCAGTCTACAAGTCAAGCGTCCTAATTGATTTGCAAAAGGTTAGGGTTGTCAAAACTAGCTCCCATGATCAACACCACGCTTAATTCTTGCATGGATCCTGATGAAGCACATGACTGGAATAAACGTGTGGCTCAATTTCTGTCTGTATGGGTTCATTTAAACAGCTGGATACCAAGTAATAAGTGCTTGCACATTTTAAGTGTGTGACCGTAGAGATCCTTAGAAATTATATCCCTTACAATGCTTTATTCCTTTTATAAAAACAAAAAATGTTCAACTAGAAGAATCATTATAAATTTTCTCCTTTCAAAAGAGAATATATATGAGTAAAATATTTGACATTTATAGAAACTTTAAAATTAAAAAATATATTCCCAGAAAATCTTTCATGATTAATTTCCTGCAAATCTTTGGAAGTCTTTGAAATAGAAAAAAAAAAATGTGCCCTCAGAGACAGTCTTCTACCTGTTGGTGGTCAATTCAATTACTCTGACCAAAAGTAGGAAATTTTATAATGCATAATTTAGTTTGGTGATTTATCCAATTTTCATGGGATAAATATTATTCTTATTAGAAAAATAACCCCTCTTATTATTTAAGAAGCCTCACGCAGGGGTTGAAAATGATGATACAGCCATTTCATAGTGACAGCAATGGCAAAATCAAGGACAATAAAGTTTCATCCTATGTATCTTTATGGCATTATGCCCAAATCATTTAGAATGTAGTTGTAGTTAGGACCCTAAACAAGTTTAAAAGGCAAAAAACTAACATTTCACATTCCTCAGGACCTAAATGCCTCAGTGGTTTGAAGAAAAATATACAGCTTAAAGCATTAGAGGTTTTGAAATTCAGGTTAAGTCCTGCCAAGAAATTCAAACTTGAATATGTTTAACAGACAAATACAATAAGGCTTTCCTCAAAATACATTATTATTTAAAGGAGATGATCCTTGTTTCTTCCATTCTCAGGTGAGTTTTAAAACTTCTTCCATTTTTGGTGCTTTTAAAAGATGACTATGTGAATTTCAATTTTCTGATCGCTGAACATAACCCTTCCTTTCATTTTCCCACAGTGCTAGCTGTATCGATGCATTTTGTTTGGTGGAGATAAAGCTTTCTTTTTTAATTAATTGTCAATCATTAGTGATACTGTGAAGAAATGGGCATGCTCTACTCTTCTGGAGAGCAATTTAGTGACAGTAAAATAACTAAGTAAATAAAAGCCTAAAAGACCAGGCATTATTTTTGACCTAGTAAAATGACATTTCTAGAAATCAAATGTTAGAGAATTGGCTAAATACATTATGCTGTATCATGTGATAGAATATGAAGTTACCATGAATAAGCGTGCTACATAAAAAAATACCTAATGATTGTTAAAAACATAATATCAAATGAAATACACTGTTAAACTGAAAAGCAGACTTTCAAACAATGTGAACAGAATGATCCTAATTATGTTTGTTAAAGTTATATATATTTAATATGATACAATATAATATGATATAATAGGGATGTAGATCCAACCAGTCCATCCTAAAGGAGATCAGTCCTGGGTCTTCATTGGAAGGACTGATGTTGAAGCTGAAACTCCAATACTTTGGCCACCTGATGCGAAGAGCTGACTCATTGGAAAAGACCCTGATGCTGGAAGGGATTGGAGGCAGGAGGAGAAGGGGATGACAGAGGATGAGATGGCTGGATGGCATCATCGACTCGATGGACATGGGTTTGGGCGGACTTGAAGTTGGTGATGGACAGGGAGGCCTGGCATGCCACGGTTCATGGGGTCGCAAAGAGCCAGACACGACTGAGTGACTGAACTGAACTGAACTGAATAGGGATGTGTTTGAAAGGTTGTACACCAAAATATCAATAGCTATATCTTTGGGAAGGGAAATTCTGGGTAACTTTTACTTTATACTTTCTGCTCTCCTGTATTTTTAAAGTTTCAAAAAGAACCTATTTTACTTTTGCAATTAAAATTATGTATGTATATTAAAATACATTTCTTAGAATGCAACATTATGAATGCATTTAATGCCACTGGGTTGTATGTTATGTATATTTTACCACAATAAAAAGGATACACTTATCTACTAAAAAATCTGGGTGTCCTTGCATTTGGTGATGACTTTTTAGGTACAACACCAGTATGATGCAAGAAAGAAAAAGTTGGACCTCATTAAACTTAGAAACTTCTTCTCTAAGAAAGAAACTATTATGAAAACGAAAAGATAAGCCACATATTGGGAGAAAATATTTACAAAACATATATCTGATGAAAGACTGGTATCCAAAATACAAAAAGAACTCTTAAAACTTAACAAAAAGAAAATGGCCAACTCAATTTACAATGGGCAAGAGATCTGAATAGACATCTCACTGAAGAAAATATATAGATGGCAAGTAAGCAGCAGCAGCAGCAAGCATATGAAAAGATGCTCAACATCATATGTCATCAGAGAAAAGCAAATTTAAAATGACAATGAGATACAACTACCTACCTATTAGGATGGCTAAACTCCAAAACATTGATGCCACCAAATGCTGATGAGGGTGAGGAGCACGAGGAACTCTCATCCACTGTTGGTGGGAATGCAAAATGGTATTGTCACTTTGCAAGATAGTTTGGCAGTTTCTTACAAAATTAAACGTATGCTTGCCAGACAATCCAGCAGCTGTGCCCCTTGGTTTTTGCCAAAAGAGTTGAAAACTTTCATCCATACAAAGACTTGCACATGGACGTTTATACCAGCTTTCTTCAGAACTGCCAAAATTTGGAAGTTACCAAGGTGTCCCTCAGTGGGTGAATAAGCAAATAAACAGTGATACATCTAGAGAATGGGAAGAAATGAACTATTAAGTTGTGAAAAGACATGGAGGAATTTTCAATGCATATTTTTAAGTGAAAGAAGGCAATGATTCCAACTCTGACATTCTGGGACAGACAAAACTCTGGACAGTAAAAAGATCAATGATGGCCAGGTTTTCAGGGGAGGAAGGACAGAAATGAAGCACAGAAATGTTTAGGGCACTGAAGTTATTCTATACGATATTGTAATGGTGGATAAATATCATTATACATTTGTCAAAACCCGTGGAATGTGTAACACAAAAGTGAATGTTAATGTAAACTATGGACTTTAATTAATAATTATAAATTAATGTTATCTAATAAAATAAACCCCCAAAGTTATGTTAAAATATTATCTATATTGAAAAAAATACAGTTATTAACCAAAATAAAGGTCACTGTTTCCTGTCACAATTCTGCTTTAAAAATATTCATTTCCGTAATTACCTCTTGGTTACTTAATGCTGTATGGTAATTTATGACATCTGACAGCAACCTCCAGAAATTTGCAAGCAGATAATTTTCATATTATGTAACAATGATTTGGTCACTGATTCAGTATGAGTTCCAAGTCCCATCATTTTTACATTTTGATTAAATAATTTCACTATCTTGATTAAATAATCCACATGAAGTTTGGGGATCTAATTTCTCAAGAGTCTAATAAATGTTTCAAAAGAAACCAAGGGCAAAACATACAGAACACTTTAGAATTCTGTCACTTTTGATGATAACACAGTATAAGGAAAAAGGAAAAACGAGATGCCAAGGGTATTCGTTGAGCACAAATGTTTATTATTCTCTGTGAAGACACACACAGATCTAATTTTCACAATATGGAGGGGTCAGCTTGGAAGAATTTTGGGGCTTCAGTACTGGGCCTGGGGCTGAGAAGGACTTTTCTATCAGTCATCACAGAGGCAAACAGTATGAATAGCAACATGGAGAATGATGTGGCTAATTCAGACCTGCTCATGCCAAGGGATATGTTTCTGTTTAGGTGAGTAGAATAAAACTAAAGGGGCCTCCTGACAGCACTATTACTCAAAGATCCACGGGTTCATGATGCTTCTGAGTTTTAATAGAGTAGTATTCATCAGCTGGAAATATGAAAGCTGAAGTTAAGTTTTGAGGTGAGGAAGGTGGACAGAGCTGGGCACTTTGGGGTGTTCCCAGGTATTTTGCATAGAATTGAGCCTAAGACTCCAGTCCCCTCAGAGAACCTGGAGTGAAATCAGGTAACCAAAGTCAGGAGCCAGTCTTTTCCTTAAAGCAAACACAGCAGTTCTGGGTTCCACTACTGTTGTGGATGGGACTGTAGTGAACTCACTGTGGTGGTCTAGTTAAGACTTAAGAACTGCACAGGGTTCTGCTGTCTGAGCTGTGACAACTCCAAAAACCAAGGAGTAAAACTCAAGTCAACTTTATTTTCATGTATGTCTTTTGGCCTGATGTTAAGATACTACTTTAGCTCATAGAGTAAAACAGAGTAGTCAGACTTGCATACTGTCACGAGAGCAATTATCCTCATTAGACTCTAGTCCTCTGGAATCAGCCTTGCCCAGAGCTATGCATTTTGAAATATCAGGTATTTTCTCATATGAGTTGGCAAGTCATCCAACTCACTATTTGATGTTGCAATCAGGTGGCTGATGTTATAGATCAGTAGATACTCAAATCTCTACCCTACAGGGAATGCTGACATTGGCATGAGACAGATTGGTCATTTTGGCTTTGTGTATTGCACATTTGACTGAGCCAGTGTTATGCAAAGGGAAGGTGCATCATAGCTTATCATAATGGAATAGCAAAGCTAAAAGATACTGAATGTCTAAATCTTGCACTCTCATTTTACATGTGTTCCCCAAAACACTGTAAAATTCTAGAGGGCAGGGACAATGTCTTATTTGTTTCTACCTGAGCAACATAACTTCCTTCTTTATACTTGGCTTGCAAAGTGATTTAGATGATTTACATTTACATTCCTCTGAGAAGCAAACCTCTTCTGTTAATTGCAAACATGTCTTTTCTCCACGAGTCCCTCATGCTAAGGCCAAAGCCCACACGAGTGTGGTGCTTACTATGTCAAATAGTCCAGTCTTGCTTATTAGTGCCTCAAGAAGTACAGAGGGAGCATCAGCCACTTCCCCAGGGGTGGGTCCTTTCATTGCCCCATAACATCAATGAGGGAAGGACAGGGGGCTCAGTGCAAGGCTTGATCTATCATACTAGCCTTTCTTGGTCCTCCATGAGTGAAAGATCCAGAGGATGGACCAGAGTTCCTAAGGTTAAAGGTTTTTTCAAGACACTTTATACACACAGAACAATTTATCTCCCAAGACATTCAGAAAGTGTGTTTGTAGTAGCCCAACATGTACCTAGAATTAGCTTCTACAAATCTCCTCCATTTCTATCCTTGTGACAATCTTTTATATCAGAAGGATTTGTGCCCTTCCTTGCACATAGGATCGTCTCAGTTCATCCCAATAATGTGTTAGTAATTCTGAAACTCTGAGAAAAGCCTAACTCCTAGTCTCCCTTTTCTCAGAAGGGCCCTTGGTTCTAGGAAAACTTGCCCACCACTCAGACTGCTTCTAGTTGAAGCATTAATTTCTCAGTCACTTGCTCCTCCCTTTCTCCCTTCTTTTGCTACGCATGTCATGGAGTATCCTCCCAATTCCCAGGGTGTTGAATTTGGTCATGTGACCTGTTTTGGCCCCTGCAATAAAAGCAGTTAGTGACTGTTTCAGCTGAGGTCTTACGATTCACACCAACCTTTGTGTACCTCTGCCATGCATCCATAGAAAAACATGTACTAAGAATCTGTTGTTCCTTTAGGCTGGGTTCTAGAACAGAAGACCAGTGGATTAGACCTGAAACTGAGCTGTGGCCTAGAGCCAAGCCTCGTCGAATCCTGCTAGGATCAACAATCCCACCAGAGGCTGACTGACCTGCAGACCAATGAGCAAGAAATGTTTGTTGTCATATGCCACTGAGATTGTTTGTTATTCTGCATTAATGTAGTGATAGCTAACTAATGTACTTCATATACTACCAGTGAGTATGGGGGAAAGAGAGCAAGGCACCTCATGGAATTTAGTGTTCAGGACACTTATTATCGAATTCTCTTGGGATCAACACCTGTGGATAGGAGGAAAGGAAGAGGGATTGCACACAGGGAGAAGCTCTACTGAAATGCCTGCCCAACAACTGACTCAACTGACCATGCGGGACCTCTGGAGATAAAAACAACAATTCTATTGCAACAAACACACTCAGTGCCCAGATCTTGGTATCTAACACCATTTTGCAATAAAAAGAACCACACCTCCCTGGAGAAATGACAAGTTCAACAGTTGGGGCAGGGAATGTACAAGATGCCTGGAGCATCTTACAGTGCCAGAAAGTAAGGAAGTCCCCAAAACAACAACGACGATGACCACAAACTGATGTGTCAGAGAAACACAGGAGCCAACCAAAAGAGCAGCCATGGCCAAAGTGGAATAATTTGAGCAAGAGAGTAAATAAGGCAATATGCAATTCTAGTTCAAAGCATAAAACAAATATCCAGAGTCCATATTCATATAAATAAATGCTTAAATAAATAAATAAGGGAGAATAACCAAATCTTTTGTACAGAAGCATTCCAAACGATTCATGTAAATACTGCTCCCGCAGGAAGGAACAGCATAACTCCCCACTCTTTACTATGGGCATAGTAATTTCTTTCCACAAAGTGTAGTACATAAAGAGATTAAAAAGTAACTTCATAGTAGGAAAACATAGCAAATACTATACCAGGCGTATACGTAAGTTTCATATCATCAATGATAAATCATGGTGATAGTCTGTACCCTGATTATGATGTAAGGAGAATGGTACTTTATCTCTATCGTCTTCTTCCACAAACCCTAACCTCATTCTAACTGTGAGAAAAACATCAGACAAACCAGAGACAAACAATCATCAGACAAACCCACCAATTCTAAAAAGTACCTGACCAGTATGCCTCAAGACTGTCAAGGTCATCAAAACCAAGGAAAGTCTGAACAACTGTCACAGTCCCCAAGGATCCTAAGGAAACATGACATGTATGTAATGTGTCCTCAATAGGATTCTGAGGCAGAAAAAGAATGTTAACCAAAGTCTAAGAAAATCTGCATAAAATATGGACTTTAATAAATAACACTAATGTATTAATATTGCTTCATTAGTTGTGACGGATACATCATCCTAATGGAAGATGTTAATGATAGGTGAGACTGGGTACAGAGTATATGGGAAGTCTCTTTGTTTTGCAACTTTTAAAAATTTAAAACTATTCTAAAACAAGAAGTTTGTTTTTAAAAAGCTAGGACTTAGAAAAGAAGGAGGTGTTTAGCTTTGTTTTCTATCTGTTTTTAAAATTTTGTCCTCTACAAAGTAAAAAAGTAACTTGTTGCATATTTCTATGTTGTAAGAATGGTCTCTGCAGTAGAAGGGTATCTGTATATAGCAGGATGGGGGATTTATAGGTCTCCTGGATAGAAGGTTTGTTTTTTTTTTTTTTTAAAGATAACTGTGGATGGGGATGAATATGCAGGGTATATCATGCCATGAAATTAAAAGATGCTTACTCCTTGGAAGGAAAGTTATGACCAACCTAGATAACATATTCAAAAGCAGAGACATTACTTTGCCAACAAAGGTCCATCTAGTCAAGGCTATGGTTTTTCCAGTAGTCATGTATAGATGTGAGAGTTGGACTATTACAAGAAAGCTGAGTGCCAAAGAATTGATGCTTTTGAACTGTTGTGTTGGAGGAGACTCTTGAGAGTCCCTTGGACTGCAAGGAGGTCCAACCAGTCCATCCTAAAGGAGATCAGGCCTGGGTGTTCATTGGAAGGACTGATGTTGAAGCTAGGACTCGAATACTTTGGCCACCTGATGCAAAGAGCTGACTCATTGGAAAAGACCCTGATACTGGGAAAGACTGAGGGCAGGAGGAAAAGGGGACGACAGAGGATGAGATGGTTGGATGGCATCACCGACTTGATGGACATGAGTTTGGGTAAACTCCAGGAGCTGGTGATGGACAGGGAGGCCTGGCATGCTGCAATCCATGGGGTCGCAAAGAGTCAGACACAACTGAGTGACTGAACTGAACTGGATAGAAGGTTACTGATTTTTTCTTCCAGCGCTTGCTTCTTGGGCTTGTTAGCATTCAGCTTCCTTTGGCCAGTGAATTGGCTGTCTTCCTGTGTTTGACAGATTGCTAAGTCTCCCAGGCCAATTCACAGTATAAAGTTCTCCTTAGCTAAATGGAGGAGAAATGTTGATGGTATCCTTGCCAGTTACTGTTTTTAGTCCCACTGATGCTTCTGAAATATTAAAGGGGTAGGCCCTTGTTTAGAGGCAGCTTTCATTATTTTCATTTTTAATTAATTAATTAATTTGGTTGCATTATGCAGCTTATGGAATCTTAATTCCCCAACCAGGGGTCGAATCTTGGCCCTCTGCAGTGAAAGCACAGAGACCCTGAGCGACTGCCAGGGAATTCCCTCCTTTTCCAAAAAGAATATTCTCTCATAGGTACTTTTGGGTGTGTCCTTCTCTCACAGTGATTTCCACTTCTCTTAATCTCTGCTTTTTCATTCACTGGCTCTTGGGGTAGGCATCCGCACCATTTTTACAGTAGGTAGCTCTGGCCCCCAGCCACTGCTGATTGGATGGCTGGTGGTAGCTCCCAGACCCAGTGGACCTGTCAGGTTTCCTTCTTGAGGATTTAGAATTGGGGTTGAGATTTCCATCTCAGAGCTCAATTGGCCTCTTGAGTTGAGGACATGAAAACTCCTGAGACCTGCAGCACAATTATCTTTAGCCATGCCAGTTTCCTAATGCTTGTAGCCAAAAGTATGCTTATTGATTCAGAGCAAATCTATTTCTAGTGAGTATAGAAAAGGGTGAGAAAGAAAGTTAACATCTGATGTGCCAAGTCTCGTGCTAGGGAATTTGTATTTATCTTCTTGAGAATATTTGTGTTTTAATAAAACAAAATTGGTCAGATAATATGATCACAGGATCCATGTCCTCATCAGAACCTTGATAAGTCTCCAAGATTTGGATTATCAGTGTCCATCAAATATATCGACAGAATGTGAGTTCTGCCGTCCTCATTCTAACTCATTCCTAGGATATTTCCTGCTGTGGATATGTGTTGTTTTGGGCTCCCCATTGTCCATTCATTGCTGTTCTGGTGACAGGAGACCAATTTTCCTTGAGGAAACTATCCTCTTGGGGTTTGGTCATGCTTAAAGATTATCTACTCCTAGAGTTTTCAGTCACATGAACCAATAACAACCCCTTTGTGAAGCCAGTTTGAGCAGGGATCTTGACACTTGCAATGGAAAGAGTCCTGTTTCACATACTTACAAGAAGTACCTGTTCATGTTATGAATGGGCTCCACTTTTTTCCTCTGTACACACTCTGACTCAGTGCCAAGGCTTCCTTTCCACCTTCACTCTCCCCCTCCCACCCAAAACTCCCCCTCTATCTCCATGAGTGAGTGTGTTTGTGTGTGTGTGTCTGTATCTTCCAACACGGCCTTGGTTTAAAAATGCATATCACTTAAAAGACAATGGAGCTGGTTTGTTTTCACAGTTGATTAGCAAAAAGTGTTTTAAGTGCTTGCTTGAAAATCCTTATTCTCAATTTCTATATATCTCTTTCCTCAAAGTAGAAACTACTGTCAACGATATGTCAGAGCGTGAATCTTGGCATGCATCAAAATGATACCCTACATTTTTAGAACCAATATAGCTGACAGTGCATGTTCACATGTGTTAGTTCATTTCACCCTTAATATGTAAAGGAGATGTTGCCTTTATTGTTACGATGAGAAAACAGAATCAAAGAAGTTAAGGGCCTCATTCCTAAATACAAAATAATGGCTAAGAGTTACATGAGAGACGGCAACCAGTGTGCCAATATACCTTTCATGTTTTAATCCAATGTCAGGAGTATTATATTACATCTGTACTTTACAGATATAGAAACTGAGACAAAAATGTCAAAGCATCTGCTATTCCATATCTGCTAATCGGCAAAACCAGAGCTTGAATTCTGACCCAAGTCAAATGACTTTTGCACAGTTATCATTTAATATAGCAACGTGCCAAGACCCAACAACTGGAGACAAGAATGAACTTGACTTCATGGGGAGAACATCAAACTAGAATCTGGAAGCATTATTTTTTCTTATAACTCTAATAATGATGCATAAAGGTATATGGATTTTGCATCAAAATTTGTACTATTTTAATCAACTATTTTAATCAACTTTATAGACTAGCACATATGAATAGAGATTTGAGAATTTTCAGATGGAGTACTGAGTTCTTTTTATATTCCAGTTCTTAAAAATCAATTCATATGTTGTATCCCCTAGTCCTGCCATAAGTAAAAAATCTACTTTTAAATCATTTAGCATTTAAGATAATTATTAAGCTTTGGAGAAATAATATTTCTTCAATAACACATAACATATGTATAGATAATAAAAAATCTAATGGTTTCTTTCAAAAAACATAGCCTTAAAAAGGTTAATTGGATTAGAAGTGCATGTATATGTGTGTGTGAGTGTATAAAATTGTGCAGCTTTAAATTTTATTTATCAGCAGCTGCCCTTTTAAGGAATAAAAATGGCTTTTTGCTTTTTAGTGATTTTAAAAATAGAATTATAAATAATACCTGCCAATTAGAGCAATTTGACTTATAGTATCAACATTTCCAAAGAATTATTTGTTGTCTCTCATCAAGTTACTTTTTCACTGTATTTCCATTTCCCCATCTATGAAACAAAGACAATGATATTGATTTTCACATACTTATACAAGAAAATGAATTTGTCACAAAACTTCTGTGGTAGTCTTCCAGTGGAAATTCATTGTTCCAGAAAGAAAAGACTAGTGGCCACCAGCTAACTTAATACTCCCTTAGATTAGACTTCGTACTTTCCAACTTTTATCCCAAATAGGATTTGAAAATCCATGGACATGGTCAGGGTGTAGGGAGATCCAGTGTCCAGGGAGAAGCACTAAATCAGGCCAGAGAGAAGGGTCAATCCAATGAACTGGGAAAGATGTAAAAGCAAGTAGGAAACAAAAAGAACAGGAGCAGGGACACCAGAATGGAGCCAGCACATTCTGGATGGACATTGCAAGGGTGAACTGTCATGGATGGAAGAGGCTCACCTACGGTGCAGAGTACTTACGGGCCTTTCTTAGGAAGAGGAAGATCTAGTACAGAGTGTGGGTCACAGCCTTGTTCCATAGTAAAATTTTCCTTGAGTTAAAATAAGGAAATCTTTGTTTCCCATTTTCAAAAGCATTTTACTTTGGAAAATTTTAGACACAACAGTAGAGAAAAAAGAATGATGAATTTCTATGTACTATTAGCCTGCTTCAACTATTGCCACAATTTGCCATTCTTCTTTCATTTATCCTCCCCTACCTTGTTCATTTATTACTCTGATTGGAGTATTTTAAAGGTCATTCCAGATGTCAGACTTTAATACATTTCACTGAATATCTCCAACTGGTACTTCATGAAACATCTCTAATTGATAAGTAAGCTGAAAATTTAACAAGCCTTCATGCTATGTAATACCACATTCATATTATATTTTAATTTTTAACTTTATTTTTATTTTATAATATTTTGATTATCTCAAAGATATTTGGTTTGGATCAGGGTCCAAACAAGACTCACATGTTGATTTTGGTTATTTTGTCTCTTAAGTTTCTCTTATTCTATACTGGCCCCCCTTGCCCAGCTACTTGTTTTCCATGTCTTTGATTTATTGGAGAAACTGGGTCATTTGTCCTGTAGAACAATGTCCCATATTTTGCATCTTCTCACTTGCTCCACTACCTCCCTTTTCCCCCCTAAATTAGAATATAGATATAGACGCTTGATGAGATTCAGATTAGTTCTTTCAGGCAAGAATATATCATAGCAGGTGCTATATATAAAATATTTACAACCCATCTGGCAAACCCATACACATGGTTTTATGTGGCCCATAGAATTTATGTTTATTTGGCTCATATATTTTAAAAAAGTAAAGGTTGAATTAGTTTCTGAGTCAACCCAAGTTTTGGAAGGAAACAGAACATTTTATCGGAATATGGACAGAGTTAGGGAAGCAACAGAGCACGGTAAGACACTCTGGGGCTTGTACATGCAAGGAGCCATCATGTCCCCAGCCCTGAAGGGCTTGTGGACAGGAGCCTTTGGCAGAGGATTGTAACCAGGGCCAGCCCGAAGCAACCAAATACTCTACGGAGCTGGAGAGGGAGAAATCACTCTCCTCCCTCAATTACCTACTAGTTGGTGACTCTCACTGGCTGAGCTCAACAGGAAGCTGGGACTATATGAAAAAAGAATAAAAAAAAAAAGAGTGGATATATGTATATGTATAACTGATTCACTTCACTGTACACCATGAAAGTGAAAGTTGCTCAGCTGTGTCCGGCTTTCTGCGACCCCATGATAGTCCATGGAATTTTCCAGACAAGAATACTGGAGTGGGTTGCAATACCCTTCTCCAGGGGATCTTCCCAACCCAGGTGGGAACTCAGGTCTCCCACATTGCAGGAGGATTCTTTACCAGCTGAGCCACCAGGGACGCCCCCGTGAAACTCATACAATATTGTAAATCAACTATTCTCCAATATATATTAAAAAGAGAAACAGGAAGCTAGAAGACAAAGCAACCCATTGATACTGACATTAAAGGCCAGCCTCTCTGCACAAAACAGAGTCAAGAAGGGTGGAGAGTGGATTTGGAGGGTCAAAAAATTTGCCAATATTTACAAATGGGAATACTTTTACGTAAAATTCTGGATTTCTAGTTTCTCTCATCCTACGAGATGATCATGCAGCCCCAAGACCAAGTGTTGACAACTGGTTAGAGTTAAGCATCGGTTGCCCTATGTCGGATACAGAAGCAGTGCTGTGGATGTCAGATCAATCCTAGGAAGAAGGGAATGAAGAGAGAAGAGAATCCTGGAACAAAACTGATTACCTACCCAAAAGAAACTGAATCCATAAGGAGCTGAGTTTACTATGAAATGGCCAGATAATGTTTTCAGCTATTAGAAGAAATGGAAGCTTATGTGAATTTAGCTCAGTTTGGCTAGAGAAAACTAAAGGAAGGAAAATTTTTCACATTTGAATATTGCACTAATATGAAGTGTTATTATCCTCATGATAACAAGAAAAAGAATATGGAAAAGAAAGTCCACATAGGGAATTCCCTGGCAGTCCAGTGGTTAGGACTCTGTGCTTTCACTGAAGTAAGGTTCTGCAAACCCGGAGGTGCAGCAAAAAAAAGAAAGAGAAAGAAAAGAAAATCCACATATATTTAGAGGTGAGCTGAATATACATATATACATTTTGGCTGATTGCCAAATGACTGTGTTATGATGGATGCTTTGCTGAACACAGTTACATTTTAGAATGAACTCCTAGCCTACAGGAACAAAGGTGAAAATATTTTCTTAAAAGCAATTACTACGCATGTTTTATTCTTGAAAACCTTAAAACCAACTAAAATGTTTGACATTATAGTGCAGGAACGATCATTTCTCAGCTCCCAGGTTGTTAGTAAGGTCAAGATTCTGCCTATTGCTGACACCAAATATACCAAGTCACTGTATATAGCAGCTCAGGTTATACACTACACAAGGCTAGGGAAGGCCAGTTGCTGTGTGGCATCTATAAATAGGCATTTTTTGGTTGTGGCTAAAGATTCCTCATGCTGCAACTACGACCTGGTGCAGTCAAATAAATAATTTTTTTAAAAAAAACTTGCCACGAACCCTTGCCTTCCACAGGGGGGAAGGAAATCAAAGAATGTGCATCTATCCCAGACATCAGAGTATCCTTGAAGCTCACTGCCAAGCCAGCAGCTTAAAAATGATGGGCAGTGTGAAGACACGGAGAGTGTGGGTCAAAAACAAGAAGGGTAGAGATGAGAACAGTGAGCAGGAATTAAGAGGCAGAGCCAGGAAGCTAAGCTTTTGCTTCCTAGACAGATGTTTTTCACTGCCTCTTTTTCTTAATTCTCACAGCCTCTGCCGTGGGTCTTGCTTCCCTTATCTCTCTCCTAGACTATTGTACAAGATTGGGAATCAGATTCTTAAACTTAGATTAGAGGATAGAGCCTGCACATAAAGCAAAATTTTAAATGACTCAGTCATTTCCCACAAAGCACAGCATGTGTGGTTTTGTGTACACAGTTTAGCTTCATTCATGCAACTCTAAGTTTGAGAACCACTGAGTTAACAAGAGAAATGGAAGGAACATAAAGATCATTTATGTCTGGGCGGCCAAGCTGGGCTTTCTTTAAGAAAGAGGGAAAGGCAGGGTGGGATGAATTGGGAGATTAGGGTTACACATATAAACTATTGACATTATGTATAAAATAGATAACTAATGAGAACATCCTGTAGAGCACAAGGAACTCTACTTAAGGGCACGATGCTGACCTGAATGCGAAGGAAGTCCCAAAAGGAGGGAATATATGTATACGTATGGCTGATTCATTTTGCTGTACAAGAGGAACTAGTGTAATATTGTAAAGTCACTTTAATAAAATTAATTAAAAAAAATGAAACTATCAGCTCCCTTGTGTTGAGAGTAAATGGGTGAAAAATTTCAAGGTATTTACTCAGTTTCAGTAATATTAAGCCCTTGTAACTTTAATGCATGCTGAGAGATTTTTTTTCTTTCCTGTTGTGAGGATTTAAGGAGTCACATCTTTCAAGGGGATTCAGTTCTACATTCTGACCATAACTTAAAGTCGTAGTTCTCTAAACAGCCCTAAATTTTCCTTCTGGAATGTAGATCTATTCACATCACTCCTTTATAAAATTCTTCCATGCCCTGAGCTCTTGACTTTTGATTTCATTGCCAACAATTCCTGGGCACAATAGGTGGGCCAAAAAGCAACCTTTATCCCCAGTGGAGAGGCATGCTATGGTCCTTTCTCTCTCACATACAATCACGTGACTCACGAGGCACAGGCCATAGTTTGGGTTTACTGTAAACTCAATTTGAATCACCGTTACGTTGATTTGATTAAACCATACAGGCAGTTGCAGCGTCAGCCATCATAGATGCATAATCCAAAGGCACTTGGGCATCCGGAGAAGTGTATGAATTTGTATCAGTCAGACTGAAATGAGGGTGTGCCATTCTGAGTACTGTAGCCTTACAAGGGAAGCGGGAGGGGCCTGCATTCAGGAGCTGCTGTTACTAGTGTCAGGCACAAGCCTTTGGGAAATCTGACGCCTGGCAACCGATGGCGCAGGAGCAGCCGAGAGGAGCTACCCCACGTCCAAGGTCAGGGGCAGCGGCCGACAGGAGCTACCCCATTTCCAAGGTAAGGAACAGCGGCTGCGCTTTGCTGGAGCAGCTGTGAAGAGATACCCAACGTCCAAGGTAAGAGAAATCCAAGTAAGACAGTAGGTGCTGAGAGAGGGCATCAGAGGGCAGACAGACTGAAACCATAATCACAGAAAACTAGCCAATCTGATCACATGGACCACAGCCTTGTCTAATTCTGAAACTGAGCCATGCCCTGTGGGGCCACCCAAGACGGGCGGGCATGGTGGAGAGGTCTGATGGGATGTGGTCCACTGGAGAAGGGAATGGCAAACCACTTCAGTATTCTTGCCTTGAGAACCCCATGAACAGTATGAAAAGGCAAAATGATAGGACACTGTAAGAGGCACTCCCCAGGTCAGTAGGTGCTCAATATGCTACTGGAGATCAGTGGAGAAATAACTCCAGAAAGAATGAAGGAATGGAGCCAAAGCAAAAACAGTACCAAGTTGTGGATGTGACTGGTGATAGAAGCAAGGTCCGATGCTATAAAGAGCAATATTGCATAGGAACCTGGAATGTAAGGTCCATGAATCAAGGCAAATTGGAAGTGGTCAAACAGGAGATGGCAAGAGTAAACATCCACATTCTAGGAATCAGCGAACTAAAATGGACTGGAACGGGTGAATTTAACTCAGATGACCATTATATCTACCACTGAGGGCAGGAATCCCTTAGAAGAAATGGAGCAGCCATCACGTTCAACAAAAGAGTCCGAAATGCAGTACTTGGATGCAATCTCAAAAATGACAGAATGATCTCTGTTCATTTCCAAGGCAAACCATTCAATATCACAGTAATCCCAGCCTATGCCCGGACCAGTCATGCTAAATAAGCTGAAGTTGAAAGGTTCTATGAAGACCTACAAGACCTTCTAGAACTAACACCCCCAAAAGATGTCCTTTTCATTATAGGGGTCTGGAATGCAAACATAGGAAGTCAAGAAACACCTGGAGTAACAGCCAAATTTGGCCTTGGAGTACAGAATGAAGCAGGGAAAAGGGTAATAGAGTTCTGCCAAAGGAACACACTGGGCATAGCAAACACCCTCTTCCAACAACACAAGAGAAGACTCTACACATGGACATCACCAGATGGTAAGCACCAAAATCAGAGTGATTGTATTCTTTGCAGCCAAAGATGGAGAAGCTCTATTCAGTCAGCAAAAACAAGACTGGGAGCTAACTGTGGCTCAGATCATGAACTCCTTATTGCTGACTTTAGAATTAAATTGAAGAAAGTAGGGAAAACCACTAGACCATTCAGGTATGACCTAAATCAAATCCCTTACAACTATACAGTGGAAGTGAAAAATAGATTTAAGGGACTAGATCTGATAAACAGAGTGCCTAATGAACTATGGATGGAGGTTTGTGACATTGTACATGAGACAGAAATAAAGACCATCCCCAAGAAAAAGAAATGTAAAAAAGCAAAATGGCTGTCTAAGGAGGCCTTACAAATAGCTGTGAAAAGAAGGGAAGTGAAAAGCAAAGGAGAAATGGAAAGATATACACATTTGAATGCAAAGTTCCAAAGAACAGCAAGGAGAGATAGGAAAGCCTTCCTCAGTGATCAGTGCAAAGAAATAGAGGAAAACAATACAATGGGAAAGACTAGAGATCTCTTCAAGAAAATTAGAGATACCAAGGGAACATTTCATGCAAAGATGAGCTCAATAAACTACAGAAATGGTACGGACCTAACAGAAGCAGAAGATATTAAGAAGAGGTGACAAGAATACACAGAACTGTACAAAAAAGATCTTCATGACCCAGATAATCATGACAGTGTGATCACTCACACTCACCTAGAGCCAGACATCCTGGAATGTGAAGTCAAGTGTGCCTTAAGAAGCATCACTACAAACAAAGCTAGTGGAGGTGATGAATTCCAGTTGAACTATTTCAAATCCTGAAAGATGATGCTGTGAAAGTGTTGCACTCAATATGCCAGCAAATTTGGAAAACTCAGCAGTGGCCACAGGACTGGAAAAGGTCAGTTTTCCTTCCAATCCCAAAGAAAGACAATGCCAAAGAATGCTCAAACTACCGCACAATTTCACTCATCTCACACACTAGTAAAGTAATGCTCAAAATTCTCCAAGCCAGGCTTCAGCAATACATGAGCCGTGAACTTCCAGATGTTCAAGCTGGATTTAGAAAAGGCAGAGGAACCAGAGATCAAATTGCCAACATCTGCTGGGTAATCGAAAAAGCAAGAGAGTTCCAGAAAAACATCTATTTCTGCTTTATTGACTATGCCAAAGCCTTTCACTGTGTGGATCATAATAAATTGTGGAAAATTGAAGGGATCGGAATACCAGACCACCTGACCTGCCTCTTGAGAAATCTGTATGCAGGTCAGGAAGCAACAGTTAGAACTGGACATGGAACAACAGACTGGTTCCAAATAGGAAAAGGAGTATGTCAAGGCTGTACATTGTCACCCTGCTTATTTAATTTCTATGCAGAGTACATCATGAGAAATGATGGGCTGGATGACACACAAGCTGGGATCAAGATTGCCAGGAGAAATATCCATAACCTCAGGTGTGCAGATGACACCACCCTTATGGCAGAAAGTGAAGAAGAACTAAAGAGCCTCTTGATGAAAGTGAAAGAGGAGAGTGAAAAAATTGGCTTAAAGCTCAACATTCAGAAATCTAAGATCATGGCATCTGGTCCCATCACTTCATGGGAAATAGATGGGGAAACAGTGGAAACAGTGGCTGACTTTATTCGTTGGGGCTCCAAAATCACTGCAGATGGTGATTGCAGCCATGAAATTAAAAGATGCTTACTCCTTGGAAGGAAAGTTATGACCAAGCTAGATAGCATATTCAAAAGCAGAGACATTACTTTGTCAACAAAAGTCCATCTAGTCAAGGCTATAGTTTTACCTGTAGTCATGTATGGATGTGAGAGTTGAACTATAAAGAAAGATGAGTGCCGAAGAATTGATGCTTTTGAAGTGTGGTGTTGGAGAAGACTCTTGAGAGTCCCTTGGACTGCAAGGAGGTCCAACCAATCCATCCTAAAGGAGATCAGTCCTAGGTCTTCATTGGAAGGACTGCTGCTGAAGCTGAAACTCCAGTACTTTGGCCACCTGATGCGAAGAGCTGACTCATTGGAAAAGACCCTGATACTGGGAAAGATTGAGGGCAGGAGGTGAAGGGGGTGATGGGATGACAGGATGAGATGGTTGGATGGCATCACCGACTTGATGGACATGGGTTTGGGTAGACTCTGGGAGTTGGTGATGGACAGGGAGGCCTGGTGTGCTGCAGTTCATGGGGTCACAAAGAGTCAGACACGACTGAGTGACTGAAATGAACTGAAAGTATCAGCTTGTGTTGCACTTTCCACCTTCCAGCTTCGTCCTCTGCCACTACCCACATGTATCGCATTTCTCACTACAAGGACTGACTTGTGCCCTATATGATACCTCCATTCCTTTGCACATTCAGCACTTCCTTTCTGCAATGCCCTTCCTCAGTCCTGCTGTGTGGAACTTTTCTTTGACAATCCTCCTGAACGAGTTCTCTACAAAGGGTTCCTTCTTATTTTACCACGCCTGTAAAATATAGTTCCTTCCTTGGACATTAAGTCCGCTATTACTTTTCTTAATGATAATGTAATTCATTACCTACAGAAAGTTAAAAAGGAAGGAGGAAGGAAGGAAGGGAGGGAGGGCGGGAAGTAAGGAAGGGTAAAGGGAGGAATGACGAGAGAAGATAGAAAAGATGGAAGAATAAAGAAAGACGGAAAAGAGGAAGGGATGGTAAGAAGGTAGGTGGAACAGAAGGCAGAGGGGAAGAAGAAAGGGAAGGAGGGAAGGAAGAATAAATGTGGGGAGAGACATAGGGACGAATGGGGAGATGGTTTAGGATAGAGGATGACCATTACTAGAAGTATCATATGTGAGGCAGGCTTTTCTAAAATGGTTAGGGACAGAGGATCAAAACTATTGCTTCTCCAGCTATAGCTCCTAACGATCCAGGACTCCATAAAATCTTCTGTAGACTTCTGAAGTCACCCTTGTCTCACTCCTTGAGGTTTAATCCACCTGTCCCCAGGCCCAGTCAGGTTCACCTAGCAAATTCATCTTTCTCTGTAAACTCCTCTCCTAGCCTTATCATGATGAGAGCTTTCAACTGTGTCTTGCCCTGTGTTACGTCATGAAGCATCCTGTGTTAATTTGATTATGGAGGTCACCATGTGCTTTTCTTTTCTTCATCTCCAGGAGCGGGTAACAAGAGGGTTTCTTTGGCAGAGCAAATGAATATTTGCTTATTTATTAATATACTCATCCCCACCTCCCACTCCTATTCCATTCACAGACTCAGCAAACATTTTCTGTGTGGTATTAAATGAAAGGTACTTGCCAGGGGCTGCATAATCTACTTAGATTAGAGAAATGAATCATTCTTTGAATCTTCCTTTTCAAGACTTTTCTTTTGCTCTCTTCCTCTCACAAAACCCCACATAACTGTTCTTATCTTATTTCCTTTGTGGGTCTCTATATTATTCTTTGCAGCAATTTTGATTAAAAACTTTTTTAACCATACAGCAACAGTCAAGCAACAGCAGTTTCAGAAGCATCTTCATAGTGCTGAGTTCATTCTTCAACCTTTCAGGCAAAATTTTGCAAGAAGCCCTTTTCCTGCCCAGTCCCCTTGGAAACATTTTGCCTCACCCAAGTGGCTAGGGTGCTTTTTTCTCAGGTTTCTATTTTAGGGTTTGTCCCCCAGAAAATTCCTGACACATGACTTTGGTTCAGGCAGTCTGTTTGAGGTAGTTTCTATCATTGCAGCCAGGAGTGACTTGAAGAGTGACCCTACAGGCTTTCCTGTGCCCTGGTTTGGGAGCAGATAGTAGACATCACCTTATCCTGATTTACACGGGAGTAGAAAAGCTGGTGACCTGGAGCCAGCTTATATTATCTGTCTTCACCTTTCATTATTTCTTAAATGAATGCGAAGTTTTAACCAGAAACCATTCAAGAGGTAGTTATTTCAATGGTAGTTCTTTCAAATCCTTTCAGAATTTTATTTCTTAGCAGAAAGAAAAGAGGGGTGGTGGCGGCATTTTCATTCTTATTAGTTCAGCTTTGCCCTAAACAGTGGTCTAATCTGCTTAGAAGCAACCCAGGGGTTATGCCAGGGGCCCTAGGGCCTTCCAGAGGCTTGGCTCCAAAGTCAGTTCTGCTTTCCCATGACCATGTTATTCCCATTCATCATAGTGTTGCTGATGATCACATATTTATTATTTAAAAAGTGGAAACATACAGATTGTTTTCAATTTTTTTACAGCTTCTCTGCATCTATAAACATAAAGAATGTCTATTTAGAATACTCAAAAAAGGCAAATAGAATAAAATGAAAAGATTCAAATTAGCAATTAGAAGTAATCACTTTTCACATTTTGGCATCTACCTTACCTTTGTATATATAAAAGTTATCCATACATTTTTATGTAAAATTAATAACACATTATACATCTTCACATATAACTTCATTTTTATACCTATCAGGTGTAAATTATTTTCACCTAAAATTGATTTTTAAAGATTTCAGGTTTGCACTGTGTAACATTTTATTATTTTTTGACATCTTTGAGTAAAGCTGTTTGATTTAAAAAAAAAAGTAAGGCATTCATTTATCTTTCTCTAATGCGTAAACTCATACATAAACCCACCAGTCAATATTTTCTGGCCATTAAAAATTCTCTCTAGCTCAAGAACTAGAAAGTAGCGTTAAAAAAAGAAAAAAAAAAAACAAGAGTTTCTTGGCAGTTTATCTAAAGACTGGCCTTTATAGGATATGAATATTTTAGAATTTGATTCCTATGAACATTTACATTGACCTTTTTCTCTATTTGCTTTGGAAATGTACAAGATGTGATGAGTCTAAGCATTATCAAATGCTTTTAATAAAAAATAAATTCCATTTCTCGAAGAACAAGAAGTCATACTCTTTATTTGAACAATGTTAGGTAGCTATAAATGAAAAGAAAATTACAGTGAAATCATTGATTAGAAAGAACTCAAATTCTCTTCCCACTGTATAAACGTACCCATTTATGGGCAGTGAGCCCCCTCTCTCCGAGGAAATGCTGTTCTGAGACCTTCAAAATATATGATATTTTTTGGAAAATTACTCACTTTTGTGCAGTGATATACATCTTGAAAAGCACTGTCAAACATACCAGCTTATTGAATTCTCATGAAAAGCCTGCAAGTTGGGCAGACCAGGGTTAATATTCTGTTTTATAGGAGAGTTTGGTAAGCCAACTGTTAGATGGCCTCAATGATCCCCAATCATCATTCATGCCTTCGTTTACTCCTCAGCCCTTGAACATAGGCTAGGGTTGTGACTCTTTCCTAAACAACAGAACATGGCAAAGGTGATAGCATGTCACTCTGTGATAAGGTTAGAAATGACTACAATTTCCATCTTATGAGCAGATTCTCTTTATTGCTTTTCTACTTGCCTGCTTGAATGAAGCAAGGTGTCATGGCTGGGAAGGCCCATGTGACAAGGAACTAAATCCTACCAACAGCCATGTGAGCTTGCAAGTGGATCCTTCTCCAATTAAACCTAAAGACAATTACAGCCCAACCAACTCCCTGCTTGCAGCTCACGGAAGACCTTGAAGTACAGAAGCCAGCTAAACCAGGCCAGATCTCTGACCCATAGAAACTATGAGAAAATAAATGTGTATTGTTGCAAGTCACTTTGTGGCAATGTGTTATACAGCAATAGAGAACTAATACCAATGGTGGTCTGAGGCTAAATGTAACCGGTTTGCAGAAATAGTGAAATATGGCCACAGTTCTCTGATACACCTGCCATACATAGGTGAGTTCTAGGTCCCTTCCACTTGCATCTAGACAGGCCTGTGATTGCTTCCATCCACAGAGCTCACTCTAAGTGATGCTATTTGACTTCTAAGGCAGCTATGTAAATACATCTTACTTATATATTTACATATTCATTATTGTTCTTTTTTTTTTTTAAGAGACAGGGTCTCGTTATGTTGCCCAGGCTGGAGTACAGTGGCTATTCACGGGCGCAATGGCACTACTGATCAGCACGGGAATTTTGACCTGCTCCGTTTCTGACTTGTGCCGGTTCACCCCTCCTTAGGCAACCTGGTGGTCCCCCGCTCCCGGGAGGTCACCATATTGATGCCGAACTTAGTGCGGACACCGGAAGGGCATAGCGCACTGCAGCCCAGAACTCATGAGCTCAAGCGATCCTCCAGCCTCAGCCTCCTGAGTAGCTGGGATTAGAGGCGCGCGCCACCGCGCCCGGCTATTGTTCTTTTTAATGAATCAAAGTTATACATTTTGTTGAATGTTTATATCTTTATTGAATTATAGTTCACAGGATATACCATTATATTCAAGAATTTTCACTTTCATGGTTCTAAAGATTTGCAAGTTACTCTGAAGGTCAGTGACATGTAAATATTTATCATTTTATTGGGCACACACAGTTTTGATGTTTGATTAATAAAACATTCACTTTTGAAGTGAGCTAATTAATAAAACACTCACATTTGAAGCCCTGAGGTGTTGTTAAAGAAGTCCTACAACCCTGAGGCTGCCATGCTGTTAGGAAGCCCAAGCCACTTGGAGAGGCTTCACCTACATGATCACAGTCATAGTTGAGCCTACTTATCCAAGCCCAAGCACCAAGCAAGTAAGTGAAGAAGATTCCAGATGATTCCAGCCTCACTCATTCAAATCTTCTCAGCTGAGTCCCTGAACATTGTGAAGCAGAGACAATTCATGCTCACTATGCACTTTTAAAATTCTTAACCATGGGATTTCTGACCATAATGAAATGCTCAGAAACGCTGTCTTATTCTACTGCTCTTTGGGGTGGTTTTTTGCACTGTAAGAGCTGGAACAGTGCCCAGTACCACATGCACAGCTTGTAAGAAGTAGAGTTGGAACTGAGATCCAAGTTTTCTCATTCTCACTTCAGCATTCTTTCCGCCATTCCAGATGTTGCCTTTCTATCTAGGGTGTTTATATTTCCTTTTACTTGTTAGGAGAGAATCTCTAGTACAGTGGCGGTCAACTTTGGCAGCATACTGGAACCACTATGAAAGTACTGATTTCTGGTTCCCACCACTAAAGATGCTGACTCTTTGGTTTTGTGTGCAGCCAAAGCATCAGGATTTTTATAAAAGTTCCTAGCTGACTCTAATATACAGCCATGTTTGAGACCCACTACTCTATACATGCTTATCTCTGCCAAAGGTGACACTTGGTAAAGATCAAATCAATTCTTAATGATCCATCCTAGTGAAACGAAGCAGAGTCGTAGAGAATCCAAAAGAGCAGATTATTTTAAAATCATAGTTCTATTAAATATAGATTATGTGTGTGTGTATGTGTATGAAAGTACACACGAACACCACTGTGTATGTGATTATTTTGGAGGAAGAAGATAAACTTTCCAACTTGTGTATGCCAGGCAGCATGTGAAACACCAGGAGTTACAACAGTGCTAAGCCCTAATATGTTTGCAGTAAAGAAACTTACCCTCCAGTAATAAGAGAAAGAAGAGCAGAGCCTTGGAACCCAAGAAACCCTAGATTTTGGAAGTATTATTATCCCACCTAATAGGATAACCACATAATAGGACTCATCACTTAGGAAAGTCATGATAAGTATAGAACTGTGAAGTCACATTGAAACATAAGTGCTGAGCACAGTTTATCTTAGTAGCTACATGACTTGCTTCTGGATGCTAGCTTCACAGCATTCAAAAATCAAAATTGTGCATATGCCCAATAAATGATAAATATTTACAAGTCACAGAACTTCAGGGTAACTTGCAAATCTTTAGAATCACAAAAGTTAAAATTCTTGAATATGCAGGTCTATCCTGTGAACTTTAATTCAATAAAGATATAAACATTCAATAAAATATACAACTTTGATTCATTAAAGAGAATAATAATAAATAAGTAAAGATACAAATGGTATAGGAGCATAGAAAAAACAATTGCTTTTTCTGTGATTTGTTTAAACCAAGAAAGGTTAAGAAATTTGACTTGAAGGAGAAATTATCTAGGCTGTGTGTATGTGTTAAAGAGTCTACATATACAATTATCCTCATATAAGCTACATATTAAATGCTAGAAAATTATAGACAACAATGTTATAATATCAAACATCTCTAGATCTTAATTATTCCCATTAAAAATGTAATTATGTGATATAATAGAGGTGATAACTAGCACTACAGTGGCAATCATATTACAATATATAAATATATCAATCAACATGTTGTACACCTTGAATTTATACAATGTTTAATGTCAAATGTGTTAAAAGTTAATTAAACTTAAAAGCTTTGTAAAACAAATGAAACCATAAAGAAAATGAAAAGACAACTCACGGGATGGGAGAAAATATTTGCAAATGAAGTGATTGACAAGGGATTAATCTCCAAAATATACAAACACTTCATGCGGCTCAGTGTAAAAAAATGAACCAAAAAAATGGGCCAAAGATCTAAATAGGCATTTATTCAAAGAAGACAGATGGCTAAACAGCACAAGAAAATATGCTCATCATCATTAGTTATTAGAGAAACACAAATCAAAACTACAATGTGGTATCAGTTCACATCGATTGGAATGGCTATCAGCGAAAAGTACACAAACAATAAATGCTGGAGAGGGTTTGGAGAAAAGGGAACTTTTCTACACTGTTGGTGGGAATTTAAATTGGTACAGCCACTATGGAGAACAGTATGGAAGTTCCTTAAAAATTAATAATAGAGCTGCCATATGACCTAGCAAACTCACTCCTGGGCATATATTCAGAGAAAACCATAATTTGAAAAGCTACATGCACCCCAATGTTTGTTGCAGCACTATTTACAATTGCTAGGACATGGAAGCACCAAAGTGTCCATCAACACATGAATGGATAAAGAAGATGTGGTACATATACTCAATGGAATACTATTCAGCCACAAAAAGGATGAAATAATGCCATTTGCAGCAATATGGCTGGACCTAAAGATTGTCATATTGAGTGATATAAGTCAGAGAAAGACAAATATGTGATATTGCATATATGTGGAATCTAAACAATGGTACAAATGAACTTACTTACAAAATAGAAATAGGATCACAGATGTAGAAAACAAATTTACAGTTACCAAGGGGTAAGAGGGAGATGGATAAACTGGGAGACTGGGATTGACCTATACATACTACTATATATAAAATAGATAACTAATGAGAACCTACTGTATAGCATAGGGAACTCTACTTAATACTTGGTAATGGCCTAAATGGGAAAAGAATCTAAATGAGAGTGAGTATATGTCCATGTACAACCGATTCAGTTAGCCGTACAGCAGAAACCAATATAACATTGTAAATCAACTATACTCTAATAAATATTAACAAAAAACAAAAGAAAATTATGCTGCATTAGCTGAGACATGACTGAACAAAATCATGGTTCTAATTCTAAATACATTTGCATTCCTTGCAACATGGCCCTGTGATAAAGAGCAGGTTCTCTTTTTAGCACACACC
This sequence comes from Oryx dammah, assembly GCF_014754425.2. NCBI lineage: Eukaryota > Metazoa > Chordata > Mammalia > Artiodactyla > Bovidae > Oryx > Oryx dammah. Next base: position 53,279,610 of record NW_024070185.1, read on the forward strand.
ACCTGTGTGTGTGCTGATAGAACACATTAATTCTGTTTTTATCCTTCTTTTCTGACTCTACAGGTATGTGTGTTGCCCTGACTGGCTGCCCATTAAATTAGATTCTGTCATTTACAACATGCTTTTGCTTGGTGTTAGCCTTAAATTGTGCCCAAGAATCATCCTACTTTGCCATCCTAGAGCTTTCACTTCTTTACGAGTTAAAAAAAAACACCATGTTTTCTCATTTCCTATTTCAAAGTCCATACTGAAGAAATGGTACACAATAAACCTCACTGTACTGCTTGGGTGAGTCTTCATAGAAGAGGTATTTTTTGAGCTGGCCCTGAAGGAAGCCTGTTGGAAACTCTGAAGTACTAAACAGACTCAGTACAAAGCCTTCAGAAAGTCTGTATCACAGTTAGGGAATCAAGAAGTAAAACTGGTGAAAATTAAATCACAAAACAACACTGCAAGATATGTCCAAAAAAGCTTAAATATTTGGCAAGTTCTTGGTATAGATAACTGATACTGGTTTAGAACAGGAAGATTCCTCCTTGACAAGGAGTAGATTGAAGTAGGTGGACCTCAGCAGACACTGAACTTGTGGATGTGTACATACGTGGAAAGACGGAGTAGCCGCAGAAGTAAAGGAAAAACAGGGTGTAAGAGGGAATACATCACCGCCTGCCCTCGCAGAGAGGGAGGGCTCGTCCAACATGTGTTGGTGGCTTATTATCACCACCTTGGGGTAAATTCATATAATGTAGTAATTTAAAAGATTTAATAATCCATAAACATCTGCTCCAAAGTTGACTGCAGTATTCTGCTTTTGGTGGCTGCTACTTTCATTTCTATTCTTTAGTGCCTCTCCCATGAGCTTGCCACATATCTGCATTTTCACAAGACAGTGGGTGTTTTTGGTGAGCGGACTGGCAAATGAAAGACAGAGGGAACTAGTTGGTTATTTCCGGTAATGACTTGCGGTTTCACCATTAAGCAGAGAAGAGACGCTATGATGTGTTGTGGTCTTTCAGCTTTCTATCTATGCTAAGTTCATTTCCCATTTTCTAGGCACTTTCTTGGGCAGTTCTGCAGCAATCAAATTAAGGGGGCTATCACTGTGATAATTAAATGCTTTCAATTGTTAATGCTTGATGTTGCACCTCCTCCCATGGTAGCATACAATGCAAGAGGTGGAAATGCCCTGGAAGCTGGAATTACCCTGCTCTCAGTGATAGGTAAGAACATGCTTCATAATATTTGTGTAAAACAAAAGTCATTTGTGAAGGAAGCGGAGCCTAAAGGCTTCCATCTGTACATATACCACAAATAACTAAATATAGGGAAAATTTGATAAAGCTGTTGGGGAGCAGGATAAGGCAACTATTTGATTATACTTTAGGTTTACAGGAAACAATTTCTAAAAGATTTTTCTCCCTTGAAGATCCTGTTCACATGTTCTCAGAGGCTGGAAAAAAAAAATGAGGGTGGGTAGATCCCAAGGCATTTGCTTAGGGCTGGTTCAGATAACCTACTCTGCAGATCTTTATGTGATGAGAGCGAATCATCACTTTGATGCACTGCTGATCAATAGAAGGAAATTGTAGAGCAGTAAGTATAACTGTTAAAAGAAATGCAAAGAAAACTGCATGCATGGATAGATGGATGTGTAGACATATCTCTCTAACCATCTATCTACCTATCATTTGTCTATCTATCCATGCAAAGGAAAAATCTGGAAGGCTACACACCTAACTGTTAATCATGGTTAATTCAGGGAAGGGAATTTGGTAGGAATGGAGTGAGAACAATGAAGACGGATGACATATTTTACTTATGTACTTCTGTTTTGTTTAAATTGTTTGCAATTAATTACTTCTGAAGTTTAAAGATGCCTCATAAAGAGAAGATAGCAAGTAAATAAATCACCAGCTGGGATCCAAAATATAAAAGTGAGTTGTTTAAAATGACAGCATAATATTTTTTTAGCAGAGACAAATTAACTGCTTTGATCTCAGTATGATGAGTTTAAAAGAGCTTATGGGGAAAAATGATAAATATTTAGTTATAACAATTTTTTCAATGGCAAATAATCTTGTTCCTTGGAAATGAATTGAAAAGAATAAGAGGTAAAGTATGAGGATGAAAGTGCTACAAAATAGAAAGTCCTGGGATTGAGCTGTAACTTTCATGTAAAGGTGCATCTGAGGCAATACAAACAGAACAATGACAACAAAACTACATGTTTGAATGATAGTGACTGCATTACTTTGTGTGTGTGTGAGTTCTCAATCACGCCCGGCTCTTTGCGACCCAGCAGACTGTAGCCCACCAGGATCCTCTGTCTGTTGGACTGTCCAGGCAAGAATACTGGAGTGGGTTGCCATTCCCTTCTCCAGGGGCACTACTTTACTATGTAAATTCAGTTTAATAGACTTGTGATTATGTAGTGTTATGGACTCAATTGTGGCCCCCACCCCCCCAAATCTGTATATTGAAGCCTAACCTCCACTGTAACTGTATTTGGAGGTAGGTCCTTTAATGAGATAATTAAGGTTAAATGAGGTCATAAGGGCAGGGTCCTAATCCAATAGGACTGATGTCTTTATAAGAAGAGGGAGAAACTCCAGGAATGTGTGGGCACAGAGAAAGGCCAGTGGGAAAGTGGCCATCTACAAGCCAGGAAGAAAGGTCTCACCAGAAGCCAATCTTGCTGGCAACTTGATCTTGGACTTTCTAGCCTCCAGAACTGTGAGAAAATAAATTCTACTGTTTAAGCCACCCAGTCCATGGTATTCTATTATGGCAGCCCAAGCTAATACATTTACCTTACCATATGCAATTTGTGCGAGAGTAGAAGAATGATTACAGAAATGAACAATACCAGGACTCTGCCTTCTAGGATCGAAGCACAGTAATACATGATTAAGAACATGATTCTAGAGCAAGACTGTACTGTGTGACTGTGAGCAAGTTACTTAACCTTTCTGATACTCTATTTCCAGTCTGTAAATTGAAGATAATAATAGTATGTAGGTTATAGTATTATGAGGTTAAATGCTTACTATTTGTAAAGAACCTAGAACAATATCTGGAACACAATAAAAACAATCTAAGTATTTGTTAAACAAATAGATGAATATTGTCCATTGGAAAAGAGGATATAAGATCAGAAATATGAAGAATAACTTAAAATAGTAATGAGTTATTTATAATTTTCATTTAACACCTCAGATTAACTTAAGCATTCTCTATAAAGATTATGAAGTGCCTCTATTAACGTAAATCCAAATTATGATGCTAAAAAGAAGATGAAATTAATAGTAATATACCAGTGTTGCTTTATTAATTGTGACAAGTATACTATATTTCTGTAAGATGTTAATAATAGGGGACATTGACTATGAGATATATAAGAACTCTTTGTGCTATTTTTTCAATAATTATAGGTAAGTCTGAAGCTAATCTTAAAAATTATATTTAGAAAAGAAGATAAGCTAAGGAATAATTATTTACTTCAGTGAAATATTGACCATTAAATAATAAAATTTAGGAGTCTAGCAATAGTAATTTTTCATTCAAACCTGTCTATTTTATAGAGGATGGTTGATTTCAGTTTCCTTTACAAATATCTAATTTTCAAGATCAAATTCACATGGAATCAAAAGGACTAGAAAAAGGGCATTAATCTAGAAGGTAGGATAAATAATGTTTCACTGAGTTCTGCCTCAAACTGGAGTATGACCTGGCTCACATCACAGTGATGTCTAGGCATCAGTTTCCCTGTGGTCACTTTTCCTCCCACATTTTAAATTCTAAACCTTTTGGTATCTACTTCACAAACCAAGGCAGCTCCAGGAGGCGGACTCTAACCTATGGAATAGTCATCCAGGCCTAGAGCAAAACTGCTGTAGGCAGCTGGTGTACCAATTTTTCAGTATGTGCAAGTGGGTTGTGAAACAACCAGAGAACACACATTTTAGAGTCAGAACTCAGGGGTAGGTTTTCATAGTGTATACTATTCAACAGATCAGTCATTCAGGTTTATATAGGAGTAACTAATGAACCAACCCTGACACTAAAATATTTACATAAAGCTTGCAAGGGGCAATGACATTATAAATAAGTACATGTGCTAAGGGCATGTTCAGTTCAGTTCAGTCGCTCAGTCGTGTCTGACCCTTTGTGACCCCATGAATCGCATCACGCCAGGCCTCTGTTAACAGATAAATTTTGATGCAGAGAAAGAGGGGGCTGGAAATGTCCTGCAGAGGCAAGGAAGAAAGAAAGTTATGAACTAAGGCAACATTTCAAACTAAAGAGAAGAAAGCATATAAAGTTTAAAAGAGCTGACACCATCACATCATCAGCCTGATGCCAACTGATGTTGAAGAAATGCCATCACAGATATACTCTGATGAGATAATACACAGTCCTGGCTCTGAAGGCCACCTGTTGAAAAAGCAGGAATAATGACACCTGTTCAACCAATACATCTGGTGAGAAATTGAATTGTCCCAGAAGTCCTTTTCTATTCCACTACTAGTTTAAATTGTTATTCATGTTGTCAAGTTTACTGTTAAAGTTGCATTATTTTCCTTTTGTGAATTACTCTCATAACACATTTATATGTATTCAATGATTACATGTAAGAGAAAATAATGATTTGTGGGCTATGATTTCTTTTTTGCCTAAAGAACTCATATTCTGATCTTAGCAAATTATAAAACCCAGGAAAGCCCCCACATCCTTCGTGTCCTGAGTGTTGTTTGATTAGATGTGATTGCACACAGATGTGCAGTGAAGTTTCTTTTTCTTTTAACCACTTTAAAAGCATTGATTTAGACAGAGGTTCAAGAAAATGGACAGCTACTGTATTGGCTTTGGTCTTGATATAATTTAAAATATCTGGGCTTAAAATACTGAAAACTAACAGCACTCCTAATTGTTCTAACACTATTAACAATTTCGAGTCAATCTTTTTGGGCAGACATATATAAGCAGAATATTTACATTCTAGAAAACAACGATGTATTCTAGGTAGAGTAAAAGGGATTCTCTTCTGCTTATATTCTGTCTAGAAGCATGTTTTAGCAAGCAGAAGGCTAGACAGAAGTGGTGAGATTTTTGTGTTTTTTTTTTTTTTTTAGTGAAGAGAAAGCTCTTCTGAACTGAAGCAACTTAGGCAACAGTTGTTCTTTACAACTCTAGCTCTCATGATGTAAACAGTGTGTCTAACAACCAATAACATGTTCTGAAGCTGCAAATATGTCCAGTCTATATGTATATGCAATCAGCTTATTATGTTTGATCTATATGTACATGTAATCAGCTAAATAAAACTTTGCATTTCAGGACTTCCTTGGTGGTCCAATAGTAAAGACTTAGTGCTTCCTCCCCAGGAGGCGCAAGTTCAGTCCCTGATAGGGGTGCTAAGATCTCACACCTAGACCAATTTCTAACCATTATATTCTAGCTTAAGGTCACCACATTGTACAACATCAGGAGACTTTATTCACATTTTACTCCACATATAACTCTACAATGAGGTTAGGTGAATTGTGCCCTCTTTCCCTCTTTGAATTGTACAGCATAGTTTCCCTGCTATAGCTCATAAAATCTATGAAATGAAAAATGTATATCAATAAATCTTATCACTAAATTATTCCTCTCACTTTTAGCAAAATCAGACTTTCAAAGACCATAGTATAATATTTTTCAAAGAGAGATCTTGTCTTCGATGTTTTGTTTTCCTTTTTCTTCTAGCATTCCCTTCTTGGGGACAAAGACCCTTCCCCACTTTCAGCAGTTTTGGTGATGCTGTCATTCTCCAGTGACTACAGTGAGGGACATAGCATCCAGGCCTGACCAATTATGGCAGGTATTGCCTAGAAGACAGTGATTGGCCCAAGGCTCAGCATGAGATCCCAGCAGGGCCAATCACAGCTCTTCCATGAGGTTTGATATGTGGACATAGTGCTGTGAAAATGTATTTCTGGGGAAGCTGGCAGCAATTTCCTCTATTAGAGGGAAATCAACTATGTAAAATTAGAGCAAGAGGTAAAAGCCAAGTAGAGAAAAGAAAAGTAAAGGGATGAGAAACAGGAAAATATTCCTGAGGACATCTACTTGAATCCTTGGATTTACCTCTAATCTCCCAGCTATGTTTGAAAATTACTTATTTTGTGTGCAAATAACTTGATTACCAGAACTCATGATTACAAGTTTTTCATTCCTCTCAGGAGACTATTCTGAGTCTGGTCAACTTAAAGCCATATAATTATACGTCCTCTCTCAGAAATAGAAACAGAAAAAAAAAATTATTTAAAACACTGGTGTTATTAATTCACTTGATCCAAGATATTAAGGCAATGTTTCCAGGAATAGTTAAGGTTACTAATGTTATATAGCAGATATAGTGAGTGAAATTTTAAAAATACCTTCTTCATTATAAAACTTTTCAAAAGAGCACAATTTTTTTTAGAATAAGATAAGAGCTACTTATATCACTACCACCAACTGTTACCAAATCTTCACATGTTTTCACACTAAGAAAGTGAAATTAATTTTTACGTGCTATAGATTCTTTCCCATATTAAGTGCACAGAGGAAAAGTCAAGATATGAGCATTAGCAGCGGAGGCCCGGGCGACTCTTTTGAATGGAATCAGGGTGATTCATCGTTGGTTCGCCTAGCCAGAGCCAGGCCCAGTCCAGCTGGGGCTATCGCTGTCGCCGCCGCGGCGTCGTCGCTCCTGGAAGACAAGGGTCCAGACCGCAACCTCCCGCTCCGCCTGCCTTCAGGAAAGAGAGAGGGGGGCTGAGAAAAGCCTTGGGAAAAAATATACCTGCCAGTATTAACAAGAGCTTGAATTAAGAAATTTTTCAAACTCAGCAAATTGAAGCTTAATACCACAAGAGCTGTAGCTACTGACCAGAAATGTGGACAGACTTCTTAGATTTGGAGGAGGCCAGGGGCCACCTACAGATGCTCCTGCAGTGGACACAGCAGAACAAGCCCCCATCTCTTCCCTGGCACTGTTAAAAATGTTAGAATATGGTCGAGCTGGAGTTCCAGTGGAAGTTATGGGTCTTATGCTTGGAGAATTTGTGGATGATTACACCGTCAGAGTGATTGATGTGTTTGCTATGCCACAATCAGGAACAGGCAGTCAGTGTGGAGGCAGTTGATCCAGTGTTCCAAGCTAAAATGTTGGATATGTTGAAGCAGACAGGAAGGCCTGAGATGGTTGTTATCACAGTCACCCTGGCTTTGGTTGTTGGCTTTCTGGTGTGGATATCAACACTCAGCAGAGCTTTGAAGCCTTGTCGGAGAGAGCTGTGGCAGTGGTTGTGGATCCCATTCAGAGTGTAAAAGGAAAGGTTGTTATTGATGCCTTCAGACTGATCAATGCTAATATGATGGTCTTAGGACATGAACCAAGACAAACCACCTCAAATCTGGGTCACCTAAACAAGCCATCTATTCAGGCATTAATTCATGGACTAAACAGACATTATTACACCATTACTATTAACTATCGGAAGAATGAATTGGAACAGAAGATGTTATTAAATTTGCATAAGAAGAGTTGGATGGAAGGTTTGACACTTCAGGACTACAGTGAACACTGTAAACATAATGAATCAGTGGTAAAAGAGATGTTGGAATTAGCAAAAAATTACAATAAGGCTGTAGAAGAAGAAAAGATGACCCCTGAACAGCTGGCAATAAAGAATGTTGGCAAGCAGGACCCCAAACGTCATTTGGAGGAACATGTAGATGTACTTATGACTTTAAATATTGTCCAGTGTTTAGCAGCTATGTTGGATACTGTTGTATTTAAATAAAGTAATGGAAAAAGCTTTTAGTGATACTTTCAGTGTATAGTCCTCTATTGTTCCTAATGCTCAAAATCAAGGGACCTCTGAAGGTGCATTTGGCTAAAAGTAAGACATCTGGCATCATTTGCAGCACTGTAAACTTCACTCTCCATTGTGCAATTACTTATATTCCTTTAGTCCGGGTCTTTGCAGATTCCAAAGTTGTATAAGAATACATCAAAGTGGACAAATTTTGTTAAGATCCCATTTAATATTTGAAGAAATCAGTAACACAAATATATTTTGATTGTTGCATACAAAATAAAATACATTTACAATCTAAAGATATGAGCATTAATTCTCATCCAAATTCTGTCAGTAATTTATGTCCCCACTTAAAAACCCCCAAAATAAAATCAAATCATACTTCTTAGGATGACTGTGGGAGTCAAGTGATATATACATATAAATCAAGTACCATGACCAGAATTTAACCAATGGGACGGAAGATGTCTAATAAATGGTAGTTGTTGTTTTATAAACAAGGAGACTAAGGCATAGAGTGCAAAGAAAGCAAATAAAAGTCTTTAAAAACAAAAGAGTTTTGATTCTAAATGCCACGTTCCAATCTCCTTCTCTGCCCTTCCAGCAAAGCAGTCTGCAAAAAGCTTCTTCACACTTTCTTCTATTTGATCTTTATAACAACCCTAAAAGGTTTATGCTGAAAATTGCTCTTTATCTCTGTGGGGAAGTGAATTTTAATGGATGAGTTTTAATGGCTGCTTAAGCTAATTGAAAAGATTGGCCAGCATCACAACTCCAACAAGAGAAGTCGAGTAGAGAGACAAAGAATAACACACACGTGAACTGAGAAGCCCGAGAATACGAGGCTGATGGCACTACCCAGAACATACACATTCAATAGTGACTTGCAAAAACTGGAGTCTAAACTCACGCTCACCTGATCCTAATAGGCAGTTCCCTTACTTTTTATTTTTTATTTTAGTTACTTATCCAAAAGCGTGGAAAGAGGTTCCAGAAGGACATAAAGAAAGATTTTCCTTATTCCCTCAATCCTCCCAGGAGGCAAAGTTGCTGCTATTACTATTACTATTTTAAATAAGGTAACATTTAATACAATTGGTAACATTCAGAATTCCTGCTGCTGCTGCTGTCACTTCAGTCGTGTCCGACTCTGTGCGACCCCAGAGATGGCAGCCCACCAGGCTCCCTGCCCCTGGGGTTCTCCAGGCAAGAACACTGGAGTGGGTTGCCATTTCCTTCTCCAATGCATGAAAGTGAAAAGTGAAAGTGAAGTCGCTCAGTCATGTCCAACTCTTAGAGACCCCATGGACTGCAGCCCACCAGGCTCCTCTGTCCATGGGATTTTCCAGGCAAGAGTCCTGGAGTGGGTCAGAATTCCTAATTTGTACAAAACACTATGAAAGTTACTTAAGCTCTAATTCTTTCAACAATCTTTCTCTGGCAACAGAGAAGCCCTAGATCACCCAGCTGGAATTCTCTTTTCTTCTTCCTCTTCCTCTTCTTTATTTCTTCCTCCCTCCCTCCTTGTCTCTCTGCCTCTCTCTCTTACACACACACACACACACACACACACACACACACACTCACACTCACAGAGGCATTTATTTATTTTGCATTGCTGCAGAATGACAACTCTATAATTACCACAAGTTCTGTCTCAAAGTAAAACAGTTACCTTAATGTTTTGTATTCTTTTCCAAACAGAATATCCTCAATTTGCTGTACACCAGAAACTAACAAAACCTTGTAAATCAAATATACTTTAATAAAAAAAAATATTGGGCAGCTTCAAAACACTCAGGCTAATGGTTATAAGGGAAAAGACATATTTGGGAAGTTATGGTGAGTTTACCTTCCACCTTGAACTCTCCATCCATCTAACAGTTTCAATCATCATTCTTAAATATGCACAGATCATTTATTTAGAAAGTATTCACTGAGTATACATGAAAATCCTACAGGCACCGTTAACCTATTGGTAAGCAAAAAATTAAAATCCTTTGTGATGGATCAAATTACAGAGTTCTCTTGCACTGACTATAGTAAGATGAAAGAGGGAAGTTATTAACCTGCTGAAGAGTTCAGTAAAGTTCAACTTCATATTATCAAATTCCATTCTCTTTTTTTTATCCCATTGGTTTGCCCCAGATGGTTAAAGCATACTATGGTTTGAAGAATTCATCAGGTAGACTTGAAATTCACATGTATTAGTACTCTGACATATACAGTTTTTAAAGATAAGAGAAGGAACTCCCTAGAGTTCGGCAGCATTGTGGCCCCAGGATTCTACCTCAGAGACATTTCTTCATATTGTCTATTTTCCGTAGATAAGTAGAGTCAAAGACCATACGTTGTTGTAGCAGAGGCTGTGTTGGTGTGGTGAAAAGATTCAAGAACTGAACCTCAGGAGATCTGGATTTTAAAATTCCCATGTCATTCACTAGCTGGATGACAACAGTGAGCCTCAGTTTTCTTAATAGTAAAATAACAGATTGCATGATTGGATGATTTTGAAGGTCTGTTTCAGATAGAAGACATGAATCATTACAGTTTTCAGAACTTTTAAACTACTTCTGATGTCTACATAAAGAATGAGTTAGTCTCATTTATCTGTTAATTTATTCATTTAATTATTCATTCATTCATTCCTAGCATACTGCAGTTAATACCACGAGTTTTATGGTCAAGTCCTTTGATTCAGGGCTTGGTATCTCTACTTACTAGATAAATGACCATGAACAATTAACTTACTAACTTCTTTGTGACCCTGTTTCCTCATTTCTCAATGAAAATAATTTTACCTTCATCATAAGGCTACTGGAAGGTGTATTAGTTAAGGACTCTTCAAAGAAATAGAACAAACAGAATGTGTGTGTGTGGGGGGGGAGTGGAGAGTGAGTGAGTGAGTGTGTGTGTGTGTGTGTGTTGGTGTGTGTGTTGAGAGAGAGAGAGAGTTTAAGGAATTGGTTTACAAGATTGTGAAGGTTGGAAAGTTCACAACCTGCAAGGCAGGGAAGCAGGCAAGACCCAGGAAAAAACTCATGTTGCATCCTGAGTTCAAAGGCAATCTGGTGGCAAAATTCCCTCTTTCTTGGAGGAGGTCAGTCTTTTTCTTAAGGCCTTCAATTGATTGAATGAGGCCCACCCATATTATGGAGGGCAACGGCTTTACCCAAAGTATATTATTGATTTATATGTTAATCTTATCTAAAAATACTTTTACAGCAACATCCAGATGTATTTGACCAAACTTCTGGGTCCCATGGCCTAGCTAAGTTAACATATAAAATTAACTATCACAGGAGGAATACTGATAAAGTGGGTGACAAACTTACCACAATGTCTAACATAAAAAGCAAAGAATAAAAATTATCTATTATTATCACACTTGTTTTGCTGGATATTAGGTTAGGTTCTGAAGACATAACAACTCCATACGATACAATCTTTGTTGGTTCTTAATGAACTTACGGTCTTAACATGGTTGCTAATAAGCTACCTGACCATTACAATAGAGAATTCTGAATACTGAGAGGGAAAGAGTACTATGAGAAATATGAGTGCCATAAGAATACATAAAGGGGCCTCCAATCAGAATGGATAGAGGGATAACAGCTAAGATTTAATGAATGAATAGACTTTGGTCAGGTAAATGGACATGGAAGGAAAGAAGTGTACGGAACTAAAAATGAGAAAGAACATTATCTATTCATAGAATGGCAAGTAGTTTATTATTTGTTGGGGCACTGGATGGAAGAAGCAAGTGAAGACAAAAAGAGAGATGGACAGGGTTAAGCCTATACACAACTCTTGACAAGATAAGGAGTTTGGACTTTACCCTCAAAGCAATAACGACCTAAATATAGTTGCAATGCTGGGAATAGAGAGAAGAGCCAAATTTGGGAGATCTTAATAGACGGGTGGATAAGACATGATGATGAATTAAATGTTTGAGGTGGAAAGAAGGAGGAATGCTGGATCTTAGGAGTCAGCTGATGCTATGTTTAGAAGCTGCTATAACTTTTTTGGGCCGGATAAACGATATCTTGAAGAATATTGGAGAACTTTTCACTAGTCATCTACACGTTCTGTTCTTCATTTTCCTCATCTGTAAAATGAAGATGCTAGACTCAATGCTCTTTGAAAGGCCTTGTTTTGCTCTAAAATTCTACAGTCCTATGAATATTTTTTAGCTTTGTACTTGAACACATATTTTGGGAAAACGGATTTTGTATGACCACCTCAGTAAACTGAAGAGCAATGAACAGTATCATCATAGTGGTATTTAACTATGATTTTGCAATTATTACAGGATGCCACAATGAGAAAGATGAGGAAATTAGATTACACATTCTAGTATCTTTTACAATCTGAACTGTCAGAAAAATATGGGTGGTTGATGTTGCAGATCTAAAGAGATTAGATGAATTGTTCTAGCTAGAATCAGAGTTGATAAGGAAATTTCTGTGAGTAGTGAAACAGACCAAAAAGCTGATTGGTGAAAAAAAAAAATGCATGGGAGAGAGAAATGAGTGAGCTCTTCTTTTTCTGATACGTGTTCGCAAAAAAAAAAAAAAAAAATTGATTGCTCTGGTTTCAAGCACTTGATTTATCCTTTATGATACTTGAAAAATAGTATTTGCTCTATGTGCTACATCACTTCAGTCATGTCTGACTCTTTGCGACCCTATGGATGGTAGCCCGCTAGATTCCACTGTCCATGGGATTCTCCAGGCAAGAATCCTGGGGCATGTAGCCATTTCCTCCTCCAGGGGTCTAACCTACATCTCTTACAACTCCTGAATTGGCAGGTGGGTTCTTTACCACTAAAGCTACCTGAGAAGACATGTGTTTTATGCTCTACATTTTAGAGTTCATTTGGTGTTCTAATAAAGGAGCTGCAGAATCAGAGGGAGAGGATGAAATCAAATGAGGGTTTGAACTATTTGAATTAAAAACCAATCTAGATGGTCATCAAACTCGAGCTGAATTTGAAATATTATGTAGAAGTCTTTTTGAAAAGAACTGAATGGTGAAAAGATTTTCAGAGATAATCTGGTATAAGCCATTCAGAACCTGGTTGATTGGACTAGTGTTCCTTTTACCTGGAAAAGTTAAGGAAACTAACATAATACTGTAATTCAACTTTCTGCTCTTCTAATAGAGTTCTGGGAACAAATAGCTTGCAACATGAATATTGTATTTATTAATATTAGTTATCATTTATTTGGTTGGACTGACAGAAAATGATTAGAAAACATTTTATCAAAAATTCAGAATGCATTTCTAATTTAGATGAAATTCAAGTTAGTTGGGAAGGTGTCTATAATTTGCTAGACAATGTCTTAAAAACAATCAACAAATTTAGTTCCAAGTAATTTGTTCTCATTTTATTGTACCTAATTGTGTAAATAATCATTACAGACCATATTAGTAACTAATTTTCTTGGGAGAAGGAGGAGAGTCTATATTCAAGCCTCACTTTGACAAAGTCTGCCATAATATTACCAAGTACTATTCTAAGGGCTATGGGATTTATCTAAGGGCTATATGAATTCAATAAATTTTCTGATCTCACAATAATAATTGAAAATAATATTATCTTTATCACTTCACTGAATTAATAATTGAATACTGACTCACATTCTTCCCTGATTTAATTCTAAATCTGTGAGTTACCTCTTCCTGATAGCTATTCTCAAATGATCCTTTCATTGTACAGCTATAACTCTAATTTAACTCTTTTCAAACGTGTTTGAATTATAGATCAATTTTTTTCCTACCAAATTCTACCACAATGTAAATTTACTTAAATAAGTAAGTTTAAATACCTTATTCCAAGGCAATAAATGAATTCAGATAACCTTAAGATTGATGAACCAGGTGAGACTTAATCCAAATAATAATACTTTATGTAATTTTTCTGATGTCGTATTCAGTCTATATTGTCTCTATTTTATTATAATCCTCTAAAGGCAAGGATAACTCTTATTTTTCAAAATGTATTTCAAGTACTCACTGAAATTTTCAGTCCCTACTGGTATTCAAATCAAGAAGAGTTGACCAACTTGAGGCACCTGTGCTGGTGGTACATTCATACAAGCATTTGGAGTTCAGAATAGAGAAACCAACTACAATTGAAGATGCTTCTGAATTGACAAGGAAAGGTAAGGGCCAGAGGTTTGATTCCAAAATCAAGGCATCAGACAATGTCAAGGAGCAAGCCAGGTAAATAGAGGTAAGTAAGAAAGTGAAAAGGGCAAGAAAAAGAAACAAAACAAAAAAAGAGAGGCAAGTCAAGAATCAAAAGCTGAGCAGAACCCAAGTTAAGTGGGTACAAGGGCAGGACCTGAAACAGCAGGGTCCTCTTGTGACCACAGCCCCTGCACAAGGTTCCAGGGTCTCTGTCCTTATGGACTCTCAGGCAGACCAGAGTGAACTTTGCATAATCCATGGGACATTTTTCCTGGCCTAGAAGCTAAGTTACCTGGCCTAGTACGAAGTTACTTTGGGGCCCAACCTTGTGCCTACTTTGCTTCCAAAGATGGGGACATCTCCTTTCAGGCAGAAGAATGAGATCAGGGACCATTTATTTTTATAAGTTCAGAGAAAGGAAGAAAGAACACAAAGTATTTCCAAAGAGATCCAGGAATATTTCGTCTCATTTCTATTTTATTGATAAACACTTTACTTCTCCCTGGTGGCTCAGATGGTAAACAATCTGCCTGAAGTACAGGAGATGCAGATACAGGTAGATACAAGACTACCCTTCTCCAGGAGTTTGGCAAGATGCAGGTTCCATCTCTGGGTTGGGAAGGTTGCCTGGAGAAGGGAAAGACTACCCTTCTCCAGGAGTTTGGCAAACTACAGTCCAGGAGGTTGCAAACAGTTGGCCACGACTGAGTGACCAACAACACTTTTCTTTTCCCAGCAGATCTTTGCTCCCTAGTACAGTGGTTTATATGTATCTTTGGTGTCCATTTTTCTGTGCCCTTTACCTGAGGTCTTTTCCTTTGGTAGAATGGTGAGGTGGTGAGGAAAGACATAAAGCTCTGAGTGTCCCCTAAGGGTTTGCACATGGGGCTGTAATTCTCCTCTATTATATCTTTCCTGGATCAACCCATCTACACTATATACCAACCAGAGGTAATGTGGTTGCTACTCACTGCCCCCCGAAGGAATATCAATGGAAAATCAGAAAACAGCTGTTCTAATCCACGCCATTATTTCTCTTATTTATCTGGGACCAGTAACAGGGACAACTCAGGTTCTCAAGTCCATAAATGAATGATGCATTAACATAGCTACAGAATCCTCTAAAACTTGATAGAACATCATTTCAAGTCACATTATGAACTAGACAAAGGAAGTTCCCCTAGTCTCTTCCCCATTTGTTAAGTGTTATCAACAAAACTGTACAAAAAAGGTCCTCATGACCCAGATAACCACAGTGGTGTGGTCACTCACCTAGAGTCAAACATCATGGAGTGTGAAATCAAGTGGGACTTAGGAAGCATTACTATGAACAAAGCTAGTGGAGGTGATGGAATTCCAGTCGAGCTATTTCAAATCCTAAAAGATGATGCTGTGAAAGTGCTGCATTCAATGTGCCAGCAAATTTGGAAAACTCAGCAATGGCCATAGGATTGGAAAAGGTCAATTTTCATTCCAGTCCCAAAGAAGGGCAATGCCAAAGAAGGTTCAGACCACCATATAATTGTGCTCTTTTCACATGTTAGCAAGGTAATGCTCAAAATCCTTCAAGCAAGGTTTCAACAGTATGTTAACTGAGAACTTCAAGATTAGAAGCTGGATTTAGAAAAGACAGAGGAACCAGAAATCAAATTGTCAACATCCATTGGATCATAGCAAAAGCAAGGGAATTCCAGAAGAACATCTACTTCTGCTTCATTGACTATGCTAAAGCTTTTGACTGTGTGGATCACAACAAACTGTGGAAAATTCTTAAAGAGGTGGGAATACCGGACCACCTGACTTGCCTTCTGAGAAACCTGTATGCAAGTCAAAAAGCAACAGTTAGAACCAGACCTGGAACAGCAGACAAAATTGGGACAGGAGTATGTCAAGACTGTATATTGTCATCCTGCTTATTTAACATCTATAAGAGTATGTCATGTGAAATGCCAGACTGGATGACTCACAAGGTTGAATCAAGATTGCTGGGAGAAATATCAATAACTTCAGATACTCAGATGATACCACCCTTATGGCAGAAAGTGAAAAATACCAAAGAGCCTCTTGATGAAAGTGAAAGAGAAGAGTGAAAAATCTGGCTTAATACTCAACATTCAGAAAACTAAGATCATGGCATATGGTCCCATCACTTCACAGCAAATAGATGGGGAAAAAGTATAAACAGTAAGAGATTTTATTTTCTTGGGCTCCAAAATCACTGCAAATGGTGACTGCAGCCACAAAATTAAAAGACGCTTACTCCTTGGAAGAAAAGATATGACCTACCTAGACAGGATATTAAAAAGCAGAGACATCACTTTGCCTACAGAGGTCTGTCTAGTCAAAGCTATGGTTTTTCCAGTAGTCATATACAGATGTGAGTTGGACCATAAAGAAGGCTGAATGCCAAAGAATTGATGTTTTTGAACTGTGGTGTTGGAGAAGACTCTTGAGAGTCCCTTGGACTATAAGGAGATCCAACCAGTCCATCCTAAAGGAAATCAGTCCTGAATATTCATTGGAAGGACTGATGATTAAGCTGAAACTCCAATATTTTGGCCACCTGATGTGAAGAGCCAATTCATTGGAAAAGACCCTCATGATGGGAAAGATTGAGGACAGGAAGAGAAATGGGCGACAGAGAATAAGATGGTTGGATGACATCACCGACTCAATGGACATGAGTTTGAACAGACTAAAGGAGACGGTGAAGGACAGGAAAGCCTGGCATGCTACAGGCCATGGGGTTGCAGAGTCGACAGACGTGACTGAGTGACTGAACAGCAACAAGAAATCAACAGAGAAGAACAAAAGACTAAACTCACTTGATTAGATTTCCAGAAGAATGCAAATAATAACGATATATTATGTTAATAAAATGGGATATTACAATTAAGATAGCTCAGTAAACATACACACATACACACCTCTTCTCATTATTGATTCCTTTTTAATTAATTCCTTTTTAATCACAAGTAAATGAAAGTTCTGAAAAAAATCAGAGAGGTCCCATTTAGTTGCCATATTCTCGTCTTTTAGCCGCTATAGGCAGGGCTGCTTCCATTAGAATCAAGTAGCTGGTCAGAGGATTGAAGAATTCCAATTTAAAGTCTCTTATGTGTATCACTTTTCCAAAAGTTACACTATCACCTGAACACATAAAATGTCACAGCAGCAGAACTATATCCATATCCATACATTTTAGACAAGAAGATTGGCTAGTGTCTAAATATCAAGTTCCTTATACTGAAATGTTTCAAAATACAATCTGTGGAAATTAAAGATGTGCTTAACAAGGATGGGAATAGTGGTCAAACAGAGAGGCGTCCCCACAAAACTAAGTTCAGTTCAGTTCAGTCGCTCAGTCGTGTCCGACTCTTTGTGACTCCATGAATCACAGCACGCCAGGCCTCCCTGTCCATCACCAACTCCCGGAGTTCACTCAGACTCATGTCCATCGAGTCAGTGATGCTATCCAGCCATCTCATCCTCTGTCGTCCCCTTCTTCTTCTGCCCCCAATCCCTCCCAGCATCAAAGTCTTTTCCAATGAGTCAACTCTTTGCATGAGGTGGCCAAAGTACTGGAGTTTCAGCTTTAGCATCATTCCTTCCAAAGAAATCCCAGGGCTGATCTCCTTCAGAATGGACTGGTTGGATCTCCTTGCAGTCCAAGGGACTTTCAAGAGTCTTCTCCAACCCCACAGTTCAAAAGCATCAATTCTTCGGCACTCAGCCTTCTTCACAGTCCAACTCTCACATCCATACATGACCACTGGAAAAACCATAGCCTTGACTAGATGGACCTTAGTCAGCAAAGTAATGTCTCTGCTTTTGAATATGCTATCTAGGTTGGTCATAACTTTTCTTCCAAGGAGTAAGCGTCTTTTAATTTCATGGCTGCAATCACCATCTGCAGTGATTTTGGAGCCCCCCAAAATAAAGTCTGACACTGTTTCCACTGTTTCCCCATTAGAAAGCATCACTATGAACAAAGCTAGTGGAGGTGATGGAATTCCAGTAAAGCTATTTCAAATCCTGAAAGATGATGCTGTGAAAGTGCTGCACTCAATATGCCAACAAATTTGGAAAACTCAGCAGTGGCCACAGCACTGGAAAAGGTCAGTTTTCATTCCAATCCCAAAGAAAGGCAATGCCAAAGAATGCTCAAACTACCACAAAATTGCACTCATCTCATGCGCTAGTAAAGTAATGCTCAAAATTCTCCAAGCCAGGCTTCAGCAATATGTGAACTGTGAACTTCCAGATCTTCAAGCTGGTTTTAGAAAAGGCAGAGGAACCAGAGATCAAATTGCCAACATCTGCTGGATCATGGAAAAAGCAAGAGAGTTCCAGAGAAACATCTATTTCTGCTTTATTGACTATTCCAAAGCCTTTGACTGTGTGGATCACAATAAACTGGAAAATTCTGAAAGAGATGTGAATACCAGACCACCTGACCTGCGTCTTGAGAAATCTGTAGAACCTGTAAAACAGTTAGAACTGGACATGGAACAACAGACTGGTTCCAAATAGGAAAAGGAGTACGTCAAGGCTGTATATTGTCACCCTGCTTATTTAACTTATATGCAGAGTACATCATGAGAAATGCTGGACTGGAAGAAACACAAGCTGGAATCAAGATTGCCGGGAGAAATCTCAATAACCTCAGATATGCAGATGACACCACTCTTATGGCAGAGAGTGAAGAGGAACTAAAAAGCCTCTTGATGAAAGTGAAAGAGGAGAGTGAAAAAGTTAGCTTAAATCTCAACATTCAAGTAGCTCCATTTAAAAAAGTATTATATATATATAATATATATATGGTCTCCTCAGAATATCTTATTTGAAAAACAGATTCTGATCTTCCTGAAAGAAATTGGAAATTATTGCCATGTAAAATAATGTTTTCCAAGCTGAAATAGTGCTTCCAGACTATTTCCAATAAATGTCTCATAATCAAGAATCATATGGCTGTACAGCTGTAGATCTTGGGAGCATTGGAGGGTAGGGAGGCTGGGAAAGGACAGCAAAATCCCTTGCCTCTGAGAAAATCAAAGAAAAAACTTCATGGTTTCTATTCATCAAGTGCAATCAATTAATCCATGCCAGTTGACCAGTGACCATCACCTCTGCACTTAAAAACTCAAGTGGCCACCCAGGAATTTCACTTCCGGATATTTATTTGAAGGAGGAGAAAGACTAAATCCACAAAAAGCCTTCTCTGGGAATGTTCACAGTAAATGTATTTATCATAACTCCAAGCTGGAATCAGCTCAGATGCCCACCAGCAGGACAAACTGTGGTACGTCCACACCACAGAATCATTTGGCAATAAAAATGAAACTATGGATACATGCCAAAATAGGAAAAAAAAATCTCAGAGCTATTGTGTGGAGTCAACAAAGCCAGACCAGATAAAAATCACTATGCATTGCATGATTCCATTCACAGGAAGTTCTAGACTCTAAATCTAATGTATGGCAGAAAAAAAATCAGAACAGTGGTGACTTCAGGGAAGGTTGACAGGGAAGAGGCACAAAGAAGTTTCTAAACTGATGGAAACATTCTACATTTTGATTGAGGTATAGGTTATATGACTATATTTGTTGAAACTGGTCAAACTATACACTTCAGAGTTGTGCATTTCACTGTATGAACATTTTATCTCAACAGATTGAACTTGTGGGGAAAATATGTATCTGAAAATTTAGATAGGAGAAAAATTATAAGAAAGTGCTTTTAAAACCTTATGAGCTCAGAGTAGAAAACAATTTCTTTTTTAAAAATTAATTTTAATTGAAGGATAATTACTTTCCAAAATTGTGATGGTTTTTGCCATACATCAACATGAATTGGCCACAGCTATAAATGTGTTTCCCCCATTCTGAACCCCCCGCTCCTCCCTCCCAACCCTATGCCTCTGGGTTGTCCCAGAGCACCAGCTTTGGGTGCCCTGCTTCTTAAACAAGACATACTAAGTTCTATATAGAAAATATTGCCCAATATCCTTATCAAAATTTAAAATCTGTGTGATGAGGAACACACAGGAAAAAGTCAATTCAGAAATGACCAATAAACATTCAAAAGGATGCATGATCTCAGGAGTAATCAGGTGAACATAAGTTGTTAAAAAAGAAACTATTTCACACCTATCATGTGATGATAATTTCAGTCTGGTAAAGCTGTGGGATTGTAAATCATACTGTGTTGTGGGATGGTCCAGCAGTTTGGCCATTTTAGTAAAAAAAAGCACATCCTAGTACCTGGTCACTGAATTTCTCTTATAGATCCTAAAGAAAGTCAGATATGTGTACAAGGACCATATGCAAGCATGGTTATTATAGCAGTGTTTATATTACTGAAAAAATGGTTTCCACCTGACTGTCCATTAAAAAAGATATGTATAAGTAAAAGGTGATATAGACTCATCTGATGTAACATTACATGGTAGTTAAAAAGTTTAAACTAGATCAACATATATCAAGATGGATAGATTTCAAAAACATAAATTTATTCCTCAGTTTTATAGACACATATTTATATTCAAATCTGTAAAAGCTGGATCTTGATATTGGCTATATCTTGGGAGCAGAGAGTGGAAAAGTGAAGTCATTACTGAAAGGGATTCTATCTGAAATGTATTATTTAAAAATACCTGGAAGGGGAATTCCCTGGTGGTCCAGTGGTTAGGACTTCACACTCCCAATGCAGGGGCATGGGTTTGATCCCTGGTTGGGGAGTTAAGACCCTGCATATCACCTGGTGTGACCAAAAAGATAAAAATAAATAAGTAAAATACCTGGAAGAAGGATCATTATATAAATAAATGAATCTTGATTCATTTCTCACACCTTAAACAGAGATTAACTCCAAATGACTCATAAACGTTTGGGTGTTGATTCTAGTTTATTACTTTCGGATAGGCAAATTAGCTCTAAGGTATGACACCTAAAGCACAAGCCATAAGAGAAAACTAATGATTAAATTGGATTTCATCAACATGCTTTTGCTTTCTGAAAGACACTACTGCTGCTGCTGCTGCTGCTAAGTCGCTTCAGTTGTGTCCGACTCTGTGCGACCCCATAGACGGCAGCCAACCAGGCTCCCCCGTCCCTGGGATTCTCCAGGCAAGAACCCTGGAGTGGGTTGCCATTTCCTTCTCTAGTACATGAAAGTGAAAAGTGAAAGTGAAGTCGTTCAGTTGTGTCTGACTCTGTGCAACCCCAGGACTTAGCCCATCAGGCTCCTCCATCCATGGGATTTTCCAGGCAAGAGTACTGGAGTGGGGTGCCATTGCCTTCTCCGGAAAGACACTATTAAAAACACGAAAAGACAAGTCATAGAATGGAAGCAAATATTTGCAAATCACGTATCAGACAGAAAACTTGTGTACAGAATTTATGAAGAGTTATCAAAACTCAACAAGAAAAAAATAACTGATTTGTTTTGTTTAATGAGCAAAAATTTGAACAGACACTTCACCAAAGACAATATGTGTGCTATGCTTAGTCACTCAGTCATGTCTGACTCTTTGCGATCCCATGGACTGTAGCCTGCTGGGATCCTCTGTCCATGGGGATTCTCCAGGCAAGAATACTGGAGTGGGTTGCCATGCTCTCCTCCAGGGGATCTTCCCAACCCAGGGACTGAATCCAGGTCTCCCGCCTTGTAGGCAGATTCTTTACCTGAGCCACCAGGGAAGCCCTCCTTATGCTATACAGTTCAGTCCAGTTCAGTCGCTCAGTTGTGTCCGACTCTTTGTGACCCCATGGACTGCAGCATGCCAGGCCTCCCTGTCCATCAGCAAATCCCAGAGCTTACTCAAACTCATGTCCCTCGAGCTGGGTGATGCCATCCAACCATCTCATCCTCTGTCGTCCCCTTCTCCTTCTACCCTCAATGTTTCCCAGCATCAGGGTCTCTTCCAGTGAGTCAGCTCTTTGCATCAGGTGGCCAAAGTATTGGAATTTCAGTTTCAATATCAGTCCTTCCAAAGAATATTCAGGACTGATTTCCTTTAGTGTGGACTGGTTGGATCTCCTTGCAGTTCAAGGGACTCTCAAGAGTCTTCTCCAATACCACAGTTCAAAAGCATCAATTCTTTGGTGCTCAGCTTTCTTTATAGTCCAACTCTCACACCATACACGAATACTGGAAAAACCATAGCCTTGACTAGATGGACTTTTGTTGACAAAGTAATGTCTCTGCTTTTTAATATGCTGTCTAGGTTGGTCATAACTTTCCTTTCAAGGAGTAAGCATCTTTTAATTTCATGGCTGCAATCACCATCTGCAGTGATTTTGGAGCCAAAAAAATAAAGTCAGCCACTGTTTCCCCATCTATTTTCCATGAAGTGATGGGATCAGATGCCATGATCTTAGTTTTCTGAATGTTGAGCTTTAAGTCAACTTTTTCACTTTCCTCTTTCATCAAGAGGCTCTTTAGTTCCTCTTCACTTTCTGCCATAAGGGTGGTGTCATCTGCATATCTGAGGTTACTGATATTTCTCCCGGCAATCTTGATTCCAGCTTGTGCTTCCTCCAGCCCAGCATTTCTCATGACGTATTCTGCATACAAGTTAAATAAGTAGGGTGACAATATACAGCCTTGACACACAGCTTTTCCTATTTGGAACCAGTCTGTTGTTCCATGTCCAGTACTAACTGTTGCTTCTTGGCCTGCATACAGATTTCTCAAGAGGAAGGTCAGGTGGTCTGCTATTCCCATCTCTTTCAGAATTTTCCAGTTTATTGTGATCCACACAGTCAAAGGCTTTAGCATAGTCAATAAAGCAGAAATAGATGTTTTTCTGGAACTCTCTTCCTTTTCCCATGATCCAGCGGATATTGGCAATTTGATTTCTGGTTCCTCTGCCTTTTCTAAAACCAGCTTGAAGATCTGGAAGTTCACAGTTCACGTATTGCTGAAGCCTAGCTTGGAGAAGTTTGAGCATCACTTTGCTAACATGTGAGATGAGTGCAATAGTTTGAGCATTCTTTGGCATTGCCTTTACTAGGGATTGGAATGAAAACAGACCTTTTCCAGTCCTGTGGTCACTGCTAAATTTTCCATATTTGCTGGCATATTGAGTGCAGCACTTTCTCAGCATCATCTTTCAGGATTTGAAATAGCTCCACTGGAATTCCATCACCTCCACTAGCTTTGTTCGTAGTGATTTTTCCTAAGGTTCACTTGTCTTCACATTCCAGGATGTCTGGGTCTAGGTGAGTGATCACACCATCATGATTATCTGGGTCATGAAGATCTTTTTTGTACAGTTCTTCTGTGTATTCTTGCCACCTCATCTTAATATCTTCTGCTTCTGTTAGGTCCATACAATTTCTGTCCTTTATTGAGCCCATTTTTGCAAGAAATGTTCCCTTGGTATCTCTAATTTTCTGGAAGAGATCTCTAGTCTTTCCCATTCTATTGTTTTCCTCTCTTTCTTTGAGCTGAAAACAGCACCCAGTTGTGGATGTGACTGGTGATAGAAGCCTCTTTGATGCTGTAAAGAGCAATATTGCATAGGAACCTGGAATATCAGGTCCATGAATCAAGGCAAATTGTAAGTAGTCAAACAGGAGACGGCAAGAGTGAACATAGACATTCTAGGAATCATCAAACTAAAATGGACTGGAATGGATGAATTTAATTCAGATGACCATTATATCTACTACTGTGCACAAGAATCCCTTAGAAGAAATGGAGTAGTCATTGTAGTCAACAAAACAGTCTGAAATGCAGTAGTTGAATGCAATCTCAAAAACTACAAAATGCTCTCTGTTCGTTTCCAGGGCAAACCATTCAATATCACAGTAATCGAAATCTATGCCCTGACCAGTAAGGCTGAAGAAGCTGAAGTTGAATGGTTCTATGAAGACCTACAAGACCTTCTAGAACTAACACCCCAAAAAGATGTCCTTTTCATTATAGGGGTCTGGAATGCAAATGTAGGAAGTCAAGAAACACCTGGAGTAACAGCCAAATTTGGCCTTGGAGTACAGAATGAAGCAGGGCAGGCCAACAGAGTTTTGCCAAGAGAATGCACTGGTCATAGCAAACACCCTCTTCTGACAACACAAGAGAACACTCTACACATGAACATCACCAAGTGGCCAACATCGAAATCAGATTGATTATATTCTTTGCAGCCAAAGATGGAGAAGCTCTATATAGTCAGCAAAACAAGACCGGGAGCAGACTATATCTCAGATCATGAACTCCTTTTTGCCAAATTCAGAGTTAAATTGAAGAAAGTGGGGAAAACCAC
Source organism: Oryx dammah (assembly GCF_014754425.2). Lineage (NCBI taxonomy): Eukaryota > Metazoa > Chordata > Mammalia > Artiodactyla > Bovidae > Oryx > Oryx dammah. The sequence goes on from NW_024070185.1 coordinate 53,303,925, forward strand.
TAGACCATTCAGGTATGACCTAAGTCTAATCCCTTATGACTATACAGTAGAAGTGAGAAATAGATTTAAGGGACTAGATCTGATAGACAGAGTGCCTGATGAACTAGGATGGAGGTTTGCGACATTGTACATGAGACAAAATCAAGACCATCCCCAAGAAAAAGAAATGCAAAAAAACAAAATGGCTGTCTGAGGAGGCCTTATAAATAGCTATGATGAGAAGCGAAAAGCAAAGGAGAAAAGGATGAATGTAGAGTTCCATTTGAATGTAGAGTTCCAAAGAATAGCAAGAAGAGATAAGAAAGCCTTCCTCAGTGATCAGTGCTATACAGTAGGTCTTTGTATATCTGTTTCATATTCAGTAGTATGTTTTTGTTAATCCCAAATTCCTAATTTTTCTTTCCTCACTGCTTTCCTATTTCATAACCATAAATTTATTTTTTATGTCTATAAGTCTATTTCTGTTTTGTAAAGTATTATTTTTTTGATTCCACATATAAGTAATGTCATTGGAATGGGTTGCCATGCCCTACTCCATGGGATCTTTCCAGCCCAGGGACTGAATCCAGCTCTCCCTCATTGCAAGTGGTTTCTTTACCGTCTGAGCCACCAGCGAAGCCCAAAGGGAATATATGGATAGGCTAATAAGTACATTAAAGATGCTCAACATCACTAGACATTCAGTTCAGTTCAGTCACTCAGTCATGTCCAACTCTTTGCAACCCCACGAATTGCAGCACGCCAGGCCTCCCTGTCCATCACCAACTCCCAGAGTTCACTCAAACTCATGTCCATCGAGTCAGTGATGCCATCCAACCATGGAAATGCAAATTAAATTCCCGAAGAGAATGCACTTAACAGAATAGCTTCTGATAAAAAAAGAACGTGACCATTCCTTGCAGATGGGGATGAGGGGCACCTGGAATCTGGGGCATGTTGCTGGAAAATCAGTAGTCCAGCCACTTTGGAAAGCTTCAGGCAAAGAAGCATAGATGCTGCTGTTGAAATGACAGCCAATGAGGAAGTGGTAAGAACAAGAGGATATGGGTGGGGTACCCACAGTGTCTGTTTCCACCCCCATATTACTGTATGTCAGTTCCCACTTTACCAAGGGCCCTGACAGATTCCTGTAAGGAGGTCAATCTAGCCATAAAAAGTTACTCTTTTATATCCCACAAGGCTTTTCCCATAACCTTGACTAAGGAACATAAAAAAGAGGAAAGAAAACAGGCTGCCTGTCACCAAACTGGAGACACAATCAAACCAATAGCCTACACAGCAATGTCCTGTGTATTTCTAGGTAAGCCTGTTGTGTCCTTGGAGAAGAATGACCACATTCCACTTTGTATATGGAATGTTACTCAACAGATGTGAAAATTGCTTTTGTAGACTGAGGTTACTGAGACAAGCCTAGTGAAGAGGTAGAAAGAGGGTGAGGGAGATGAAGGAAAGGGAAAGAACAAAAGCCCTACATTTCTGCCAGTGCCCCATCCAGCTCACGAGGTCCTCCCCCAGGGCAGGGCAGAGGCCCTCTACATGGAGGGAGGTCCAGAATGGCTTCTTCATGCAGTTTAAAGTCCCCTGGAAACTCGTGCCACCTCTGCATCTCCTCCACAAGTTCATCTAGACCTGCTGTCCTGCGCCAAATGCTATTTGTATCTCTGCTGCTGCTAAGTCGCTTCAGTCGTGTCCGACTCTGTGCGACCCCAGAGACGGCAGCCCACCAGGCTCCCCCGTCCCTGGGATTCTCCAGGCAAGAATACTGGAGTGGGTTGCCATTTCCTTCTCCAATGCATCAAAGTGAAAAGTGAAAGTGAAGTCGCTCAGTCGTGTCCGACTCTTAGCGACCCCATGGCTGCAGCCCACCAGGCTCCTCTGTCCATGGGATTTTCCAGGCAAGAGTACTGGAGCGAGGTGCCATTGCCTTCCCCTTATTTTTATCTCTAGGAGATTTAAATACTGGTCACGATGCCATCTACTATAGTAGACAATGATGGGAAAAAAAAAAATTAGCCAAGCACCCACTTGATTTTCTCTCTTTTCTCAGACAACTCTACTAGGTAACTTTTAAAAACTATCTTTAGTACATAAAATTTGCATGAAATAAAATGCATGCATTTTAACAAATGCACATTGCCATATATAAGTACCACTATAGTTGAGATAACAAGTCATTTTTATCATGCCCAAACATGCCCTTTGCAGCCAATCTCTGCCCCCAGGAAATCACAGCTCTACTTTCCGTTATTACAGTTTAGTCTTGCGTTTTCTAGGATTTCATATAAATGGGATTATACATTATCATGTTTTTAGATCTGATTTCTTTTACTCAGTCTAATTTTTGAAATTCATTCATTTTATTGTGCATGTTAGTTCAGTATAAAAGTTCACTCCTTTTATACTGAATAATATCCCAGATCATTTTAAAGTATAAGAACAACATTTTTACATCTGGATTAAGAGGTAGACAGGAGATAGCAAGCTTAAATGCCTAGAAGCCAGGCAAGTAATGTAAATGACAGGAAGGGGCTGGTGTGAGAAAGTTTATTCTTGAAGCACTAGGCCTCCTTGTTATATCTTTGTTTTCCAAAGGAATATTTTTCCTTCAACTTTGGGGAAAAGAAATAAGTATGATGGTAAATGGCAACTGATGCTTGGCCTTGATATGGCAGGGGGCAGAAAGGAAAGCAGGGGAGAGTGGCAGCTTTAGAATCTGCATACTAAAGGAAGCAACTTTGCTAGGTGGAATGGGGAACAAGGTTTGAAATCTTATTTTCCTGTAGAAGTAGGAAACCTGGGTTTGCATGGGAAATCTCCTGAGTTTTTAATTTCAGAAATAAATTTAAATTTTATTAAATTATGAAACAGGACCCCACCCCCACCCCCACCTGGGAGGCAGACTAAAAGCCAGCCCAAGCCACCCACCCTGGCTTGCCTTCTGTGGCATCATCCTGGTCCTGGGAGAACCTCCCACCTAGAGGAAGGCCCAGGGTTGGCTTACCTCACCAGGTCACTGTAGAAACAGGAAGAAAGAAAAGCAAAATCTTTCCAAGGTCCCAAGAAGAAGAAAGGAAGCAAATATTCACTGCTGCTGCTGCTGCTGCTGCTAAGTCGCTTCAGTTGTGTCCGACTCTGCAACCCCATAGACGGCAGCCCACCAGGCTCCCCCTCCCTGGGATTCTCCAGGCAAGAACACTGGAGTGGGGTGCCATTGCCTTCTCCCATTCAGGACAGGCCAGTTATTATTCTCTTTCACTGCTCCCACACTGCAGCAGTGTGGGGACACAGGCATTGGAATCACCTGGAGCGGGGTAGACACAGATTCCTGGACGCCCTCCCAATTTACGTAGACTCTCTAGTGGCTGGGCTAGCTGAGGATTTCTATTTTGACAAGCCCCTCGTGTAATTCTTATCCACATGGAACTCTGACACCCAATGCATTGGATTTTTCTGCCTTTACTACAAATGGTTCTGTAGACATTAGGGGTCCATTTTGTTCTACATCTAATATTAAGGTCTCTTGTGGAAACACTTGTGCACCCCCTAGGGGTTAGCTTGTACAGGAACAGCCTTAGCATAAGTGCTTTTTTCCAGAGGTGGCTCAGACTATAAAGAACCTGTCTGCAATGCAGGAGACCCAGGTTCAATTCCTGGGTTGGGAAGATCCCCTGGAGGAGGAAATGGCAACCCACTCCAGTATTCTTGCCTGGAGAATGCCATGGACAGAGGAGCCTGGCAGGCTGCAGTCCATGGAGTAGCAAATTGTTGGACACGACTGAGCAACGAACATTTAAACCTTAAACTTAAGGAATAAAAATAATAGGCAATATTTTTGATCCTTTAGTGGCATCAGACATTGTTATTGGCTGTTCATGTAAATTATCCCTTTTAAGCCTAGGAGGCAGGCAATATTGTTACCTGCATTTTACAGAAGAGGAAATTTACCTTATCCAGTGGTGTGGTTGCTCATGCCTTCAGCCTCAGTATAATTTCTTCACTTGGCTTTCAGGATGCCATATGTTTTCTCATCTGCCTTCCATATCACTGGTTCTTCCTCCTCAGTCTTTATTGTAATCCTCCTGTTCCCCATACTTATTAATTTTGGTGTATCCCAGTGACAGTGACTCCCGAATGTCTATCTTGTAGTTGACCAAACTCTCTCCTGAACTGTGGACCCATATACGCAACTCCTTACTTGGCATTTTCACTTGGATGCCTCACTGACATGTCAAATTTAACATACCTAAAAGTGACATTCTCATTTTCTCCCACAAGTCAATCCCATCGGAGGATTTTCCCCTTTCAGTTAATGAGACTCCATCCTCCCAACTGCTCCTACTCCAGACTTTGGTCTCACTACTGGCTCCTCACACTCACACCACTTCCCTCCACCCCCACAGCCACCACCCTGGCTTAAGGCATCATCATTTCTCACCTGGATTATTGCTGCAGTACCCTACTTGGTCCTCTTGTTCCAGAATGGGCCATTCAAGAGACTATTCCCATCACAAAAACCAGAGTGATCTTTCTATGACGTAACTCAGATGGAATAATTTCTCTGCCTAAACTCCTCCCAGGGCTTCCCATTTCATCCAGACTAAATACCAGGTTCCTTCAATGGCCAGTGAGGTCCCACCAGCAGGGTTGCTTCTGGATCTACCTCTGACCTCATCTCCTGTTTAACTCTCTCTTCATGACTCCATTCCTGTCACGCTGGTCTCCATGCTATGGAGACCATATCCCTGGTTTGTTTCTGCCATAAAACTTTCACCCTGGCTCATCCATTTGCCTGAAACATTCTTCCCTCAGAAATCCACTTACCTGACTAGTTCATCTGCAAATCTTTACTCAAGTGTCATCTCCTCTATTAAAAATGGCAATCTGTCTGTAAGCACAACTCCTTGCCATGCTTTGCTTTTCCTTCAGTTCAGTTCAGTCGCTCAGTCGTGTCTGACTCTTTATGACCCCATGAATCACAGCATGCCAGGCCTCCCTGTCTATCACCAACTCCCGGAGTTCACTCAAACTCACGTCTATCGAGTTGGTGATGCCATCCAGCCATCTCATCCTCTGTGGTCCCCTTCTCCTCTTGCCCCTAATCCCACCCAACATCAGATTCTTTTCCAATGAGTCAACTCTTCGCATGAGGTGGCCAAAGTACTGGAGCTTCAGCTTTAGCATCATTCTTTCCAAAAAACACCCAGGGCTGATCTCCTTCAGAATGGACTGGTTGGATCTCCTTGCAGTCCAAGGGACTCTCAGGAGTCTTCTCCAACACCACAGTTCAAAAGCATCAATTCTTCAGCACTCAGCTTTCTTCACAGTCCAACTCTCACATCCATACATGACCACTGGGAAAACCATAGCCTTGACTAGACGGACCTTTGTTGGCAAAGTAATGTCTCTGCTTTTTAATATGCTATCTAGGTTGGTTATAACTTTTCTTCCAAGGAGTAAGTGTCTTTTAATTTCATGGCTGCAGTCACCATCTACAGCGATTTTGGAGCCAAAAAAAATAAAGTCAGCCACTGTTTCCCCATCTATTTCCCATGAAGTGATGGGACCAGATGCCATGATCTTTGTTTTCTGAATGTTGAGCTTTAAGCCAACTTTTTCATTCTCCTCTTTCACTTTCATCAAGAAGCTTTTTAGTTCCTCTTCACTTTCTGCCATAAGGGTGGTGTCATCTGCATATCTGAGGTTATTGATATTTCTCCCAGCAATCTTGATTCCAGCTTGTGCTTCTTCCAGCCCAGCATTTCTCATGATGTACTCTGCATAGAAGTTAAATAAGCAGGGTGACAATATACAGCCTTGACAGACTCCTTTTCCTATTTGGAACCAGTCTGTTGTTCCATGTCCAGTTCTAACTGTTTCTTCCTGACCTGCATATAGGTTTCTCAAGAGGCAGGTCAGGTGGTCTGGTATTCCTATCTCTTTCAGAATTTTCCACAGTTTATTGTGATCCACACAGTCAAAGGCTTTGGCATAGTCAATAAATCAGAAATAGACATTTTTTCTGGAAATTTCTTGCTTTTTCGATGATCCAGCGGATGTTGGCAATTTGATCTCTGGCTTGATAACTTTCAAACATATCAATATTATGTAATATATTTATTATGCTTCTAGTTATTTTTCTCTCTCACTAGAATGTAAGCTCCAAAAAGGCAGCATTTTTTTTAAATCATTTTGTCCATTCCTAAGTACATTTTTCGTATTCCAAGGCCAAATTTGCCTGTTACCCCAGGTGTTTCTTGCTTACTTTTGCATTTCAGTCCCCTATAAGGAAAAGGACATCCTTTCTGGGTGTTAGTTCTAAAAGGCCTACAACAAAGGTCCATCTAGTCAAGGCTATGGTTTTTCCAGTGGTCATGTATGGATTACAGAGTTGGACTGTGAAGAAAGCTGAGTGACGAAGAATAGATGCTTTTGAACTATGGTGTTGGAGAAGACCCCTGAGAGTCTCTTGGACTGCAAGGAGATCTAACCAGTCCATTCTAAAGGTGATCGGTTCTGGGTGTTCTTTGGAAGGACTGATGCTGAAGCTGAAACTCCAATACTTTGGCCACCTCATGTGAAGAGTTGACTCATTGGAAAGAACTCTGATGCTGGGAGGGTTTGGGGCCAGGAGGAGAAGGGGACGACAGAGGATGAGATGGCTGGGTGGCATCACCAACTCGATGGACGTGAATTTGAGTGAACTCCGGGAGATGGTGATGGACAGGGAGGCCTGGTGTGCTGCGATTCATGGGGTCGCAGAGAGTCGGACACGACTGAATGACTGAACTGAACTGAATGTACATTTTATAATTAGCTTGTCAATTTTTTTGTACTCATTTATTTTTTAAATTTTTATAATTGTGTAGTCACTAAGCTGTGTCAGAATATTTTTTCAAATTAATTCATTTAATTGGAGGCTAATTACTTTCCAATGTTGTGATGGTTTTTGCCATATATCAACATAAATTTGCCATAGGTATACATGTGTCTCCCCCCATCCTGAATCCTACTTCGACCTCCCTCCCCAACCTATCACTCTAGGTTGCCCCAGAGCACTGGCTCTGGGTGCCCAAGGCAAGGGTTTTTATCTGTTTTGTTTATCAACATACTGCAAGCACATAGATCACTCCCTGAAACATAATTGAAATATTTGTTGAATGAAGAAGACATGGAAGGAGTATGTACCTTGTCCTAAGTGTTTTAATGATCCATTTGAGAAGTAAACCTGAATGATAAACAATTGTTTTCTCCTTATAGTCGATTTGGGCAGCGTCTATGGGGATGAACGCTGGGTACCAGCATCTAGAGCCCCTCCCCCCCATTTAAAGAAGTAACATACAATAAACATGCCATGTGTATGACTCACCTCTTCTGGAGTAAAGCAGAGCGTCAGTGACATCATCCACAGAACTGGGCATTGTTTTCTTTACCCAATTTACTTTGGGAATATAATGCTAAGTTACCTGTAGTATTTTTCCTTACATCGAAAAGCAATATGCATTCTGTGGTGTATGTTTTTATATACTATTTGAGGTTTAAAGATGAATTCCTAGAAGTTATAACTCACAAAAGGAAATCTTGTAAAATTCTGTGAAATGGATTTTCTATAACTAGGTCACTGAGTTAGGCTGACTTGCCATCTGATATATCGAAAATCTTGATAAAGGATGCAGCAAATGGCTCTGCTTGGCATTTTCTGAATTTCCTGCCATTGTAATCCTCACTGAGAGGCAAGTGACAGCTTCCTGTAGTAAGAACTTCAGGGCACTGGCTTGCCCACCATTGTTTGTCCCCGGGATGAGTAGCACAGGGCTCTGGCAATATATTCTTCATGTCCTCTACTTAGCTGGTCAAACCCCAGCTAACCAGTTACAGAGTCCATCTCCCAACCCCAACTGTAGACTGTCTTCCAAAGATCCAGGCTTCTGAAAGAAATCCAGATCCTCTTCTCCATGCTTCTCCTCTTTACCAGAAAGCCTACCCTGTCTCAAGTCTCATCTTTCCCAATCCTCATAACATTATAACCATATGATAGTTTCCAACCTGATGCATATAGAAAAGTGAAAGATTAAAGACCAGATTGTGCAAAACTTGATGAGTTAACAATTTGAAGCATTTGTTTCCACAATGCATTTTTTTCCCACTTAAAACCCAGAGACTTCCAAAACTCAGGGTTAGAAAATAAGGGAAGGGGCAAGAAAAACAGTCTGTACCTCCTGAAACATTTTTCAAATTTACTCATGCAAATTCCCACCAATCTGATCACAGACTCAACTACTTAGATTTATAGTTCTATTTCTCAGAATTGGACAATATGCTTCAAGGACAAGAGTCAGCTAGACAGAAAATTTGAAGATGAAAGAAAAGATTCTAGTTTACATCAATAATTAAAGTGTGTCAATGCTGTGTTTTTTGGTTGCAGAAGTAAAATCAGCTCAAAAGTATATATAAACAGAATAATACATTTAAATCACAGTGACGATCTTTTCTTGCAGCCATCATTTACCCATAAACAGCCACCCCAAAACTTGGCATATTCCACAGGAGCCAGTGTGTTCTTCACAGCAGGTATCTGGTGGTCACTTATGATAAGGTGGCTTTGTAGCATATGCAACTGAACTTGTTGAAATATTTGCTTCCCTGACACCCAGGCCACTACACTATCCAAATTTTCCTCTCACTTTCTTGCCACTTCTCAGTCTTATTTCTGGTCCTTCTCATCACCTTGGCTTCTAGTCATTTGGACTGACTGCCATGGACTCAGTCCCTGAACCTCTTCTCTAGAGTCTCTCCAGCAATGATCTCAGCCAGTCTTTATGAAATCATCTATATACTGATGATTCCTACTTTCCCATCTTTAGATGAGAACTCTCTCTTGAATTTCAGACATTCCTAAAAGAAAAGCTTACTTGACACCTCCATTTGTATATCAAGTCTAACATTCCCCAAACTCAACTCCTGCTATCTGCCCCACTTACATCCAACAGTCTTTCCCATCTCAGTAAATGGCAGTTCATCTAGATGGTTAGTCTAAAATCCTTGACTCACTTCTTTATTTCTTAGATCTCCATATTCAGTCCTTCAGTAAATCCCATTAGATCTATTTTCAACTTGCATCCAAAATCCAACCACTTTCACCACCTCCTCTGCTACCACCTTGAATGGAAGCTGTCACCAGTTTTTTCCAGAATATTGCAAATATACACCTCACTGGATCCCCTGCTTCTACTGTTGCTTCTCTTAAAAACTCTTCTCTATGTCTGTGATCCTCACAGTGTAGTCCCAGACCAGAAGGATCAGCATCACCTAGGAACTTGCTAGGAGTGCAAATTCTCCTGCACCACATCAGACCGATTCCATCAGAAGCTCTGGGGATGGGCCCAAAGTTGTAACAAGCTCCCAGAAGTGACTGTGATGCATACACAACTTGGAGAACCACTGCTCTACAGAAGTCATTAGCCAGGATGATCCTTTAAAAATATAAATGGATCATAGGCCCCTCTCCCTTCAAAATCCTGTAGTAGCTTTGCACTCATTAGAGCAGGAGCCTGAATCCTCATGATGGCCCACAAGGCCCACACTGAGCCCATTTCCATTCCCACTATGTCTGTAACCACCTCTCTATTTTCCCTTCACTGACACTGTCCAAGCCATTCTGGCCATTTTGCTTCACTTCAGGGTCTTTGTACTTGCTGTTCCCTCTGCCTAGAATGCCATCCCTTCCTCCTTGCCCACATACCCATGTGGCCCTCTCCCTCTTCTTCCTCTGGTCTCTGCTCAAATGTCAGCTTGTCAGAAGGCTTTTCCCAGCCACCATGTTAAAATAACAGCCCTTACTCCCTGTGCTGTGTTTCCCTCTATTTCCCATTATTTTCTCCATAACACCCAACACCATCTGGCATAAGCCACACTGTGTGTGTTTACTTGTATAATGGTCATTGTGCCTCTCAAGAATATATATTCTATGAGGCAGGAATCTGCTTCTGTTTTGCCAGAGCCTGGAACAATGCTGGCATGTGGTAGAGGTTTCATAATTATTTGTTGAATAAGTGAATATCTAAATAATTATGGTCAGAATATTCTTCTGGAGAGATGACACATTTATTCCATTGATATTACCATTGCTCAGAATATTTTTAGGGCAATAGTAGAAGTAAGGAGACCTGTTAGAAGGAGGCTATTTGCAATAATCCTAAAGAAAGATGATGATAGAGTCAACTAGAACAGGTGGTAGAAGAAGTGATGTTGAGAAGTTATTGGCTTCTGGATACAATTTGAATATAGATCCAATGGGCTGAGGTTAATTTTCATGTTACATATGGAACTAGTCTCAGTGTTTATAAGAGATCTTTCCATTAAAAAAAGTAAAAAGTACAGCTGCTCAGCTTAATTGCACACATTATTTGCTAGTCCAAGAATCATATGACATTTGCCCATGGCAGAAATCAAATTTCCCCCTGAAAAGTGAAACACAGAAGCACTGGAGATATTTATGGGCTCCGAATGAAATTCCCTGAATGATAAAAGAACAATTCTGATTTTTTTATGAGCACATTTTTGTATTTATGTGATTTAATTCTCATAGCAATCCTTTGAGGTCCTTGTTATTAACCCCATTTTCCAGATGAAAGAAAGAAGGCTCAGTGAGGTGAGCTAATTCCCTCAGAAGCTCCCAGCTGCAGAGCTGGAGGATTTAAATTCAGGCTACTTCACACATGCAATAGATGAGTAAGAGCGACGTGTTGGGAGCAAATGTACATGCTACTGGAAAAGAACACCCTTTTGGGGCATCTCCGTATGATTTATCTAATTTCTGTCTTTCAACTTCATAGTCACATCTCATAAGGGCAACTCCAAGAGGGTGGGAGACCTATAGCAAACATAAGACGTCAGAGCCAGACACCAGGGCTAGTTGTGATCTGCTGCTCAGACTGGGAACAAGCTTCTTGTCAATGGCCAGGGCCCTGGGTCAGGTGTTCCTCCAGACACTGTTTCCAGAGTCCCTGGGAGAAAACGCTGCCATTGCCATGGGGATTCTATGCTTTCCAGGGCTATGTAGCCAGCATTGTCTCAAGACAAGAAGCTATTGTTTGGACAGAAAGAGAGCATGTTTCTCACTGGGGATTTGGACTTGAATAAGGATTCACATTCCAACAATGCCTCCTTTTGTAAAAATGACCTTTTTTTAAGGCTGTTGTGAGGTTTTTTCAGACTCAGATCATGGCTCCTAACAACTATTTCCCCTACAGCGTATGTTTGGGTGTAAGGTTCTCATGGAACAGACATCCCTTTGCATATTGACATGAAGGCTTCATGCTGTTCTGAGCAGACTCTGACTTTGCCATGGCAGGAAGATGGGGAGTGGCGGGATGATGGGTGCCTGGATGGGAATTGGCATTTATGGAGAATGGCATCTAATGTGACAGACACTTTAGATACATTATTCCAGTTAATCCTCACAATCAGCTGAGCAGATATTATGCAAGTTTTACAAGCAAAGAATGTAATTAGGTGACTGGAGCAAAAATCACGCAGCTGGTGAGAATGGAATCTGGGATGAATTCCCAGATCTCACTTCAAACCTGCTCTCTTTCCACTTCCTGTTTCAGGTTCCCTTACTGACCTTTTCAAATTTCATTTTCTCAGATGAGCCACCTGGTAGAAAGACTGCATGAAATGGTGCTTGTTAATGCCTCTGATATAGGGCTTGTCACATAAACACTCAATAAAAATCACATTTTCTCCTATCTTCCTCCTGCCTCATCTCATCTTACCTTTTGAATTTCTCTTTTTCTTCTCTCTCATATTCTTTCAACTCCTGCTTCCTTTCACTCTCATATGCTTTTTTTCTGTAGAAAAACAAAATCTAAAGATCCCATTCCCAGTGGCAACATAAGTTTTTTTAAAAATCCCCTTGGAATAAACCAAGAAGAACAATGCAAGATCCATGTGAAGAAAACTATTAAAATTTATTGAAGAGACAAAAGAAGACCTGAATACATGGAAAGCTATACATGCTTCTGGAGGAAAGATGTGGTATTTGAAAGATGTCAACTTTGCAAATTAATCCATAAATTCAATGCAATCCCAATACAAATCCTAACAGGAGATTTACTGAACTTGGGAAGCTGATTTTAGAGTTCATGTGGAAGAGAAAAAGATGAAAACAGACAAAAAAACTAAAGGGAAAAAAAAAAGAACAATGAGGAAGGACTTTACTTTTTAGTTACCAAAATATACCAAGTTTATGCTAATTATAGAATGTTGTATTGGTTCAGAATAAAAACATGGAAAAATTGAATCAAAACCAACAATTCAGGGACAAAGGGACATTCAGAATATATAAAGGGAGAGATTCAAATCAGAATAAAAAGGGCAGATTGTTCAAAAATGATATTGAGAGGGTTAGAAATCCTGAAAAAATAATTTAGATTCCAGTATCACATCATACACACAAAATCCAAGTGAATTAAATTCTACACTAAGCTAAAAAAGAAAAAAACCAGAAAGGAACTTGAGTAAAATACAGTATATCAGTTTGTATAATTTTAGGGAGTGATGAAAGCCTTCCTAATAAGTAAGACTCAAATTCTAGCAGCCATTAATAAAAAGATCTTATTTCAAAAAATAAAAAGTAATTTATGAAATAAGACCCCTCCCAAAAAAATGTCCCAGTGAAAGACTGTAAAATATGTAAAACGAAGTATACGAAACATATGAGTTCCTAAAATTATTAAAAGACATAAAATGCAAAACTGGGAAAAAGAAATGAAGAGATAATTCACAAAAAATCACTCAGTTCAGTTCAGTTGCGCTGTTGTGTCCGACTCTGCAACCCCATGGACTGCAGCATGCCAGGCCTCCCTGTCCATCACCAAATCCCGGAGTTTACTCAAACTCATATCCATTGAGTCAATGATGCCATCCAACCATCTCAACCTCTGTCGTCCCCTTCTTCTCCCACCTTTAATCTTTCACAGCATTCAGGGTCTTTTCTAGTGAATCAGTTAGTCGAATCAGGCGGCCCAAAGTATTGGAGTTTCAGCTTCAGCATCAGTCCTTCCAATGAATATTCAGGACTGATTTCCTTTAGGATGGACTGGTTGGATTTCCTTGCAGTCCAAGGGACTCTCAGGAGTCTTCTCCAGCACCACAGTTCAAAAGCATCAATTCTTTGGCACTTAGCTTTCTTCACAGTCCAACTCTCACATCCATACATGATTATGGAAAAACCATAGCTTTGACTAGATTGACCTTTATTGGCAAAGTAATGTCTATGTTTTTTAATTAGCTGTCTAGGGGTTTTCTTCCAAAGAGCAAGCATCTTTTAATTTCATGGCGGTAGTCACCATCTGCAGTGATTTTGGAGCCCCCCCAAATAAAGTCTGTCACCATTTCCACTGTTTCCCCACCTATTTGCCATGAAGTGATGGGACTGGATGCCATGATCTTTATTTTCTTACAAAAATTAAAACACTGATAAAATATAAAAATGCTTAATCTCAAAATAATAAATGAAATGTAAAATAAACCAAAGGTATACTTTATAAACCAACCAGGTTGTTTAAAAAATTTAATAGATTGATACCAGTATTATCAGGTGGAAATGGGCAATTTCACACAGTTGTGGTTTTTTTTTTTTTTCGCTGCAACACACAGCTAGTGAGATCTTAGTTTCCTGACCAGGGATCGAACCCAGGTCCTTGGCAATGAGAGCACGGAGCCCTAACCACTGGACTGCCAAGGAATTCCCTCACATAGTTTTTAGAGTGTAAATTTGTACAATCTTTTTTGATGACAACTCAGAAATAGCTGTCAAAATTTAAAATAAGTAGGTTTTTTGGAGTTCTTAATTCCATTTCTAAGAATTGATTCTTTTGAAATATTCACAGATGTTCATAAGTATAGCTAGTAATTGAAGCTTTATTTATAATAAAGAAAAATTGGAAAAAGAGAAATTTTGTTCAATTAGAGGATGATTAGATTAAATATGGTACATTTATATTGTGGAATACTATATGATGGGGCTTCCCAGGTGGCTCAGACAGTAAAGAATCTGCCTGCAGTGTGAGAGACCAGGGTTCGATCCCTGGGTCAGGAAGATTCCCCTGGAAAAAGGAATGGCTACCCACTCCAGTATTCTTGCCTAGAGAATTCCAGGGACAGAGGAGCCTGGAGGCTACAGTCCATAGGGTCACAAAGACTCAGACATAACTAAGCGACTAACACTTTCCCTTTCACAGTATATGATAAAAATGAACATATCTGCAGAGAGACATAGAGAAGACTTATGGACTCAGGGTGGAGGGCACTGGGGAAGGAAGGAGAGGGTGGGATGTTATGGAGAGAGTAACATGGAAACAAATATATTACCATATATAAAATAAATAGCCAATGGGAATTTGCTGTAAAACTCGGGGAACTGGAACTGGGCCTGTGTAACAACCTAGAGGAATGAGATGGGGAGGGAGGTTCAAGCAGGAAGGGACATTGGTTTGCCTATGGCTGATTCATGCTGTTGTTTGGCAGAAACAAACACAATTTTAGAAAGCAATTATCTTTCAATTAAAAATAAATTTAATTATTTTTTAAAAAATGAGGTAGATTTATATTTATTTCATAGAAGAGCCTAAAGATATATGGTTGAATGAAAAAATAGAGCAAGATACCACATACTGTGGGTAAAGGGGATTTGGTTTTTCACTCTTTTTCATATTATTTGCATTATTTATAGTAAGCATGTTTTGTTTATGTAAATAAGAATAAGAGGAATCTTACTTCATCGTATGTCATTTGATCCAAGTAACCATAGCAGTATTAGTACTATTCTGATGTATTCAGTAAATTTCCTGCGCTACACTCTCCCAAGTCAAGGATGAGTTGGTGACACTCTGGGCTGGAGGCCCAAGAGAATAAAGCTGAGGTGATGCTGAACTAGCACAAGAATGCTTCTTCTCAGCTCTCAGCTCAGTGTCTTAGCTATCAGCAAGAATCATTTACTGAATTTCCTCTTTTGCTTTGGGCTTTAGTGAAGTCTTTCTGGCTGTAGAAGTACCTACCACAGTACCTACTACCCAACAATGTGGCATCCATCTTCTGTTTCTTGGTAAACTCCTTCCTGTCATAGGGAAAAAACAGTACCAGGTCACTCCCTCCTCCCTCCCCTTCTCCAAAATCTTCACTCTTGTTTAGCTGAAATATTTAGGATAAAAAAAACTTAAAAAAAATTTTAGCAGTGTAAACCTATTTGCATGAAGAGTATACATTAAACTTTGCATCAAACATCATTTTTTCCTGGAAAATGTTCTTTAGAAAATTAAAAAGGAAACTATCATCATTTATAGCAAAGTCATTATTCTCCTACAATATTTTTTTGCATATATAGTTCTTCTAATTATCTTGTACTCTTTTTGACCATTTTCAAAATATTTCTCTTCCAATTAGGTTTTTCATCTTTTAATTATTTTTTACTGTTTTCTGATTTTTTTCAAATGAGTATATTGGTTAGCCAAAGGCTTACATGATAGCAAGCTAGTACTTAAACAGCAAGAATTAGAAAAATATGAAAGCAGAAGGAATAATTCTGTACATATGGAACAATAACCAAAGTACTTCAGCATTTCAAGCAGAATTGAACTCTGGTATGAAAATCAAGAGACTTCAGCTCTGTCGTTCAGTGTAACCTTGGACAAGTGTGTGTCCTCTTAGATATTTTATAGATGGATAAATTTCTTTACCTGTAAATTAAGTGGATTGAGTAACAAAATTTTAAAACTCCCTTCCACTGCTAAGATTCAAAGATTTCTACTGATGGTTGGTTTGTAGAACAACTGGCAAGCAGAACTTAGGAAAAATGGACCTAGGGATTATCATAGTAAGTGAAGTAAGTCAGAGAAAGACAAATATCATGTGATATTACTCATATGTGGAATCCAAAATATAATACAAGTGACTTACTTACAAAATGGAAACAGACTCATAGACATAGAAAACAAATTTATAGTTATCAAAGAGAAAAAGGGGGGAAATAAATTAGGAGCTTAAGATTAGCAGATACAAACTATTTATTATATATAAAATAGATAAACAACAAGGACCTATTGTATAGCACAGGGAACTATGCTACTCAATATCTTATAATAAACTCTAATGGAAAAGAATCAGAAAAAGAATATACATATATTTATAACTGAATCACTTTGCTGTGCATCAGAAACTAAAACAACATTGTAAATCAAATATACACCCATTTTAAAGGAAAGAAACAACAATGGCAATAACACTGGTAGCTACCATTTCATGTGTACTTACCATGTGCCAAGAACTAGGCCGTGTGCTTTATAGATGCCATCTTATTTCTTAGAACAGCTATTTGAAGTTGAGATTACTTCTTCCATTCTTTAAATAAAGAAATGGAGACTTAGAGAGAGTAAATCACTCTTGGGATGTACAGTCAGAAGTGGGAAGTCCTAAAGGCAGGTCTGATTCCACAGTTTTTGTTCTTAAGCAGGGGGCTCACAACCTTCAAGTCTCTTTAAGGCTCCCTCTGCATTGCACCATTACTGCTGCTGGGTGGGAGGAGGTGAGGAGAGAGAGGAGGGGAGGCTGGCAAGCTGAGATTATGGCAGTAGAGGGAAATATCACATCCACCAAGTGAGATCGCCAAGTGAGGGTCCTTGGCTCAGGGCAGGAAAGGATTCTAGAGCCAGCCAGGGTAAAGGGAAAGCAAATTCATTTAGAGATACACATTCTATAGGCAGAATGTGGATGTCTCGGGAAATGAGAGCCTCTTTGTCCTGCCCTTTCCCTCCCATCTCAAGACCTTCAAGAGTCCTTTGTTTCAGAATTTGAATATAACTCAAAGCTTCTTCCACTCCCTAGAATGTTCAGTTGTGGATGGGGCAATGAATTTTCACATAAGACTAGAAAATTATAGCCATGAGGGCATCCTGAAGACAGATGAATCTCCCAGTTGAGTCTTAGCACTTCCAGGTCAGGTTCCTCGGCTGTCCTGGATGCTTGCGATTCCCTTATTATGTGATTAAATGATGGGCTTATGTTTCCAGAGCTAATGATTCAAAAATTTTCTGTGATGTTAAACTCAGACATGTGAGAAAACAACAGGCAATTAGAAGCAATCAAATCATCCCAAAATTAAGATTCTATTTCTTCATTTGCTAAATGCTTCATCAAAGAAATCAGTAATTTTTTTAAAGCCATGAATATGATATACAGAGAATTAGAATAGCAATAAGTTTTAAAGTGTACCCATGCTTCCCATAATGCTTAGAATATTTAGGACTGAGCCATTTTTCATAGTTTTATTCTGTTGTATTTTTTTTTGACCTGTGCTTTTCAACACTTTTTTGAGTAATGTTTCTCTTTCAGTTTTGATAGATGAATGGGCACGTAACTCTGTGAATGCCAGAAAAATCTTTATAAGCATCAAAGAATAAAATCACATTGAGCTATTTACATAAGTGGTCATGTATAGATATGAGAGTTGGACTTTAAAGAAAGCTGAGCACAGTAGAATTGATGCTTTTGAACTATGGTGTTGGAGAACTCTTGAGAGTCCCTTGGACTGAAAGGAGATCCAACAAGTCCATCCTATAGGAGATCAGTCCTGGGTGTTCATTGGAAGGACTGATGTTGAAGCTGAAACTCCAATACTTTGGCCACATGATGCGAAGAGCTGACTCATTGGAAAAGACCCTGATGCTGGGAAAGATTGAGGGCAGGAGGAGAAGGGGACGACAGAGGATGAGATGGTTGGATGGCATCACTGACTCAATGGACATGGGTTTGGGTGGATTCCGGGAGTTGGTGATGGACAGGGAGGCCTGGAGTGCTGTGGTTCATGGGGTCACAAAGAGTCAGACAAGACTGAGAAACTGAACTGAACTGAACTGAATCTAGTAAACTGCACTGGGCAAGCTTCTCTTCATTGGGTTTTGGTGTGTACGTCACAGTCAACCACAGGGATCTTGAGGTTTGTGAGTGTACCATCATCTTCAGCCACTAAGAACCTACCAAGGGATAGAAAACAGGATTAAAAATAGTAATTTTTCCATTCAAACAACTACTCTGCTTCTTTAATCGGCATTTTGATTTTGCTCAAGGCTGAATTCAACACCTTTTCACATGAAACAGCATTTTACCATTCAATCCTATAGCCTCTTTCCCTGCTCAGTCCATTAGTCATTCATGTCTTTCTCTTCTATTCTCTTAGGTGGCACACATACACCTTTTTCAGTTTCTCTAATTTATCAGTTTTTCCTGACTGTAGTCTCTACACCTGTTGTCACCTATGCCTGAAACCTGCCACAACCTCTCTCCCCTTTCCAGCCAGTTCATTCTTTAGGTTTCAACTTGAAGGTCAATCACACCTTTGGAGAGGTCTTCCTTATACCTTTTTAAGTATATCCCCTATTTCTCTCCATTTGGTCCTGTTACTTTAAAAAACTCATATAATGTTACTTCTTTCTTTTAGAGCAATCAAAATTCTAATTGCATATGTAAAAAATATATATTCTTTTGTTACTTCTGACTTTCCAACATGACTGTAAACTTCATGAGAGATTATACCTTAAGGTACACACATATAATATTGCTTTTAAGTCATATAAGAAAACTACAGATTAATATTCCTCATGCATAGAGATGGAAGTATCCTTAACAAAATAGTAAATGGGTCTCTGCACCATATAAAATTAATTATACATCATGATCAACTGGAGTTTATCCTAAAATATAAGGTCAGTTAAATGTCTGAAATTAATGTAATAGATAATATTAATATAGAATGATGGACAGAAACCATATTATCATGTCAATAAATTCAGAAAAGCATCTGGTCAAATTTAATATCTATTTATGATAAAAAGCTCTCAACAAACTTCCTCAACCTGATAAAGGACATCTCTGAAAAACTTAACAATTAATATTATACTTGGTGAAAGACTGGATTCTTTCCCTGTAATATCAGGAATAAGACAAGTATATTCACTCTCATCACTTCTATTCAAGATTGTATTGGAGATTTTAGCCAGTGTGGCAAGAAATAAAGATACTAGAGGCCTAAAGATTGGAAAGAAAGAAATAAAAGTGTCTTATTTGTGATGACATAGTCTTGTATGTAGAAGATCCTAAGGAATGTACCAAAAAACCCTACTAGAACAAATAGTCTAGGTTAGCAAGTTCCAGTATGCAAGATCAATATACAAAATTCAATTTTATTTCTATAAGCTAACAATGAACAATCCAAAAATGAAATTAAGGAAACAGTCCCATTCATGATACTATATGAAATACTTAGAAATATATTCGATAAAGAAGTACAGGACTTTTAGGGAAAACTGCCTGCAGTGTGGGAGACCCAGTTTCAATACCTGAGTTGGGGAGATCCCCTGGAGAAGGGAGTGGCAATCCGCTCCAGTATCCTTGCCTAGAGAATTCCATGGACAGGGGAGCCTGGCAGGCTACAATCCATGAGGTCGCAAAAAGTCAGACACAACTGAGCAACTAACACTTTCACACTTTCACATAAATAAGTGAAGAAAAATTAAGAAGACAGATAAATAGAGACTTATTTCACATTCACGGATGGCTAAGACTTAATATTGTTAAGCTGACAATTCCCTCCAAGTTAACTTATCAATTCAATGCAATTCTTATCAAAATTCCAGCAGGCTTTTTTTTTTTGGTTAGAAATTGACAAGCAGAGCCTAAAAGTCGTAGAGACATAGTTATTTGATTTGAGACTTACTGTAAAGCTTTGGCAATCAAGACAATGTGGAATTAGCATAAGGAAAGTTGTAATCAGTGGAACAGAATATAGAGAGCCTAGAAATAAACTTTCTATATATTTCCAATATGTTTTTTATAAAGGATCCAAAGAATTCCAATAGGATAATAATCATCTTTTTTAACAAAAGGTGTTCGGAAAACTGCATACCTGCACACAAAAAATAAACCTAGTCCTTTTCCTCATGCCATATACAAAAACTTACTCAAGACAGATTGTAGACCTAAATATAAAAACTAAAACCATAAATCTAGAAGTAAACAAATATGAAAATCTTTGTGCTCTTGGGTTAGGCAAAATTTTTCTTAGACATGACACCAAAAGCATTCTCCATAAAGGAAAAAACTGAAAAACTGGCATTCGTTAAAACTGAAAACTTTTGTTTTTCAAAGGACATTTTAAAAGATGAACTGACAAACCATATACTGGGAGAAAACATTTGCAAAACATAAACTTAATAAAGAACTGTATTCAAAGTATTTATTTAAAACTTGTAGCTTAGTAATAAGAAAACAACAACCCAATAGAAGAAAATGGACAAAATATTTGAACAATATTTCACCAAAGAAGAAACAACAAATAAGCAGATGACAAGATAGTCAATATTATTAATCACTGCTGCTGCTGCTGCTAAGTCACTTCAGTTGTGTCCAACTCTGTGACCCCATAGACGGCAGCCCACCAGGATCCCCCGTCCTTGGGATTCTCCAGGCAAGAACACTGGAGTGGGTTACCATTTCCTTCTCCAGTGCATGAAAGTGAAAAGTGAAAGTTAAGTCGCTCAGTTGTGTCCAACTCCTAGCGACCCCATGGACTGTAGCCTACCAGGCTCCTCCGTCCATGGGGTTTTCCAGGCAAGAGTACTGGAGTGGGGTGCCATTGCTAAGGAAATGCAAATTGAAATCATAATGAGATACCACTACACATCCACTAGAAAGGCCAAAATTAAAAAGGCTGACAGTACCAAGTACTAGCAAAGATGTGGAAGGTCTTTGCTTTTGAGGGAATTCATGTAAGAGGAAGATAAATGAGTATTATATGCATAATGATACCTTACAGAGGAGAGTGTAGCTGACACTTTTTAATTGGGTAAGTCTGCAAATGGTTCTGCGAGGTGACAGATTCTCAGTTTTTAACTGAGAGAACTGTTTTGACTATTAGAGGAGCCATACAGTTAGTTCCTTCCTCCAGAATATGACTAAGTAGAAGGGAGAGGAAATGTATTGCAGGCAAGGGAGAAAGTTACACAGAGTTTTAAGTGGCTATGATAAGTGTGTATGTGACAATGAGAGACCAGCTTGAATGGGGATAGGCTGCAGGCAGATGAGCTTTAGGAAGCAAATCTGGAGAGTATAACATCAGTTTGGTTGTCCTTAAAACCTCAACACTGGAAAATTTGGTTTGAAAAATGTACAAAGCAATATAAAGTATAGGAACAGTATTTTTTACTCTTAAAATAAACTTTTGTTTCTTCACTCATTTGGGTGAGAAATTCCAAAGCAATTTAATTATCTAGGCAACCGCACTGCAAGCTTTTAACATGAAATAGTGAAACAAATTATCGAAGGGTAAGTTTTATATCCATCCCATTTCTGGCATCTTGGTTTCTCCTCTGAACTAATTTTACAATTTTTAATTGAAGGTAAAATTTCATACAGTGACTATCAGTAAAAAATGAATCATTAATATACACGAAAGTTTGAGTTTGACATGCCTGAGTATGACAGGTGCTACTTCACGGATTATTTAGAGCATTCTTGAAAATTTTGCTTACCTAGCTATGGTGCACATTCTTATGAGATATCACTAGCTTTACTTTACAGGGAAGATTCAGAGGAAATATATACGAAAAATAGATTTCATCAGACAAATATTTAAATAATTTGCTTTTATTAATCCAACTTGATAAGAACTCAGAATATGTACTGTCTGATTTAAATTTTGACAGAACTAAGGTGGGAGGGGGATTCAGGATTGGGAGCTTGTATACACCCGTGGTGGATTCAGGTCAATGTATGGCAAAACCAATACAGTATTGTAAAGTAAAATAAAGTAAAAATAAAATTTTAAAAAAATTAAATAAATTTTGACAGAACTAGAACTGACTCGGAGAAGGCAATGGCACCCCACTCCAGTACTCTTGCCTGGAGAATCCCATGGACGGAGGAGCCTGGTGGGCTGCAGTCCATGGGGTTGCTAACAGTCGGACAGGACTGAGCGACTTCACTTTCACTTTCACTTTCATACATTGGAGAAGGAAATGGCAACCCACTCCAGTGTTCTTGCCTGGAGAATCCCAGGGATGGGGGAGCCTGGTGGGCTGCCGTCTATGGGGTCGCACAGAGTTGGACACGACTGAAGCAACTTAGCAGCAGCAGCAGAACTGACTCAATGGACATGAGTCTGAGCAAACTCCAGGAGATAATGAAGGAGAGGAAGCCTGGCGTGCTGCAGTCCATGCGGTCACAGAGTCGGACACAACTGAGAAACTGAACAATCCATCTTCCTCTTTTTTTCTTTTGAGTAGGCTGTTTGATACAGTAAAGCAAACATTCTGTTTAAAAGGTTAGTTTATACTATAAAACTTTATATGATATTGAATTGGTGAGAAGATAAATGATTTCACCATCCTGCTTGACTAATATAAAGCTAACATTTGATCGTCCAGTCACTATTTGTAAAGATCCTATCCAATGAGAGGGAAATTGTTGCTTTACCAGGTAAGCATTCTTGTTAGATAATACTTTCATTTGCAGGTATAACATGCTCAATTTTATGATTTTTAAATTAAGAAAATTAGGTATTGTTTTCCTATTTATGAACATTCTCTGATTAAAAAAAAATCAAAGACATGCTATGTTGTGATGCTCAAGAGAAATTAATAATCATCCACTCATTACTAAATGGTCAGTAGTGGGAAATGATTCATTTGTATAGGGTAGACCATTTGATTCTTTTGTGACCAAGGAAACTATATTCTTAAGCAAGATGGTTCAGTGGTTTACTTTGGCTTGTTTTAACTCCCACTGATACTACTATTTATGATAGTATATTTAAACCAGAGAAAAATGCCTATGTGAAGTCATAATCATTAAAAGGAGAGTAAAGTCTCGCCTGAAGCATATAGTGAGACATGAGAGGACATTGAAGAAGGTTAAAGAAAGTAACATACCTGTCTTGCATCTGTATGTTTCAATAGGACAATGAACATAAGGTAAAGGAAACTCATAATGGTTCCTGAGTCTGATGTAGGTGCCACCATATTATGTAATGACTCTCAACCATTGCTTAAGGCATTAGATGTACTGGACAGGAAGCCAAAATCAAAGTTCTTGAGTCCTCTCATTTCTTACTAGAATATTACTTACTAGTAATATTACTTACTAGAATATTTGCTAGTAAGTCTTCAAAGACTTAGAAACCATCAAGAAAGCAACAGAAGAGCTGAAGACCAGAGTGCAGAAAAAAAAATGCAATTCAAGGGAAGTTGCAGAAGTTTCAGGAGAGTGAATAAAGAAACCATGAAGACAGACTACCTTCATAGCTTTATCCCATGGGAAAAGATGTCATCTGTTCATATCAAAACTGGAAACTTTCAGAAGCTCATGGTCAAAGGAGGCACTCTCCATAAAGATAAGTCTTGTTTGGGAGTGATTGGCATCTAGCATTTTAATCAACTCCAAACATTGAAATACTCCCTGCACATTTTTTTTTTGGCCAAATCAGTATAGTTCTTGGTATGATTTTTTTAGTTGATTCAACTTTTCAAACTTTAATACATTTATTTAAAATGAAAAAATATGTATGGAAATCCAGAAAAGTTGCTTTTATTTTTTTATATAAATTTATTTATTTTAATTGGAGGTTGATTACAATATTGTATTGGTTTTGCTATACATCACCATGAATCCACCATGGGTGTACACATGTTCCCCATCCTGAACCCCCCTCCCACCTCCCTCCTCATTCCATCTCTCTAGGTCATCCCAGTGCACCAGCCCTGAGCATCCTGTATCCTGCATCGAAACTGGACTGGCGACTCGTTTCATATATGATATTACACATGTTTCAATGCCATTCTCCCAAATCATCCCACCCTCTCCCTCTCCCACAGAGTCCAAAAGACTGTTCTATACATCTGTGTCTCTTTTGCTGTCTTGCATACAGGGTTATTGTTACCATCTTTCTAAATTCCATATATATACATTAGTATACTGTGTTGGTGTTTTTCTTTCTGGCTTACTTCACTCTTTCTAATAGGCTCCAGTTTCATCCACCTCATTAGAACTGATTCAATGTATTCTTTTTAATGGCTGAGTAATATTCCATTGTGTATATGTACCACTGCTTTCTTATCCATTCATCTGCTGATGGACATCTAGGTTGTTTCCATGTCCTGGCTATTATAAACAGTGCTGCGATGAACATTGGGGTACACATGTCTCTTTCAGTTCTGGTTTCCTCAGTGTGTATGCCCAGCAGTGGGATTGCTGGGTCATAAGGCAGTTCTATTTCCAGTTTTTTAAGGAATCTCCACACTGTTCTCCATAGTAGCTGTACTAGTTTGCATTCCCACCAACAGTGTAAGAGGGTTCCCTTTTCTCCATACCCTCTCCAGCATTTATTGCTTGTAGACCTTTAGCAGCCATTCTGACTGGCATGAAATGGTACCTTATTGTGGTTTTGATTTGCATATCTCTGATAATAAGTGATATTGAAGCATCTTTTGATGTGTTTGTTAGCCATCTGTATATCTTCTTTGGAGAAATGTCTGTTTAGGTCTTTGGCCCATTTTTTGATTGCGTCATTTATTTTTTCTGGAATTGAGCTGCAGGAGTTGCTTGTCTATTTTTGAGATTAATTCTTTGTCAGTTGCTTCATTTGCTATTATTTTCTCCCATTCTGAAGTCTGTCTTTTCACTTTGCTTATAGTTTCCTTTGTTGTGCAGAAGCTTTTAATTTTAATTAGGTCCCATTTGTTTATTTTTGCTTTTATTTCCAGTATTCTGGGTCACAGAGGATCCTGCGGTGATTTATGTCAGAGAGTGTTTTGCCTATGTTAGGCAACCATTAAAATAAATACAGATTAAATTAAAAAATCACTTTTTGTCAATCTTCAGTTAAGTATTATAGATTGTTGAAGGTTCTGGGGAGGAGTTGAAGATACTACTGAGAAGAGATGAAAGAAAATCAAAAGGGGAAACATCTGTATATCAGGTTGAATCATCTCTTACACCATTGGTTGTATTATCTGGTACATATATAGGTTGCTTTCAGTATTTTGAATAAGTTCTATTCAATAATTTAAAAATACATTTTTAGGGCCTGGAAAGGGGAGGTTCTAGAGTCATGCAGAAGAATGTTTTTTTGCTTGTGTGTTTGCTTTTTAATATTTACTTACTTATTTGGCTGCACTGGGTCTTAGTTGCAGCATGAGAACTCTTGGTTACCTCTGTGATCTCTTAGTTGTGGCATGTGGGATCTGGTTCTCTGCCCAAGAATTGAATCCAGAGCGTCTGCACTGGGAGTGTGGAATCTTAGCCACTGGACCACAGGGGAAGACACTTATTCAATACTTTTTAAATTCTTTACTGCTTTTTAAAATTTTTATTCTGTGAATGGAGTCTTCTCTTGCTCTTGAGTTAAAATTTGAGCAGCTCCTATGATTTTGCTTGGTCATTCTCTGATAGTTAAAATCCAAAGATCATATCAAGTGACAAATACATCCTTGCTTTTAAAACTGTGCCTTCTCTCTGCTACTAGAGCTAGCTGTAACCAAGGTGTGAGAGTCTTATTACACAGTTTTCTTTATTACAAGCCAAAGTCTACTTTGTGATCTCTCCCATGCCTAGATCCTACCTCTGCTCTCTGGATACCTTCTGCATAAGTCCCATTCTTTTCCTCTGAGTTAGTTCTTCATATAATTGAACACAGAAATCTTGGCTTCTTTCATTCTTCAATCTTTTAAAATCCCAAATTGCCTCTTATCATGGTTTCTCAGGATAAAATTTCCTTTTTAAAATTTTCAAACCTGCAGAAAAATTGAAAGACCTATACAATATCCACCTATGTATCCTTCATCTCAATTTTATATATGAGTAGTTCTTATTTTTCCTGAGCTATTTGAAAGAAAGCTAGAAACATCATACTATTTTATGCTTAAGTATTTTAGCATGACAGTGTGTATCTCCTAAGAGTAAGGACATTGTCTTCAAAATCATAATATCATTACTCACTTAAGAAAATTAACAGCAATTTAATAAATTTAATGGTGTCATATATAGACCATATAAGATTTCCCTATTATTCAAATAATGCCTTTTCAGCTTTTATTTTTAATCTATAATCAAATAAAAGATCTCATATTGCATTTGGTTTTCCTGACTTTGGTTTCCTTTAATCTTGAATAGTTCATCCAATTTTCTATGAATTTCACAGCATTGCTCAAATTAAAGTTTTAATCCAGCCATCCTGGATCGACCTCAACCATACAAGCCAGAGCCCGCAGCCTCCACCAGATATAGACAGGCAAAAACAATTTAGAGAAAGATCAATACCTCCTTTCCTTAAAAGTTTTTTAGCAACTGCAATATTGTTGACAGTTGGTTCCTGTGGTCAAACAAATCACACCACAGGTCCATTTCTTACACCTGTCAGGTTGGATCTTCTCCATCTTGGAGTTATGTAGTCACATTTTTGAGCTTGCTTACAAAACCCACCTGGTGGCATCTTTCTTGTTGTTTTGGATCACTCATGAAAAATAGTTGTGGTCATTTTGAAGGCTGAGTGTCCCTTCGTTCACACCAGCTGTCACTCTGATTTGTTATGTGCCCATATGAGATGAGTACAGCTCAGCAGCAGGAGAGAAGAGCTGGGCACAGGAGTTGCTCACTCAGCAGGACCAACATAGGGCAGATTGACTGACTAAAAGATGGCTGCAGAGTTTCCGGCTGGCAAGCAGAGAATGGTGACCTAGGGTCCCAACAATCTCTGTTTTATTCCAGACATAAGGCCAGCAAGGGTAGGAGTTGAGAAGATTCCAAATGGTACTGATATCTTCACAAGAGGGCAGTGAACCTAGAAGCATTCTGCTGTGGAACATCGAGAACCCAGCAGGCAGACAGACAACAGAAGGGAAATGTGTGCCTGGGGAAATATCCTTGCCCCCAAGCAAAGTTTCAGGAGCAGATTTCCTGTCCCCAGACAGAGACTTGCATAAAGCAAAGCAAGGCTGCAATGAAGAATTTGTTTAAATAGGGGGCTAGAGATGGAGTTTATAACAGAGGCAGAAGTAGAACGTGGGTCTGCAGAAGATCTGTATTCAAGACTATATCCAAAACCAACTGTGGTTTCAGGGCTGGGTGTGTATTTGTCACCCTTTGATTGTCTTCTTCAGTTTGAGCCTCACTTTACCTTTTGGCTCAAAACCTAACGCAAACACAAAAAGAAAAAAATCTCAAAATCCCCTCAAATCCTTTCCATTAAAATAATCTCTATTTTATTGGAAGTCAGTGGTTCTTTGTATTTTCAGTTGGAGTAGAAATTAATAATATACTTGCTATTCCAGGGGATTTCTTATGTTTTGCTTTCTCCAGCCAGGTCTCGTGTATATCTTATCTTGGATCTTGCACTGATGGGGATTGCCCTGGTTTTTCCCATAATACTCTTTCACTGCCAACCCCTGAAGCCTGTAGATTCTCCCTGGTGACCAGAAATGCTCTATTCTCATCACCAAAGCTATTGACCTTGCAGGGTATGTCAGAAGAAGCTAGGTTATGCTGCAGTAACAAATAGATCCCCTGCCCTATCCCAATGGTTTCTAACACAAAGATTTCTCATTACAGTTCACATTCATTACAAGTCAGTGCAGCTTTGTTCATATGGCATTTACCCTGGGAACAGCCTCTGTCTGGAACATTGCCAGTCTCGTGGTTGAGAAAAAGGAGAAATGACACACACTGGGTCCAAAGTGACTGGAAATAACACATGCTACTTCTGCTTATGCTTCATTGGCTAGAGGAAATCTCATGGACTGTCCTGACATCAATGACATGAGGAAGTATAATCCACCCATAGGATGCAAGTATTCAAGAATAATAGTTCAATTTACATAAGTGTTCATGCTATCAGGGTGTATGTTGCTTTCTATCAGGGTTCCTGTGCCTATCAGGATACCTCTGCTTCTCCATCAGAATACATGTGCCATTGATTAAGGATAAGAAGTTGGTATATTGGTATATTTCTGGTTGGTATATTGGCTCCTAGTTCCTCCCCAGGCCAGGTTTCCAGTATTTTTCCTTCTCATTCTATCTGAGAACCAATCCATTGTGTGTTTAGAACCTGCCTTAGGATCAGGCTTCAGTCAGGATTGACAAGCTAAGAATGAGCAAGGGCTGACTCTTTTTCCATTCCTACTAGCAACTGGGTCACAGCTGAGCTTTCTTTTTGGCCCATGCAGCTTCTTTCTGAAACAATGTTTTTGTTTTTCTATTTATTATGTTCTTCATCCTGGTCAACCATTTCATAACACACTGCCAGCAGATTTAATTTGCCTTTCTTTCTTTCTTTTTGGAGGGACTTTTTTCCTTAGGAGTTAAAAAAAAAATCCAGTTCATTCTTGGTTTTGGCCTGCTTGTCACTATTGTAGGTTTCTGTCAAACTTTTCAATTTATTTCTCTGCAACTAAAATTTTCCCAGGCTTCTTAAGGCTATGAGTACAAATGAGATCACATTTACAGTTATGGCTCAAGTTCTTTTGACTCATCTTGCCCACTCGCTCATGTAAGATTCTCTGACCTCACCAAAGTTCTCAATTTTTTTCTGTGTGTGCAGGAGTGAGGGCTGAGGTCAGAAGTCCTCACACATACTTCTGTCTAGGCCCTCACCGAATGAATGTCCCCCGCCAGTGAACCCAACTTGACACTTTGGTTATTTGGGTCTCGTGTCATGGAAACCAACGTGAGCCAACTGAATTCACACAGAGAGTTCATGATAGGCATATGAGGCCAATATCTCAGAATACATGGAATACAGCTGGCCCTCAAGAAAGTCCTATTATACTAGAAAAATGAAATGTTTAAGAATCTCCCCTCTTTTATCTGCTTGTTTCTGGGTATTTGCTTTATCAGCTTGCTTTTGCGGACTGGATTTTTCTGCTCTTGCATGCATACTGGAGGAGATTCCCTGGTTTTCTTTGAATCTCAAATCCAGTTTCTGAGAGGATGCTATTCAGCCTGGATTTTAAATAAAAGTTAATAATGATGATAAGGGGGCATCCCTGATGGGCCAGTGCCTGAGAGTCAGCCCCGCAGTGTAGGTGATGGCAGTTCGATCCCTGATCTGGGAGGATCCCACATGCTGTGGGGCAACTGGGCCTCTGTGCCCTACCGACCCTATGTTCTGGAGCCTTTAAGCCCACATGAAGCAACTCCTGAAGCTTGCTTGCTCTAGAGCCCATTCTCCACAACAAGAGAAGTCACTGCAATGAGAATCTGGCTACAACTAGAGAGTAGCCCTTGCTCACTGCAGCTAGAGAAAGCCCATGCACAGCAACAAAGACCCAGCACAACCAAAAAAAGAAAAAAAGAAAATGAATGTTACTTAGCAAAAAAGGAGTTTGAAGTTTCACTCAGTGATTTGGCCAAATCAGGCAGGAACAGGGGAAGAAAGATTTTTCTTGAGTTTGCCAGAGCTTCCGTAACAAAGTATCATAGACTGAGTGGCTTAAACAACAGGAATTTATTTTCTCTTAGTTCTGGAGGCTAGCAGTGCAAGAACAGGGTTTTGGCAGGGCTTATTTCTCCTGAGGCCTCCTTGCTTACACCTTCTCACTGTGTCCTTACATGGCCTTTCCTCTGTACCTGAGCATTCATGGAGTTTCTCTGTATGTCCTAATATCCTCTTTTGAGGGCACTAGTCAGATTGGATCAGGGCCTACCCTAATCGTTTAAAGCCTACTCTATGATTTTAACATAATCATATCTTTAGAGGCCATTCTCCAAATATAATCACATTCTGAGGCATTGAGATTACACTGGCAGAGGCGGGGGGTACATAATTCAGTCCCTAACATCTATTGCCTATCAAATCACCTCAAAACTTAGTGGTATAAAACAACATTTTATTCCATGCTCATATATTCTGTAGGTCAAAAATTCAGAAGAGATATGGTAGGGAGCTCTGCTTGCTCCGTGATTTCTGGGCTCTCAGCTGGGTGCTGATAAGCAGCTGAGGTAGGGGATTCCCTTCTAAGATAGCTTTTCATTCATGTGTTTCATGCTTGGGCTGAGATGGCTGATATATGTGCTCAGATGGTACTGCTGACCACAACTCCATGTGGCTTTGGCTTCCTCACAGTATGGCAGCCCAGGGCTTGAAGAGTGTTCCAGTGATCAAGGAACACAGTGCCACTTACACTGTACTGATTAAAGCAGTCACAGGCTCAGAAAAGTGTCAAAGAATTTCTGACCGTGGAACAAAACCGCCACGTAGTTTGCCATATTCAAAATGTCTACTATAACACTGTCCCATGTGCCCTCTGCGAGAAGACCAATTCTCTCCCCAGACTATTGGTTCTTGATGTTCTCCAAAGTTTGGTAAGCTTTTTATCCATTTAATTTCTATCAGTCCCAATGTATCAACAATCACACTTGAGTTCTTTTCTAGCCATACATCTTAAATTTACAATATTTCTCAGTCTCATACCTCTCTCTCCGTTTGCCTGTGGGTACTTAAGTCTGCCAGTCTCTGGTGAGAGAGATACTTTTGAGTCATTAGAGGCATGTCAAAGTTTTAAAGCTGAGATATAATGACATACAACATTATATTAGTTTCAGATATACAACATAATGATTCAATATTTGGTTATATTGAGAAGTTATTACCACAATGTCTAGTTAACACTTGTCACATACACAGTTACATTTTTTTCCTGTGTTATGATCTTTTAAGATTCACTCTCTTAGCAATTTTCAAATGTAATACTGTGTTATTATAATGCTGTTATTAATATTAATAATAAATATAAAACTATTATATGACAGTTATTTTAATTGATTATTATAGTATTAGTAATTAATAATTGTAGTCACTATGTTGTACATTACTTCCCTGTGCCTTATTTTATAGCTGGAAGTTAGCACCTTTTGGCCACTTTTACTCATTTGATCCACCTCATACCCTCTACCTCTGGCGATTTACCAGATGTATTCTCTGTATCTATGAGCTTGGTTGTTGGTTTTTCATTGTCACTGTGGAAGTTAGATTCCACCATAAGTGACAGCATATGGTACTTCCCTTTCTTTGTCTGACTTATTTCGCTTAGCAAAGTGCCCACAAAGTTCATCCATATTGTCACAAGTGGCAAGACTTCATTCTTTTTTATGGCTGAACTATGTTTCATTATATATATATATATATATATACACATACACATACATACACATACACGTACCACATTTTCTTTATCTATTCATTCATTGATGGACACCTAGGTTGCTTCCATGTCTTGGCTACTGTAATAATGCTGCAATGAACATGGGGATGCAGATATATTTTTGAGTTAGTGCTGTCATTCTCTTCTGATAAATACCCTGAAATGGAATTGTTGGATCATATGGTAGTTCTAATTTCTTGAGGAACCTCTATTCTGCTTTCCACAGTGCCTGATACATTCCCACCAACAGTGCACAAAAGTTCCTTTTTCTTCACATCCTCAGCAAAACTTTCTTTTTGATAATAGCCTAACAGGTGTGAGGTGTTAGCCACTGTGGTTTTGACTTGCATTTCCCTGATGATTAGTGATGTTGAGCACCTTTTTATGTGCCCTTCGGCCATCTGTATGTCTTCTTTGGAAAAATGTTTATTCAGATCCTCTGCCCCATTTTAAAATCAGATTGTTTGTAGTTTTCTTGTTACTGAGTTGTATGAGTTATTCACATATTTAGGATCTTAAACCCAAATGAGATTTATGACTTGCAAATATATTCCCCATTCAGTAGGTTGCCTTTTCATTTTGTTGATAGTTTTCTTTTGCTGTAAGGAAGCTTTTAAGTTTAATGTGGTCTCATTTGTTTATTTTTTTCTTTTGTTGTGTTTGCTTTTGATGTCAAATCCAAAAAAGTCATGCCAAGGCCTATATCAAGAAGCTTATCAGCTATATTTTATTTTAGGAGTTTTATGATTTCAGATTTTATGTTCAAGCCTTTAATCCATCTTGGCCTAATTTTTATGGATGGTAAGTGATTGGGTTTCATTTTTTTTCTTTGCATGTGGCTATCCAGTTTTCCCAACAGCATTTATTGAAAAAAACTCATTTCCCCTTGTCTAATATTGGCTCCTTTGCTGTAAATTAATTGACCACATGTGTGTTAGTCTCTCAGTCCTGTCTGACTCTTTGTGACTCCATGGACTGTAGCTTACCAGGCTCCTCTATCCATGGGATTTTCCAAGTAAGAATACTGGAGCATGTTTCCATTTCTTACTCTAGGGGATCTTCCCAACCCAGGGATCAAACCCACATCTTTTGTTCTCCTGCACTGGCAGGAGGATTCTTTACCACTGTGCCACCTGGAAACCCAGGGTCTTTCATAGTTCCATTCAAATTTCAGGATTGTTTATTTCTGTAAAAAATTCCACTGGAATTTTTCTTTGTATTGCATTCAATCTGTACATTGCTTTGGGTAATATGGACAATAAAACAATACTAATTTTTCCATTTATGAACATGGAATATCTTTCCATTTATTTGTGTTTTTTCAGCTTATTTTGTTGACTTGTTATACTTTTCATTGTACAAGTTTTTCATCTCATTAAAAATTTTTTTTAATTTATTTTATTATTATTTTTTTTAATTTTATTTTTACTTTATTTTACTTTACAATACTGTATTGGTTTTGCCATACATTCACATGAATCTGCCACAGGTGTATACAAGCTCCCAATCCTGAATCCCCCTCCCACCTCCCACCCCATATCATCTCTCTGGATCATCCCCGTGCACCAGCCCCAAGCATCCTGTATCCTGTATCGAACATAGATTGGTGCTTCATTTCTACATGATAGTATACATGTTTCGATGCCATTCTCCCAAATCATCCCACCCTCTCCCTCTCCCACAGAGTCCAAAAGTCCGTTCTATACATCTGTGTCTCTTTTGCTGTCTTGCATACAGGGTCATCATTACCATCTTTCTAAATTCCATATATATGTATCAGTATACTGTATTGGTGTTTTTCTTTCTGGCTTACTTCACTCTGTATAATCGGTTCCAGTTTCATCTGTCTCATTAGAACTGATTCAAATTTATTCTTTTTAATGGCTGCGTAATACTCCATTGTGTATATGTACCACAGCTTTCTTATCCATTCATCTGCTGAGGGACATCTAGGTTGTTTCCATGTCCTGGATATTATAAACAGTGCTGTGATGAACATTGGGGTACATGTGTCTCTTTCTATTCTGGTTTCCTCGGTGTGTATGCCCAGCAGTGGAATTGCTGGGTCATAAGGCAGTTCTATTTGCAATTTTTTAAGGAATCTCCACACTGTTCTCCATAGTGGCTGTATGAGTTTGCATTCCCACCAACAGTGTAAGAGGGTTCCCTTTTCTCCACATCCTCTCCAGCATTTATTGCTTGTAGACTTTTGGATCACAGCCATTCTGACTGGTGTGAAATGGTACCTCATTGTGGTCTTGATTTGCATTTCTCTGATAATGAGTGATGTTGAGCATCTTTTCATGTGTCTGTTAGCCATCTGTATGTCTTCTTTGGAGAAATGTCTATTTAGTTCTTTGGCCCATTTTTTGATTGGGTCATGTATTTATTTCTAGGTAATTTTACTCTTTTTGATACAATATAAATGAGATATTTTCTTAATTGATCTTTTTGATAGTTTGATATTAATGTATAAAAATGCAACAGATTTGTAAGTTGATTTTGTATTCTGCAATTTTATGGAATTTGTTTATTACTTCTAACAGTTTTTGCTAGAGTCTTTAGAATTTTCTACATATAATATCATGTTACGCAAATACTGAAAATTTTACTTCCTCCCCAATTTGGATGAGTTTTCTTTTTCTGCCTAATTGGTCTGCTAAATACTATGTTAAATATAAGCACCTTTGTCTTGTTCCTTGATAATTTTTGAGTGAGTACTGAACATTGTGGGTTTTATATTGTTTGGGGCCTTTTGTATTCCTTTTAAAAACGTGTTGAATATTTTTTGCTAATAAGTAAGTTACTGTCAAAGGTTGATCCTTTTTGAAGTTTTCAGAAAGCTTTTATAGACTTGGTTTTGAAGACCCTTTTTCTGTAGCTAATTTAGCCCCATTTCTCAGGTGTATCCATCCTGGGCTCTCCTCTAAATGCCCATTGTACTAATTGAAGTCCCTTCAGTTGGCTTGGAGAAACTCTAATGATCAATGTGTGAGCCTGTGGACTATTCTTCTTACAACTCCTCAGAAGTTCCTCAGAAGTTGTTCTTTTCCTGTTTCATGGGTTCTTGTCATATGCATTTGCAGACTGGTATTTTGTCAAACATGGAGGAATACCTACACAAGTTTCAGGGGTTCTTTCTCTGTGTAACTCTGTTCTCCCCGGTACTCAGTGCCACAGATTTCTAGTTGCCAAAATCTAATCTCTGTCTCCTTAATTCAAGATGTCAAACTCTTTGTGTCACAGTCCAAGAATTGTCCCAGAAGAGATACCTAGGCAATGGGAGGCATCACCTCTTTTTATTTCTCTTTTCTCAGAGATAAAGATGATTTTTGCCTTTTGTCTAATGTCCAAAAAATAGTTTCTTCCTATATTTCCTCCATTTTTCTCATTATTTATGGTGGAAAGATAATTCCACAATCTTACTCTCTCATAGGCGGAAGGAGAAAATGGTATGATATTTTAATAACTAATCAAAACACTTAAGCTAAAGAGTTCAGCTACTTCAATTGTTTACTAATCTATGTCTAAGCCTCCTGGAATTCAATGACTGATTACAAGGGCATCTATACAGATATTACAAACTCACAATTAGCTTCCTATATCATCAAGTACATTTAAAACTTTTTTGCATCAGAAACATTTCCAGTTGAAGAGAAAGAAATTTATTTATAGAAACCTCTTTTCACTAGCCATTTGTCTTTTTTCTGTTTTTAAAATAGCTTTTTATAATCTAAAGGATATATATATATATATATATATATAATTATTTCTCAGTTTTCCTCTCTTCATTCTGACATTCTCCATGTTAATAAAAATCAGATTTCTATCGTTTCCACATTGTTATAATTACTTCTCTTTTCTTTAGAATTGGTCCAAGTTAGTAGTTCCATTCATTCCTTTCACCACCCACTTTCAGGGAAAGTGAGTATCAGAGCAGAATATACTAGTGCTCTGTTTTTAGGAAAATGAGACTTTGAGCAGGCATGTATCTGTTCAGGAGAATTTTCTCATCCTTTTTATACCTTGTCTCTAGGCCAGTCTTGTAATCAGCAAGAGGAAAGTATTTTTGAGGCAGTCTGTAAAACATATACCCATATATTAATAACGCTCACCCAATCTATTCCAATCTTAGATTAATTTTATCTATATGTCCTCTGAATTCATTTTAGTGATGGGGTGGATGTATGTAATTGGTTTTAGTATAGAATATAGCTCTTTTCATCTTTTCACATAATAGTGTTTCAAAGCCAAATGCTGATTATTTGTTATTCCCCCTAGAATGCTTGCACTCTGTTATCTCACTTAGCAAGAGTAGAGCAGCAAGATACAGGCAACAATGTCAAGCCATCAAACTCCCAGGGTTAGGAAAAAAAAGTCTTCAATTCAAGGAAAGATTGTTTGGTGATGTAAATGGAGAAGCAGAGGAGTAGAAGCAGCTGTGTCTATTATTTTGAGTGGGCTAATAAATAAAAATATAGCCTGTACCTTTATCATTGATTAGAATTTTGTGAGGTTAGTTGATTTTCAAAAACTACAATATATTTTCCATGACCATGATTTAGCATCATAAACATTAGCTCCCTTTGGGAGTGTACACAAAATTTATGGAAAAGAAAGGTACACACTTAAATGAAAAAAATAGCCAGCTCTGTGTGCCTGAACATCAAAAGGACCAAGTACTGACAAGCTGACTGGAATGTTGATGCATACAAAAAGCAGAAAACAAAAGTGGCTTCAAAAATACAGATTTTTCAATGTACTTAAGCCTAACAGTATTTACAGCCCTCACTAGACATGACTGGTATTAGCATGTAGCATCCTAGGTGACTAATGCAAATACTGAAAAGTCCAACAGGGCCTTTAGTTTCTCTAGATTTTGGGCTCAAACCCAGAACCTTAAGCTCAGAACAATGGAAGGCTCTCCATTGTGAGCAAGATAGTGGAATTAGAAGCTTTTACCACTCTCATATTAGTAAAAGCAAGTTAATCATTCCTTTGAAACACTGAGTGCAATTTTTTTAAAATAAAAGATTAATTTTTCCTAATGTTTAATGAAGGTCATTGTCTCCCTCTGCAAGGGACAGAAACATTATTTCCAAGAAGTCATAATATAGATGTAAGAGGATTGGTTACATTGATGATCCGGCTACATTCAAATTGTTTGGTACTATTTTCCCAAACCATTATTCATATGTATCACATAGCGGTGGAGAGAGAGAGAGAACAAGAGAATGAACGCACAATGGCTTATTAACTTAGAGACTAAATCTGCTCTATACTTGAAGTAAGAGTGAATTATGTGAGAGTCATCCCAGTGTTCAAAAAGTATTGACATAGAGAATGGCCAAGACGGCAGAGTAGGAAGACCATGAGTTCACATACTCCCTCAGGCACACCAAAATTACAACTATTTTCAGAGCAACTATTAATGAAAAAGAGCTGAAAGCAAGCAGAAAAAAATCTTTTACAACTAGCTATAAAGAGATAAAGAAGAAACCACAATGAGACAAAAGACTGGGCAAAGAGACCTTCTGACAGCTAGCTACAAGAGGCTCAGATAAAGACTCTAGTAAGGCCATAACCTTCCATCCAGGTGGTGGAAGGTCCCGGGCCAGCCATGCCCGCTTCTGTCTAAGCACTCGCCATGGCTTTCAGGTAGGCCAAGGTCGTCAGTCACAGGAATGCGAACACGCTGGTCCACTGCATACCTTCAGTTTCTTCTAACAAAAGTGGCGTTTCTAGAATTTATCTCAGGAGGTGGTTGCTCCTTGTTCCTCCAGCTTTTCCCCTGAAGAACCATCTTCAGAAGCATTCATAATGGTTACTAAAAATTACTGAGCCGACTTCCTCGTACTATACAGAGGATTCTGTATGAACTGAACCACAAGGCAAGCCCAAGAAAACTGGAGTGGGTAGCCCATTCCTTCTCCAGCAGATCTTCCTGCCCCAGGAATGGGATCTCCTGCACTGAAGCGGCTGTGCAGCGCTGGAGAGGTGAGCA
Source organism: Oryx dammah (assembly GCF_014754425.2). NCBI lineage: Eukaryota > Metazoa > Chordata > Mammalia > Artiodactyla > Bovidae > Oryx > Oryx dammah. Next base: position 53,341,170 of record NW_024070185.1, read on the forward strand.
GCGGCTATGTGGCACTGCAAGAGGCCGAGAAGAGATACCCCACATCCAAGGTCAGAAGCGGTGGCCCAGAGGAGATACCCCACGTCCAAGGTCAGGAGAGGCAGCTGTGAGGAGATATCCCATGTCCAAGGTAAGAGAAACCCCAGTAAGACAGTGGGTGCTGAGAGAGGGCATCAGAGGGCAGACAGTCAAACTACAATCACAGAAAACTAGCCAATCTGATGACATGGATCACAGCCTTGTCTAACTCAATGAAACTAAGCCATGCCATGTAGGGCCACCCAAGATGGATGGGTCATGGTTGAGAGTTCTGACAAAATGTGGTCCAGTGGAGAAGGGAATGGTAAACCACTTCAGTATTCTTGCCTTGAGAACCCCATGAACAGTATGAAAAGGCAGAAAGATAGGACACTGAAAGATGAACTCCCCAGGTCGGTAGGTGCCCAATATGCTACTGGAGATCAGTGAAGAAATAACTCCAGAAAGAATGAAGGCATGGAACCAAAGCAAAAACAACACCCCGTTGTGGATATGATTGGTGATAGAAGCAAGGTCTGATGCTGTAAAGAGTAATATTGCATAGGAACCTGGAATGTTAGGTCCATGAAGCAAATAGAACTGGAAGTGGTCAAACAGGAGATGGCAAGAGTGAACATCGACATTTTCAGTTCAGTTCAGTTGCTCAGTCGTGTCCGACTCTTTGCGACCCCATGAATCGCAGCACACCAGGCCTCCCTGTCCATCACCAACTTCCGGAGTTCACTCAGACACACGTTCATTGAGTCAGTGATGCCATCCAGCCATCTCATCCCCAGTCATCCCCTTCTCCTTCTGCCCCCAATCCCTCCCAGCATCAAAGTCTTTTCCAATGAGTCAACTCTTCGCATGAGGTGGCCAAAGTACTGGAGTTTCAGCTTTAGCATCATTCCTTCCAAAGAAATCCCAGGGCTTCTAGGAACCAGCAAACTGAAATGGACTGAAATGGGTGAATTTAACTCAGATGACCATTATATCTACTATGGTGGGCAGGAATCCCTTAGAAGAAATGGAGTAGCCATCATAGTCAACAAAAAAGTCTGAAACGCAGTACTTGGATACAATCTCAAAAACTACAAAATGATCTCTGTTCGTTTCCAAGGCAAACCATTCAATATCACACTAATCCAAGTCTGTGCCCCGACCAGTAATGCTGAAGAAACTGAAGTTGAATGGTTCTATGAAGACCTACAAGACCTTTTAGAACTAACACTCAAAAAAGATGTCCTTTTCATTATAGGGGACTGGAATGCAAAAGTAGGAAATCAAGAAACACCTGGGTTAACAGACAAATTTGGCCTTGGAGTACAGAATGAAGCAGGGCAAAGGCTAATAGAGTTTTGCCAAGAGAACGCACTGGTCATGGCAAACACCCTCTTCCAACAATACAAGAGAAGACCCTAAAAATGGACATCACCAGATGGCCAACATCAAAATCAGATTGGTTATATTCTTTGCAGCCAAATATGGAGAAGCTCTATTCAGTCAGCTAAAACAAGACCAGGAGCAGACTATGGCTCAGATCATGAACTCCTTATTGCCAAATTCAGACATAAATTGAAGAAAGTGGGGAAAACCACTAGACCATTCAAGTACGACCTAAATCAAATCCCTTACGACTATACAGTGGAAGTGAGAAATAGATTTAAGGGCCTAGATCTGATAGACAGAGTGCCTCATGAACTATGGATGGAGGTTCATGACATTGTACATGAGACAGGAATCAAGACCATCCCCAAGAAAAAGAAACGCAAAAAAGCAAAATGGCTGTCTGAGGAGGCCTTACAAATAGCTGTGAAAAGAAGGGAAGTGAAAAGCAAAGGAGAAAAGGAAAGATATACCCATTTGAATGCAGAGTTCCAAAGAATAGCAAAGAGAGATAAGAAAGCCTTCCTCAGTGATCAATGCAAAGAAATAGAGGAAAACAACAGAATGGGAAAGACTAGAGATCTCTTTAAGAAAATTAGAGATACCAAGGGAACATTTCATGCAAAGATGGGCTCAATAAAGGACAGAAATGGTATGGACCTAACATTTTGTTGTTTTTGCCTAGAAATGTACTTTTCCCACCATATAGCTGGGCTGTAGAAAATAACATGGGCATCATTTAAGATTTTAATCTTCATAATTTCTTCTTTTCTCATCAAAATGTGACTTTCTTTTTGGTTATTGTTTTTCTTAATATAGAATCAAAGTACATTTATATTTGAAAATTTAAAAATGAAGAAAAACTAACAGTAAGTTAAAAATAAATGCCTTCATTTACTACAAACCATTCAGAGGTAACCACTGAAATGCTGTGTTTGTCATCTGGTAATGTCTTCAGCTGTGAAGAGATACCCCACGCCCAAGGTAAGAGAAACCCAGGTAAGATGGTAGGTGTTGCAAGAGGGCATCCGAGGGCAGACACACTGAAACCATACTCACAGAAAACTAGTCAATCTAATCACACTAGGACCACAGCCTTGTCTAACTCAATGAAACCAAGCCATGCCCGTGGGGCAACCCAAGACAGGCGGGTTGTGGTGGAGAGGTCTGACAGAATGTGGTCCACTGGAGAAGGGAATGGCAAACCACTTCAGTATTCTTGCCTTGAGAACCCCATTAACAGTATGAAAAGACAAAATCAGAGGATACTGAAAGAAAAACTCCCCAGGTCAGTAGGTGCCCAATATGCTACTGGAGATCAGTGGAGAAGTAACTCCAGAAAGAATGAAGGGATGGAGCCAAAGCAAAAACAATACCCAGCTGTGGATGTGACTGGTAATAGAAGCAAGATCCAATGCTATAAAGACCAATATTGCATAGGAACCTGGAATGTCAGGTCCATGAATCAAGGCAAATTGGAAGTGGTCAAACAAGAGATGGAAAGAGTGAATGTCGACATTCTAGGAATCAGCGAACTAAAATGGACTGGAACGGGTGAATTTAACTCAGATGACCATTATATCTACCACTGAGGGCAGGAATCCCTCAGAAGAAATGGAGTAGCCATCATGGTCAACAAAAGAGTCCAAAATGCAGTACTTGGATGCAATCTCAAAAATGACAGAATGATCTCTGTTCATCTCCAAGGCAAACCATTCAATATCACTGTAATCCAAGTCTATGCCCCAACCAGTAATGCTGAAGAAGCTGAAGTTGAAAGGTTTTACGAAGACCTACAAGACTTTTTAGAACTAACACCCAAAAAAGATGTCCTTTTCATTATAGGGGACTGGAATGCAAAAGCAGGAAGTCAAGAAACACCTGGAGTAACAGGCAAATTTGGCCTTGGAATGCAGAATGAAGCAGGGCAAAGACTAATAGAGTTTTGCCAAGAAAATGCACTGGTCATAGCAAACACCCTCTTCCAACAACACAAGAGAAGACTCTACACATGGACATCACCAGATGGTCAATACCGAAATCAGATTGATTATATTCTTTGCAGCCAAAGATGGAGAAGCTCTATACAGTCAACAAAAACAAGACCAGGAGCTGACTGTGGCTCAGATCATGAACTCCTTATAACCAAATTCAGACTTAAATTGAAGAAAGTAGGGAAAACTGCCAGACCATTCAGATATGACCTAAATCAAATCCCTTATGATTATACAGTGTAAGTGAGAAACAGTTTTAAGGGCCTAGATCTGATAGATAGAGTGCCTGATGAACTATGGAAAGAGGTTTGTGACATTGTACAGGAGACAGGGATCAAGACCATCCCCATGGAAAAGAAATGCAAAAACAAAAGCAAAATGGCTGTCTGGGGAGGCCTTACAAATAGCTGTGAAAAGAAGAGAGGCAAAAAGCAAAGGAGAAAAGGAAAGATATAAGCATCTGAATGCAGAGTTCCAAAGAATAGCAAGAAGAGATAAGAAAGCATTCCTCAGCAATCAATGCAAAGAAATAGAGGAAAATAATAGAATGGGAAAGACTAGAGATCTCTTCAAGAAAATTAGAGATACCAAGGGAACTTTCATGCAAAGATGGGCTCGATAAAGGACAGAAATGGTCTGGACCTAACAGAAGCAGAAAATGTTAAGAAGAGGTGGCAAGAATACACAGAAGAACTGTACAAAAAAGATCTTCACGACCCAGATAATCATGAAGGTGTGATCACTAATCTAGAGCCAGACATCCTGGAATGTGAAGTCAAGTGGGCCTTGGAAAGCATCGCTAGGAACAAAGCTAGTGGAGGTGATGGAATTCCAGTTGAGCTCTTTCAAATCCTGAAAGATGATGCTGTGAAAGTGCTGCACTCAATACGCCAGCAAATTTGGAAAACTCAGCAGTGGCCACAGGACTGGAAAAGGTCAGTTTTCATTCCAATCCCAAAGAAAGGCAATGCCAAAGAATGCTCAAACTACCGCACAATTGCACTCATCTCACACACTAGTAAAGTAATGCTCAAAATTCTCCAAGCCAGGCTTCAGCAATACATGAACTGTGAACTTCCTGATGTTCAAGCTGGTTTTAGAAAAGGCAGAGGAACCAGAGATCAAATTGCCAACATCTGCTGGATCATGGAAAAAGCAAGAGAGTTCCAGAGAAACATCTATTTCTGCTTTATTGACTATGCCAAAGCCTTTGACTGTGTGGATCACAATAAAGTGTGGGAAATTCTGAAAGACATGGGAATACCAGACCACCTGACCTGCCTCTTGAGATGTATGCAGGTCAGGAAGCAGCATTTAGAACTGGACATGGAACAACAGACTGGTTCCAAATAGGAAGAGGAGTACATCAAGGCTGTATATTGTCACCCTGCTTATTTAACTTCTATGCAGGGTACATCATGAGAAACTCTGGACTGGAAGAAACACAAGCTGGAATCAAGATTGCCAGGAGAAATATCAATAACCTCAGATATGCAGATGACACCACCCTTATGGCAGAAAGTGAAGAGGAACTAAAAAGCCTCTTGATGAAAGTGAAAGTGGAGAGTGAAAAAGTTGGCTTAAAGCTCAACATTCAGAAAACAAAGATCATGGTATCCGGTCCCATCATTTCATGGGAAATAGATGGGGAAACAGTGGAAACAGTGTCAGACTTTACTTTCTTGGGCTCCAAAATCACTGCAGATGGTGACTGCAGCCATGAAATTAAAAGATGCTTACTCCTTGGAAGAAAAGTTATGACCAAACTAGATAGCATATACAAAAGCAGAGACATTACTTTGCCAACTAAGGTCCATCTAGTCAAGGCTATGGTTTTTCCAGTGGTCATGTATGGATGTGAAAGTTGGACTGTGAAGAAGGCTGAGCACTGAAGAATTGATGCTTTTGAAGTGTGGTGTTGGAGAAGACTCTTGAGAGTCCCTTGGACTGCAAGGAGATCCAACCAGTCCATTCTGAAGGAGATCAACCGTGGGATTTCTTTGGAAGGAATGATGCTAAAGCTGAAACTCCAGTACTTTGGCCACCTCATACAAAGAGTTGACTCATTGGAAAAGACTCTGATGCTGGGAGGGATTGGGGGCAGGAGGAGAAGGGGACGACAGAGGATGAGATGGCTGGATGGCATCACTGACTCAATGGACGTGTGTCTGAGTGAACTCCGGGAGTTGGTGATGGACAGGGAGGCCTGGCGTGCTGCGATTCATGGGGTCACAAAGAGTCGGACACGACTGAGTGACTGAACTGAACTGAATGTCTTTTAGGGAAAGTACTTTATTTAACCAAAAACTGGATCTTCACATATTAACTCTTTGGACATCTTTTGTCTCTCAGTTAATTTATTGTCAAACATTTTCCAGTCAATGAATATACTTTAGCCCGGTTAATTATAATGGCTCAAAGGCTGGTTATACCATAGAAAGTCAAGCAAAAACTATATGTGATAAGCATTATGTCATGAAAGAAAGGAACAAAGGAAAAGACAGATATCATGTGTTTACATAGAGATATAGAATGTAGATATAGAGAGTCCCTTGGACTGCAAGGAGATCCAACCAGTCCCTCCTAAAGGAGATCAGTCCTGGGTGTTCATTGGAAGGACTGATGCTAAAGCTGAAACTCCAATACTTTGGCTACCTGATGCTAAGTGCTGACTCATTTGAAAAGACCCTAATGCTGGGAAAGATTGAGGGCAGGAGGAGAAGGGGACGACAGAGGATAAGATGGTTGAATGGCATCACTGACTCAATGGACATGGGTTTGGGTATACTCCAGGAGATGGTGATGGACAGGGAGGCCTGGCGTGCTGCGGTCTTGTGGTCCCAAGGATTCGGACACGACTGAGCAACTGAACTGAAATGAACTGATGGGACCAGATGCTATGATCTTAGTGTTCTGAATGTTGAATTTTAAGCCAACTTTTTTCATTCTCCTCTTTCACTTTCATCAACAGGTTCTTTAGTTAGCTCCTCTTTGCTTTCTGCTATAAGGGTGGTGTCATCTGTGTATCTGAGGTTATTGATATTTTTCCTGGCAACCTAGATTCCAGCTTGTGCTTCATCCAGCCCTGCATTTCACATGATGTACTCTGCATATAAGTTAAATAAGCAGGGTGACAATATTGATACAACCTAGATATAGAAATAAACTATTCCCATTTAGTAAAGTGGATCATTTTTGCACAGTAGCATGAACAAATATAAAATTTCCAAAAGTTCCTTTTTATTTCAAATCACAGTTAAGGTTAAGCATATTTAAAGGGAAAATAAAGCCTAATCAGCTTCAAGATCATCCATATTTACCTGTTCTATCTTTAATGCATGCATAAATATTTATATTTTAACTTAGTCATATGCTCTTTATACTTGTATAATCTGCTTATGGTTTTTCCCTAGAAGTATTGCCAGGTGTGGGAGTGGTATGAGGCTAGAGCGCTCAGGAGGGTAAGAGGGCATAAATGGTCTGTGTTTTGAGGCTTCCATTACCTCATGTAGAATCCAATAATAAATAAACCCAATAAAGTCTCCCTTAAAGGAGTAAACAGAAATGGGATATTTAAATCACCTATCAGCGCCTGAGCTTATAGTGAGCATGTAGTAGATACTTTTCCATCCCTTATCACAGTTGCATATTTTTTAAAAGGGCTTTAGAAGAATGCTTTGTAGATGATGGGGACTAGCTATCTGTTGTATTAAAATGTTATATTTTCAAAGTGAGTCATTAATCTGACTGTTAGTATCTTCAAGCTAAAAACTCTTCGATTTTTGTAAAGGATTCTATAAACAATATTTTTGGATATACTCTTTTTCGGACTTGCTTAGAATTCTCCACTGTGGCAGATGCTTCTGGGTGCCTATCTTACAGCCATTTGCCCATGGTCCCTCTTGGTGGAAAGATACTGTTTTCCACCATGGATGAGAGAAACCAGATATTCAGTTTCCTAGTATCCTTTGATGCCAGAACATGGGCAAATAACCCAATCCTAGCCAACAGGATCTGAGAATATGATGGGAAACCTTCTAGGGAAAATTTCTCCTTTGCTAGAATAGAAATCCTCTCATTCTTCCTGCTTTTGTTACTAGAGAGAATGTTGCTTAGAGCTACAGCAGCCATCTGGTGACCATTCAAGCAAGTGAATGAAGTCCCTTTCATCATGTCTGACTCTTTGTGACCCTATGGACCATAGCCTACCAGGCTCTTCTGTCCACGGGATTCTCCAGGCAAGAGTACTGGGGTGGGTTGCCATGCCCTCCTCCAGGGTCTTCTCGACCAGGGAAGTCTCTGAAGTCCCCTGCATTGGCTGGCGGGCTCTTCACCACGACTGCCAGACGAGAAGCCCTTGTAACCATGAGCGGAGGCCAAAAGAGTCTCAGAGAAGCTCAACCTAGTGCCACTACCTACGTGAGCATGGATCCCTATTATGTGAGCTATTTTTAGTCAGATATTCTGTGCCTTGCAGCCATAAATATCTTTCAAATATATTCATGATAAATTTAAATTGTATAGCCTTGTAACGGATACAGCATTCTAACTAGTGCTGGTGGAATGGGCAGATTAACACTTGTATTTCTGCTTTGTTTCTATTTACCAGCTAATCAAAAAATTTTCTTTTTAGCTAAGCCAAATCAGCATCCTCTGCCCTGAGTTGGGTGGTGGTGGTTGCTTTCAAACTCAAGATAGCTTTATTCTAAATAAATTAAATTTATTAAATAAAATAAATTAAATAAATTAAATTAAATTAAATCTGATTTTAAATTAAAACCTATTATTGGGTTTTTTAGAAGTCACATAATTGAGAAAAATATTAAAAAGAAGGAAAAATCATTCTTAGTTCTACTTAGGAAAAACCATAGATACCATTTCGCTGTGTTGCCTTCTGGATTCTAACTGCAATAATTTTAGTTATTGTTGCTATTTACTTATGTTACGACAGCATCAGATTAATCTAGAGAGCAAATCCACGGTGCCAGGTGGCTGTCAGAATCCAGAAGTCTTCTGTTTACATAGTCAGAGGAGCAGAAGTTTATTAACATACCTGGAAGCCCTAACTTGTGTTTGGCATGGAATCTGTCCAGCCCACTTTGGAGAGATATCGGGCTTATACAAGCTGGACTGTTTTTAATTTCCCCACACTGATCAAATCTAGTCTCAGCACCCAAGGGAGCAGATGTTCACCAGGGGTCTGGAAGTTCCCACAGCAAAGGAAATCTGTACTGACTCAAAATGTTAATAGTTTGGAGTTGGCTGGGAAAGGAAAGCTACTTTCTAGTATACAGGGAGCCAAACTGGTAAACCAAGCAGGGCAGCAAGTCAGAATTGCAACATCTTAAGGGAATGTCCCTCTAAAACTCACATTGTGCTTAAACATATGAAAGGCTCTGACAAGTACTGCAGTGAAGATTTTACAAAACATATTCTCTAAAAAAACAAACAAACAAAAAAAACATATTTTCTAGATAGTAGCCCCCCATTTTTTTCTATTAACACCAGAGTTTTAAAGAACACACTTTGGGAAACACTCCTATTGACAAATTGAAAACTGGAAGTTAAAGAAAGTCCACTGTAACATGTTCCATTTGTGTTTATAATCATAAATGTTTGAGACCTTCTTGGGAACAAGGAAATAATCTGGTGGAGAGGTTTTCAAACTTTGTTATTTCAAACCAAATATTACATAGAACCCTAGTGTCTAAAACTGAGAGAAGCAGAGCTGCTCTGTTTCCACCTAACCTAAGAGCAGAGCCCCCACGCTGGAGTTCTCTGTGTCACCCCTCCCACCTGTGCCCCCGAGAAAGCCTCACGGAACTTTAGAAAGTCAGTGCAGGTCCCTCATTCTTAGACTGTCACACAACTGGGTCTGCAGTCCAACCCCATCAAGCCCAGTGAATTTTTTACTGCATTATGTTGCTCTAAGTCTTTGTTCTAATACCACTTGTGTATATCCTTGTGATTACTCTGTTTCACTGCTGGTTCCTAATATCACAGCATCAGTGAACATAATGAGCCCTGTTCTGCTTAAGAATCTCCCTGGAAATAGGCATTACATGGAGAATCATCTAGCCTATTACTTGTGAGCTAAATAATAGCATCCTAATGGCATGAACAAGTTAATGTTTCTACCCAAGTGTCAAATGCACTAATAGAAAGTGACTTGACCGTGGGCCAGATTCTGCCACAAAGATTAACAGCTTTTTAAAAAACTTCCTGAACAATGGTTTATTCCAACCTCAGAATAAGATAAAAATTAGTTTGAGAGCAAAATTCTCCACAGATTTAACTTCTGAAGATCTGGATGTGATTGTTTTTGAAGTATTTCAGAAACAGTCATATAGGTATGGAAGAAGCACTAATAACATTCACGCTTGTGCATGTCTCACTGCTAAGCCTTCATCTACTAATCAATATGCCCCTGGGGAATCGTACTACTATAAAGCCAAAATTTGTATATTAAATTGTATAAATAATAGAAAACAAGTAAATGGGACAGCAGTGCAGAAAGTGTATTGCTCACAGCCTCCGGAAATCTCCCATGTCGTAAAACAGGAATTTCCTTAATAAATGAAACCACTTAACATCAATCATTGTTTCTCTTTTACATACATTTACAAGAGTTTGCTTGCTTACAAGGTGCAGGTTTGTTTGGTTTTTACAAAAATGAGATCACACTATGCTTATTATTTTGAAACGGTCTTTTTTCATCTAAAAATATCAGAGACTTCTTTCCAAATATGTAGGGAGTTATCTCATTCTTTTAAATTACTGTATAATACTTTACAGCATAAATCTATCCCAGTTTATTCAACAATTTTTCATTGTATAGATGGTGAGGTTGTCTTCTTGTTTTCTAACAGCATCAGATATTTCCAATCCTTGTCATTTTGAGGAAAAACACCTTGTTTTATTAATTGGCATTTACCTGTTCAACAGCAGTTCAGTTTAGTTGCTCAGTCATGTCTGACTCTTTGCGACCCCATGGACTGCAGCACACTGGGACTCCCTGTCCATCACCGACTCCCAGAATTTACTCAAGCTCATGTCTATTGAGTCAGTGATGCCATCCAGCCATCTCATCCTTTGTCATCCCCTTCTCCTCCTGCCTTCAGTCTTTCCCAGCATCAGAGTCTTTTCCAATGAATCAGTTCTTCACATCAGGTGGCCAAAGTATTGGAGTTTCAGCTTTAGCATCAGTCCTTCCAATGAATATTCAGAACTGATTTCCTTTAGGATGGACTGGCTGGATCTCCCTGCAGTCCAAGGAACTCTCAAGAGTCTTCTCCAACACCACAGTTCAAAAGCATCAATTCTTTGGCACTCAGCTTTCTTTATAGTCCAACTCTCACATCCATACATGACCACTGGAAAAACCATAGCTTTGACTAGACAGACCTTTGTTGGCAAAGTAATGTCTCTGCTTTGTAGTATGCTGTCTAGGTTTGTCATAGCTTTTCTTCTAAGAACAAGTGTCTTTTAATTTCATGGCTGCAATCACCATCTGCAGTGATTTGGGAGCCCCCCAAAATAAAGTCTGACAGTTTCCACTGTTTCCCCTTCTATTTTCTGTGAAGTGATGGGACTGGATGCCATGATCTTTGTTTTCTGAATGTTGAGCTTTAAGCCAACATTTTGACTCTCCTCTTTCCGTTTCATCAAGAGGCTCTTTAGTTCTTCGCTTTCTGCCTTAAGGGTGGTGTCATCTGCATATCTGAGGTTATTGATATTTCTCCTGGCAATCTTGATTCCAGCTTGTGTTTCATCAAGCAAGGTTAAGTGAATTTTGTCTGTTCCTTAGCCATTTAGAATTTTCTCTTCTCTAAATTGATTGTGCAAGTGTTTGTCCATATTTGTAGTGCATTTGTTAGTTTTTCCTATCAATGAATAGAAGTAATCTGTATATCAGAGATTAGCCACAGCCTATCTTAGCTTTGTAACTTACTTATATTTTTATCATTAAAAGTTTAATGTCAAATTTTAAGATCTTTCCCTTTATGATTTTTGTTTCTGTGTCTTACTTAGAAATTCTTCTGATCTGGAGACCCTAAGGTTTTTTTCCTAAAAGTTTTTGAAATTTTATTTTATCACATTTATGTCTTAGACCCATCTCACATTTACATTTATGTGTAGCCTGATATACAGTGCTGGTGTTATTTTGTCCATGTGGAAACCCAATTTTCCTTCATTCTTGATTCTTTTCCATCTCTAAGCGATTTTCCTTCATTCTTGATTCTTTTCCATCTCTAAGCGATTTTCCTCAAATGCCTGTCAAAGATGAGTTGCAGGCACATCTATATCAAAAAACACTGTAGGAGGAAAAGGGAATAACCAGAGCAAGAGATTTTCTTTTAACTAAGTGAAGCTGAAGTCACACATGCCACTTTTGCTCCCATTCTAGTTATTAGAATTTAACCACCATGTCATACGGGACACTAGGAAAGCCATCTTTAGCTAAGCAGCCATGTACCAAAGAAAGTGAGACTGAATTTGAGTCAACAACCAGAAGCCTCTACCAATATCCATTTCTCCCATATTCTTAGTAAAAGAAGCAAATTCTATTTATGAGAGCAACAAGTTCACTAAAAATCAAAAACAAACATAAAGAAAGCAACTATCTTGCTACTTGCTATGGTTAGGTGACTATATGCAGTTTAAGTTGATGGGTGAGACTTCTGGGACAGGTCCTTCGAATATGGACAGCTAGCTTGGTACAGCTTTTAACCTCTCCTGCCCTCTTTCTTCCTATTTCCTGGAAGGTAGATACTACTGCTGGAGTTCCAGAAAGCTTCTTGGAAGAAAAGAAACACTGAGAATGAAAATCAAGGACTCAGATTGGCAAAACACAAAGTCAGAGGCTATCTCAGTGGTTGATGACTTCTGCTCTCTACCCTGGACAGCCCATCTCCCCTGCCTGTACTATCCTGGGGAGGTGTTCATCTCCCAGCACTCTGGTAGTTGTTTTTTCTCTGGTACTAATTTTTTCTGGCCTTAAAAAGTCTAACTCTGTTAATGAAAAGCTTAGTATTTGTTCAATATTTAAGGGGTCTGCTGTGTAGATTTCTAGATCTTTACAGAGCTTTCTTCTCTACATTAGCCTTCTAGGTAGATTCCAGCCATCCTAGGATTCCTGAATTCTGATCCTGTCTCTTTGTCTCATTGAGACTGTTGTGCTCTGCTGTGCTCTGCTCCATTTTTGCATCATCATGCAGAAAGTGCGTCTGTGGAGAAATCCAAAATGTTTATCGGTCTGAATTCATTTGTTTCCATTCTCTCAGGGACCACATTCTCTCAATCCTGAAAGGTCTACTGAATATTGTCTAAAAATGATTAATTACATGTATCTTTTAAAAATTTTTTACTGGTGGAAGCCCTTCCTCTGTTAGTTACGTCAATAAAACTCTATCCAGTACTTGAACAAAATCTGGGTGCCTATAAGAGTTTTGAAAGGAAGACAGTGGTATACAGGCTTAGAGAGATACTTTCGCGGAGGCGGTCATTGTATATTTCATTATAGAGAATCTTACTTTTTAAGGTTTCCCTCTTTTTGTTTTTGCTATGATGAGTATATCAAAGAATTATTTTGTTTATCCTGCTCTGGATTCATTGCTTTTCTCTCATTTGAAAACTGATGTGTGTTTCATCAATTATTGAAAATTCCTCATTATTAAATAAGCAAATATTGCCTCTTACCCATCATTCTCTTTATTTTCTTCCTTTGGAGAACTTAAATATAATTAGGCCATTTCATTCTACCTTTCAGTATACTACTCTTTCATTTTGTGCTTATTTTAGACTTCGTTTTGCTTTTCTTAGATCTATCATCTAGTTCACTAATGTCATGCAGCTGTGTCTAATCTGCTGTTTTACCTGTTCAGTAAGTTTGTGACTTCAACATTTATATTTTTCATTCCTAGAAAAATTCTTTGGTTCTTTTCAAATATGCTTGATTCTTCTCTTTCTCTTTCCCTCTTTTCCTTCCTTCCTCTTTTTCCTGTTACAATCAATAAATTGATTTGATCTGGGCTGTAAGTAACAAAAGGCCCAGTGTAAACTGTTTAAAGTACAAGAAGTTTACCCTGGATAATAGAAAATTCAGGGTCTAGGCAGCTCCGGAGTAGTCAGATTCAGTGGATCAGTAATGTTATCATGGACTCAAGGTCTTTCCATGTTTCTGCTCTTCATCCTAAATATTTGGCTTTTGCACAAGCTGGCTGTAGCAGCTTCAAGTATCTCATTCTTATGCACTTTGTCCAACGTGGCAAAAAGGAGGATACACGTTGAAATGTACATTTATTTGATCAATGAAGACTTTGCCAAAAGCCTGCAGCAGGTTTCCCTCATATCTTATTGACCAGAATTGAGCCACATGCCCTTCCTAAGTCAGAAGGCAATGGAATGAACATGACTGACTATTACAACTTGCCTCCTAAGGCTGGGAAGGAGCCTAGTATACCCGGATACACAGGACTGCTTATGATCTAAACAAAAGTAGCAATAAGCAAGAAATTGGAAGACATAGCTATTTGGTACCAGTCAATGATATCCATTTGATACCAATCATCAATCTTCATTTAGAAAAATATAATTATGTAAATATTAATAAATACTTATTCTTGAGTTGTTCAGATTGTTTTATTTATTATAGTCTTAGAGTCATAATAATCCTGATTATCTGCTAGTGATAGCTGTCTCGTGTTAATCACTTCCTTAATGTGGCATGGAATTTTCTTATAATAAGCATATCTTCATTAGGAATTTTATTTCCCTGTTGGGAATTTTATAAATATGGAATTGTAAAAGTGGTCTATGGTTTTATTAGTTTAAATGTTTGCTTCAGCTGTGATTCCCTAGAGTTCTGACTAATTGACACTTGTTTTTTCAGCATGGGGAATACTATACTAAATGTATAATTCCATGTTTTGTACGGTTCAGACATGAGATTTTGATGTCTTACCGAAGGTACGTTTAATTTCTACTCTGAGGCTCATAGATTTAAACTTTCTTTTGGTTTCCCAGTGCCAGTGGACATAATTTTTTTAGTTTTCCCTTTCCAGAAGTGGCAGTCCTTCCAGAGACCTGGTTTGATCCAGGATTTATCCTTCTTGATGAGACTGTTTTGTTGCACACCTCTAGGGAATTACTGTTCTTGTGGGAACTGTCCTTCTGGGTGAATTTGCATTGTGCTCTGTTTCCTCTAGGCTGGTGGAGCTCATTTCCAAGTCCTTAGACCTAAGAGACTATGTTTCATCTGAGCTCTCCCTCTGGGGGATGTCCTTTCTTTGTTTTGAGTGCTGGTGAGAACTTAATCTTTTTTGTTCATGTTTTATCTAGCAGTTCAAAGTGCTTGTGGTTGAGGGAGAGGGGTCTATATTGGTTTGATCACCTTGTTATTAAAATACTTTATTTTACTTATAAACACTTATTATAGCTTTATTTCTTTTTATATTTTAACACACTGTATGTGATCTTTTTCTGATGCTAACTGGTATAGATGTTTAGAAAAGCTACTTCATTTTGTCTGTTGATTCTAAATACCTAGTAACATATAGTCTTTCTTTTTTTGTGGTTTATTTTCTTACATTCTGTCTGTAGCAGTAATGTTGGCTACATATAATAGTATTACCTCTTGTATGCCCTACTTATATGTAAACCTCTTACCACTTGTTTTCCTCCTGTTTTATCCCATCGTTTATGTTTGCTATGATGGAGAGTAGTGGTATTAGTGACCACCATGCCAAACTTTCAGAGATAACTCTAAGTCACTGCTTTTTTAAATCAAGTTAAGGTGGGTACACAGATGTACTGTCCAGATTCCCTTTGAAGGAAGGACTTGTTATTATGGCTCTCAGTTCTTTCAGGGTTTCCCTCAGCTCCAGACAGCTACCTCAGCCATAAGCACACCCTTCCTGGGTTCCTCCAAATCCAGTGATTGATCAAGGCGTGAGTATAATGGTTCACCCTTCTGTATCCAATGCAGGACAACAATGACAGGCTTTTCTCTCTGCCAAATCCTGCTGTCTCCTCCCTTCCACAGGGATTGATGACTAAAAAATATCCTGTATATTGAAATCTATGTTTCTGGCTTTATTTTTGACCATATTCTATTGGACCACTCTCTCTTAATCACTTATTTCTATCTAATTCATAATTTTAGCTCTTTAACACATTATTGACTGGAGGATTTTTGCAGAAACTAATGCCTGTGGCTGGCAATTTGTTATGTAAGTGAATACCAAAACGTCTCTGGTCAATAATGTTCAGGTAACAAAATATGTATTAATATGTCTCCAGTCAATAAGTTGTTAAAATCTCTAATCCAAAATTCACTTTAAAAACTTTCTTTATTCTAGTTGTGTGACTTTAATGCACACATATACCTACTTTTTAATATCAATTTAAAAGTTTTGTTTAATTATGTTTGGGAACCCTGTATATTTCTCTAGAATTTATTGAGATTTTATTTGTGGTCTAATATTTGGCCCAGAGCTACATATTATTCAGAGGTATTAGGAAAAAAGGTGATTTTCTTCACACTGGAAACATAGTATATCTAATAAGTTATTCTTACTGATTAAATTTGCAAAGTTTTGCATTCTTATTTAAATTCTGAGTGTTTGATATATCAAGTATGACAAGAGTTTTGTTACAGTTTGCCACCGCTGTCATGCATTTAAAATTTTCTTTTAGCATTTCTAGCACTATTTCCTTTATGCACTGTGGTTCTATGTTACTTGGGGTATAAAGACTTACAACTCTTATCTTCTTGGAGGATTCTACCTTTTCTCAATAAACATTTCTTGGTTTAATGATTTACTTCTTAATTCTGGCATGTTTAACTAAATATTATCATATGCCTTATTTTTGTCATCCTTTATTTAATGTACTTTGCCCTTCCTTCTATTTTAATCATTGTTTTGTTTTTTTTAATATAAATTTATTTATTTTAATTGGAGGTTAATTACTTTACAATATTGTACTGGTTTTGCCATACATCAATATGAATCCGCCACGGGTGTACATGTGTTCCCTATCCTGAACCCCCCTACCACCTCCCTCCCCGTACCATCCCTCTGGGTCACTCCAGTATTTTAAACCCTTTTTGAAAGATGATGTCTTTTAACATGGACATTTTGCTCATACATGTGAAATGCTACATCCTTCTTAGATTTGTACAACTTGGCCTGGAAAAGCAAGGAAATTAGGAAAAGATTAGATAGGAATCATTTGGCATAAGTAAGAGTTTGTCTTTCCACGAGAAGTTAGAAAAGTTTTATGCTGAGTGCTCAGTCATATCCGATTCTTTGTGATCCCATGGACTGTAGCCCACCAGTCTTCTCTGTCCATGAGATTCTCCAGGCAAAAATACTGGAGTGGGTTGCCATTTCCTTGGCCAGGTGATCTTCCTGATACAGGGATGGAACCTACATCTCCTGTGCCACCATGTGAATTCCTTACCACTGCGCCACCTGGGAAGTCCGCCTAATAAAGTTAAACAAACATGTTATTATAGGAACTCAGGACTCAGGAGCCCCTTGTGCTCTGCAGCTGAGTGAGGTCCAGGAAAGCATGAGCACAGAGGTGAAGAATGGAGATTTGGGAGCTGACATGGCGGGCCTGGCTCTGGCCTTCTTGTGTGACTGTGGGCGATTCCTCTGTTTGATGTGGCTATTTGACTGTGTTTCAGAAGAGCTGCCACATCAATTTGCAGTTTGGACAACTGGCCAGGCCAAAGACATCCTGAAAAGAGACCTAATTTATGGAGATTTTTGAAACCAGTCTTACTAAAAGGTATGCTCTTTCAGTTGTGGAAGCAGCCTAAGTAAAGCCTCATAATTCCTCTCTCTTCTACTTCCAATGCCAGAAACTAGAAGTGAAAATAAGTTGGTTAATAAAATACATACTTGTAGAATGTGGTTAGAGCCTGAACTTGGAGTAAGAGTAGAAAGGGGGTCAAGAAAAGAAGAGGTTTAAACAAATAAACAAACATACAAAAAAACTCCCCTTCAAATTATTTTAAGACAATTGCAATAGTTTCAGTCCATTTCAGGGCTCAGCCAAGTTTCCAAAAGCCATATTGCTGTTGTTGAAGCTTCTCAAAGAAAATACTAAAGTAAACCATCTTGTTAAGAATTGCTTATTTTTCTTCATACTGTTTATATCTGTTGCTCCATGTTCTCCAGTTTCAGACTGACAAAAGACTGCTGGGAGTAACTCATAAAGACTAAGGGCTTGGCCTCGTTTTGTTTTGTTTTTACACGGACAAAAAAAAGGCTGCTGAGTACAGATTCAAATACCTCTGTATGGTTGAGTGCTTTTTGGTGTTCATGGGTGCCTGAGGTCTGTTTATTTTGGGAAGCATATTGGTATTCATTTCCACTAGAAAGTAGCAGAAGGAAGCCAGATCCTTTTTTTCCCACAGAAAGAGAGCAATAAATATTTTTAAATAATATTTAGAAAGGTTGATCAGTGATAAGCAGGAACATGTCAAGGAATATTACATGTTCTGTTTTAGGAACTTTGAAAGTGCTTAGTGCCTGAGAAATCAGGAAAGCTGCTTTTGTTGTAAGGAAATGGCAATTTGAAAGTAATCTATTTCTAAATCTCAGGGGTGGTACTGTGAGTCTATCCAAAGATCTGAGGTCTAAGTACAACAGAAAGGGGAAATGAAAAATAGGGAACAAGAAGAACCCAATTTAGAAAAGAGATAGCCTATTCCACTGAAGAAACACTGGACACAGATTCTGTACTAGGCAATAGGCATTTTCATGCAGGGCTGTTTGAATTACCAATAGATTTCCAAGTGAGAGATTAGTTAAGAACTGAATCACATAGGAACTGAAATATGAAAGAACATGGTATACTTTGTTTGTAGAGGATTGGCCCATTATTCCTTTCTGCATTTTTAATTTTATACAGCTATCCTTCCAAGCTGAAGAAATGGATGGTTTCTGTGTGATTTCATTACTGGACATTTCTCTGACACTGTCGCCTACCTGGTTATTAAAATTCAAAAAGTTTTCAGAAGACTTTTCAGATTTTTTCAGAGAAAAGACAAAATTCTCACCACTAAGTATTTGAACCTCAGACCAAAAGAACCCATCTGAACATCTAACCAAAAGTAAGATGGACGTATGACTGAATGACAGCTCATGGGATTTCTGCCTAGAAACAATGGCTGCCCGGTTTTTAGCAAGGCCCTTGAAACAGGCTAGAGTTGCAATAGCTGATCTCTGAGACAGTTACATGGACAATGATACACTCCTTCCTGCGCCAGATATAGATCTATTCAAGTAAATTGACACAACAATCCCTCTTTGAATAATCTATCCCACAGAAGTAAAAGCACTAAGATTTAAGTCCAAGAATGTTTATTGCAGCAATGTTTAAAGGAGACATGAGGCTGAAAAAATCAATGGCTGTCACTGCTGCTGCTAAGTCGCTTCAGTCGTGTCTGACTCTGTGCAACCCCATAGACGGCAGCCCACCAGGCTCCCCCATCCCTAGGATTCTCCAGGCAAGAACACTGGAGTGGGTTGCCATTTTCTTCTCCAATGCATGAAAGTGAAAGGTGAAAGTGAAGTCGCTCACTCGTGCCTGACTCTTAGAGACCCCATGGACTGCAGCCTACCGGGCTCCTCTGTCCATGGGATTTTCCAGGCAAGAGTACTGGAGTGGGTTGCCATTGTCTTCTCCATGGCTGTTACTAGGAATGGTCAAATGAATGTTGGAACCTCCATTCTATGGAATATTATACAGCTACTTAAAAATGAGTTAAATTCCAATCTACTAATGTCAGGTATAGTAACCAGGATTTTTAGAATGCTTACTATGTATGTGTCAGCTCTGCACTATGTGTTTTACAGTCTTATAAAATGAGAACTATTATTTTCCCTACTTTATTTTATAGATTAAAACTGAGCACAAAGATTGTTAAATAATTTTCTGAATATATCAGAGCTAGTTAGCAAGGAGGCAGGATTCAAGCCTAGTAAGTTTAATTGTGCTTTTTATCCTTATACTAGCTTACAAGTTGTAGAGAAATGGAAAGTGAGATAACACTTGAATATTAACAAGCAACCCCCTAGAACTAGGTACTGTGTATAAATATGTATAAACATGAAGAAAAGTATGGAGAGATGTAAACAGGTATTAACATGGATTACCCTAGGGAGCCAAGTGTGGGTGGGGATGGATGGATTGGGAGAGTTTATTAATGCTTTATACATCTTCGTATGGCTTTCCAGGTTATAGGCAGCACATCTACTAGCTGTATCTCCTGTCTAACTGATAAAGTTCTTTGTGCATCCACAATACATTCCAGGATTCATCCAAAGAACACTTACTGAATATTTATTATAGATCAAGCCCTAAGTCAGGCATGAAAGTGAAAGTCGCTGGCATGTCCAACTCTTTGAGACCCCATGGACTATACGGTCCATGGCATTCTCCAGGCCAGAATACTGGAGTGGATAGCCTTTCCCTTCTCCAGGGTATCCTCCCAACCCAGGGGTCAAACCCAGGTCTCCAACATTGCAGGCAGATTCTTTACCAGCTGAGCCACCAGTGAAGTCCAAGAATACTGGTGTGGGTAGCTTATCCTTTCTCCAGGGGATCTTCCCAACCTAGGAATTGAACCGGTGTCTCCTGCATTGCAGGTGGATTCTTTACCAGCTGAGCTACCATGAAGTTAGGCATAGGGATACATATATTAAAGCTATCTAGAGACACTTCAAGGAGACAAATAGAACATGTCATAAGCATTAGAAGAGCAGTCAAGAAAGAAATTAGGGACAGTTATTACAGGCAGGACTCAGGTGTGAGGGGAGCGGTGGAAAGAATGGTAGTCCTGAAATATATCCTCTCAAAGCAGCACCCGACAGCCTTAGTTCAGCAATTCCCTATATTCCCCTATCATCTTAACTTCACTATTATTGCCTCTTTTCTTTTATTCTGTTTTATTTCAGTTCAGTTTCTGGCTTATAGAAATAGCAAGGTGGATTAAATAGAGCCTGGGCTTGAAATCCAAATTCCAATTTACTAGTTGTGAAACTCTGGGCAAGGCATGTTTTATTTCTCTGAACCACAGCTCCTTCATCTGTTAAAATCTGATATTAGGAACTACTTTTAGAACAAGGTGAGTATCCTGCGTATCTATTAAATACCTCCCCCAATTTAAAGGTTAAATATAACTACATCATATATTTTGCCCATGAATCTGCAACTTGGGCTGAGTTTAGTTGTTCATTCCTACTCCACACAGTGTATCAGGTGGGATGGCTTGACTACAGCTGAAGGATCCATTTTCCAGTTCACTCTCATGGCTAGCAAATTCATACTGGGTCTTTTCCACACTGCTTTCTCCATGAGGTTCTCTGGGCTTTCTCATAGCACGGCAACTAGATTCTAGAAGCAAATGTTTCAAGGGATAGGAAATGCAAGCTAGCAATTTTTTCAGGCCTGGGCCCAGATACTATACAGACTCGCATCTGCTGGATTCTATTGGTCAAAGCAGTTACAGAGCCCACCAAGATTCAAGGAAAGGTGTGTATTAGGAAACAATGAGGAATACAAATCTATACAACTTATGGCCAGAGAAATTCCTGAGACAAAGAAATGTAGGTTCTGGCAGTAGAAAGTTGGGCCTGAGTGAATTGAAAGGGCTAGATTGAGGAGATACTTCACCCAGCCCAAGGCTGTAGCTGCTTGAGTTATAGAAATCTTTGGAGAAACAAATAAGTGTTCAATAAATGACTATAGAAGGAATGAATGACTATAAGAAAATTGACCCTAAGTGTAAACATGGGGGCTAAACCCCAAGAGCCTGGCATAACATAAAACCAGGGATCAGAAAACTATAACCAGCAGACCAAATCTTGCCCATCACCTGTTTTTATAAATAAAGTTTTATTGGAATACAGGCCTTCCTGTTCACTTATATGTTGCCTATGGCTGCTTTCATGCCATGATAGCAGAGAGAGTCACTGTGACAAAAAAAAAAAAAACTACAGACAACCAAGTACAGAATATTTACTCTCCGTCTTATACAGAAGTTTGCAAGCTCTGTCACAGAGCACTGACATCTGAACCCTCTACATCCACACTTCTTATCAGTTCTCCCTTATTTCCTGTTTGCTTTCCTTTATTATCAAAGGTTATCTGCCACTTTTCAAGTTTGCTTTACACCATCTCACTTTTATGAAAGACCTACACTAGAACCTGCTTTCTCTAACCAAAAGAAACCCAAAGAGGATTTTCGCTTTTACCAAGGGTCGGGGGGAAAGCAAAAATAGTACAATGTTTGTCTTGCAGGAAGCCCTTATAGAAGAGGAATGAACCTTGAGCAGTGTGAGTGGCACCACCAAGCTCCTTCCCTGGAAACTTCCCTCAGCATCTCAGCGTCAAGCCACCATAGCCTTGAACTGTGTCTATAAGCATCTGGATTTGCTCTGTTTATCTGTTAGCAAGATGTATCATAAGGTAGCTGCTTCTTTGCTTTATATCATTTCAGCCTAGGGAAGGTTTCATGGGAATGCTCTGCATTTGGATCACAGGGGAAACCTGTATTTATCTATCATGGGGGTACCCAACCGGCCTGCCAGTGCAAGAGACATAAGAGATGCAGGTTCAATCCCTGGGTCAGGAAGATCCCCTGGAGAAGGAAATGGCAACCCACTCCATTATTCTTGCCTGAAGAATCCCATGGACAGAGGAGCCTGGTGGGCCACAGTCCACAGGGTCACAAAGAGCGATACACAATGAAGGAATTTAGCATGCATACACATTTACCCAAGGCCTAGGTATAACTTCAGGGGAGAGAGCGGACTTGACCCTAAGATCCAGGAGAAAAACTTTACTTGAACCATTCCTACTTTAACAAATGCAGCTACTACAAACGGAGGATGAGGAGAAAAGGAATGGTTAGAGCAGAGAATCTAATAAAAATTTTGATGCTCTTATTAAACAATTCATTTAACTGCCCCCTTTTTTTGTGACAAGGACTGACTGCTACATTTATACCACATTTGCCAGTCATTTTGCCAAAGAGTCTCAGTTAGGTACAAATAACAAAACAAATTCTGGGTAATTTAATCAGAAAGGGATGATGGAAGAAGGCAAAGTTTTCATGATACTGTGATAGTATTACAGCCCAGAAACAAGGAATATCCAAATTCCTTACAGAATTCCTAATGGAGAGAACGAAGTAGGTGGAATAATAGGCAAAAGGCCAAAGACATTATTACTTTTAAAATCATTAACAAGATAGACAATGCAAGGCTCTCTCATTGACTCTATGTTCAAAAATATGACTAGGGTGATCTGAGTAAGTCCTCCTACTCCTCTGCATGTGAACAACACAATTGTATTTGCAGAGAAAAGGATGGTCTGTACCCTGGTCCACTTATATGCACAACCTCAAGGAACAGAAGAAGATGAGGAACAGTGTTTTATATCCTTGCACCAGGGTTGAAATTTAGGACCAGATAATTCTTTGTTGGGAAGAGGGGTATGCTTTGGAGGATATTTAGCAACATCCCTGACCTCTACCCATAAAATAATATCATACATCCACTCCCAATATGACAACTAAAAATGTCTTCAGACACTGATAAATGTTGCAGGGAGGCCAGATTGGGAGAGGGGGGTTAGGGAAAATCCTCCTGGTTGGGAACTGCTGGAGAAGAGAATGGCTGGTCTGTCTCTGGGAAGCAGACTCTGCTTTGTTTTGAGATAGTAAGACAAGAGGAGACACACAGGGATGCGATTTAAAAGTGCAATAACCCTACCCATAAGTAAACAAGAAAACAAACAAAAACAGCCAGTACCTGCCTGGGGTTCTTATGATGCTGATTAACGACTGTCTTTCTTAAGGAAGCAGGAACAGGTGGACAGAGAAAACGGACATGTCCCCTCCCCTTCATTTTTGATTGCCTCTCATTACCTCAGGATGGCACACAGAGGCTAAGGTCGCTGATGGTGGACTCCACGCACACAGGGTGAGATGGTTAATTCTGTGTGTCAACTTGATTGGACTAAGGAACGTCCAGATAGTTGGTAAAACATTATTACTGGGATTATCTGTGACGGCATCTCTGGCAGAGATAAGCATTTGAATAGACCAAGTAAAGGACACTGTCTCCACCAAAGTAGGTGAGCATCTACCAATCCATTGAGAGTTTGAATAGAACAAAAAGTTAGAGCAAGGGCAAATTTTCTCTCTTGCTTGGGATGGGATGTCTGTCCTTTCCTGCCCTTGAACATGAATGCTCCTAGTTCTTAGACCATTAGACTCAGATGAAACACCATTGGCTCCCCTGGTTCCCAGGCTTCAGGTTTCAAACGGAATTATACAACCAGATTTCCTGAGTCTGCAGCTTGCAGAGGGCAGACTGGGGGCCTCCTCAGCCTCCATAGTCTTGTGAAGCAGTATCTCACGTAAGTCTTTATACACATATATTCGACATGCCCTATTAATTCTGTTTCTCTGGAGAACCCTAATGCACAAGGAGAAGGGGAAAGTTTCCAGGACACTAAAAAAGCCCAGGCAAATGAGGACAAGTTGGTTACTTCATCAAACATCAGTAATACTTTATTATTATTATTATTATTTTTTAGTAATACTTTAAAGTACTGAGGTCCTCCTGAAACTTGGAGGAGTCCCTGTAATATTAATTATGTTATCACTTCTCCTTAGAACCCTCCTAGAATTAGCTTAGCTACACTGCCCCAAAGCCTCCAAAATGAGGTACAATAATATATTAAGTTAACTTAAAGCCTAACGGGATACTTAAATTCACCTTCTATTTTCCATTCTCTATGTACAATCAAGGGTCTTTCTAGGTGGTGCTAGTGGTAAAGAACCCACTTGCCAATGCAGGAGACATGAGACCAGGTTGATTCCTAGGTGGGGAACCCAGGGGCAACTCACTCCAGTATTTTCCCTGGAGAATCCCATGGTCAGAGGAGCCTGGAGGGCTATAGTCCATAAGATTGCAAAGAGTCTGACACAACTGAAGTGATTTAGCACACACGCAGGCATAATCATGATGTTTAAGCCGGCTCGCCAGAGTGTGTAACACAAATCTAAGTAAAACAATAAAGAATATGCCAAACTTGAAACATGTGAATTGTCTCCCATTTAATTCACTAGAAAGAAGGTGGATCCTAAAACAAATTCACACTCCTTTTGTTGAAATTAAAGTCTGAAAGAAATTACAGTCCATTATTCTCCTCATCCTCGTTTCTTATTTTGTTCACTCTCAATTAGAGTTGCTTCACTCACATGGAGTCTCAATTCCTTTTTTCACAGCTGTGGCCTGTAACATCTTCCATGGGATAGGTAACAGCTCCCACAAACTGCCCTAAAATTGGATTAATCCAAATCCACTTGTCTCACTGCTCTGGCTTTCAGAAGTTCATAGGGTTAGTAGAACATACATGAACATCAACGAATCAGTCTACCCCCACAAAGTACATATGAATACCTAGTCAAGACAGCTGTTTATTTCTAAGCCAAGTTATTTCTCTAGATTCCTGCATATGGTATAATCCAGACTGTACTGCTGTTGGAAGTCAAAGAACATAGCAGAGACTTAATGATTTCTGAGGGGAGACCAAGAAACAGGAGAGAGAAAATAGAAGACATGCTTCATATTCTTCTGGTTCTGACTATAAGACTAATGCCTAGTTTTATGAGACAATCATATTCCTCTTTGAGTTTTGAAGCAAACTTGAATCCTGGAGGCACAGTATTTGGGCACAAGCTTTTAAATTTCCTTTTCAGCTCTTAGATTTTTAATAATCTCATTGAATTTTTTTCTATGTGTCAACCTAATAAGGGCTTTAATTTCTCCATAAATGTTTGTCTGAAACAAAATCACCTTCCATACCAAACTTCAATCACACTTCAACACAGCTGAACCTACAAGCTTAGCTCACATCTATGATTTGAGCTTATAAAATGAACAAATTGGAAGCAGTGTGAGGCCATTGGCTGGCAGAGACTATGATGGTAAGGGGCCAGAGTAGTGGATTCCAGGACCTAAGGACAAGCCACATGAATCCAAAACTGAATTCCACAGTGATTTTCTTTTCCTTGTATCCTCTTCAAAGTAGCATGAAGAGGAACTAGATTTGGAACTACCATTCTAGAACTACCATTCTACCTACCCATGCCAAGAAACAAGAATTAAAATTCCAAATGTTTCACAAATTAGTGTTCTCTAGTCCTCAGAAATCAAATGGTTTTTATAGTTTAAAATACTGTCTCACAGTCATAGCTGAGTAATACAATGAAGAGAAACATGAGTTCTGGTAACAACAATGACAAACTACACCACTACTACTACCTAAAACAGCTGTATACTGAAGCTCTGTTTGTCTTGAGATGAGTATTTTCTGACTCAAAAAGTACCTCTGTTCCTTAAAATCTAATTCTCATATTAAGTCATGATGTCAGCTGGCCCAGGTGCACAAAGAACCTCAGTCTTCCTATATGGTGCTGCTGCTGCTCTCTAGTCACTAAGTTGCGCCCAACTCTTTGCGACTCCATGGACTGTAATCTGCCAGAATCCTCTGTCCATGGGAATTCCCAGGCAAGAATACTGGAGTGGGTAGCCATTCCCTTCTCCAGGGGATCTTCCTGACCCAGGGATCAAACCCACATCTCCTCTATTGGCAGGCAGATTCTTTACCACTGAGCCACCAGGGAAGCCCCTTCCCCTCTGGTACTTTGGCATAAATATCAGTTTTTCTGTAGATATCCACATAAGCACACATTGGGTATCATTAAGTACTGGTTTGAGATGCTATTATTACTGCCAAGTATCCAACAATCCTGCCCAGATGCTCATCTCTCCTCCTTAGGATTTCAAGTCATATATATGCAAGAAGAATAACCAAGTGGGAAACATAGCCTTTATTAATGGCAAGAACCATATACAACCATAGACCTATGCCATTGTATTGCAGGCCTGAAGATATGCCACCATAATTCAAAAATCTCTAGGGATTTCTGGAAGAAGCAAAACAGAGGGAATGCACTTATGGCAAAACCCAATAGAACTGAACAATTGTAAACCTGATATGAGATAAAGGGAAATATTTATAAGAAGAACTCTGAAATATACTCGAGCTCAAAAATAGAGTTGAAAAATGTTGTTCAAGGAAAAATTAGATAAACTCAATAAACAGAACTAATCTTCATAGATGCCAGGTCAATACAGGAAACATAAAAGAATAGAGTTGATAACCTGAGAGAGATTTGGTAGGATATTCTTCAAGCAAAAATTTTGCTGTGAATAATAAACCCTTAGGAATTTTACTGAAATACAAAACTAAGTTTAATGGAGGGCTGAACAATAGCATGGACCCTATGAAGATAAAATCAATGAGCTGGAATATCAATCACATTATTCTTGCATAACATCCAGAAGAAGAGAGAAGAAAGGTATTAGAAAACAAGGTAAAAGTCACAGAAGTCTTTCTCTGGGTCTTTAATGTCTCAGCTTCATGAGAAGAATTGAATGGAGAACAGAAGAAGTTCACTGTGTTGGAAAATGCTTGAGCATTCATATGAGAAGACTCCATCTACCAGATGATGACCAAGAAAAATAATTTTAAAAATACCTACCAAAGTCCTACCTATCAAAACTTGAAGTATAAAAATGAATATACTAAATTATCTAGAGAGAATAAAAAAGTATAACAGAGAAAGAATCAGATCGACTTCAAACTTTTCATTTGAAATACAGGAAAGGGACTCCCCTGGTGGTCCAGTGGTTAGGAATCCACTTGCAAAAGCAGGGGACATGGGTTTGATCCCTGGTCCAAAAAGATCCCACGTGACATGGGGCAACCAAGCCCATGTGCTGCAACCACTGAAGCTTATTTCATTTAAATGAAATAAATAGTATGTTATCAATAACCTCAGATAGGCAGATGACACCACCCTTATGGCAGAAAGTGAAGAGGAACTCAAAAGCCCCTTGATGAAGGTGAAAGTGGAGAGCGAAAAAGTTGGCTTAAAGCTCAACATTCAGAAAACGAAGATCATGGCATCTGGTCCCATCACTTCATGGGAAATAGATGGGGAAACAGTGGAAACAGTGTCAGACTTTATTTTTATGGGCTCCAAAATCACTGCAGATGGTGATTGCAGCCATGAAATTAAAAGACGCTTACTCCTTGGAAGAAAAGTTATGACCAAACTAGATAGCATATTCAAAAGCAGAGACATTACTTTGTTGACTAAGGTCCGTCTAGTCAAGGCTATGGTTTTTCCAGTGGTCATGTATGGATGTTAGAGTTGGACTGTGAAGAAGGCTGAGCACCGAAGAATCGATGCTTTTGAACTGTGGCACTGGAGAAGACTCTTGAGAGTCCCTTGGACTGCAAGGAGATCCAACCAGTCCATTCTGAAGGAGATCAGCCCTGGGATTTCTTTGGAAGGAATGATGCTAAAGCTGAAGCTCCAGTACTTTGGCCACCTCATATGAAGAGTTGACTCATTGGAAAAGACTCTGATGCTGGGAGGGATTGGGGGCAGGAGCAGAAGGGGACGACAGAGGATGAGATGGCTGGATGGCATCACTGACTCGATGGACGTGAGTTTGAGTGAACTTCGGGAGTTGGTGATGGACAGGGAGGCCTGCCGTGCTGGGATTCATGGGGTCACAAAGAGTCGGACACAACTGAGTGAATGAACTGAACTGAATATCTATAAAGGAGGGTACAAAATATATGT
Source organism: Oryx dammah (assembly GCF_014754425.2). Taxonomy (NCBI): domain Eukaryota; kingdom Metazoa; phylum Chordata; class Mammalia; order Artiodactyla; family Bovidae; genus Oryx; species Oryx dammah. Next base: position 53,369,319 of record NW_024070185.1, read on the forward strand.
AGGAGATTTATAATTTTAAAGAATAAGCAGTGGGGACTTTTCTGGCAGTCCAGTGGTTAAGACTTCATCTTTCATTGCAGGGGGTATAGATTTGATCCCTGATCAGGAAACTAAGATTGCACATGCTTGACAGCCAAAAAACCAAAACATAAAAAAGAAGCAACATTGTAACAAATTCAATAAAGACTTTACAAATGGTCCACATTAAAAAAAAAAAGTAAATAAAAAGAATAAACAGAAAGTCATTCTCTACATTCTCTGCGACACCATTGCCATGCTATCATATTCAATTCTCTTCTAGCAGGTAATGTCAACAGCAGAGGGGGTATCTTTGTAGCTTCCTCTCAGGTTCTAGATCCAAGAAAAGATCAAGGGACTAATGAGGTAAAGAACTATTTAACAACATGGCATTTTGGGCTTATCTGCCCCTGTACCCTTCCTTTTGTCTCTAGGTGGTTAACCAAAGGTGTTGAATAAGATAAGGGCTGACCTCATGTCATACTAGGACAAATAGAAATGAAAATGGACCAAAGACCTAAACAGACATTCTCCAAAGAAGACATACAGATGGCTAACAAACACATGAAAAGATGCTCAACATCACTCATTATCAGAGAAATGCAAATCAAAACCACAGTGAGGTACCATTTCACGCCAGTCAGAATGGCTGCGATCCAAAAGTCTACAAGCAATACATGCTGGAGAGGGTGTGGAGAAAAGGGAACCCTCTTACACTGTTGGTGGGAATGCAACTCGTACAGCCACTATGGAGAACAGTGTGGAGATTCCTTAAAAAACTGGAAATAGAACTGCCTTATGACCCAGCAATCCCACTGCTGGGCATACACACTGAGGAAACCAGAACTGAAAGAGACACGTGTACCCCAATGTTCATCACAGCACTGTTTATAATAGCCAGGACATGGAAGCAGCCTAGATGTCCATCAGCAGATGAATGGATAAGAAAGCAGTGGTACATATACACAATGGAGTATTACTCAGCCATTGAAAAGAATACATTGAATCTGTTCTAATGAGGTGGATGAAACTGGAGCCTATTATACAGAGTGAAGTAAGTCAGAAAGGAAAACACCAATACAGTATACTAACACATATATATGGAATTTAGAAAGATGGTAATGATGACCCTGTATGCAAGACAGCAAAAGAGACACACATGTATAGAACAGTCTTTTGGACTTTGTGGGAGAGGGCAAGGGTGGGATGATTTGGGAGAATGGCATTGAAACATGTATAATATCATATGTGAAACGAATCACCAGTCCAGGTTCAATGCATGATACAGGATGCTCTGGGCTGGTGCACTGGGATGACCCAGAGGGATGGTATGGGGAGGGAGGTGGGAGGGGCATTCAGGATGGGGAACACGTGTACATCTGTGGTGGATTCATGTTGATGTATGGCAAAACCAATACAATATTGTAAAGTAATCAGCCTCCAATTAAAATAAATAAATTTATAAGTCAGACACGACTGAGCGACTTCATTTTCACTTTTCACTTGCATGCATTGGAGAAGGAAATGGCAACCCACTCCAGTGTTCTTGCCTGGAGAATCCCAGGGATGGGGGAGCCTGGTGGGCTGCCGTCTATGGGGTCGCACAGAGTCGGACACGACTGAAGCAACTTAGCAGCATATTTTAAAAACTAAAAAACAGAACTTTAGACATAAAATTAGAAAAAAAATGAATTATGTGGGACTCACAAAAGCATATCATGAGATACAATTTTCTTCAGTATACAGGGAGGTGTTAACAAACACATAAACACATTATATCACTTGTTTTGAACATTAACTTTCACTAGTACCAATGTAAGGGTCCTTTACTGTTGCTGTCTGATAAAACAAGCTTCTGACATGCCATTTTGACTTGTGTCCTGAGAAAAGGGCTCAGGAGCAGTGCTGCAGCACGTCCCCCCCCCCCCCAGAATAGCCCTGAGAATGTTTGTGATTAGGCCTCCTGGAATGGATAATTTCCATTTCTATTCTTGACATTTATTCTTAAATTATCAGTGTGGGGAGTTCAGTTCAGTTGCTCAGTCGTGTCGGACTCTTTGCGACCCCATGAATCACAGCATGCCAGGCCTCCCTGTCCATCACCAACTCCCGGAGTTCACTCAGACTCACGTCCATCGAGTCGGTGATGCCATCCAGCCATCTCATCCTCTGTTGTCCCCTTCTCCTCCTGACCCCAATCCCTCCCAGCATCAGAGTCTTTTCCAATGAGTCAACTCTTCATATGAGGTGGCCAAAGTACTGGAGTTTCAGCTTCAGCATCATTCCTTCCAAAGAAATCCCAGGGCTGATCTCCTTCAGAATGGACTGGTTGGATCTCCTTGCAGTCCAAGGGACTCTCAAGAGTCTTCTCCAACACCACAGTTCAAAAGCATCAATTCTTCAGTGCTCAGCTTTCTTCACAGTCCAACTCGAACATCCATACATGACCACTGGAAAAACCATAGCCTTGACTAGATGGATCTTTGTTGACAAAGTAATGTCTCTGCTTTTGAATATATGCTATCTAGTTTGGTCATAACTTTTCTTCCAAGGAGTAAGTGTCTTTTAATTTCATGGCTGCAGTCACCATCTGCAGTGATTTTGGAGCCTCCCAAAATAAAGTCTGACACTGTTTCCACTGTTTCCTCATCTATTTCCCATGGAGTGATGGGACCAGGGTGGTACATAAACTGCTTCTGGACTTATCTACTATTAATTTTGGACCTTTGAATAGGAGATGTTTTTAAAAGTCACATCTCCACCTGTGATCTGGAGACACAGAGCATAAGCTAAGAAGTAGACTGTACCTGACTCACAATTTCCAATGCTGTGAAAAGGAGAGGCCACATCAACAGGATAGAGCACAGAAAGGAAAACAGTCTCCTGGGAGCAATTCTGAGCCTCATTAATGTACCCTATCATTGATTCCGCAAGAGAACCAGCAGGGGTTGCCCTAGCCTCCCATTGGGAGGCAAATAATTACTTTCTGGGAAAGGTAATTCAAATGGGGTTGTTATAGAAAGCAAATGAGCATATGTAAGTCATGCTATCAGATAAAAGAATATCCTTGGAACAAAAGAAATAAAGTGCAGAATGAAAGAATGTAGGCTATAACAACATAAAATTTCCCTATTTCCTCCTGCTAGTTTTCTCCTCTCAATTTCTAAAACACCTCTAAACTAAAAAAACAGAAGTGACAAGCATCATGACTCAGATTAATATAAAATGAAACCCTGTTTGTGTCTGCAAGTACATAAAATGAAACACATAAGATTACAAAGAGTATCAGTAATATTGAAATGCAATGGTCGAAGTATTAAAATAACACTTATGGTAGTATAAGTGCTGCATTATTAACAAAAAAACAATATCTATCAGCTGATCTACTACCAAAATTTTATAGTAAATTGTATTACAAGATATCTGCAACAACTATAATGTGATGTGCACAACAGAATTTCCACACTGAGTCCCTTGACACACTTCTTCCACCATGAGTATAAGGGTTAACATGTCTATTTCTGATGCATGGCCCCTTGAGAAGAAGTAGTATTGAGAAGACCCCAGACAATTTTAGTGTCTCCCTTCAGAGTCTCTGAATCTAAGGATGGAGCGAAGCTCTGATTCTGGAGTTGTATCAGTACAACCAACCTTAAGAAGTTCCCTTGAGACCTCTCATAAAATAAGCCTTAAGTCTCTTTCAACCCATTTTTCAAAGTTCTGTACTAGCCTAAATGTTGCCACTGAATTTTAAAACTCTTGCAACTTGGGTTGTGTGACTGGACTTGCATGGTGATTTCACTTTTGATAAATAGCACCACATGGGAAGCAAACTAGTCTTCAATGCCAGCCTTTGGGAAGTTTGGGGTTGGGGGAGTGGTAAGTATTCCCTTTTGAGGATACCCCCCCAACCATGACATAGTTGCTGGTTAGAGACAGGATGTTGAGGCAGTGGGCATGCCTATATCATTTCCAGGGCCTATGTCTGCTTTGGTGCTCAAATCTTAACTCTATTACTAAGTCTTTTTGGAGTGTTGCTATCAATGACCCCTTTTCTTCTTCAGCCCTGATTCAGTTCAGTTCAGTCGCTCAGTCGTGTCCGACTCTTTGCGACCCCATGAATCGCAGCATGCCCTGTCCATCACCATCTCCCGGAGTTCACTCAGACTCATGTCCATCGAGTCAGTGATGCCATCCAGCCATCTCATCCTCTGTTGTCCCCTTCTCCTCCTGCCTCCAAGCCCTCCCACCATCAGAGTCTTTTCCAATGAGTCAACTCTTCATATGAGGTGGCCAAAGTACTGGAGTTTCAGCTTCAGCATCATTCCCTCCAAAGAAATCCCAGGGCTGATCTCCTTCAGAATGGACTGGTTGGATCTCCTTGCAGTCCAAAGGACTCTCAAGAGTCTTCTCCAGCGCCACAGTTCAAAAGCATCAATTCTTCGGCACTCTGCCTTCTTCACAGTCCAACTCTCACATCCATACATGACCACAGGAAAAACCATAGCCTTGACTAGACATACCTTAGTCGGCAAAGTAATGTCTCTGCTTTTGAATATACTATCTAGGTTGGTCATAACTTTTCTTCCAAGGAGTAAGCGTCTTTTAATTTCATGGCTGCAGTCACCATATGCAGTGATTTTGGAGCCCCCCCAAAATAAAGTCTGACACTGTTTCCACTGTTTCCCCATCTATTTCCCATGAAGTGATGGGACCAGATGCCATGATCTTTGTTTTCTGAATGTTGAGCTTTAAGCCAACTTTTTCACTCTCCACTTTCACTTTCATCAAGGGGCTTTTGAGTTCCTCTTCACTTTCTGCCATAAGGGTGGTGTCATCTGCATATCTGAGGTTATTGATATTTCTCCGGCAATCTTGATTCCAGCTTGTGTTTCTTCCAGTCCAGTGTTTCTCATGATGTACTCTGCATATAAGGTAAATAAGCAGGGTGACAATATACAGCCTTGACGTACTCCTCATCCTATTTGGAACCAGTCTGTTGTTCCATGTCCAGTTCTAACTGTTGCTTCCTGAATTCAGGCAACTCCAGAGGTTATTGGTGAAACCTAATAATTTCTGGCTATAATTTTCTCCCATTCTGACCTAATCTCATTTCTTCAAGCAGGGCTCCCCTGTTCTTCATCATTAATGGCCAATTATAGACATAGCTCCAGCATGAACTAGTCATGAGAAGATTTTCCCTTTCATGTGGATGCACAGTTGATTCCAATTGATTGCCAACAGGTTATACAACCCACTCTGCAGGGCCCAGAATATAGAAATAGTTAATGTAGAATATAGCATATAGAAATACAGTTAATCTAGAATATAGAAAGAGTACAGAGAACAGGTCAATGGCAGGTGCTTGGAACAATGGCTCTCAAACTTGGCTGCCTGCTATGATCACCTGTGGAGTCTTTGAAAAATGCTGAGTCCTTGGAAAACAGTATGGAGGTTCCTAAAAAAACTAAAGATAGAACTACCATACGATCCCACAAATCCACTCCTGGGTTTGTATCCAAAAAAAACAAAACACTAATTTGAAAAGAGACATGTACCCCAATGTTCACAGCAGCATAATTTACATTAGCCAGGATATGAAAGCAACCTAACTGGCCATCAACAGATGAATAGATAAAGAAGATGTGGTACGTGTGTGTGTACACACACACACACACACATATATATAAAATGAAATATTATTCAGCCATAAAAAGAATGAACTTCTGCCATTTGCAACAATGTGGATGGACGCAGAGGCTATTAAATGAAACAAGTCAGACAGAGAAAGACAAATGCTATATGTTATCACTTACATGTGAAATCTAAAAATTAAAACGAATGAGTAAAGCAAAACAGAAATAAACTCAGAGACATAGAGAACTAACTAGTGGTTACCAGCAGAAAGAGGGAAAGGGGAGGAGAAAGATAGTTATAGGGGATTAAGAGATACAAACAACTATGTATAAAAATAAATAAGCAACAAGGATATATTGTACAGCACAGGGAAACATAGCCATTATTTTTTATACTTCAAACAGAAAATAATGTATTAAAACATTGAATAGCAATATATACCTGAAACTAATATTATAAATCAACTATACTTCAATTTTTTTAAAAAGTAAGAAAAATTGTATCCAGAACATATCCATATCAAGTAAATCTGAATATGTGGAATAGGGCCCAAGCATTGTTACATTATTATCACAACTATGAAAAAAAGTGATCTCAGTATGTCTTTGGGTGATATGACTACTCATGGCTCTTTTTCATTTTCTAAGTTTCTTTGCAGTTTTAGCTTTCTGCCATAACTGTGAATGGCTTTTATGATATGTAAGTGATTAATCCATTTTTGATCTAATAACATTCAAATAGGAATAGAGTTGCAAGGCTTCATATTGTTACTGAAATGCAGATCTGTGTACCTGATGCACAATGAGGCCAAACGATACCAAAATATCAGGGTTTGGAACAGAGAAAGGTTTATTGCAAGTCCCACAAGGAGATGGGTGACTCATGCCTTAAAAAACCCCAAACTCCCCAAAAGCTTTCAGCAAAGCCCTTCTATAGGAAAGGTGAGGGAGGGGTGTGGTTAGTTGTTGCAAACTTCTTGGTGTCAGATTCTTTTTTCTTGAGGTCAGGTCATGGTCAGGTAATGACATTTCTGTAAATCTCTACCAAACAAACATTATTCTCTGTTCTGACAAGGAAGGGTGAGATCCCAAGGCACAAAACTTTCACCCTCTAAGGTCCTGATTGTGATTTAAGAGGAAGCAGAGCTAGTTGGGAGCTCCCTGAGGGGCCAGTTCCCCAGATTCTGCCAGCTGTCATCACTGAGGGAGCCAGGCACCCAACCCAACTGGCCCTCAGTGTCCTCAGGCCACCTAAAGAGGGGAAGACCATGTCCCACAGACTGTGGGACCAGGCAGATGCTACTGCTATTAGGTTGTAGAGACTAGGATGGAAGAGAGGTCCACCGCTGCCACAAGGCCCAGCCCAAGGCTAGTGGGTGGCCTTGGTAAGGGTTCTAAAGCCTTGCAGAACACATCTCCAAGCCTGTTCTCTGGGCATCCCAGCTCACCCACTGGCCTAGGGCCAGGTAAGCTGGAGGGCCTTGGGGAGAAGGCCGGGATCTGCCTCTTAACATCTCTCTCCACCTCACAACCACCACTTAACTGTTGTCTCAATCCCCTCACTAACTGTCCTTTCTTAACTGTTGGTTGTTTGTGGGTGGTGCCCACTGCTGCACTATCCAGTGGCTGAGCAGGACCACTAATGGGTGGTTCATTGACAGTTGGTTGCCAGTGTGGGGGCCCACTAAGGCACCAACCAAAGACTGAGCAGGACCAATTGCCTCGGAACAGGGCGTAATGATGCATTACAATGGCTGCTGTGTTAAGAGCCTAAGAGTCGAACTCACTGCGCTCTGTTACACACAGACTGCCCACTCAGGCAGATTGCCTCTGTGATTGGTTGCAGAGGTGGGGATGGGAGAGAGGTTCACTGCTGCTTTAAGGGTTGGGCCAAGGCCAGTGGATGACCTTGGTGAGGATCCTGGAGCCCTGCAAGACACAGCACCTAGCCTGTTCCCTGGGGGTCCCAACTCATCCCAGGGAGAGGGCCAGGACCGCAACTTCCTTCACTGCCTGCCTGATGATCACCTCTCTACCAACTGTTGGCTGAATGACCGACTAACGGTCGCTCATTGGCAGTTGGTCACTTGGAGGAGGGGCCACTGCAGGGCTAACAATAGCTGAGCAGGACCACGAATAGTCATGCGGTAATCGTTGCCTGGTTATGGGGTGGTGAGGGAATGGCCTGTGGGGTAACTGGCGCATACCAACGGGGTCGTGTTATGGGATGCGAATGGCTGTGTTCTGTTAAAACCTTATAGAAAGATAAAAAAATCCCCTGCTCTGAGAAGTATAGGGAAAGGTGATGAGCAAAGCGAGTGGGAGAATATGAAATAACTTGCTTTTTTCATATAACTTGAGTTTTTCAGTCAAGCACGTGACAACATTACAGGTTGTAACCTGGAGTTTATGAACTTTGGTCAGTCCTACAATCTCCAGAAATTGAGTAGAAGTACTGAGTTTCTGTCTTTCTGGTAAAAGATATTCAATGAGTTAGGCAGATTTTCAAGGAGACTCACAACTCCACTGCTTCAGATTCTTGGTGTCTGAAGGTGTGATGTAAGAATCACCTGCATGGGAAATACCATGGGTTTTTGTTAAAATGCAGTTTTAAGTTCTACTCCAGGCCCACTGATTTAGAAATGTTCAGATAAATAAGATACTTTTTTAAAAATTAAAAGTAAGTTTCAATTATTCCATGGGTTATACTAAAAAAATAAAAAATTCAGTTACTGTTGCCTACAACCACAAGGATAAATCTTAAAAGTATTATGCTAAATGAAAAAAGCCAGAGACAAATGGTTATGTAATATATGATTCTACTTACATGACATAGGGGAAGAGGTAAGTTTATAATGATGGATCTGATCAATGTTTCTCAGGGACAGAGGGTGAGTTGTCTGGGACAGAGACAGTAGGGATTGATTAAAAAGGGAAATGAAGGTATTTGGGGGGTGATGAAAACATTCTATATCTTGAGTATGGTAGTAGTTACATTATGTATACATTTGTAAATAGATGTATATACCTAAAAGGGGAAATTTTATGTGTGTAAATTATATCTCAATAAAGCTAATTTTAAAAATTAATTTCATCTGAAATTAAAACTTTGGCATATATTTTACTGAATCTGTCAATCCTGTCTGATACTGAATTGAAAAAACTCCTTTTTTAAAAAGAACCTCCAGTAATTTGTAGCTACACCATACACAGATGTTTTGTGACTTCAATGCTAGAGTTCTTCTGTGAACTTAATACTATACCACCAATCACTGGACAAACAAGATTGTATCACTTGTTTACAATGGCCTGGGTAACTCTGGTCCCTGCCTAAAGTGGATTTTTATAGTTATTAGAAGCAACCATGTACTTTATACCATAGGCTGCCCAGTTTTGCAATGTACAGTGGCTAGCAGGAAGAAATTTTTGTTTTGATCATTTCAGCCTGGCAGTTTCAGACAGTGCTGATGCCTCTTTGTGGGCTGAAACCAGGAAGTGTGGTTGAAAAGTTGCTAATGAAAAGGCAGTAAGGCAGTGTTTTCCTTTCTGTTTCAGAAAGGGACCTGCAAATGCTAATAACTATCCTTTTGCTGAGGGAACATTGCCACCTAGCAACAGAATCAAGGCTCCAGACCAAGGATACATTCCAGCTACACATTTTCAAGTGCACGGAGGGGCAAGTTTGGCTTTTAGTTGCTTTCCACTTAGCATTTAGGGTCTGTATGCTTTCCATGGAAAGCAAGGGAAAAAGTCATTAACCAGTAGAACCTAGGTTTGTGAAAAGCAAATGGAAAAGATTTTTTTTTTTTAAGAGAGTAATATAAATAAGAATAGATTCCCTTTAGTAAGCACTAGTATGAGGAAAAAATAAGCAAAACTAAATAAACTACATTGAAAGAAACTTCTTCTTGCCAAAAGCTATGTGTATGAAATTCACATTTATTTTGCAATGAATAAATGTCCAAGTTTCTGATGTATACAAAAGGCTGAATAAAAATGATCAGCAATTAATACATAGAATCTTATATAAAAAACAGCATTACTTGGAAGCATTAAGCTTGGCTCCCACTTGAAATTCCAGGATTAAGAAAATGTTTCTCCCAAATCTAGCTAATCCTGCAGTCTCCAAACTTATGCCTACAAAATTCACTAAGTCTCCTGCCATGTGTGTAATATAGGAAACAAATCTTGCCATCAGAGAGGAGAAACTAGTTAGAATTTCCCAAGCCTTTGATGTGGGCTTTTTTTTTTTTTGACAAATAGTAACTCCTGGCTTAGCACAACCAATTTTTTAATAAATATGTTCTGTGACCTGTAGCAACAAAGATTATATTGCTGTAATAAATATTTACTGTCCTTTATTTGATACTGAAGAATCATGATTCCAAGATAGTGTGTGGTCTTACAGTTAGTTACTAAGTATGGATATGTTTGATAAAACTGTATAACCTCCATCAATGAAATTATTTCATTGAGAAAAAAATTTTGAATTTTCAATCAAAGCAGTCACCTCTTTCTTATGGCAAACTTATAATGGGTCAGACATAGAACTACAAACACATAAAGGAGAGTAGAGTATCATTATGTCCATTTTACAGGTGAAAAAACTGAAGCTTGGAGGGCATAAGTAATTTGGCTGAGATCACACAGCTAGCAAGTATCAGAACCACACTTGAGGTGAGGGTGGGATGATTTGAGAGGATAGCACTGAAACATGTATATTACCATATGTAAAACAGATGGCCAGTGCAAATTCACCGTATGAAGCAGGGCACCCGAAGCTGGTGCTCTGGGACAATGCAGAGGGATAAGGTGAGGAGGGAGCTGGGAAGGGGGGATTCAGGATGGGGGGGGACACATGTAGACCTGTGACAGATTTGTCTATGTGCCGAGGTCCAGCCCCGGTGGATCCAGGGAATTCGAAGCGGGGATGGCATTGGTGAGGGAAAAACTTATTTATTTATTAACATAAGATTAGATTAGGAAGAAATAGTATAGTAGGAAAATTAAGTGGAGAAAAGAGGCTGATTAACTTGGTTTACATGGAAAACCAATAAAGTTCCAGACAAGGAGCTTGCACCATTTACGTTAGGCTGCCGGTGCCCGTTTGAATATCGGAGAGTGCCCCACCTTGGGCTCTCTCTCTTATGGCAGATCTTAGAAGCCGGGACAAGTAAGCAGACACGGTGAGCCTCCACACCCCAGATGGGAATTCAGCCTGAAATTAGAGTAAAGAGGAGACATGGGGGAAACCAGTCCTTTCAATGACTGGCCCCGCCTCTATTGTCTAGAAAGGCCTTTTATACCTTTTTGATTGCACATAGAGATCAATGGGTAATAGAAAATTATGTAGCGTTAGCAGCCCAGACTCTTTCTGTATATCTTTTTGTATACAAAAGGTCTCAGGTGTTTACATTATCTTCTGGCCAAGAGGCTTGCTGACACTTTTTGGCTCTCTTCCTTAATGAATGTTAATTTCATTTCCCCTGAAGTGTTTTTCTTTAATCTGCATCTCCTTAAAGCACTAAAGGTACATCTCTATAGAACAAAGGCGCAGTGGGTTATAACAAAGAAGGTACTTAACTCAAAGATCTAATGTTGCTAATACCAGGTCTACTACCTGTTTTTCTATATACCAACTATATCTAAAAATAAAAGATATAAAAACTTGGCAGCAAGTATTGGCTCAACAAATGAAACCTTTAATCCGTCCTATTCTAATGATTTTGACACCTCGGAAGCTCCTACATTCCTAGGATGTTTTAAGCTTCCCACGCCTCCCGCGGTCGGGAGGCCTCAAACAATCACATGCGCAGCTGTACGAGTCCTGCAGGCAGGCTAGAAAGCCATCAGAGGGGTTTTTGGATTGAAACACTCGTATTATGCCCAGGAGATTTATTATCTAAAAGCTCTAAATTAAATTTTTTTTTTCCCGAAAAAGATGGTAGGGGACAGCCCCCTGTTAATGTCAGAAGAGTAGATGGAAAGCATAACACATTAAAGCAGGCAGACTCTGGTCTTGGGGGGGGTGGATGCTCAGGAAATACCAGGGGGAAAACCTGAGATCTGACTCGACCTTGCACATCAGATCTCTGCCGCATGACCTTGTCACGGGTGGGATTCCTCACGCTGGCTCCCGGCATTGATGTATGGCAAAAACCATCAGAATATTGTAATCATCCTTCAGTTAAAAAAAAAAAAAAAGAACCACATTCAATGCCACTGGCTGGAACTCCAGAGGATGAGAGTTCCTTACTAGCAAGGCAGTAAACACTTGAAATACTTGGCTACATCTATACTTAAGCCACGCTGAAGCAGGTAATGCCTACATACCTAGTCAATCTTCTTCAGGTTGTGTCCTAAAAGAAGGACAGTTGAACTCCAAAGAAACCCACAGCCAGATCTCAAGGCCATCTATCCTACCAGAGAAGACTCCAGCTGTCTCAGGTAGGGTACTGAACAGGTAGTGTTCCAGTAATCAAATGCTATCCTAAGCCAGCTACCTAAAACCTAGTGGATTAAAAGACCAACCATATTTCTTCTATTCACGAATCTGCAATTTGGACAGAGATCAATGGAGACAGCTCATCTCGGCACCAACTGGTACAGCTCAAAGGCTGGCACTGAAGTCATTGAAGGCCTCTTCACTTATATGACTGGTGATTAATACTAGCTGAGGGCTGGAACTTTAGCTATGGCTGCCAGTTAGAATACCTATATGTGACCTTCTTGTGTGCCCAGGGCTTCCTCACAAAATGGTAGCTGGGTTCCAAAGGTGAGCATTCTTAAAGAAAGTTTCAGATAGAAGTTGGATTGCCTCTTATGACAACTTTAGAAATCACTTAACCTCACTGTTTTGCATTGAACTGTGTCCCTTTAAAAGACATGTTCAAGTTCTAACCCCCCAGTACCTGCGAATGTGACATTCCTGGGAAATTGGGTCTTTGCAGAGGCAATAAAATTAAAATGAGCTCATATTAGATTAGGTTAGGCCCTAATCCAGTGACTTGTGCCCTTAGAAGAAGAGGCGGATTTGGAGATGGGACACATAAGGAAGAATGCCTTATATAACAACAGCAGAGAATGAAATTATGCATCTACCAACTAAAGAATGCCAAGGATCTCTGGCAAACACCAGAAGCTAAGAGGCATGGACAGATTTTCCCTTGTTAGTCTCTCAGTCATGTCTGACTCTTTGCAGTCCCATGGACTGTAGCCCATCAGATTCCTCTGTCTATGGGATTTCCCAGGCAAGATTGCTGGAAGGGGCAGCCATTTCCTTTTCCAGGGGATCTTCCCAACCCAGGGATTGAACCCAGGTCTCCTGAACTGCAGGTAGATTCTTTATCATCTGAGCCACCAGGGAAGCCCAGATTTTCCCTCAGAGCTCTCCAAAAAACTCAATCTTGCTGACATCTTTATTTCAGACTTCCAGCCCGTAAGAGAATAAATTTCTGTTGTTTAAACCATCCAGGTACTTTGTTATGGCAGCCCTAAGAAAGTAACACAATCACATCTGCTGCATTCTATGCACTGAGACAGTCACAGGGTCCCACCCAACGGAAAGGTAAACAAACTCCAAATTTTAGTGGAGACTAGCAAAACTCTGGAAGAGACTGTGGAATCTGAAATACTGCTATCTTCATTTTGGGGAAATACAATTTGCTGCAAGAAGAAAACTCCAATCCATAAGACTTGACCATCTTTGGGAAGCTGCTTTGCTGAACTCTATATCCTGGACTACCTAAAGTTTTCAATATATTCTTGACTTGATGTTGCAAAGATACTGAGATTAGAATTCACTTCTTACTACATTGTGTGCTGGGGTTAGTTTCATAAATGAAGATTTATCCTATATACATATATATATTCCCTCAAAGGCAGTAAGAGTTGCAAACACTTTCCATTTTTTTTCCCACTCCTACAAAAAGAGCTTTGAATGGACTTTTGTATATGGTTCGACATAAAAACTAGTGACAATCTAGCATGTTTATCCATTTGTACCTAATTTAAAGAATTTTGTGATCCAAGAAGCTGGGCTCTGAGGATGTTTGTCCTCTTTACTGACAAGATGCAGCCAATTCATGCATTTTGGCTGCCGCCGTGACATGAGAGGTCGGTGTGAGCCTTGGTGGTGAATAAGCCCAAGTCCAGGAAGTCCCATTCCCCTTGTGTTTAATGTCAGTGACACCTGCTAAGGAAGAATTCTTCCTACTCTCTGTACAACTCCGAAGAAATGGATGATGGCCCCTGAGTTATACCACCTGTGAGCCCAGGGAGTGGACACAGAGCACTAGAAAGTGTTCCCTAATACCAATGTCGTCCTCTTCCTGCCATTACGCAGCCACTGATCTTTACTTTTTTTACATGTTCCCATACAGACAAGAGTTGGGGAAGAGGAGTTGGGCATCTCTCCGAGACAATTCCCCACTCTCCATGTGGGACACTAGCGCCCTCAGTATAGAAATCCTGTCTGACTGTTCTACCACTTGAATGTGTATGAAGATAATGAAAACAAGACCACAGTCCCACTTGACACCTCGATTACAGCCTGAGGCTGAGGTACCCAGGTAAGTCACACCTGGGTTCCTGAAACCAACAGAAACTGAGATCATAAATGTGTGTTGCTTTAAGCTGCTAAATTTTGTGGTAATTTGTTATGAAGCAATATATGATATGTACTCATTTGCATCTGGCTTTTTTCAGTCGACATTAAATTTGTGAGAGTCAGCCATATTTGTGCATATAGCAAGAGTTCATTCACTTTCACTGTTTACTGTTGTATTGAAGTTACCACAATTTATTCCCTTCTTGGCCCATATTTGGGTTATTTGTAGGTTGGGACTATACTAATAGTGCTTCTTTGAACAGTCTTCTGTGTGTCTCTTGGGACATGTATGTACATAGATCCGCTGAAGACACCCTAGGAGTGCAATTGCCAGGTCACAGGCTAGGCATCCATCCAGCTTCCCACAGTATGGCCAGCATAAAGTGCTGATACCAATTTACTGCTCCGCTAGCAGTGCATGGAGTTCCAGTTGCTCCACTTCATCAACTCTTTCTCATCTTAGCTATACTGATGTGGTGACACATATAGTGATATCACATTGTGGTTTTAATTGCTTTTCCCTCATTAATTATTGTTTGCTTTAATTTAATTAACTTTCACTTCCCTCATTAGGATGAGCATCTTATGTTTTTTGATTATTTTGGATATTCTCCTTTGTGATGTGCCTGTTCAAGCATTTCCCATTTTTCTGTCAAGTGACCTTTTAGTTATTGGGTTTTTATACAAACTGGAATCAAGTTCTTGTTAGAAACAGATATTGAAAAGACTTGTCATTATTTGATTGAAAAAATCCATTATTGAAAGACACTGTACTGTCACCTTTGTCATAAATGAAGTGACCATATACGAGTCTAAGTTCAAACCTTTCTGTTCCATTGCTCTATTTCAATTCTGTGTCAACGCCACATTGTTGTAATTATCATAGCTTTAATGAGTCTTGTTGTCTGATAGTGTGAGTCTTCCAACTTTGTTCTTGTTTTTCATGTCTTACTATTGCTTGGTCCTAAGAATCTCCAACTAAATTTTAGATTCAGTTTGAATTTATTCACACATTCACACACACATATGCACACACACACACACACACACAGGGATTCTGACTCCTGTTGTAAAATGTGAGGAGATCACTGATTTTCCTATTGGATCAAATCTGCAGTAAGTGTGGAGATTATTGATTTACAATGCTGAGTCTTGCAATCAATGACCATGATATATTTGTCCATTTATTTACATCTGATTTAATTTCTCCCAATAAAGTTTCTCAGTTTTCTGTGCAGAATTTTTGCAAACTTTCCAGTATACTTATTCCTAGGTGTTTGATTTAAAAATAAAAACAAAATACTATTACTATAAAATAAAACATAGATTAAAGGAACCATGTAGACAAATTTATAGCTTAATGATTTTCCAAGACAAATTCCCTTGTAATTGCCATCCAGGAGAAGAAACAGAACTTTGCCTAAAGCCCCTCCATATGTCCTGATCCAATTATAACTCCTTTCTTCCAAAATATAATCATTTTCCTGACTTTTATAATTAGCTTTTCCTTAAACTTCTTTATAAGTGTATCACCCAACTTTACTTCCCTAGACAGCATGATTTAGTTTTGCCTGGTTTTAAATAATGATTTTTTTCTCTTTTAATCTACAGGTCACTTTTTCATTCTGTTATTGCCCTTCAATTTATCTGCTGAAGAACGCAAGGCATTTGACATGCAGCATTTCCCACAATACCAGGTTTTCCTGAATACATGTCCATGGTGAAGTTCAACACGTTCCTCTGTTCTCTGTATTTCCTATAAAATAGGAAACTGATCACTCCTTTTGGAAAGACTATAGATAGTGATGTATTACTTCATCAGGAAGCAGACAACATCTAGCTCTTTTCTTTCTGTGATGTTAGCAACCACTGATACTTAGTGACTAGATCTGTTAACTCATTAGAGTTTGAAAAATTATGATATTCAAATTCAATCATTTGTTTTTTCTTTTATTGGCTGAACTACTTTCCTCTTTTCCCATAGAAACTGTCCCACAATTTCAAAAAGTTCTCAAAGGTGAAAAAGTTTATACGACATTTATCAAGTTTGCAAATGCCAATAAAAATGCTAAGGCAACACTGTCCAAATTGCAATCTTCTGTGAGATCACCCAAATTTAAATATATACACACATTTTAAATTCAACTTAAGATATGTGACATCTTTTGGCCAATGGATGTTAGTAGACATGATGCTAGCAGAAGCCTTAAATAAGATTGTGTGGTTGGGCTCACCTCTTGTGTTTCAGTGAACTCTGTGAGAAGACCATGCCTAGGAGCTGCAGCCTTACAGTTGTGGTCCAGAGTAAGATTTGTGGGAAAGACCTCAAAACTACACAAAGCATGGAGCAAAACTGCCCACTTAGAGGTCTAAAAGAGAGACACTGCAGCTAGAGCTCACAGGTCCAAGAAAAATAAATCCTTGTTTGTGTAACTGAGTTTTAGGACAATTCATTCTAAAGCATTATCAGAGCAAGAGCTGACCAATACAACATTCTCCTCTGCCACCATGCTTACCTGTAATTGTGTACTCAAATTTTGAGACTTCTTGGTACCTCTCCAACACATTTTACACAGTTAAAGTTTCCCCAAATAAGTTTAGTAATATACCATGAAGACATCTCCCTAAGCTTTTATTAAATGTAATGCAAAGCCTTTCTATTCATTTTCTGCTTGTAGGTAGTTAAAATGCTTTTCATGAATCTAAAAGGATGGAAAATCGTAAAGAAACATCTTTGTGGATAGGTGTTATTCACAACGTAAAATTACAAACAAAACAGGCATTTCACTGAGTGTAGAGCACTGATGTCATGGTGCCTCTAAATGCCAAGTGAACAAAGGCACTTAATAAATAGTGAATCCTCCTCGCTCCACTTGAGAGGGCGAACAAGCTGTTATAGAATGGTAGAGAAATGCTCTTAACAGCTATTTACAAGACCCTGTGAGCTTGGATACTGTGCATCCACAAAGCAACCTCTGTCTAAGGGAATGGATTACAGAAACTTGAAAGTGGAAAAAGAGCAAAAGAATGAAAGAATACTCTTCTTATGGTGACTCATTCACTCATTCATTCATTCACCAAATATTTACTGATTGTAACACGGTTATAATCATAACTGCACAGAACACAGAGAGGTACCCTGGCTCTCAGGAAGCTTAGACACCAGAGGGGTAGATAAGATATAGATGACTTACGCAGTTCCACATATGTTCTGTTTAACTGTTTACAAGTTGAGAGGAAAGAAGGGATCCATAGCATGCTTGGATTCTCAGTGAAGTTTTCCCAGAGAAGGAGGTGTAAAATACACTGACTAAAAAATATATATATATATATATATATATATATATATATATATAAGTAGATCAGGAAGGGAGCAAACATGCAGAGACAATTAGACCCATTTATTTAAAAAAAATTGAGAAAGTGAAATTAAAGTCAAATTACAGAGGGTCTTGAATGTCAATCTTAAAAGAGTTTGGCTGTATTGATTGGTAATGGGTGTCATGGATAGTTTGGAACAGGGCAATTGCATAATCAAAGCACCTTGGGAGGTGTAATAAAGGATATAGGCAAGAAGGTGGGACGACCTGAAGCAACCACCATAATTCAGGTATAAAACAATAAAGGGCCAACTAGCGTAATGGCAACACAAATGGAAGGGAGAAGTCTGAGAGATGTTACAAAGAAAAACTGTCAGGGCTTAGCCATTGATTGGATACATCCATTTATTCATTTAACAAATGTTGTCAGTGGCTGAGCCAGTCACTGGGGATGTAGGAGTAAGCAAAATAGACATGATCTCTTCCTCATGGACTATGAGGTAACACCTGTCTAAAAACGGATGTGAAATATGATGAAGGCTACAGACTAGAGGTGTTATGCAAGCTTATGATATAGAGATCTGACGAGGTAAGTATGTCAGGGGATGCTTTCTTGATGAAGTGATGCATGAGAAAGAAGAGATAAGAAGGATGAGGAAAAATTAATCAGGTGCAAACTAAACAGAAGGACACTCCATGCAGAGGGGACAGCAGGGACAATGTGCCGCTGTAAGTATGCGGGACTGAAAGGAGGCCACTGTGGGCTGGACGACTGAGAATGAAAGGGAACGAGGCGCAACAGCAAGATGAGGCTGTAAAGACCACGCTCCATCATGTCCAGCAGACATCCTGCTCTGCAGACTAGTGTGCTAAGAATGCCAGTGCACAAGAGGGAAGCTTACTCTAGAATGCAACTCAACACACTGCTTCTTTCACCAAGAAAGCCCTGCCTGTTGAACTAAACAGTATATCTAGTGGCGATATGATTTACATTCTGAAGCAAGCTCCTTATCTTAGAGAATGGCAACAGTTCTCAACCAGCAGCCAGTCAGTGACTCCACATTTCTTACCACCGTGAGGAGGTTTGTCTTTATCCTAATAACAATGGGAAGTCACAGAAGAATTTTAAGAAGAGGGGTTGCTGCTGCTGCTGCTGCTGCTGCTGCTGCTGCTAAGTCGCTTCAGTCGTGTCCGACTCTTAGCGACCCCATGGATTGCAGCCTACCAGGCTCCTCCGTCCATGGGATTTTCCAGGCAAGAGTACTGGAGTGGGGTGCCAGTGCCTTCTCCAAGAGGGAGGGTTAGTGGCTGCATTACAGAGAATGAACTGGAAGGCAGCCAGGGTTAACAGAAGAGGAGGAAGTTGGTGTGGGAAATCTTGCTTTTCCTGGTGAAATAAGAGGTATTCTCTTCAGATGAGATAGCAGGGACATTGAATAGTCTAACAGGACAGGACAAGAGTAGAGATTTGGAAGTGTCATTGTGAACAATCATAAGTAAGGGAGGGGAAGAAAGAAATGGGGACCATATGTCAAAAATAAGAGAGCCTATGTTATTGACATAGCTCTGTGACCAGATCCAAAAAAAATGTAATGCTCTGAAAGCAGGTGTGAAGATGAATGTTACAGATGAACAGAAAGCATCAGCACCAAGGTTTCATAGGAAGAGAAAACAGCTTGGCAGTGTGGGTACAATGTTGGCATGAGGGACCAGGGGTCGAGTACAGGGACTAATAAGAGGCAAACAAAACAAAACAAAACACTGTATTCTAGTCAGACTTACACTCAGCAGACCCCTGAAGGAGGACCATTTCCTGTACCACTCAGTAGGCCTGTCCCTCCCAGCTCAGGTCCCTACGGAGAAGCCAAGGCATTTTGTCTGAGCCAGACATGGACCTAAATTGTCAGAGGATCCCAGAGGTGCTCTGGGAAGGCAGCTTTTGCTCATCATGTTCCTAGAAATATGTGGGTAGAAAACATCAGATGCTGAAAGAGGAACCAACACTACTACTAAGCCATAATTAAATATAAGTAGGGGAGAGAATGGGCTTCCTTGGTAGCTCAGCTGGTAAAGAATCCACCTGCAATGCAGGAGACCCCGGTTCAATTCCTGGATCAGGAAGATCCCTTGGAGAAGGGCTAGGGTACTCCAGTATTCCTGGGCCTCTCCTGGTAGCTCAGATGGTAAAGAATCTGCCTGCAATGCAAGAGACCTGGGTTTGATCCTTGGGCGGGGAAGATCCTCTGGAGGGCATGGCAACCCACTCTAGTGTATCTTGCTTGGAGAATCCCCAGGGACAGAGGACTCTGGTGGGCTACAGTCCATGGGTTGCAAAGAGTCGGACAGGACTGAGCAACTAAGCACACAGGGGAGAGAATATCAGACAAACTTTGAAAGAAATCCTGCCAGATAGAACATAGTAAGCTCGAGGAAAATAAAGTTTAAGTTAATATGTTAAATGACTAACTAATATGATGAAAGCTTGCATGATCTGCATCTGCAGTAATGACTTGTATGGAGAAGAGATGAAAATGTTCCAGTAATCATTAATCAGCACTTCGTCTGTACCAACACCATGCCAGGCATAGGGAATACACGGATCAATGAGACATGGTCCCTGCCTTCAAAGGGCTTACTGTTCATGGAAGGAAAGCCATCTAAAAAGATGCTGGGAATTCCCCGGCAATTCAAAGGTTAAGATTCTGTGCTTCCACTGCAGGGGGCATGGGTTCAATCTCTGGTCTGGGAACTAAGATCCCACATGTTATATGGCAGTTATAAATAGATTTATTTATAAACAATTAAAATAAATAATAAATTTATTTATAAATAAATGATTAATAAATAAAAAGATGCTTGCCACTGGAGATATGAAGTATTTGACACAGGGATGTCAGGGAGTAGAGTAGTGAGGCAGCAAAAAAGCAGAAGAGAAAGGAGGATTAGGGAAAGAAGGCCTCCCAGGGAAGCCAGTCCCCAACCTGAGACTGGGAAACCAGTGGACATCAGCTCACTGAAGAGCAAGCAGAAGTGGAGGGTCTTAGTAAAGAAGCAGCATCTGTAAAGGCTCAGATAGAAATGACAGAACATCAGAAATTTAAAGCTGTTCCACACATCTAGAGAAGACATTCAGGAAGGAATAGAGCAAGAAATAAGACAACAGAGGTAGTCATATCATGATGGAGCTCATATGCCAAGCTAAAGAATACAGACCTGATTGCTGAGGACAATGAGAAATCTATGGCTTTCCAGGAAGCAGTCTGAAGTTCCAGGAGGAACTGGGGAGAGAGATCTTTGTTAGAAGGCATCACCCTGGAGGGGGAAGTTAAGCCTGAGCAGGAAATAAGATCACTCAGAGAAATTGAAATGTCAAAAGGGGTGCACACTGGGGACAGGAATCTGAAGAATACCAACATTTAAAATGGGCCAACATTTAAAATGGGTAAGCAAGAGACATCTGAGAGTGAGACTGAAAAGAAGGCATGAGAGAGGGATAAAAAAAATCAAGTGGCTTGATGGAAAACAGAAGACGGAGCTTTAAGAAGATAGGAGACAACTACATTAGATGATGCTGGAGAATTAAAAAAATGGATGCTGCAAGAAATAAATTATACCGAAAATTGGAAACAATTTAAATTACCATCAACAGGAAACTATACAAATAAATTACGGTATTTCCCTACTTGGGACTTCTATACATCAAGGGAAATACATGAAAGCTCAACTTTTTCACTCTCCTCTTTCATCAAGAGGCTTTTTAGTTCCTCTTCACTTTCTGCCATATGGGTGGTGTCATCTGCATATCTGAGGTTATTGATATTTCTCCCAGAAATCTTGATTCCAGCTTATGCTTCTTCCAGCCCAGCGTTTCTCATGATGTACTCTGCATATAAGTTAAATAAGCAGGGTGACAATATATAGCCTTGACGTACTCCTTTTCCTATTTGGAACCAGTCTGTTGTTCCATGTCCAGTTCTAACTGTTGCTTCCTGACCTGCATACAGATTTCTCAAGAGGCAGGTCAGGTGGTCTGGTATGCCCATCTCTTGAAGAATTTTCCACAGTTTATTGTGATCTACACAGGCAAAGGCTTTGGCATGGTCAATAAAGCAAAAATAGATGTTTTTCTGGAACTCTCTTTCTTTTTCAATGATCCAGTGGATGTTGGCAGTTTGATCTCTGGTTCCTCTGCCTTTTCTAAAACCAGCTTGAACATCTGGAAATTCATGGTTCACATATTGCTGAAGCCTGGCTTAGAGAATTTTGAGCATTACTTTACTAGCGTGTGAGATGAGTGCAATTGTGCAGTAGTTTGAGCATTCTTTGGCATTGCCTTTCTTTGGGATTGGAATGAAAACTGACCCTTTTCCAGTCCCATGGCCACTGCTCAGTTTTCCAAATTTGCTGGCAAATTGTGTGCAACACTTTCACAGCATCATCTGCCAGGATTTGAAATAGCTCCACTGGAATTCCATCACCTCCACTAGCTTTGTTCGTAGTGATGCTTTCTAAGGCTTAGGGAGTTGGTGATGGACAGGGAGGCCTGGCGTGCTGCGATTCATGGGGTCGCAAAGAGTTGGACACAACTGACTGAACTGAACTGAACTGACACATTCATATGTCAGCATGGATGAACCTAGGAAAGATAACACTAAACAAAGCAAGTAGCAAAAGAAAACATAGAATATTATATGCTGTTTAAGAATAGTTACAAATGTAGCATAAATATAAAGACATCCATTGCAGTGATGAATACCAAGTTCCAAAGAGTGGTTACCCAAGGTCAGCTGGGGAATGGTTGTGATTGGGAAAGTCTCCAACAGAAATGGTAATGTTTCATTTCACAAGTTGGTTGAAAGACAGGGGTAGTGTTTGGCTATATTTTGATCACGTTTTAGGTAAACGTCATTACCATCCACATCTAGGAAATTTTAGTGTAGCATGTGTGCCCATGGAGAAGGCGATGGCCCCCCACTCCAGCACTCTTGCCTGGACAATCCCATGGACGGAGGAGCCTGGTGGGCTGCAGTCCATGGGGTCGCGAAGAGTCGGACACAACTGAGCGACTTCACTTTCACTTTTCACTTTGATGCATTGGAGAAGGAAATGGCAACCCACTCCAGTGTTCTTGCCTGGAGAATCCCAGGGACGGGGGAGCCAGGTGGGCTGCCGTCTATGGGGTCGCACAGAGTCGGACACGACTGAAGCGACTTAGCAGCAGCAGCAGCAGCAGTAGCAGCAGCAGCATGTGTGCCCATGCTAGTAGTAGGCAGAGGTATCCAGAATGCAGTGGGTAGAAAAGGAATGCTGTAAACATAATGGCAAGGCCTGATCAGAGGACTACCACTGTTCTAGAAACTGGATACAAATCCAACGTCTAAGCCCAATGTTAAAAGATAAGCTGAGGCATATTTACAATTTTAAAAGTTTACTTGAGTGAAAAGAGATTCAATTCAGGCAGGACCAAACTGGAACTGGTTAGATATGCTCCACCCACAGAAGCTGCAGATTTTTATTTTAAAAGGGTAGAAGTAAAGTAATTATTGATCTGCAACAGTTCTATAGCCTAGTTGGTGATTTTGTGACTGGTTGTCTTTACCGGTTTTTGAACCGAGACATTTATAGGCTTAGGTTTTGGTTTTTGTAGGTGGCCACATCAGTCTAATGGCCTCCTTGCATAGTTAATCTAACACCAACTGTCTGAATTCTTCCTCCTAAGTTACTTAACTTCCTGTACCTCAGTTTCTTTTTCAAAGTGGATAATCAGTATTAAATTCTCTGTGGAGTTGTTAGGAAAATTGGATGATTTCATACTAAAACAGTGCTTAAAACTATGTCTAGGAGACAGAACTATACCAACAAAGGTCCATCTAGTTAAAGCTATTTTATTTTAAAAATAAAAAAACTTTTATTTTCCAGTAGTCATCTATGGATGTGAGAATTAGACAATAAAGAAGGCTGAGGACCAAAGAATTGATGCTTTTGAACTGTGATGTCAGAGAAGACGCTTGAGAGTCCTTTGGACTGCAAGGAAGTCAAATCAGTCAATCCTAAAGGAAATCAGCCCTGAATATTCATTGGAAGGACTGGTGCCGAAGTTGAAAGCCCAGTACTTTGGCCACCTGATGCGAAGAACTCTTATTGAAAAAGATCCTGATGCTCGGAAAAATTGAAGGCAGAAGGGGACGACAGAGGATGAGATGGCTGGATGCCATCACCGACTGGATGGATATGAGTTTGAGTTGAGCAAGCTCAGGGAGTTGATGATGGACAGGGAAGCCCGGCATGCTGCAGTCCATGGGGTCGCAAAGAGTCGGACAAGGCTGAGCGACTGAACAGCTGAACTGAACTGAACTGAGGACACACAAAGTGCTAGTTACCAGACACAGTCATCATTATCAGTCCGAAACAAAATGATTATTAGCAATTACGATAATGTTCTTAATGCATGGAACACGAAACCATTTGCCACCAACTGTGTCCAGCAGGGAGAAACTAGAGAAAGAAGAGTTCTCTGCAGAAATTAACACACACGTGACGATTTAATGGTCCACAGGTGTCTTTCATTCAGCCGTACCTGCATCCTTACGGAGTGTACTCCCTCTCTTGGGTGGTGCAAGCACAGACACTTACCGGGAGTTTAGACCATTGTAAAATGCGTTGATACAACCATATCTCACTTTCATTTGGATCAGTAAACGCTTTTTGTAATCCCCGAAGGCCCTAAACCACCTACCTTTTGCACCGCCCTCTTCTCGAAACCCCCGCCCCTGATTCTCCGGCACTGTCCCCACGGGAGGCGGGGCCTGCGTGCTGACGCACGGGGAGCGCGCTGACGTATTGAGGCACCCGCCTCCCGGCTTGAATCGCGATCGCGCGCCGCGGTGAGCGCTGAGGCGGGCGCCAACGGCCGGTGCCGTGGGGCGGGAGGCAGCGCGGAAACACGGCATCTAGGGGGCGACCTAGCTGGGGCCCGGGGCGCTGTCTTCTGGCCGGCTCCCCCGCTCCTGCTCACGCTGAGCGGCAGCAGCCGCCCGGCGGTGGGCGCCCAGGAGCCGGGTAGCGACCCGGGGCCCCGAGGCGGGGTGCGGGCATAGTGTCCGCAGCCTGCGTCCCCCGCAGCCGCGCTCGGGCCATGATCGACTCGGTGAAGCTGCGCCGCGATAGCGCGGCCGACTTCTTCTCGCACTATGAGTACCTGTGCGCGCTGCAGGACTCCGTGCCGCTGCCCGCAGTGCGCGCCTGTCTGCGGGAGGGCGTGTTGGACTTCAACGCCGACCGCCTGCGCATGGCAGACTGGACGCCGCTTCTGAGCACCCTCAAGAATGATAAAGATCTTCCCTTGATTTGCATCAAGAGCTTCTTCCAGCCGTGGCTTGGCGAAACAGGTTTGTAGTTCCGGCTTTCAGGGGCCCCCATCCCCGCTGCGAGGCGGAGTTTTAGATGGTGCAATGTGTAGCCTGGGTACTGGAAGGGTGCCCAGTGCCCCTTGTGTGTACAGGAGATGGGGCATGCGGCCTAGGACTCCTGCTGGCTCCGCGACCCCGGTCGAGTGCCTTCAGGATCGCTGTGTGCATCTGTTAACGTGGGCTTCACGTGTCTGTGGTTGTTGCAGGATTCACTTCTGTTAATACACAGTGTGGAGCGTTGTTAATTGTTCGACAGATGTTACCTGGTCTATTGAATAACTTTGCGTTGTACAGAACAAAGAGATTAGGAAACTGATATATCCCAGCTTCATTTCCTTTTGATTAAGACAGGACTCAGAAAAAAAAAATAATAAAGTTGTATCACATAGTGGAAAGAGCACAAATGTGAAGGCAGCTTAGGGTTTGAATTCCAGAGCTTATACTGTTTGCGACCTGGGCAGGTTACTTTTCAACTGCAATCTCCACACTTGTAAAATGACATTAAAAACCACTTTTTCCATGGGTTCTTAGGTTTAGGCTGGTTTTGTGTGTAAAGTACCCTTGCACATGAATGAGTTCAGTCATCTCCTGCCCTGGATGGTCTCCCCTTCTGCCAGGCAGCAGGTAGATACAAGCACTGTAGTCAGTACTTTGAAAGAGTGAGTTCTTGAGTTACAGAGCATAGCATTTTTTAAATTGAATTTTTTATTTTATATTGGCATATAATTGATTTACAGTGTTATTGTAGTTTCAAGTATACAGTAAAATGATCAGTTATACATACATATATATATATCTCCATTCTTTCTCAGATTCTTTTCCCATACTGGTTATCAAGTAGAGTTTTCTGTGCTATACAGTAGGTTCTTGTTGGTTATCTATTTTATATATAATAGTGTGTATAGGTTAATCTCAGGCTCCTAATTTATCCTTCCCCTCCACCTTTCCCCTGTGCAAAGCACAGAATCTTGGAAGAAAAGGTTCAGAGCAGGCTTCTGGAGGCAGTACCATCCTTTCTAAGGATATGTAGAAGCTTCTGGGGTGGCAGGAGGGAGCAGTTTGTGTTAGAGGTTGAGAAATATAAGAAAAAATGGCAAAACTAAGGTACCAGAGTGGAACTCAGGGTTTGGGAAAGAGATGAGAGTTGATACTGGAAATACTGTGGGGCCAGACAGAAAGGGGCTTTGTTTATCCTGTCGGAAGGTTGGTTGTTTATCCTGAAGACTGTGGGAAACACTAAGAACAATGAGATGGACTTTTGATTTAGAAGTTCACTCTGACGTCCATGTGAAAGACAGTTAATTGGATGCAGATGAATTGAATCTAAGGGTCCAAATTAAGTTGTAAATGGTTGGACTGGATTTTAGAGATCAGTGATTCAGAATGGATGGGACCTAGTGACCAGTTAGAAAAAGGAAGGCAGCAACCTTGGGTGAAAAGCCACATCTTTCTGAGAGATACAGAGCATAGTAGGAAGGGAGTGGGGATGGGGAGAGGATGTTACTTCATCTTCAGTGCTTTAGAGCCAACTGGTAAACAGGTCTGGGCCCAAGGTATAGATCTGGGTTTTGCGGAGGACAGGTGTTTGAAGGCATGAAGTTATGCGCAAAGAAGATCCAATGAGTTATAGTTCTGAGATGTTTTTTAAGTGGACACACCTGAGAATGTTTATGAATGAGAGAAAGTAGCCAGCAGAGGAGATGTGTGTAGATCTAGGAGAGGAAATGACTTTTTAAAAAAAAAAAAAACTGAATGCTTATGTACCTGGCCCTTTTCTAGGATCTAGGGTTCACACCATCTGTTAACTCTTCTCCAAGGACTGCTGCTAAGCTGCTAAGTAGCTTCAGTCGTGTTTGACTCTGTGCGACCCCAGAGATAGCAGCCCACCAGGATCCCCCGTCCCTGGGATTCTCCAGGCAAGAACACTGGAGTGGGTTGCCATTTCCTTCTCCAATGCATCAAAGTGAAAAGTGAAAGTGAAGTCGCTCAGTCGTGTCTGATTCCTAGCGACCCCATGGACTGCAGCCTTCCAGGCTCCTCCGTCCATGGGATTTGCCAGGCAAGAGTACTGGAGTGGGTTGCCATTGCCTTCTCCAAGGACAGTTTAGCTCATCTCCTGGTGAAAGGAAGTCAGATTATTCTCTGCATCCCATTCAGGTGTAGGAACTGTTCCTTACCTCTGAAGGCACTTACTTAACCAGAGTAATAACTTAGAAATCAAAAGAAATTACAGCTGAAAGGGACCTTAAAGGCCACTGTACTTAATTTTCCCTAATATTTTGCATTGAATATAAGAAAAATATATGGCAGAGAGCATTCTCTTCATAGTTCCTTCACTGAACTTTCTTTATGTCTTGCATCCAGTGGGTCTAGCTTGTAGATTTTGGTCTCTTCCTAAATTTGCTTCTTCATCCATATTATTACATTTTGCCTGGACTATTGCAGAAGCACTTAGGTGGTTTTGCTACCCTTGGCTTAGTTCCTCTAAGGTGGTTTTGCTACCCTTGGGCTTAGTTCCTCTAAGTCCATCTGCCTACTCAGCTTGAGTGATGTTCTAAAATAAAAAGATATGTTTAAAACAATGCTTGCAATAACTTTCCCACACAGGATTATTGCCTGTTAGTTGCACAGCTTGTGTTTTGCACAGAAGGATGAATTCTGAACTGTGCTCTGCCAAGCCTCATGGGGCTCTTTGGCCCTGAGGAAGTGTTCTTTTTCTAATCATTCCCTTTATCTAATTGGTCCTTCAGCAGCGGGGCTCCTTTTTCTAATCAGTGGTGGCACCCTTTTGAGCCAGCAGTAGCCCCAGCCCTCATGACTTATGGGATAAAAGCCATACTCTATCCCAGACTTGCTTCAGCCAACATCTCTATTATTTTTTTTTAATATTCAAATGTTCAGAGCAGTTTTATTTTCAGTAGCCCCAAAGTGGAAACAACTTAAGTGTCCATCAGTAGATTTACTGATAAATTGTAGCACGTCCTTACAACAAAATACCACCCAGCAATTAAAAGGAATGAGCTATGCACAACAGCCTGAATAATTGTTGTTGTTCACTTGCTCAGTCATGTCCTACTCTTTGCGACCCCATGAACTGCAGCTTGCCAGGCTTCCCTGTCCTCGCTATCTCCTGGAGTTTGCCCAAACTCCTGTCCATTGAGTCAGTGATGCCATCCAACCGTCTCATCCTCTGTCGTCCCCTTCTCCTCCTGCCTTCAATCTTTCCCAGCATCAGGGTCTTTTCCATGAGTTGGCTCTTCACATCAGATGGCCAAAGTATTGGAGTTTCAGCTTCAGCATCAGTCCTTCCAATGAATATTCAGGACTGATTTCCTTTAGGATTGACTGATTTGACCTCCTTGCAGTCCAAGGGACTCTCAAGAGTCTTCTCCAAGACCCCAGTTCAAAAGCATTAATTATTTGGCATTCAGCCTTCCTTATGGTCCAACTCTCGCATCCATACATGAATACTGGAAAAACCATGGCTTTGACTAGACAGACCTTTGTCAGCAGAGTAATAATGTCTCTTCTTTTTAATACACTATCTAGGTTTGTCATAGTTTTTCTTCCAAGGAGCAAGTATCTTTTAATTTCATGGCTGTTGTCATCATCCTAAGTGATTTTGGAGCCCAAGAAAATAAAGTCTGTCACTGTTTCCATTGTTTCCCTATTTATTTGCCATGAAGTGATGGGACCTGATGCCATTGAGTTTTAAGCCAGAATTTTCACTCTCCTCTTTCACCTTCATCAAGAGACTCTTTAGTTCCTCCTTGCTTTCTGCCATAGAGTGGTATCATCTGCATATCTGAGGTTATTGATATTTATCCCGGCAGTCTTGATTCCAGCTTGAGCTTCATCCATCCCAGCATTTAGGATGATGTAGTCTGTGTAAAACTTAAATAAGCATGGTGACAACATACAACCTTGATGTATGCCTTTCCCAATTTTAAACCAGTTTATTGTTCCATGTCTAACTGTTGCTTCTTGACCTGCATACAGGTTTCTCAGAACAATTACTCTGACTGAAAAAAGACCAGAAAAAAAAAAAAAAGACTACATACTGTATCAGTTCAGTTCAGTTGCTCAGTCGTGTCCGACCCTTTGCGACACCCCATGAATTGCAGCACGCCAGGCCTCCCTGTCCGTCACCAACTCCCGGAGTTCACCCAAACTCATGTCCATCGAGTCAGTGATGCCATCCAGCCATCTCATCCTCTGTTGTCCCCTTCTCCTGCCCCCAATCCCTCCCAGCATCAGAGTCTTTAATGAGTCAACTTTTCACATGAGGTGGCCAAAGTATTGGAGTTTCAGCTTTAGCATCATTCCTTCCAAAGAAATCCCAGGGTTGATCTTCAGAATGGACTGGTTGGATCTCCTTGCAGTCCAAGGGACTCTCAAGAGTCTCCTCCAACACCACAGTTCAAAAGCATCAATTCTTTGGTGCTCAGCTTTCTTCAGAGTCCAACTTTCACATCCATATATGACCACAGGAAAAACCATAGCCTTGACTAGACGGACCTTTGTTGGCAAAGTAATGTCTCTGCTTTTGAATATGCTATCTAAGTTGGTTATAACTTTCCTTCCAAGGAGTAAGCGTCTTTAATTTCATGGCTGCAATCACCATCTGCAGTGATTTTGGAGCCCAAAGAAACAAAGTCCGACACTGTTTAAATGGAGTACTTAGATGCAATATCAAAAACAACAGAATGATCTCTGTTCATTTCCAAGGCAAACCATTCAATATCATAGTAATCTGAGTCTATGCCCCAACCAGTAATGCTAAAGAGTTGAACGGTTCTATGAAGACCTACAAGACCTTTTAGAACTAACACCCAAAAAGCATGTCCTTTTCATTATAGGGGACTGGAATGCAAAAGTAGGAAGTCAAGAAACACCTGGGGTAACAGGCAAATTTGGCCTTGGAATACGGAATGAAGCAGGGCAAAGGCTAATAGAGTTTTGCCAAGAGAACACACTGGTCATAGCACACACCCTCTTCCAACAACACAAGAGAAGACTCTACACATGGACATCACCAGAACACCGAAATCAGATTGATTATACTCTTGGCAGCCAAATATGGAGAAGCTCTATACAGTCAGCAAAAACAAGGCCAGGAGCTGACTGTGGCTCAGATCATGAACTCCTTAGTGCCAAATTCAGAGTTAAATTGAAGAAAGTAGGGAAAAGCACTAGACCATTCAGGTATGACCTAAATCAAATCCCTTATGATTATACAGTGAAAGTGACAAATAGATTTAAGGGACTAGATCTGATAGATAGAGTGCCTGATGAACTATGGGTGGAGGTTGGTGACATTGTACAGGAGACAGGAATCAAGACCATCCCCATGGAAAAGAAATTCAAAAAAGCAAAATGGCTGTCTGGGGAGGCCTTACAAATAGCTGTGAAAAGAGAAGTGAAAAGCAAAGGAGAAAAGGAAAGATATAAGCATGTGAATGCAGAATTCCAGAGAATAGCAAGGGGAGATAAGAAAGCCTTCCTCAGCGATCAATGCAAAAAAATAGAGGAAAACAACAGAATGGGAAAGACTAGAGATCTCTTCAAGAAAATTAGAGATACCAAGGGAACATTTCATGCAAAGATGGGCTCGATAAAGGACAGAAATGGTCTGGACCTAACAGAAGCAGAAGATGTTAAGAGGTGGCAAGAATACACAGAACATACTGTATAGTTTCATCTATAAAACTCCAGAAAAGCAGCCCAGTGGTGGCCTGAGCCTGGAGTGGAGTGACAACATCTCTATTTTAATGTTTCTTCTCCCACTTGTACCCCTGGCTTTTCATCATCCCCACCTGCAGTATTTACAGTGCCCAGCAGGTGTCAGGTTTGAATGTCTTCAAAAGGGTGCTCCCTCAGCAGTTAATCCACCTCCCTGTCCAACTCTAAGTAGTATCATCTTACTAGATTCAGCTTCAGGATGATCATGAAGCCATTACTTAGATAAAAGTTTTTGCTTCCATAGGAACCTCTGTACATATAGATTATGTTTCCTTATCTCATGTGATTGAAGTTTTGAGTTTACGTATGTCCACCCTTAAAGAGGGTTTAAAGGGCAGGAGTCTTTTCTAATCCTTAGCCCAGAGTGGATGCTTTTTAATGATGATAAAATGTATGGTTGAAGTCACTCATTTTACAATAATTTTGCTTTAGCTTCTGACAGAAATAAAGTTTATAGAAGTCGTGTTCCTGCGATAAGAAATAAAGATGTGACCTTCCAGTTGTGTAAAGCTCTTAAATGCTGTTTAAGTGCATCAGGTGCGCTAAGGAACCTGGAGCTAAACGGGCTAGTTCTGAGAGAGAGAGACTTAACGATGTTGACAAAGGTAAGCCTTCAGTGAGTCCTGCCAACATTTGATCGTTGCTTTGGGGGGAAACTAAACCAATAAAATTTTGAACTTTTTTTCCTCATTAAAGGGATTGAATAAATCGGCCACTCTGGTGCACCTGTCTCTTGCGAATTGTCCGATTGGAGATGGAGGTTTAGAAAGTGAGTGTCAGTCTTGAGTCTCTTCCCATCAGACTGGTCTTGTGATTCACTGCACACCATGTTGATTCCTGTCTACCTTTTCCTGGTGCTGTCCCTGCCTGGATTGTTTCCCGTACCTGCTCATACCGTGGTCCGTTCTCATTTGTACCATGGAAGTCTGTCATGCTGGATACTCTGAGCACTAATTTTACTTCAGTTTGCATTAAGCCCCAAACCACTCATTTTGTATTTTCTGTTTTTTTTGTGTTTGTTTATATTTTTGTGGTTTCTCTTTAAGAAATATTGTGGGAAGGGAAATAGCAAGATGTCAAGAGCAACAAATAATCTGTACCTTTAAATTGTTAAGACATCTATCTTCAGTAATAATTATAATGCACTGCGGAATGTGTTAAAGTAGGAGATATATTCAAAGTACTGTAAGAGCATTTAAAAGGCAAGCAAGCTCAGTAGTGTTGGCAGGGGTGTATCATGGAGGTAGTCACAAAGAAGGTGACTGTTGGGGTCCTGAAGCATTCGTGGGTGTTCACTGTGCCCAGTACTGGCCTGGAGGGCTAAGGTGGACTGCATTTCAATTTCAGGGAACAGAGTTTGAGATCATCTATCTTTTATTACTGTATTATATTGCATAGTATCTAATAAGATTCTGAGTTCATAGTTGACATTTAAATTGTTGATTGAAAATTGGGATATATCATTGGAAATAAAAGTAAGAGTCTTATGCTTTTTAGGTTTTTCTCTTTTTCTCATGTATCTTAGAAGGTATATAATACTTCACTGAGTGGTTAGGAATAAAGTTTGCAGTATTCAGTGTATTCAGTTTTAGTATCTAAGTAGAATTAAACTATTGCTGTAAACTGGAACACTGTAGCACTTCGTTGCTGACTTACTGTAGAATATACCTATTGGAGAAGATTGGCGACAGTGATTTTAAGAAGCTGGCTATAAACCTCCGTTGACTCAAGAAAAGCAAATAAGTCAAGTTTGACCAATATATAGGCTCTTCATCTTATTGTGTGTGTGGTTTTCTTTTGTTTTTGTTTTTTTTTTCTTTTAGTTGTTTGTCAAGGTATAAAGAACTCTGTCACTCTTAAGACAGTAAACTTCACGGGGTGTAATCTGACATGGCAGGGAGCAGATCACATGGCCAAGATCTTAAAGGTGATTTTATGTTTAAACTTTCATGAAAACGTATGTGATTGAAGCACATTAATTTTTTGGTACAAATGGCAGTGATTTTTGTCTTTTGATACATGTGAGTGCACCGTTAGTTTTGTTGAAAGAATATGACCAGTTTTCAGTTTGAGATTCTTCCATTTAGTAAGATAGTCCACTTAATCTTAGAAATAAGATATTTAATATATACTACATAATAATATTTAAATACGTTTATGTCTTTTTAGTTATTGAAAATGTTTACTGTAATACTGTGAAGAAACTGTCATTATAGTCTTCAAGACTTAAATAAATGAAGTACTTATTAGCTGCTATAGTCTATAAACTAATAAAAATTACTACTTCAGAGCTCTCAATGTAGTTTTAAAAATACTGCCTTAACTACTTTATAGTGGTTAGGCCTAAAATTATTTAATAATTTGGCATGAAGCCTTTTTAAACTTTGATGGTACAGATCAAGGATAGGTAAACTATGGCTGGGGTGCCAAATCCAGCCCATCCCCTGATTTTGTAAAGAAAGCTTTTTGGAACATAGCCACACCCATTGTTTGCATGGTAACTAAGGCTACTTTCACCTTACACCCATGGTGATAAGTAGTTGCCACAGAAACTGTATGGCCCACAAAGCAGAAAATTTTTTAATTTAAATTATAAAAATTAAAAAATGCTTTGCACCTATACAGGGCAAATCCATTGATCCCTGGGATAGAAAATGGTGGTGAGCTTTGTGCTGAAGCCGGATGTCCTAGGTTCAGATTTCATCTCTCCCAGTTTCATAGCTGATGACCATGGGCAAATTGCTTAACCTCTGTGCTTTGTTATGAAGTCTAAATGAACTCATTTGGATAAATAGTGCCTGGCATATAATAAGTACTGTGTAGTTATTGTTAATAGAAAAATGACACTAATGATTTTTCTTTTAGAGTATCAGAGGAACTTTGAGTCTTGTTCAAGAATGTAATAAGATTTTTTCCTTTAAAGTCAGTGTTCCTTGTTAACAAAATTTATTTTATGAATATAAAGAGCTGAATGTCTTTAAGATAATGCTAGTGGTTAAATGTCAAATTCTCGGCCCATCAAGGCACATCAAACTGACTTTGCATAGTCCAGGCCTTTAAAGTTGGTGTGTATGCCTGAAGCAGTATGTAAGATCCATTTTGTAAATAAAGTTTTTAAAGTAATACCTTAGAAGTTAGAAGAAGATATTAGAACCCGTTTACTTTTGTATCATTTAAAAAATATCTGTGTCGTTTACAGTGTACACAAACTATATGTATAGAACTTCATGTATGTAACTTGTTAATAAATAAGATGCATATTAAAATTTTTTCTTAGAGGGTGCCCAGTCAAGTGTTTGGAGACTACTGGAGGACAGAATGATAAAATTTAGAGCCTCAGCAATGACAGAATTTAGAACTAATTCCCTGGGTTGGCAGATAAGGGAAATAAAATTCATAGACTGTACATGAATTGTCAAACTTTATATAGCTAATGAAAAACAGTCATCCAGTGGCTAGAGTCTGATCACTGACAGACTTGAATCTGGGTCACTGGATCCCTAAAGCAGAATTGACTGTTTAATTTCTCCTGTCATATATGCTTGGCATGTACATGTGTGTAAATCTCTGACATAATAAACTATACTCAGTAGGCATACGCTGTTTCTTCATTCAAGTGACTTAACTTTCATCCCATTCAATCTGTGAAGTATCAGACCATCAGAAGGCATGAAGAAACCTGGGCTGAGAGTCTTCGTTACAGGAGACCTGATCTTGACTGCATGGCTGGTTTGAGGCGCATCACTCTGAACTGCAACACGCTCATTGGTGACCTTGGTGCAAGTGGTTTTGCAGAATCTCTTAGTGAGGATTTATGGCTTAGAGGTAAATTATAAAATTGAATATATTGAATTTTTCATACTAGATGTGCTTAGCTTTTGGCATGATACTGTTGCCATAGGATTTTTATTTTTTTAATTTCATTTTTTTTCAATAGCTTTTATTTTACTTTTAAACTTTCTCTGAATTGCATATATTCTTTATGGAAAATACAGAGTAACAGGAGAGCAGTTACCTGTAATCTTAATGCCCAGAGATAATCACCATTCATTTTGGTGTATATATGTTCAGTCTTTTTTTTTCTTTCTATAAATGTATTTATACACTTAGGTATTACAAAAATAGAATGTAGTATACTTGCTATTTCATATTCCTACTTTTTTCACTTAAGGATGTATCATGTAGTATTCCATCATATTGATGTCCTGTAGTTTAATCAATTCTTTGCAATTAGATTTAGACAGTTTGCTTTTCCCTATCAGAAACAATGTGAACACGTTGTATATACATCTCTGTGTCCATCAGGATTACTTCTGTAGAATAAGTTACTAAAAGTGGAATGACTTAAGTGTGAGATATTTTTAAAACTTTGGGTACACATTGCCAAACTGCCATTCAGAAATGTTGTGCCAATTTGTAGCCTAACCCTCACAAACACTGGCTTACAGCACTTT
The DNA here is from genome assembly GCF_014754425.2 of Oryx dammah. Taxonomy (NCBI): domain Eukaryota; kingdom Metazoa; phylum Chordata; class Mammalia; order Artiodactyla; family Bovidae; genus Oryx; species Oryx dammah. The sequence goes on from NW_024070185.1 coordinate 53,404,506, forward strand.
TAAAAACTGTAAAACTACAAAAATGAAGACCTCTCCCTTTTTTATGCGACTTTTTTCAGTTAATAAAGAATGGTCAATAATTTACATCTATAGCATCATTTTTAGTGACTGTTCAGTATTCCCTTATATAAAATATGCCACAATACACTTTGCTTATTCACTCTTGTATATAAGCTGTGTCCTGTTTTTCAGTTACAGTTCTCATACACATCCTGGCTTATATCTCTGATTATTTCTTTTGGTTAAATTCTTAGAGAGTTGATGAATCAAAAGGGCATACTGATTTTGAAAGCTTTTGTTATATGATGACTTAATCTGATAGGCAAATAATCACATTTTATTTTAGTTTGTATTCATTTGATTTACTAGTGAGATTTAGGGACTATTTATATTAATTTGGCTAGTTGGTTAATTATACCCTGTGTCCATTTGTCTGTTGTAGGGGTTTGTAAGGATTGCATCATATCCTGTCAGATCCACATGTCTGACCTTGCTATTTCTGTGTGTCACGGGGTTTTGAAAGACTCCAGTTATTTTAATGTAATAGTATATATGCTATGGTCAGTTGCTCAGTCATGTCTGACTCTTTGTGACCCCACGGACTGTAGTCCCTCAAGCTCCTCTGTCCATGGGATTTTCCTGGTAAGAATACTGAAGTGGGTTGAATTTTCTCCTCTAGGGGATCTTCCCAACCCAGGGACATACAGCACTTTAGAAAAAGACTGATGATAGTTTCCTTTCATTTAGTATTTTTTAATACCTATGCTTTTGTACTGATGATAACCTTTGGTTTAAACAAATAGGTTGTTCAGCCCCAGAACTATTAGAATTCATGATCATTTGTCCTAGATTTTGTCTGACCTTTTACAGAAAGTGTTGTTGACCAACATTCTTTCATTCTTTCATGATAGGTATTTAGCATGTATTTTCTATTCACACATTCTTTGAATTTGTTATTATTTGTGTCCTCTTAGACTTCTTTGTCTTTTTTATTCTAAACCACTTATTATACTTTTTCTACTTTGTTCTCCCCTTTTAACCAGTTTCAAGAGTGATTGGGAACTCAAGATCATGACCAGTAGAATGCAGTGCAGTTTCTGAGCTTCACCAGTTTTCGCTTGTGAGATTTACAGTGCCACTACTGCCCTTGCTGGGCTCCCCTGATAGCTCATTTGGTAAAGAATTCACCTGCAATGCAGGAGACCCTGGTTCAATTCCTGGGTCAGGAAGATCCGCTGGAGAAGGGATAGGCTACCCACTCAAGAATTCTTGGGCTTCCCTTGTGGCTCAGCTGGTAAAGCATCCGCCTGCACTGCGGGAGACCTGGGTTTGATCCCTGGGTTGGGAAGATCCCTTGGAGAAGGGAAAGGCTACCCACTCCAGGATGCTGGCCTGGAGAATTCCATGGACTTATAGTCCATAGGGTCACAAAGAATCGGACATGACTGAGCGACTTTCACTTCCGCTACCCTTGCTCATTATGAGCTGAGATTCACTTTGTTTTGTTTTGTGCTCATAAGTTATATGCAATTTATTCTTCAGTTCTGTAATTGTAAAATATGCTGGATGATTTATTGGTACTAAATGCAGGGTAATCATTGTACATCCAAAAAGAGGTTTTTAAATTGGATTTTGCATTATGTATGTGTGCATATATTTTTGTTTTTTTTAGTACCCAAAATTACAAACTTGCTATGACTACTTTTATGCAGGACTTTTCCACATGTGAGAAAATGAGAATTGTCTATATGTTAATCTGTATAGAGTTAGCAAGTGACCTTTTTGTCTTTCACCAAAAGCACTTGACCTGCAGCAGTGTGGCCTCACCAATGAAGGAGCAAATGCTTTACTAAAAGCCCTTGAAACCAATAGAACTCTGGTCATTCTGGATATAAGAAAAAATCCACTTGTTGGTATGTGGTCACTTTTTTTTAATTGATTAAAAAAATAGCAAAACAAAAGCACTTTTTAATGTATTGACAATTTGAAAAACCTAATGTGTTTAACTACACAGTTGACCCTTGGACGACTTGGGGTTACTGTTGCTGACCCCCACACAGTTGCAAATCTGGGTATAACTTTACAGTCAGTGGTTCTGCCTCTGTGGATTCAACCAACCTTGGATCGAATAGAACAGTAGTACATATTTATTGAAAAGAATCTGTGTAACTGGGCCCACAAAGTTCAGACCTGTGTTGTTCAAGGTCAGCTCACTTGCCTAATGTATTTCACTTATGTTTTTAGCAGATAATTTACTAATTAAAGTGAATTATACTTGTAAATCATTTTTGCCTCTACTCTGAATCTGAACCTGGATAATCTTGCTTCTGCCAAGCGCCTTATTTCCTTCTTGTGCAATTCGTGGAACGAGTGCTTTATTCTTTTGTCAGTTTAACAAGTAAAATTTTTTAATACCTTTTGTGTACCAGATATGGGTTTTGGCACTAAACCAGAGATAAAGCACTGAACCAGACAGACAAGGTCTTGCCCTCCTGGAGCTTACATTCTACTGAAGGAGTTCAGGTGGAAATGAGTAAACAGATGAGGAGTATAGTTTTAGTTCAGTTCAGTTCAGTCACTCAGTCGTGTCTGACTCTTTGCGACCCCATGAATCTCAGCACGCCAGGCCTCCCTGTCCATCACCAACTCCCACAGTTCACTCATACTCACATCCATCGAGTCAGTGATGCCATCCAGCCATCTCATCCTCTGTTGTCCCCTTCTTCTCCTGCCCCCCAATCCCTCCCAGCATCAGAGTCTTTTCCAATGAGTCAACTCTTCCCATGAGGTGGCCAAAGTACTGGAGTTTCAGCTTTAGCATCATTCTTTCCAAAGAACACCCAGGACTGATCTCCTTTAGAATGGACTGGTTGGATCTCCTTGCAGTCCAAGGGACTCTCAAGAGTCTTCTCCAACACCACAGTTCAAAAGCATTGATTCTTCGGCACTCAGCTTTCTTCACAGTCCAACTCTCACATCCATACATGACTACTGCAAAAACCATAGCCTTGACTAGACAGACCTTTGTTGGCAAAGTAATGTCTCTGCTTTTGAATATGCCATCTAGGTTGGTCATAACTTTCCTTCCAAGGAGTAAGCATCTTCTAATTTCATGGCTGCAGTCACCATCTGCAGTGATTTTGGAGCCCCCAAAGATAAAGTCTGACACTGTTTTCACTGTTTCCCCATCTATTTCCCATGAAGTGATGGGACCAGGTGGATTATTCTAAAAGAGTAGAGGGTTTTGAATTGTAAAAAGTCATGATCTAAATAATGTCTCAATAAGATGACCCTGGCATAGCAAATAGACTTGAGGGGCTGGGGCAAAGAAGAGAAACAGGGAGACCAGTTAGGAGACTGTCTCAGTGATCCAAATGAAAGATGTTTATGGCTTAGCTTAGCTTGGAAGTTTGGAGCAAGTGAAAAGCGATTGCATTCAGATTGTATTTTGAGGGTGTAGCTAACAAAACTTGCAGATGGATTAGATGTGGGGTTGAAGGAAGTATTAACAGAGAGTCAAGTCCTTGATGATTATGTGCGCAACTGAGTGGTACCACTTAGAAGGGGCTGATGGGAGGAGCAGCTTTTGAGGGAATGTCGAGACTTTGGTTTGATATTTTAGATACCTTTGAGGTATCTGAGTGTCTGGACAGTTCTCAGACTCTGCTTTCTATCCAAAGGTACCCAATGCCACTTTAGATGTGAAGTGTTTAAATTTGACCTTTGCTGCTACCACTGGGGTCAGTCTGCAAGATGGCATCTTAGGTTTTTGAGGAAGAAATTAGAATATACAAAGGGAGAAATAGGTATATATTATATAATGTAGATTTCATATTTAATTTTATGGGAAAAGCAGTAATTGGCTTTTGTTTTTAAATGGAAATAGCCACTCATTGGGAAATAAATACTCTCATTTCAATTTATTTTACTTTAGATCATTCTGTGATGAAAGCCATTATCAAAAAAGTTCTCCAGAACGGAAGAAGTGCCAAGTCAGAGGTATAACATGTTTTAGTCTTCTAGAAAGAATTTCACTTTAATGTCTTTCTTTCTTAAGAAAAATTATAAGGATACTTTCAGCCATCTTAAACTAAGTTTTTAGTCAAATGGCTTTTCTGTTTTTGAAAATATTGTGTAATTCTTTAATTCAGGTTCCCAGAAATGCTGTCAGAAACCTTTTATTAACTTAAAATATTTTAATTTCCAATTAAGATCAAACCTTCATAAATTACCGTAACTTAAATGGCATGTTTTTTATTTCTTTCTCAGTACCAATGGATAACTTCTCCATCGGTGAAGGATCCAGTGAAGGAACCATCCAAAGCTGCTAGACAGAAAAAGAGAACCATAATTTTGGGAAGCAGTCGCAAAGGAAAAGCTACTATTAGAATTGGTAACTTTTTTTTAATGCTGCTGCTGCTAAGTCACTTCAGTCGTGTCCAACTCTGTGCGACCCCAGAGACGGCAGCCCACCAGGCTCCCTGGTCCCTGGGATTCTCCAGGCAGGAACACTGGAGTGGGTTGCCATTTCCTTCTCCAATGCATGAAAGTGAAAAGTGAAAGTGAAGTCACTCAGTCGTGCCCGACTCTTAGCGACCCCATGGACTGCAGCCTACCAGGCTCCTCCATCCAGGGGATTTTCCAGGCAAGAGTACTGGAGCGGGGTGCCAGTGCCTTCTCCGTTTTTAATGCTACTAGAAATTATAGCCCTTATGTTTTCCAATGTGCTGAAATTAAAACAGCCAGTATTAACCAAATAGATATTATTAATAGACTATAATTGCCTTGATATGTATTATGAGAATTTATAGAATATAGAAATTATGAATGAATTTAAAGAGATGTTAATATTAACCAACTTTGGTGTTTACATTTCATAAAAGATTTGTTATTTTGACAAAATATTTCCTGGTTGATGATTACTTCTAGTATTTTCCAATTGAAATTTGTGAAAATTGGAAATAACCTGAAATAAGCTATTATAAGCATCTTCAGAAATATAACTTCTTTTTTTTCTACTAAAATATGTATGATTTTGATTTCCCATTAATCAGCTTGCTCAGAGAATAATGTATTAAATAGAAGTTATCCAAAGTGTTTATTAAAAATAGCTTATGATTTGTCTGCCAATTGTTACTTTAAGATAGTGATAGTTTAGTAATCAATCAAATGGTCTATAAAAAGAAATTAAGATTTTTATATCACACTAATCATATACTATTATTAAAAGTTTATATCATGTATAAAGCATTCTTAAAATAGGTAATTGGACTTTCTATAATATTAGAAATAGAAATATAGGTAAATAAAACATGTATATATAAAACATGTTAGAAATTCTGTAATATTAGTATGTGGTGGTATAGAATAGGGCATCATGGAATGAGAATAAAACAAATTTTTTTTAATTTAGCATGATTAAACAGTGGAAATGTAACTGATGTTTGCAAGCTCACTGAGCTATTTTAAGAGTAATTTTATTTTATTTCTTGGGCTTTTTTTTTTTTCTTTTGTATTTGCTTCAGTTATTTGGAGACATAGAGGTAAGCCAAATCAATGTCTGGCTATATAGGTAGATCCAGGTGAGTATAGGAGTTAAATAGCTGTGTGAATTGTGTCACATCTACAATGTAATTATGTATGCCTTAAAAAGATGGGAACTTTTATTGGAAATGTTTTTATCTCCTAACGAGACAAATGTAATTTTTAAAATTTTAATTACAAATATATTTGCATTACTTTCTGCAAGTAAAGATGTACACATACAAACCACATGCATATAGACTTTTTTCCTTGAATAATTAAGTTAAAAAACAATATAGCACAAAATGAACTGAGCACCTCTGTATTTTGAGGCATATAAATTTATCCAAAGAAATCACACAGGATCATATGGTGGTTATCAGTAAGCTACACTGTATGAAACATTTGTCCTGTATCACCACATACACTCTATTTTACATGCCATCCTAATGCTGCTAAAGTACAGTAGGTTTGAAGAATAAATACAATCATTTTAACTATGATGTTTGTTTTCAGTAATGTTCAAAGTAAACATTTAAATGTGAATTTTTTTGTTCTTTTTAGCTTGTAAGTCTCTTTTTTGCTACGAAATATTTCTTATAAAAATACTTGACTCTTTAGTACTGAAGTGTAGGGTAAGTCTCCGCATTTCACTCTTTCATCCAGTGGGTTTCACTTTTTTGTGTGTTTTTTTGTTTTGTTTTCTATATGAAATCAAGTGAACAGTGAAGGTCAACAGACTTACAGGAGGGTAACATCGACTCATCTACCACCTGGCAACTTGTATACAGTGATAACTTTCATTTGTTTTTACATAGAAAAGTTAATCATAAAATGAAATTTTGGTCTAATCACAAAGATTCTATTTGGCAGAAGTCATGGGTGTATTTATGTTTCTCTGTTCTTGGGATTCAGAAATGCCAAAGGTGTTCTAAGATTCAGATTGAGTGTCTCTGCATAATACATAAAATGTATCATTCTTTGCGATTTTTTAAAAATTTATTTTTGCATGTTCTGCATACCTCAGTACTTTTGTTTTAGTTAAAATAACTTGTTACTGTAGTGGACTTACATTTTTAAAAAGTGCTGGCCTATGTAAAACATTTTTACAAAATGATCCTGTTTTTAATGGCCTTGACATCATTGTAAAGTGCCTGTTTTATTCCTTTCAGTGTGTACGCATGTGATAGTTGCTCTGTAGGCTTTTAGTGCATTTGATTCCTTCTTTTCATGATTTCTCAAACATAGGATTGGCCACAAAGAAACCTGTAAGTAATGGAAACAAACACTCCACTGGTAAAGATGCTTATGCTCCTGAACCTCTGCCGCCTGGTGTGTCTGGTTTCCTGCCATGGCGTACTGCAGAACGTGCAAAAAGGAACAGGTAGAGCATTTTCATTCCCTCTCTTTTAGTCATTTAGAATTCTTTATTTTGGAGCTTCTGTTATGTGGGAGGTCTCTGGTGGTTTCTATAGAGAAAGAAAGATAACTCGCACATGGCTTCTGCCTAATGAGTCCTCTAAGAAAGAAAAACAAAAAATAATTGGGAGTTTGAAGTTGTTTCTCAAGTGTCACAACAGAGGTAACCCCATGGGAGTCCTGAGGAGACTTAAATTCTCTCCAATCGTGCAGATGAGAAAAGTTTCAGTAAAGGCAGGTGTAGTTGAGTCAAGCCCCACAGTACAGAAGTAGACATTTGGATTTGTAGGAATGGGAAAAAAGACATTTTAGGCATGGGAATAGTTTAATGCAGAATGGATGAGAAATATGGATTAAAACTAATCTAAATCAACCAGCTTAATTCAGTAAATCAGATTTAGTTTGTCAAACTAGACTTAACTAGCTTTAGCTGATTACTTATCCAGGGGATAAGTTCATAGTAATTTTGTCATAGAGCTGTGAGTAAAATTTTTCAACTATAGCTCTAGGCTTGCTAGATGAAATAAATTGCTCTAGGTTATTTTCAAGTGACTTATTCGGTAATATTCATGAAATTAGAATGACGCTAGTAGTAAAGAATCCACCTGGCAACTCAGGGGATGCAGGAAACGTGGGTTTGGGCCCTGAGTTGGATAGATCTCCTGGAGGAGGAAATGGCAACCCATTCCAGTATTCTTGCCTGAAAAATCCCATGGACAGAGGAGCTTGGTGGGCTAGAGGCCGTAGGATTACAGTGAATCAGACAGAACTGAGCATCTGAGCACATTGATGAAATTCGGTGTTAACAATTGCTTAAGAAAACATAGAGAATTGATTTTAAATAGTACTTGAAGTAATTAATTACTGTGTAAAATACCTGTTCAGTTGCTCACATTTAGTTGGTATTTATAATCCCCATTGGACAACTGACTACTTTTGCAAATGGTAATATAGATTCTTAAAGCATAAACTATAATATTGAATTCCCAGTCTTTGCACTTTAGTTTAAGAGCTTTGTGTTTTCATATCTTCTTCTTAAGACACTTATTAATCTCAGGGCTATCCTCATCACAAGGAGTTGTAAATTAGAGAACGATTCATACCACCAGTTAAGAAGGTAGACTGAAATCTCAACCACCCTGAACATAGGAACCAAAGGTGCCTCTCAGCAGTTCAGAGAGTTGTCACAAAGTGGGTCTGCTAAATTCTGTTCACTTTTTTTCATAGCAGAGGCCTTCCACGTCTTTGTTTTGAGCTGACTTATTTTTATATACAATTCTATGTGGATATTGTTCATGATACTAAAAACTTATATTAAATGCAATTAACTGGTGATATGTGTACATCAAGATACAACTTCGTTTTGTTAATATCTTTTTAGGGGTTTTCCGTTAATCAAAGCTCGTGATGTGTGTAATCAGTTGCAGGTATGTGGTTATTATATTTATTGTACACAGGGGGTTGAATTGGAAAGGGTGGGAGATCATACTCTGCTTTTTAAACTGAACAGAGCCTTACAAAAAACAGTTCCTTCTCTGAAATAAACCCATTTAAAACCTGTCTCATCGTTCTCCCATTGCCTCTGTGTAGTTATATGGATATGGCACACTGGGAGCCTTGTGGTTATGTCTGTAAACAAGGAAATGGGTTCTCCAGTCCCCAAGTCAGTGGTTACCCAGTAGAACGACCTTGATTGCCATTTCTAACCCCTTACGTGGAGCTGTCATACCCAAGAGTGTTCATGTGTTTTCAGAAAATGTTGTTTGGGGGCTGTCTGTACAAGCTCCTGATTTTCAAGCCAATATGAAGCAACATATCCCAAACCTCTGCTCTCTGAGCGTTCCTTCTTCCTCACCAAGGCTGCACACTTGCCATCTTTTTCAGCCTCATGGCCTTGGAGCGAGCTAATCCTGCCAGTGGTCTTAGGAGACTGTAGTTGCTCTGCTGAAATTAAAAGAAGAGCACCTTGGGTGTCAGTCCTGCCCCTGGATGTCTGATAGAGGGGTGCATGCCTCATTCTACCTTTGGGAGTTTCCTCTCCTGCAGGGCTTGTCAGAATGATATCCTAGTGAGTTGTCTTCTGCACAGTTATATAAAACTAACACACATCCTTTTGACCTATAGACTTTTATGGGGTTGTGACCAGGTCAGTTTTTAAATGGAAGTGTCTTATTGAACAACATTCCAGTGGCAGTGAAGCTCAATAGGAGAATTGAATTATAATTACACTAATTTTGGCTTAAGGATGATGAGAAAATGAAAGTTTTGATAGGTCAGTTTTAATTGTGTATGTATATGTGACTGCTGCTGCTGCTGCTGCTAGATTGCGTCAGTCGTGTCCGACTCTGTGCAACCCCATAGATGGCAGCCCACCAGGCTCCTCCATCCCTGGGATTCTCTAGGCAAGAACACTGGAGTGGGTTGCCATTTCCTTCTCCAATGCATGAAAGTGAAAAGTGAAAGTGAAGTCGCTCAGTCGTATCCAACTCTTAGCGACCCCATGGACTATAGCCTACCAGGCTCCTCCGTCCATGGGATTCTCCAGGCAAAAGTACTGGAGTGACTAATTTTAAAAATTCTGTTTATTATTCAGTTTAGATATGTTGACTTTCTAATTATTCTTCTGATTCTTTACCAGTTCCCTTACTGATGAATTGTCCTCCTAAAAACTACCTTTTCTTCCAGACTATTTGTGTCTGATGGTGAAGAATAAATTTCTAGTTTGCAGTATAAAGGTGATCTGAGAAAAAATGTTTACCCTGGCTCCTTACTTGTCTTCTGTGAAAGAAACTTAATAAAATAATATGGACAATTCCAAATACTAATCCTAACCATGTACACCAGAGGTCTGTACAGTAGCAGCAAAAATAAGTTACTGTAATTTTACTTTGTTATTGCTTGTTTTCGGAGAAGGCAATGGCTCTCCACTCCAGTACTCTTGCCTGGAAAATCCCATGGACGGAGGAGCCTGGTAGGTGTAGTCCATGCTAAGGGTCGGACACAACTGAGCGATTTCCCTTTCACTTTTCACTTTCATGCATTGGAGAAGGAAATGGCAACCCACTCCAGTGTTCTTGCCTGGAGAATCCCAGGGATGGGGGAGCTTGCTGGGCTGCCGTCTATGGGGTCGCACAGAGTCGGACACGACTAAGTGACTTAGTAGCATTGCTTGTTTTAGACTAAGGAGCAATAGGAGACATTTACAGATAATAACTTGATACCTCAGGTCGCTTGTGTTAAATGTCCTTTAGTATTTGGATATTTGGTATCTTGTTTGTGTTGTCTTCTATACAACTTTGTCTTCTTTTTTTAAAGCGATCAGACTTTCCTGTGACTGTGACCATAGAGAGTCCTTCCTCATCAGAAATCGAAGAGGTCGATGATTCCTCAGAAAGTGTTCAGGAAGAGCCAGGAAAAATCAATTTGAAACAGGAAGCATTGCAGGTATAAAGTTATCACTTTAAAGATACAGAGAAGATTATTTTTCAAACAGATTAGTTGCGTCTGACTGCAATACTTGACAACTTGTGTGGGAGCTTTCTGTTTTCCCCTCCTGTCTGCCTTGTATCCCCTTGAACTTAGCTTAGACCAAGGTGAATGGTGGACTAGTTACATATTTGCTTTTCTTTAGAACCTTAATATTAGATATAGGGAGAATCTTTAAGATAAACTTGAAGGAATTGAGTTCTAAATGAATGTAGTCAGCTGATTCAGTGCCCTTGTTTTACAGTTGAGAAAATTGACAGTTCTTTTTATAGGAGGGGTGTATGACCTCATTTTTAATGAAAAGTTGAAAAAATGTTTCAGTATTGATATTCTTCTTTCCTAAAAATATCAAGAAGCTCCATTGTATTGCCTAATAAACCTGACATCTAATGTCATTCCATACTTCTCTTTGTATAGACAGAAAAGAAAAATTGATCTTCATAAGAAATTTTTACTCTTCAAAAGAATATATTAATTTTATTTCAACTTAAATGCAGAGCTGATAATTTGTAGTAAATAAGGGAAACACGATTTGAGGGCACCTTGTTATTGTGCTAAAAAGTCTAAAGTGCTAAATTACTTAGTATGATTTTCTTTTAGTATGAAATCTTGATAAATTTTGAACTAGCCCATTATTAAAGGACAACAGAAATTACTGTTTGATTTTTAAAAGAAAAAGTTAAGATTTTAATTTTTAGTTAAAATTAGTGATAATATAAAGAAATTTGATTATGAAATATTACAGTAGGAGGAATCTGTAGTTCATGTAGAATAACCTCTTTTCATCTTATAAACAAGCACCTATAATCCGTAGCACATAAGTGGTTTACTGGTAAGTTGTAGAGTAAGACAGGACCCTAGGGCATCTAATCCACATTCGTTGTCATTTTAAATGTGTTGTATTCATTTCCTTCACCAGTAGGTTGGGATATTGTATTGATATTTCTAAAAGCAGTTGTAGACATTGGGGAAGACCAAGGAGTTTTATAAACTGTGACTACAGAATAGATTCAGGATGCTCTGAGAACCCTTTCAGCTCTTCTTTGTTTTAACAAGACATTAAAATGATGGTATCAAAGTGTTTAAATATATAAACCCACAACAATCAAGAGATTTCAGAATATCTTTGAAAGATAGGAGGCAAGTGGAAGAGTGTGAAACTGACGCAGCAGAACAAGGGGAACCATCAGCTACAGTATGCCCAGGGCCCGCCTGCAGCTGGGGGGAGTCTGGTCCCCCTGCAGAAAGAGCTCCATACTCAGATGTGCGTGCGGGAGAGAGAGTGAAGTTAGTTAAGCAGGTGAGTCAAATAGGGGGAGCTCATTGAGTTTGTGCTTGAAAGAGTTGAATCCCAGCCCCACCCTCACTCTCCTGAAATGAGATAATTTCATTTTGAAAAAATTAAACTGGAGACAACTAGGGTAGCTAGTGTGAGTTTTTACACTCTAGCAAAGAGTACCTGGGGGTATCCTATTATAGTTACTACCCACTTTTCCTGCATTAGGAAAGCCAGTCAGTCACTGACTTCCAGGGAGCTTTTTGCTCTCATTCTTAAATAGAAAATAACCATCATATGCCTGGTAGTTGAGTAAAGCTTACAACAAGAGAGGTGAGGAAAGAGTAAAGACAAATCCTAGTAGGACCAGGGAAAATTTAGGGAACAAAATAATTTAAGAAAAAACCCTAATTTGTGTCCTTAAAGAGGCTTAAAAGGAGCTGGAAACTTTAAAATAAGAATAGAGTGTTAATTAAAAAGGGAATGTCAGCAGAGAAATCGCTTGGAAATGAAAATGTGGTTGCTGAAATAAATTCAGTAGAAATTAAAGAAATTTCTCAATATATAAAAAAGAAAGAATGGAAAATGTGATAGAAGTGATATATTGGGAGAGGCTGCATCGAGGAGGTCCAGCATGTTCCTATTAAAAATTCTAGATCCAGAAAAAAATGGAGGGAAGCTGTCAAAGGGCAAGAAAATTCCCCATAGTTGAAAGTAAGCTTCAGGCCTCAAACTGAAAATAGCTAAACAAAAATAGCCTCTACCTAGATACTCTGCACTATGAAATTTTAAAATACTGAAAAGATACATACATTACAGAGAAAAAAATACTGGTCACCTAAAAAAAAAAATCTGACTTTATCATTGTTGTCATCAGCACCATGGATTCTGGAAAGCATTAGAAAGATACCTCCAAAGTTTTTCAGGCAAATAATTTTCACTCTAGGGTTTTGTATCCAGCCAGACTATCAGTCATAAGTAGAGGCTGACTAAGATATTTTATATGTAAAGAAATTTGAAAAGCTTACCCTCTGTGCTATACAAGTTATTTGTAGAAATAATCCAGCCAAATGAGGGAATAAACTAAGAAGGAAGATAATAGGGGATTCGGGAAACAGCGGATTCAGTGCAGAGTCAGCTAATACAGATTTGAGAGCCTTCCATTAGTTGTGTGATTGACAGCTTAGAAACACATTGAGGTGTATTTTACTTACTATGCATTAGGTACTGTTGGAAGGGAGCAGGGAGAGGAAGAGGAGGAGGAAACTGAACTCCAGAGGGAAAAAGGCTACACTGACATAAACATAAAGTGAACTAAATTATGGTAGATTTTTTGGGGGGTGGGGAGGGGGCTGCACCTCAGCTTGCAGGATCTTAGTTCCCCGACCAGGGATTGAACTCACATCCTTGGCAGTGAAAGTGTTAGTTCCTATAGTGAATAGCCAGTGAATTCCCTAAACTATTGTAGATTTTAAACTACTACTGGTGGACAAGAGAAGAATCCACTTTAACCTGACATTACGGGTGTCCTGCTTTTAAGTGACACACAGAGGCAGTGACCACCTATCTAATTTGTTGTTGAAACCAGAACGCTAACAATGTAAGGAGTCACTGTACTTCTGTAACATCAGGACAGCAGGTATAAACTGGAACAGCCCAAGGCATCTGAGGGTATGTGGTCATGCTATACAGGGGTAATGACATGGAAACAGTATAAGAGGTATAATCTATACATAGAGACACAGTATATGTCTGCAGTGGGCAATATTAATTTAATTGTAATAGTAGAAATACTGTCTTGGTTTGCAGCTTTTATTGTCAGCTTGCATGTAATAACAAATAACTAACCTGAACTATACTTAGTGTGTATTAGTATTCACTTAGTATGTACTGAAATGTATCATGTCCTGATATATACTTAGTATATATTATATTCTAAGTATTTTTAACATATAACTCATTTAATGCTCTGAATAACTCATTTAATGCCTATAACTCATTTAATGCCCTGAATAACCTTATGAGGTTGGTGCTAGTATCATTCTCACTTTTCAGAAAAGGAAGCTAAGCCAGAGAAGGAACTTGCCCAGCTTGTTCCTGATTTACGGTTGGATCGGGGCTTTGAGTTCAGGCTTTCTGCCTCTTCTCTTAAACATTGCTCCATACTGTCTCTCAAATAACAGAAAACTTAGCTGAATATAAATTAATTGAATATAAATTAGTTGAATTATAAATTAGTTGGATATAAATTAGTTGAATAATTTAATTATTAATTTAATAACTTAATAATTAAAAATTAATTATAAATATATAAATATATGTTATATATAAATAATACACATATAACATATATCATATAATATATATTATATTTATAAATATATATTATAAATTTTATGTATAATCACATATACTATATAATAGATTAATATATAATATAATATAATATTATGATTATATAATTATAATAATATTATATAATAATTATAATGATAATATATTTTAATTATAATGATAATCTATATTAATATATATTATTATATATTTTAAAATATATTTTAATATGTTTTAATTATAATTATATTTTAATATATTATAATATGTAATAATATATAATACTATATATAATATATAATATATAATATATAATATATAATATATAATATATATTTATAAATATATATAACATATAAATATGTAAGTACAATTATAAATTAATTATAAATTAAATTAATTTAATAATTTACTAATTATAAATTGATTATAATTTATAAATATAAATTAGTTGAATATAAATTTCAACTTTGACAATATAAAAGCTAGGTGTGGAAGGTAGACAGGAGGTAGAAAAAAGGGGAAAAGACAGGAACATCCTCATTTTACAAAGCGGAACATTGAAAGAGTTTATAGTTGATCAGCAATATAGATTTTTAAGTATATCACTACATGTAGAAGAGATCATGACTGGTGGAAAAACTAATAATGACATAACTTCACTAAGCAGTGTGGATATAGGAAACAGTGTAAAGGAACTAAATCCTTGCCTAGTGAATTAGAAAGTTAACAGATATTGCCTCAAATTTATTCAGAAATAGTCATGTAAGTATAGTATTTAGAAATGGAAAATTAAAAATGAGACTAGTTTTCTTAAACTTCGTAAAGAAGGATATCCAGATAGCCAGTAAACATGGAAAAGTGCCCAACTTCATTAAGTAATAAGAGAAAAACAAATCAAAACCAATAAAACTACATGCTAGTGAGATTGACAGAGTCTGATAGTATCAGGTACTGTAGACCTGGAATACTATGAGAATCTTCTACCCTGCTTATACTGAAGTGTAAATCAATACTACTTTGAAAAGCCTTTAGCACTCTCCATCAACTGAAGGTATATAAATACCCTGTAACCCAGCAGCCCTCACCCCCGCCCTGGGTAAATGCACCAGAATAACCGGTACAACAGGATTCATGTGCATGCGTTAGGACAAACAGAAAATACCCAAAGTGTCCTGTAAGAGTCAAACATTAAAAAAATTATGTATATTCGTACAGTGGGAAAGCTTTCAAGGAATAAAATTGAATGAACTATTAGTTTGGTGAAAACATAATTATACTTTCAGACAGTGAATCATTATAACTAGGCTCAAGCACATCTTTATTAATCAAAATAGGAACCATTACAGTCAACACTTGTTTACCAACAAGAAATAAGTTTTCTTATTCCTGTGGCATAAAAATCCATGCTTCAGGATTCAACAACTCTTTGAATAGCATTTTCTGCATCCTGCTGGTTGTGGAAGTGTTTTCGCTGCAAAAAGCTGTCAAGATGTTTGAGGAAGTGGCAGTCAGTTGGCAAGAGGTCAGGTGAATATGGTGGATGAGGCAAAACTTCATAGCCTAATTCACTCAACTTTTGAAGCTTTGGTTGTGTGACGTGAGGTCAGGTGTTGTTGTTGCAACCCAATGCCAGTTGCAGGTGTTGGGATTTTCAGAGTATCTCATTGATTTACTGAGTGTACTTCTCAGATGTAGTGGTTTCCCCAGGATTCAGAAAGCTGTCATGGATCAGACAGGCAGCAGACCACCAAACAGTGACCGTGACCGTTTTTTGGTGAAAATTTGGCTTTGGGAAGTGCTTTGGAGCTGCTTCTTGGACCAGCCACTGAGGTGGTTGTCACTGGCTGTTGTATACAATCCACTTTTTGTTGCACATCACAATACGATTGAGAAATGGTTCATTGTTGTGAAATAAGAGAAGACAGCACTTTAAAATGATGATGTTTTTAAAATTTCTGGTCAGCTCATGAGGCACCCGGGCTTCCCTTGTGGCTCAGCTGGTAAACCTCCTGTAGTGTGGGAGACCTGGGTTCGATCCCTGGGTTGGGAAGATCCCCTGAAGAAGGGAAAGGCTACCCACTCCAGTATTCTGGCCTGGAGAATTCCATGGACTGTATAGGCCATGGGGTCTCAAAGAGTCGGACAAGACTGAGTGACTTTCACTTCACATGAGGCACGTACTTATCAATCTTTTTTACCTTTCCAATTTGTTTCAAATGCCAAATGACCATAGAATGATTGATGTGGAGTTCTTCAGCAACTTCTCATGTAGTTGTAAGAGGATCAGCTTTGCTGATGCTCTCAGTTATCGTCAGTTTCTGATGGCCAACCACTATACTCCTCATGTGTAAGGCTGTTGTCTCCTTTGTAAACTTCTTGAACCACCACTGTACTGTACATTCGTTAGCAGTTCCTGGGCCAGATGTGTTGTTAATGTTGCCAGTTATCATTTCCATAGTCTAAAATAAGTATTAAATAAAAACAGCAAGTAATAAATCATTAGCAAAAAAAAATGAGAATGCACATTAAAATGATGTATTGATATAACCACATTTATTTAGAATGTATTCCAGTATCAAATAGCAAATTTCAACAATGCAGAAAACTGCAATTACTTTTGCACCAACCTAGTAGAACTACAGATAGCAATCTGGATGAATTTTTTAAAACAATGTTGAGTGAAAGAAATAAAATAGAAAAGACAGCGTACACTGTGATCCTCTACATAAAGTTGAAAGTGAACGTTGTTGCGTTATGTACGATTCTTTGAGACCCCATGGATAGTCCATGGAATTCTCCAGGTCAGAATACTGGAGTGGTGGGTAGCCTTTACCTTCTCCAGGATATCTAACCAACCCAGGGATCGAACCCAGGTCTCCTGCATTGCAGGCAGATTCTTTACCAGCTGAGCCACAAGGGAAGACCAAGAATACTGGAGTGGGTAGTCTAACCTTTCTCCAGCAGATCTTCTCGACGCAGGAATTGAACCTGAGTTTCCTGCATTTCAGGAGAATTCTTTACCAACTGAGCTATCAGGGAAGCTCCATATGGTGAAAGATGCAACCAGGTTAAAGGAAATGGTTGTCAAGAAATGAGGGTGGTGTTTATAACTAGGGAAAGAGGCCTGAGATGAGGGAGGGATATGTGGGATCTTTAAGATGCTGACAAGTACTTGCAGATTTGAGTGGTGGTTACGGGCTATGTAAGTCACTTTAAGTTATGTAAGTTATGGGTCATGGTCACTGTTTGGTGGTCTGCTGCCTGTCTGATCCATGACAGCTTTCTGAATCCTGGGGAAACCACTACGTCTGAGAAGTACACTCAGTAAATCAATGAGATACTCTGAAAATCCCAACCCCTGCAGCTTTGTCACATTGACACTTTTGTTCTGTGTACTTCTCAATATGCATATAATAATTTACAAGTAAAAACCTGCAAACCTGCTTAAAGAATTGGTCACCTCTAGGGTGCTGGATGTGGGTGTGGGACGAGACTATTTCGTTTTAAGCCTTTCACTACTGTTTGCATTCACATGTTCATTCACTCAGCATTAATTGAACAGACTCTATGTACCAAGCATTCTTGTTAAAGAGTGCTTATAAGTTTTATTACATGTTTTAGCTCATGTAATCCTCACAAGAGCTCTGGGATGTGGGAGCTTATCTCCACTTTATACATAAGAAAGTTGAGGTCTAGCATTATGGAACTTGTCCAAAATTATAGAGCTAATGGGTAGGGCCAGGATTTTGCCTCAGAATTTTTAAAATATAATTTAAAAGAGAAATTTAATTACCAATTATAAGCAAAGAAGTATACACTTAAGGGAGATGCCAAGTTTTCACTGATCCAGTTACAGAAAAAGCACACATGTTTCATACTGTATACATCTTGCATTGGTAGGGATTTTCCTTATTCAGCAATTATTTATTGACTGTCTGCTTTGTGCTAGGTGCAGGTTTTGGGGATAAACAATAAAATACACGCCTTTTCTTCAAATAACTTGCATTCTAAGTGAGGAAACAAGCCAAAAGTTATTGTAGTGATTATATACCAAGTGATACATTGCTGATGGCTGTATAAAATCTTAGGAATCTTTTAGAAAGCAGTTTGGGGATAGGTACCTCAAAGCATGAAAAACATCTGTTTGCTTTGATCTCAGCCTCATTTTTATGGCTTTGTTGCAAGAACGTTTTCTAAATATGGAAGAAGGTCTTCATGCATAAAAACGGTTATTTTGTCTTATAATATTGAAAAGTTGGAAAGGATTTAAATGTGTAATCAAAGGAATGAATAGTTGACCAGTAACCCCACTCAGTGAAATATTTTGTAGCCCACTTGAAAAAAAAAATCCAGGTTATGGATACCCTGATTATATGAGAAATGATTGATTTCAGTCATTTTAAATATAAAAAAAGGTTGAACATAAAATTTGATATATAATATGATGGGAGCTTTGTTCCAGAAAAAGCAACCTAGCCAAAGGGAAGAAGGAGAGCAGATGACAGGAAAGATTTCTCCAAAGCCTTACCATTAGTTTTACCTAACTAATAGAATATCAAGCAATTTTACTTTCTAATTTTTTTGGTTCCATATTTCTGTTTAAGGGACATGAGTTATTTTGTAGGAGAGGGGTTCACTTTTTCAGAAAAATTTAATGCTGTGTTCTAATACTTTCCACTAGAGGGAGAAACTATTTCATGTTACTGCATGTTAGTGTGCTATTTAGAACCAGTCAAGAATATTGTAATTTAGTCTGCTTTTCTCAGACGGTGGTGAGGGTTTTTTGTTTGTCTTCTTATTTGTTTAGAATTTCTTTGAAATCAATTTTAGAAGATTTATTTAACCATTATATTAAAAGTAGAGGAATTTTTCTCCTTTTTCCCATTGAAGACTTGGTTGGCTTTAGTAATGAAACTTTAAAGAATCTGAAGTTATATAGACTGTCAATTTTTAAAGCCTGTTCTGAGCATAAAAATATGTTCATTGAGCAAATTTTTGAAAGCAGTGAACAACTTACTGAAGGAAATAAAAGCCACCTCTGCTCTTTTGTCTTGAAAAGGTATTAAAGATATTTTTTCATGTCACTAAATATTTTTATAAATCAGATAATTTGATAAAGCTTATGGACCATCTTCCAAGAAAAACACATAGATATATTTTGAATATAGAACTCCTCGGGCCCATTCATTAACTCTGGTTGAGCCCTCTTATCATTGTTATTTTCCTAGTGGTTTCATAGAGCATTCCTTCATATGGTGTGCTATTTTTATTTAAACCAACCCCAATTTGGAGGCTCTGAGCTTTCCTCTAGAGTTTGATTATAAATAATCTTATGACATCATGTTTGTAGATAAATCTTTGCTCACATCTCTGATTTCCTTAGGGTAAACTGCTGATGTAAGATTGTTGCTGTGTACCAAAAGTTATTGTCCATAAAGTGATACCAGTTCCTCTCACAATGATAACGTATAATAGAATTCCTTATTCTTTAAGTGATTGTTGAAAGCATTTAAAATGTATAAATATGCCTTACTGTTTCCATAGGTGTTCTGATTGTTTATTGCTGCATAAGAAACCACCCAGAAACAATGACTTAAAACAATAACAGTCATTTATTTTGTTCTTGAACCAGGAGATTGAGTAGTATATTAATTTTCCTTTACTATACTCTTACTGACTTAAAATAATACCTATTTTACTAGCTCACAGTTCCGTAGGTTAGAAGTCCAAGCACAGCATGACTGAGTTCTCCACTCAGATACATATGGGAGCATGTGGGTTCCCTCCAGAGAGTGTAAAAGTGTGTGAAATTTAAGTGTAAGACATCAGGCCCCTGATGTTGGATGTTTATGTTTGTACTGGATGTTCAACAAAGCTCATGAGTGTCATAGAACTAAATCAAGATGTCAGCCTGAAAGTGTTACTATCTGGAGGTTCCAAGAAAGAATACTTGCAAGCTTCTTCAGCTCATTGGCATAATTCAGATTCTGCACTTGACTGAATAGAGGTCCTTGTTTCCATGCTGTCAGCTGGGGGACAGTCTCAGCTGCTAGAGGCCTCCTACTTGTATTCCCTGCCACAACATCATGCTTGACTTCTTCAAAGCTGGCAATGGGGAATCTCCCTCTTGTCCCTTTTGTATTTCAGATCTTTAGGAGAAGTCCAGTTCCTTTTCCTTGGATGCCTGATTATATCACATCCACCCAGAATAATCTCCCTCTTTTCAAAGCAACTGATTTTGGAACCTTAATTACATCTACAAAATCCCTTCACTACAGCACCTAGATTGAAAAACTGGCAGGATTGTGTACTTCAGCATAGGAATCTTAGGATCTCTTTTAGAATTCTGCCTACCCATAAGCAGTGTCCTCCACTTCAAGGACCTAAGTGTCTTCAGTTCAGTTCAGTTCAGTCGCTCAGTCGTGTCCAACTCTTTGCAACCCCATGAATCGCAGCATGCCAGGCCTTCCTGTCCATCACCAACTCCCTGAGTTCACGCAGACTCACGTCCATCGAGTCAGTGGTGCCATCCAGCCATCTCATCCTCGGTCGTCCCCTTCTCCCCCTGCCCCCAATCCCTCCCAGCATGAGAGTCTTTTCCAGTGAGTCAACTCTTCGCATGAGGTGGCCAAAGTACTGGAGTTTCAGCTTTAGCATCATTGCTTCCAAAGAAATCCCAGGGCTGATCTCCTTCAGAATGGACTGGTTGATCTCCTTGCAGTCCAAGGGACTCTCAAGAGTCTTCTCCAACACCACAGTTCAAAAGCATCAATTCTTTGGCACTCAGCTTTCTTCACAGTCCAACTCTCACATCCATACATGACCACTGGAAAAACCATAGCCTTGACTAGATGGACCTTTGTTGGCAAAGTAATGTCTCTGCTTTTGAATATGCTATCTAGGTTGGTCATAACTTTCCTTCCAGGGAATAAGCGTCTTTTAATTTCATGAGTTTTTAAGAATTGTGAGAGTTTACCAGTGTTCATTTTATGTTACTGACCTTGGTGAATGGAAAGACTACTACCTCTGTGGACAGGAATGGCACCCAGCTTCCTGAATTCACAGTATTGGTTCTGCTACTTAGTGGTGTGAGCTTGGCTGTGCTGCTCTACTTACTCTGCTTCTCTGCCTCCATTTTCTCATCTGTAAGATAACATGAAGTTAGTATTGTTCTTTCCTCATATTTAATGCCTAGGAAACTCCAGAACAGTGCTTGACATATAGTAAGTTGGTTTAAAAGTGATTACTCTTTTTAAAAAATGCTTTTGAATCTGCAGTTATGTAACTCGGATATGTTAAGCATGTTCATTAATAGGGCTTCCTGCTGTAAAGAGACTCACAAATAAAAGTGGAATTTTTCTTTCTTGGTCTTAATTTTTTATTTCTGATTTACTATGTTATACGCATGCACCTTTTATGGTGAGCTGCCACAGATTTATGTTGCAAAGAATGGGATTTAAATAAATCTTTACTATGCTAATTTGATATATTTCAATAATTAATTTCACAAGCATGATATGATATTCCAGGTAGCAGATTAAAGTCTGAGTTCACTTCTGGCTCTACCCCTAAATCATGATGAAATCTATAGTTGGAAATGCCGTGGAATATCATACTATGAATTAGGTATAATATTTACTCTTGTTTCTTTACACTAGGAAAAACTGGAGGAGTGCTTAAAGCAGTTAAAGGAGGAAAGAGTAATAAGGCTTAAGGCTGATAAACGAGTCAGTGAGGTAAACAAGTTTCTCCTTACACTTTTGAAAGTTTCTTGGTTTTATTTTGATTTTATTTTAAGCCATATGCGTATAGTTTGTAAACTTGAAAACTAATATGTTGCAAATTGGTGGTATCATATGGACCTTTACATTTACTGGTATTTAGTGATCATATGATCTAGATACAGGATGAAATAGAGCTCTCACTTCTCATTTTCCTTTTAGACATATGCTTATAGTTTATATATATTATTATATTATGTATCCCAGAAGGTATGTTTTTAAAAATGCAAAAATTTTTTTTTGTGTGTTGTGTGTGCTTTATATGATGTTAGCTTATTTTCTGTTCATGATTATGCGATTCAAGAAAGCATATTTTGTGTATATATTGTATATCTAGTAACATAAATGACAGGATGAGACTTTACTGGCAGTGAATTAGGAAAATGAGTCATTTAAATAAATATAAGATATTGGAAAACTAGTAAGAATGCAATGAAAGTAAAAATACATACTGTGAGAATTACATTAGGTAATGTGCATGAAAGCAGAGCATAAGCTAAAAAGTTCTATATAAATAAAATTTATTCCAGAGTGAGTATAAGGAGAGAGTTTTGAAAGTGCATCTACTGGATTGGTGGACACTAGTTCATTCAATAAATATTGAACACCTGCTTATGTAAGACACGAGGGCATCATGAACATAATGGCCTTTCTGAGAAATACTAGAGTTGATTTTTATGCAGGGCAAATCATAAATAATGATCTAAAGAATGCATGGAAGTGAATATTTCAAGAAGCCAAGGAGAATATTGGTGATGGTACAGTTAATAAATTGGGCTGGTTATGATTTAGGACTTATAAATTTAAGCATTAGATATTTTAGTTATTCCTTAACATTCAGCAGAGTTGTAATATGCTTTGTTCAAATTAGGTTCTGTGCTTCATTTTCTAATTTAAGGGTAACTTAATAGCAGGTCATTTTCTAATGTGGAATGAGGATCCATTATGAATTTAACCAGTTTAAAATGTAATCTTTTGAAAGATCATTAATAAAGCAATCATTTCGGTTTATTTATATATATGTTGTATAGGAAACTTTGCCTTTCGGTTATAATGTGATGTGGTCTCTGTCTTAACTGATGGAGAGTTAGATTAATTACAAATTAATTACATTTGAGGATCACAGAGGATGAGATGGTTGGATGGCATTACCGACTCAATGGACAGGAGTTTGAGCAAATGCCAGGAGATGGTGAAGGACAGGGAAGCCTGGTGTGCTGCAGTCCACGGAGTCGTAAAGTCAGACACAACTGAGTGACTGAACGACAAATTGCACTTTGAATGTTTTAGTTTTGTTCTTTAAACTAGATGAGACTACTTTTGTTTTCTTTTGATGATAGTGAGAAAAAATCATGTCAAATATTTTCAATCTTCTTTTATAGTTGGAACATGAAAATGCCCAGTTAAGAAATATAAATTTCTCTTTGTCTGAAGCCCTTCATGCACACTCATTGACAAGCACGATCCTGGAGGATGAAGGTGTTTTGGGCAGCATTGAGAATTCTTTCCGAAAGTTCCATGCTTTCTTGGATCTCCTTAAAGATGCTGGGTTAGTTCTTTTCTCTTCATGGCATTCTTCTCTTTGTAACTATAGAGGTAGTTTGCTGAGGAACTTGAGCAGTTTTTATTACTTCCATGACCATATTTAGCCAAATGCAGTGAATTATTGGTAATAGAGTTGATTTTTTTTTTTTTAATGAGGAAATGTATAAAGAAAAGCAAACAGGGGAGCCTGCTTTGGTAGAGTGGGAAGCCCATTATAAACAAGTAACCTGTAGACAGAGTAATTAGTAGATATAATTTTTTGTAAAGACTACATTAAAGGCAATTTTAGTTGAAAATATTTGGGAATGCATATGAATTTTACTGCCTTTCACTTATTTTTCTCGTTCAATAAGTTTGAGTTAAGATTGGTTTTGTCTTGGACTTAAAAACAATTATATAGGGAAGATGCAGGTCAGTGGTTCTTAACCGGGAGCAGTTTTGTCAAAAGAGGGAAGTGGAGATTGATAATTGATGGAGTGCTGTTTGGTCAGGGAATGAATTGGTGTTGGGAAGGAAGAAGCAGACGCTTCTTGGGAGCTGGAGGAATAGTAATGGAGTGTGGGAATGGAGGTGAGAGGCAGTGGATGGTGTGTGTGGTTGATGTTGAAGCTGCTAGTGAGAGTGTTTGAAATGGAGTGGTAATAGGCAAGGAGACGGGATGTACCCCAGAGGATGACTCTGGAAAGGGCTGAGAATGGGGGAGAGAGAGGCTTGTAGTCTGGAGTAGGTGTTGGCTTTTAAGATGTTAGAAGTATTTCCCGATTGTAGGTCTGGGGATATCTAAGCTGCTCTTCCATGATTATAGTAACTTTTGTCTTTTTCTCCTTTTCTCCTCTGGTCCAGGCTTGGGCAGCTGGCCACAATGGCTGGTATAGATCAGTCAGATTTTCATTTACTAGGTCGTCCCCAGATGAATTCTACTGTTAGTAGTCCACCTAAAGAAAAAAAGAAGGCACTTGAAGAAGAAAAATCAGAATTACAGCAGAGTGCCTTAGGACAGATGCAAAATATCCAAGTAAGTGGACAGAACAGAACTTAATGATTCTAAGAGCAATTAGCAAAAAGGAAATTTCCAAGTCAGAAAGAAGATAATAATGATCAGTCTCTGAGAGTTCATATACTGAGGAGCTAGAAGCCTCTTTGAGCTCCTTTCAATAGATTAGTACATTTGTGCCTAGTAAGTTTTATGATACTGCATTGTTGTAAATAAGAAAACTGGAAATTCTTTTGAAAATTTATGACTTAAAGCAAACTATCCTTAGTGAAGAAAGAAAACCTTAGAGAAAATATCCTAAATTTAAAATTGTATAAATGCCTATTCTATTCATATTTTATCTAGGTTTCTATTTGTATGCAGTCAGCTTACAATGAAGGAACACTAATGAAGGTACAATTACTGATATAGATAATTTTTTAAAATAAGTGGTCCAGACATAGTTCATAGGCAGTATACTACAGTGAGTCACCTGGTTATGGGAATGGGAGGGGGAAACCTGTCAGCTTTCCTCCAGCCTTATGTGGAGCCTCCAACTCTCATCTTAGCCAGTCTCAAACTGGTCTTGGAAACTGACAGCTTGGATACACAGTCTGGTCACAAACTAGACACATTTTTACATGTTTTCCATTTTGTAAAACTGTGTAAAAAACTGGTTTACATATACCTGGAGGATAGAAAAGAAATTAATTTTCTTACAGAATAGGGTTTTATTTTTAGTAAGGGAAAGGAAATAGGTAATAACTACTGTAAGCACTGAAGTCTGAAAATGTAGCAGACATAATCTTGGATATATCTAAGTTGAGAATCACTTGCAAGATATAATTAGAAAAAAACTGGCTCTGAAATCTTCTAAATTATCAATTGACTGTTTTAATAATAAGATCACAGAGTAACATTGAAATTTCGGACTCCACTTTTTAATGGTTAGGCTTCCCAGGTGGTGCTAGAGGTAAAGAACCCTCCTACAATACAGGACACGTGAAAAGACATGGGTTTGATCCCTGGGTTAGGAAGATCCCTTGGAGAAGGAAATGGCAACCCACTCTAGTATTCTTGCCTGGAGAAACCTATGGACAGAGGATCCTGGCAGGCTACAGTCCATGGGGTCACAGAAAGTTGGACATGACTGAAGCGACTGAATGCTTTTAACGGTAGGCCTTGTTCATCACTGAATTTTTGTCTTGTTTTTCTCTTCAGTTTCAGAAAATTACAGGTGATGCTAGAATTCCATTGCCTGTCGACACCTTCCATGTCCCAGCCTCTACTCAGGAGACCTTAGAGACTTCCAAAGACAACCTGGGAGTCCCAGTCACAGAACAGCGGCAAGAGTCTTTTGATTTCATTGTTAGAGCATGTTCTCCTTCAGCAGATGTAATTTGTGGAACTGGAAGTCAAAGAAAAGAAGAGGAATTATCTAGAAATAGCAGGCCTGCATCAGAAAAAATGACCAAAACAGGTGAATATATCAAAAAGCACTCTGCTAAGAAACAGCCTGGGAAGGACCTGCATTCCTGCTCTGACTCACCTGTAAAGCAGAAAAGCAAAGGAATCGGGCAAAACAGCTCGTTGGTTAATGAACCAATTAAAAGTGAGTCTTCGAAAAAACACATTTCTGTTAAGAAAGAGAGTGAAATACTGACTGTTTCATCAAAGACAACTAGAAGTAAACTCAATCTTCTTGAACACTCTGAAAGTGATACTCTTGGATCTGATTTTGAATGTCAAGAAAGCATCCATACTCTATCACGCCTGACATAGGTCTAAATCTTTTAAAATTATGTTTTTACCTTCAAATTTTAATAAATTACTTGTTTTTATTATAGCATTTGGTGTTTTAAAATATATGACTGGGAGCCATTAGAGAAAGATTTATCTATACTTTTTATTATAATGAACATTTTGGTGTATGGTATATTTTCCTTTTTGACAATTTGCACCATTCATTCAGCTAGTGTCTACTGAAGGCTTAATATGTACAGTACTTTTCTGGGTGCTGTTTCAGCAGTGAGCAAGATAAAGCTCTACTGTCTTAAAACTAATACTCTATGGTGGGAGAAAATATGAATAATAAAGCTGGTAAGGGGACTAGAAAGGGGTGGGAAAAATAAATAGTTTTACACTTAAATGTCAAACTATTATAAATCATATGGCCAGAAGTCATTGGTATATTTTAATTCACAGTAACCAGGCAGAATCAAACATTTACCAAGACACTTAATCATGTTACAGGTTATGCAACCCTATAAGGTAGGGAACTACTTCCATACCCATTTTGTAGATGACTCTGAGGAGACATTATGTGAGTTGCCCACAGTTACACAGCTGGCACAGGAGGGCTGAGAGGAGCTACTCCACGTTCAAGGTTAGGAGGGACAGCTGTGAGGAAATACCACTCATCCAAGGTAAAGAGCAGTGGCTGTATTTTGCTGGAGCAGATGGTAGGTGTTGCAAGAGGGCATCAGAGGGCAGACACACAAACCATAATCACAGAAAACTAGTCAATCTAATCACACTAGGACCACAGCCTTGTCTAACTCAATGAAACTAAGCCATACCATATGGGGCCACCCAAGACTGGCAGGTCATGGTGGAAAGGTCTGACAGAATGTGGTCCACTGAAGAAGGGAATGGTAAACCACTTCAGTATCTTTCCTTGAGAACCCCATTAACAGTATGAAAAGGCAAAATGATAGGATACTGGAAGAGGAACTCCCCAGGTCGGTAGGTGCCCAATATGCTACTGGAAATCAGTGGAGAAATAACTCCAGAAAGAATGAAGGGATGGAGCCAAAGCATAAACAATACCCAGTTGTGGATGTGACGTGATAGAAGCGAGGTCCGATGCTATAAAGAGCAATATTGTATAGGAACCTGGAATGTCATGTCCATGAATCAAGGCAAATTGGAAGTGGTCAAACAAGATGGCAAGAGTGAACGTCGACATTCTAGGAATCAGCGAACTAAAATGGACTGGAATGGGTGAGTTTAACTCAGATGACCATTATATCTACTACTGCGGGCAGGAATCCCTCAGAAGAAATGGAGTAGCCATCATGGTCAACAAAAGAGTCTGAAATGCAGTCCTTGGATGCAATCTCAAAAACGACAGAATGATCTCTGTTCGTTTCCAAGGCAAACCATTAAATATCACTGTAATCCAAGTCTATGCCCCAACCAGTAATGCTGAAGAAGCTGAAGTTGAACGGTTCTATGAAGACCTACAAGACCTTTTAGAACTAACACTCAAAAAAGATGTCCTTTTCATTATAGGGGACTGGAATGCAAAAGTAGGAAGTCAAGAAACACCTGGAGTAACAGGCAAATTTGGCCTTGGAGTACGGAATGAAGCAGGGCAAAGGCTAATACAGTTTTCCCAAGAAGACGCACTGCTCATAGCACACACCCTCTTCCAACAACACAAGAGAAGACTCTACACATGGACATCACCAGATGGTCAACACCGAAATCAGATTGATTATATTCTTTGCAGCCAAAGATGGAGAAGCTCTATACGGTCAACAAAAACAAGACCAGGAGCTGACTGTGGCTCAGATCATGAGCTCCTTATTGCCAAATTCAGAGTTAAGTTGAAGAAAGTAAGAGAAAGCACTAGACCATTCAGGTATGACCTAAATCAAATTCTTTATGATTATACAGTGGAAGTGAGAAATAGATTCAAGGGACTAGATCTGATAGACAAAGAGCCTGAAGAACTATGGATGGAGGTTCATGACATTGTACAGGAGACAGGGATCAAGACCATCTCCATGGAAAAGAAATGCATAAAAGCAAAATGGCTGTCTGGGGAGGCCTTAAAAATAGCTGTGAAAAGAAGAGAGGCAAAAAGCAAAGGAGAAAAGGAAAGATATAAGCATCTGAATGCAGAGTTCCAAAGAATAGCAAGGAGAGAGAAAGCCTTCCTCAGTGATCAATGCAAAGAAATAGAGGAAAACAACAGAATGGGAAAGACTAGAGATCTCTTCAAGAAGATTAGAGATACATTTCATGCAAAGATGGGCTCGATAAAGGACAGAAATGGTATGGACCTAATAGAAGCAGAAGATATTATAGAAGAGGTGGGAAGAATACACACAAGAACTGTACAAAAGGTCTTCACGACCAAGATAATCATGGTGATGTATCACTACCCTAGAGCCAGACATCCTGGAATGTGAAGTCAAGTGGGCCTTAGAAAGCATCACTATGAACAAAGCTAGTGGAGGTGATAGAATTCCAGTTGAGCTATCTCAAATCCTGGAAGATGATGCTGTGAAAGTGCTGCACTCAGTATGCCAGCAAATTTGGAAATCTCAGCAGTGGCCACAGGACTGGAACAGGTCAGTTCTCATGCCAATCCCCAAAAAAGGTAATGCCAAAGAATGCTGAGACTATCACACAATTGCACTCATGTCACACACTATTAATGCTCAAAATTCTCCAAGCCATGCTTCAGAAATACATGAACCATGAACCAATACAGTTACCATGAACTTCCAGATGTTCAAGCTGGTTTTAGAAAAGGCAGAGGAACCAGAGATCAAATTGCCAACATCTCCTGGATCATCGAAAAAGCAAGAGAGTTCCAGAAAAACATCTACTTTATTCACTATGCCAAAGCCTTTGACTGTGTGGATCACAATAAACTGTGGAAAATTCTGAAAGAGATGGGAATACCAGGCCACCTGACCTGCCTCTTGAAAAGCCTATATGCAGGTCAGGAAGCAACAGAACTGGACATGGAACAACAGACTGGTTCCAAATAGGAAAAGGAGTCCGTCAAGGCTGTATATTGTCACCCTGCTTATTTAACTTGTACGCAGAGTACATCGTGAGAAACGCTGGGCTGGAAGAAGCACAAGCTGGAATCAAGATTGCCAGGAGAAATATCAATAACCTCAGATATGCAGATGACACCACCCTTATGGCGGAAAGTGAAGAGGAACTAAAAACCCTCTTGTTGAAAGTGAAAGAGGAAAATGAAAAAGTTGGCTTAAAGCTCAACATTCAGAAAACTAAGATCATGGTATCTAGTCCCATCACTTCATGGGAAATAGATGGGGAAACAGGGAAACAGTGAAACAGTGTCAGACTTTATTTTTCTGGGCTCCAAAATCACTGCAGATGGTGACTGCAGCCATGAAATTAAAAGACGCTTACTCCTTGGAAGGAAAGTTATGACCAACTTAGATAGCGTATTCAAAAGCAGAGACATTACTTTGCCAACAAAGGTCCATCTAGTCAAGGCTATGGTTTTTCCAGTGGTCATGTATGGATGTGAGAGCTGGACTGTGAAGAAAGCTGAGCGCCCAAGAAGTGATGCTTTTGAAGTGTGGTGTTGGAGAAGACTCTTCAGAGTCCCTTGGACTGCAAGGAGATCCAACCAGTCCATTCTAAAGGAGATCAGTCCTGGGTGTTCTTTGGAAGGACTGATGTTGAAGCTGAAACTCCAGTACTTTGGTCACCTCATGCGAAGAGTTGACTCATTGGAAAAGACTCTGATGCTGGGAGGGATTGCGGGCAGGAAGAGAAGGGGCCGACAGAGGATGAGATGGCTGGATGGAATCACCAACACGGTGGACGTGAGTTTGAGTAAACTCCGGGAGTTGGTGATGAACAGGAAGGCCTGGCGTGCTGCAGTCCATGGGGTTGCAAAGAGTCGGACACGACTGAGCAACTGAACTGAACTGACAGAACCAAGGGCTGATGAGGTTGCAAAGCAGCTGTACTTCTCAGATTGCTCATGGAAATGCAAAGTAATGCATTCCTTCAAAACAGATTGGCAGTGTCTTTAAACATAAATATACCAGCAGTTTCACAAGTTACATGAAAACTTGAAAGCATGAGTGAAAGCCATTCAGTCATGTCCAACTCTTTGTGACCCCATGGACTATACAGTCCATGGAATTCTCCAGACCAGAATACTGGAGTGGGTAGTCTTTCCTTTCTCCAGGTGATCTTCCCAACCCAGGGATCGAACCCAAGTCTTCTACATTGGAGGTAGATTCTTTACCAGCTGAGCCACAAGGGAAGCCCACATGAAAGCTTGTGTTCACATAAGAACATGTACATGTTTTATAGCAGTGGTTTATAACAGCTGTACTCATAGTCATCAAAATAGCTTCCAGCAGGTAGATGGATAAACAAATCATGGTCATCCACACAAAGGAATACTACTCAGCAATTAAAAAGGAATAAATTTTTAACTCATATTCAAAATCATATGCTAAGTTAATGAAACCAAAAGGTTACATCTTTATGTAATCTCAAAAGATACATACTTTGTGATTCCATTATATACTATTCTTGAACAGGCAAAACTATGGTAATGAGATTTGATCATTGACTGCCAGGAGTTGGGGTGAGAAGATTTGATTACCAAGAGGATGTGCAAGGGATTTTTTTTCACTAATGAGCTGTTCCATAGTCTGGTTGCGTTGCTGGTAACATGAATCCATACGTAAGTTAACTTAATGGAACTGTACCCACCCCTCAAAAGCATAATTTTTACTGTATAATTTTAAAAATATCAGGCCTTTTCCCCTCTCAAAAATAGGAGAGGGAAGATATTAAATATTATCCACCATGATTTCAAAACATTCTTTATATTTTCTATCCATCATGAATAGAAAACATTCTTTTGGAGAACTTATGAACCATTTCTAAAAGGACTTTCCTGGTCATCCAGTGGTTAAGGATCTGCCTTGCAATGCAGGAGATGTGGGTTTGATACCTGATTAGGAAGAGTTGAACATTTCCATAAATGATGCTGAGATTATTGACTATTTGGAA
The DNA here is from genome assembly GCF_014754425.2 of Oryx dammah. NCBI lineage: Eukaryota > Metazoa > Chordata > Mammalia > Artiodactyla > Bovidae > Oryx > Oryx dammah. Next base: position 53,435,659 of record NW_024070185.1, read on the forward strand.
AACTTTTTTCTTTCATACTGTGTACCAGAATTAAAATCCAAATGAATTTAAACTGCTGTCATTCAGTTGCTAAGTCGTGTCCAACTCTGCATGGAAATATGAATATAATTAGAAGGAAATACTGGGGAAAAAATCTTTTATAATGGTGGAGTAAGGAAAACCTTACCAAGCAAGATGAAAAGCCCAATATCCATGAAAGAAAGGAAGAAAGAAAGAAAGAAACTGATAGATTTGATTGCTTTTTTTTTTTTTTAAAAAAAAGGACTTCCCTGGCAGTCCAGTGGTTAAGACTCCACGCTTCCACTGCAGCATGAACAGTTTTGATCCCTCACATGCCATTTGGCATGGCCAAAAAACCATACATAAATATAAAGAGGAGACAAAAGATTGGGAAATTATGTGAAATACAACATAATTAAAGATCCATAATATTAAAGCACTTATAAACCAGAAAAACATGGACAGAAGGCATAAAGATATTTTTATAAAGGAGTATAAGCAAGTATAAACTTTCAACTTCATAAACAGTCAAAAATTAAAATGAGGACCACTTTCCTCTTCCTTAAAAAGGCAGATTTGAAAGGATTGGTAATAGCTAGTGCTGGAGATTACTCTTGCCTGGAAAATCCCATGGATGGAGGAGCCTGGTAGGCTGCAGTCCATGGGGTTGCTAGGAGTCGGACACGACTGAGCGACTTTGCTTTCGCTTTTCACTTTCATGCATTGGAGAAGGAAATGGCAACCCACTCCAGTGTTCTTGCCTGGAGAATACCAGGGATGGAGGAGCCTGGTGGGCTGCCGTCTATGGGGTTGCACAGAGTCAGACACGACTGAAGCGACTTAGCAGCAGCAGCAGCAGTACTGGAAATAATGTGAGTAAATGAGCACTCTGTCATTGTTGGAGAAAGTATTAGTCCATATAGCCTTTCAGGTGGACAATTTGGCAGTGTATATCAATTTTTAAAATGTATCTGCCTTCTGATTTTGGACTTCCCTGGTGACTCAGCAGTAAGGAATCTGCCTGCCAACGCCAGAGACATAGCTTTGATCCCTGGCTCGGGAAGATCCTCTGGAGGAGGAAATGGCAACCCACTCCAGTATTCTTGCCTGGGAAATCCCATGGACAGAGGAGCCTGGAGGGCTACAGTCCATGGGGTCACAAAGAGTTGGACATAACTTAGCAACTAAACAACATAAACAAGACCCTGATTTTAAAACTCTTGACTGTAGGCATCCAGTCTAAAAAATCTTTATACAAGTGTCCTAGGAATCAGGCATAAGAATGTGTATTGAAGCATTTTTTGAAATAATAAATTAGAAACAACATAATTGTACATAAATGAAGAAATTGTTGAATTAGTACATGTCAGTTCCTACCATGCAATACTCTGCAGCACATAAAAACAGGTTTATAATGTGGACATGAAAATATTTGTAAGACAAAGTGCTATGGTAAACAAGTTGCACAATAATATTTAATTGCAGTCTCCTGTTTACATAGCAAGGAAAGATAAGAAAATCTTCCTCAGCGATCAATGCAAAGAAATAGAGGAAAACAACAGGATGGGAAAGACTAGAGATCTCTCCAAGAAAATTAGAGACACCAAGGGAACATTTCATGCAAAGATGGGCTTGATGAAGGACAGAAATTGTATGCACCTAATAGAAGCAGAAGAATTAAGAAGAGGTGGCAAGAATACACACAAGAACTGTACAAAAAAGATCTTCACGACCAAGATAATCACGGTGGTGTATCACTCCCCTAGAGCCAGACCTCCTGGAATGCGAAGTCAAGTGGGCCTTAGAAAGCATCACTATGAACAAAGCTAGTGGAGGTGATGGAATTCCAGTTGAGCTATCTCAAATCCTGGAAGATGATGCTGTGAAAGTGCTACACTCAATATGCCAGCAAATTTGGAAAACTCAGCAGTGGCCACAGGACTGGGAAAGGTCAGTTTTCATTCCAATCCCAAAGAAAGACAATGCCAAAGAATGCTCAAACTACTGCACAATTTCACTCATCTCATGCTAGTAAAGTAATGCTCAAAATTCTCCAAGCCAGGCTTCAACAGTACATGAACTGTGAACTTCCAGATGTTCAAGCTGGATTTAGAAAAGGCAGAGGAACCAGAGATCAAATTGCCAACAACCACCGGATCATGGAAAAAGCAAGAGAGTTCCAGAAAAACATCTATTTCTGCTTTATTGACTATGCCAAAGCCTTTGACTGTGTGGATCACAATAAACTGTGGAAAATTCTGAGAGATGGGAATACCAGACCACCTGACCTGCCTCTTGAGAAATCTGTATGCAGTTAAGAAGCAACAGTCAGAACTGGACATGGAACAACAGACTGGTTCCAAATAGGAAAAGGAGTACATCAAGGCTGTATATTGTCACCCTGCTTATTTAACTTATATGCAGAGTACATCATGAGAAATGCTGGACTGGAAGAAGCACAAGCTGGAATCAAGATTGCTGGGAGAAATATCAATAACCTCAGATATGCAGATGACACCACCCTTATGGCAGAAAGTGAAGAGGAACTAAAAAGCCTCTTGATGAAAGTGAAAGTGGAGAGTGAAAAAGTTGGCTTAAAGCTCAACATTCAGAAAACTAAGATCATGGCATCTGGTCCCACCACTTCATGGGAAATAGTTGGGGAAACAGTGGAAACAGTGTCAGACTTTTTATTTTTCTGGGCTCCAAAATCACTGCAGATGGTGACTGCAGCCATGAAATTAAAAGACGCTTACTCCTTGGAAGGAAAGTTATGACCAACTTAGATAGCATATTCAAAAGCAGAGACACTACTTTGCCAACAAAGGTCCATCTAGTCAAGGCTATGGTTTTTCCAGTGGTCATGTATGGATGTGAAAGTTGGACTGTGAAAAAAGCTGAGCACTGAAGAATTGATGCTTTTGAACTGTGGTGTTGGAGAAGACTCTTCAGAGTCCCTTGGACTGCAAGGAGATCCAACCAGTCCATTCTGACGGAGATCAGTCCTGGGTGTTCTTTGGAAGGACTGATGCTAAAGCTGAAACTTCAGTACTTTGGCCACCTCATGGGAAGAGTTGACTCATTGGAAAAGACTGTTGCTGGGATGGATTGGGGGCAGGGGGAAAAGGGGACTACAGAGGATGAGATGGCTGGTTGGCATCACCAACTCAATGGATGCGAGTCTGAGTGAACTCCGGGAGTTGGTGATGGACAGGGAGGCCTGGTGTGCTGTGATTCATGGGGTCACAAAGAGTTGGACCCAACTGAGTGACTGAACTGACTGACTGACTGTTTACATACATATGGTTAGAAACCTGTTTACATATGTATGGCATATGTGTGTCTGTGCGTGTCTAGAAAAACGTTTGTAATAATGCATATCAAACTGTTGATGGTTTCCTTTGCCCAAGGCACTAGGATTGGAAGAGGAGGAATAAAAAAAGGACTTTATATTATTTACTCCATTTACTTCTAGGTTATTTTTTCTTTTTATAATCATGTTTTTGTGGATGACAATTTTCTTTATCACAGAAAACTTGGAAAATGCAAATATATAATCTCTAATACTGTGTGTCCTGTGTCTGTTTTTCAAAATATGTCTGTCCTAATATAGCTGTGGAAAATGAGCTTCACCGTGTAACCTCTTCTCAATGTTTTAGACGCCTGAGGTGTTTCTACATAATAGTGTATTCAAACTTTTTTAAAAAGCCACAACCCACAGTAAAAATTCTATTTTATGCAAAGTGGTAGGTATTGTCCTGTTCCACACCTACCTGTGAGTACACAAAATGAGTGGAGATTTTCATCAGATAGTTCTTAACTGTACTTCTAGTGATTCACTCTGATGTGTTCTATTTGCATTCCTTTAATGAGAATTATTGGAGAAGGCAATGGCACCCCACTCTAGTACTCTTGCCTAGAAAAACCCATGGACGGAGGAGCCTGGTGGGCTGCAGTCCATGGGGTTGCTAAGAGTCGGGCACGACTGAGTGACTTCACTTTCGCTTTTCACTTTCATGCATTGGATTATGTTTGCAACTTGCTAAATAGGGTTTACAGTCCACTAATGGGTCCTGTCCCCAAATATTTATCCTGTCTCTCTGACAGAACTGCCGCATAGAAAACACAGGTCTTTCATACATGTGCTTTATTGTATAGCTTGAAGTTCTTCTCCATTTGTGCATTATTACTTCCAAAGTACAGCTCCCTTTTTTCATATAAATTAAAAAATTTTTATTTAATTTTATTATCTGTTTGTTTATTTTGGGGGCTGTGCTGGGCTTTCATTGCTGTGCATGAACTGTCTCTAGCTGTGGTGAGCATGGGCTTCTCTCATTGTGGAGCACAGGCTCTAGGGGGCACGGGCTTCAGTAGTTGCAGCATGTGGGCTCAGTAGTTGTGGCCCATGGGCTTAGTTGCCCCATGGCGTATGGGATCTTCCTGGACCACAGATTGAACCCGTGTCCGCTGCATTGGGAGGTGGATTCTTAACCACTGAACCTCCAAGGAAGTCCAAAGCCTAGGTTCCCTGAGCTCTTAAACTCCCACTACTCTTCAGGCAATTTTTGTTAGATTCCCCTTTTAAAAACCGTTTTGTTACACGAAAAGCTTGAGTTTTCAAATTGACACACCTACAGGAGAAGTCTAAAATATAATTTGGTTGAAGAGTTTTAAAAACAATAGGACAAGTACCCTTTGACTTCAGACATCCAGTATGGGTGACTGGCTGCTCGCAGGCACATCATGTACTACAGGGTTGAAAGGGCTTGACCAAGCACCCCTGCTCTTTTTGTACAGGCTTTAAATTTCAAACCAGTGGGAATTCAAAATACAATAAACAATGAAGCAGTTTAGAAGGAGGTAAGGCTATCTATAGACCAGATAATCATTAACTTTGTTCTTGAAAGACCAGTGAGCATTAGTTGGGTTATTTAATGTCCTCAAAGTCCTTAAAATGTAGAGCAAGTTTTTCTCTCTTAAAAAAAAATGGAAAATGAGAAAGAAAACTTCATAGAATTTTTAAAATTCTGATTTTATTGGCATATGGTTGATTTATAATGTGATGTTAATTTCTGCTATACAGCAATGTGATTCAGTTATATATCTCCATATTCTTTTTCATTAAGGTTTATCACAGGATATTGAATATAGTTCCCTATTCTATACAGTAAGTCCTTGTTGTTTATCCTCTGGAGGTTAACATTTCAGACCTTTAGTTTAAAATAAATACTAGGCTGAAGACTTTCAGTTGTCCACACCTTTGAGTATTTCCTTTTTCAAAGAGGACAAGGATTGAAGTTTCCACTAACCTGAGGTTAATTGTCTCCATAACTTACAGAGGCAATGTAATCATTTAGAGCTTCTCCATGTCTGGTTAACTTGAAACGCATAATTCTTCCCTACAATGAAAAGATGTGTCTTACCTAACTATTAATATTATAATATTATAACTATAAATATCAATAATATTTCTCCACATCCCCCATTCTCCCTTGGAGGGCCGAGTGCCTTGGGCCTTGGGTTAAACAGCCTTGGTCTTGTAGGTGACTGGCTTTCTAAGTCTGTGGTAGCCTCTGCAGCTGCTCTGGTCCTGCAGCTGCTTTTCATGTCCCAGGCCTGCCTCCTTTTAGAGAGAGACTCTTGGAGAAGTTAGAAACAGCTCCATTTCTTCAAGAACTGCAGAGGCCCATGTGGAAGAGGCAATGTGCTTGCTATAGCTGGGGCAGTCTTAACCTCCAAGCAGGCAGAGATGCCTCTTTGAGGTGGGCCTCCTCTTGCTGGGTTTGAGGAGAAGCAGCTTCTGAGAAGAGTTATCACCACGGCACACACGCCTCAGCCAGCCTTAGACTTCTGCCAGATGAGGAGAGGGCCCTGTGGCTGCAGTACTGACCGCATGAGAATGGGTTTCTCCCGTCTGAGTTTAAGTTCACAAGTCATCAACTCCAGACAACTGACCAAGGGAGTGACAGCCTGGAGAGCCTGAAGCCAGGATTGTTCTGCAGGGGAAGCAGCTATGGAAAGAGACAGACTCTACCACCATTATTGAATGAGACCCTCTTCCTGACCCTGAACCAAAAAGAAATTGGGCAGGAAATAATTGTCAACTTTTAATTTCTTTAGAGCTCAACCTTGAAGAGAAAGGATATTTATTTTTTTGGACTTTAATTCCTCCCTGAGAATTTAATAATGTAGAGGCATTTCATATAGTTCAAATCAGGGCATTTTAATATTGCTGGCATTTATTATTTGGAGTCATTTCATGCCTTCATTTGAGTTCCTTACATAATCTCCAGTGAGCTCTGTCGAATGTCCTACATGGGAGAATGTGAAATGGAAGACAGATTGGAGAGTGAATTTTCATGCTTGGGCACCAGAACAGCCTCGAGCAAATTTAATATGTTCTGTGCAGACCCATCTCAGAGACTTTAGGTCCCATAGCTGACCCCAGGGTCTTCACAAAGAAGTTGTAATGATGTCAGGAAACAGCCCTGCTCATGTGAACACAGCATCCTTTCACAGCAAGAACAGTTGCTTTTTGCAGTGCTGAGTCTTATGCTGTACGAAGCCCAAAGTGAAAGTGAAAGTGAAGTCGCTCAGTTGTGTCTGACTCTTTGCGACCCCATGGACTGTAGCCTACTAGGCTCCTCTGTCCATGGAATTTTGCAGGCCACAGGAGTACTGGAGTGGGCTGCCATTTCCTTCTCCAGAGGATCTTCCCAACCCAGGGATTGAACCCGGGTCTCCCGCATTGCAGGCACTTTACTGTCTGAGCCACCAGGGAAGCCCTAAGAAGCCCAAAGGTTGTAACTATTAGGGAGCCAAGGGGAGGGAGATTTCTTCAATGTCCGCAAAAATAAGCTTTTTCAGAGCTTTTGGGGACTAAACCTCCATTCTTTTTTCCAGACTCCTTTCTTCCGAGATAAAGGAGTGGCTTGATGATGAGATTGGCGAAGGGGTAGTTCCAGGCACTGCCTTCTCCCTCTGGTTCTGTCATGGATCCTGCCTGTCCCTAGGCCATATGCAGTCTTTCTGTACAGTAAACCCACCAGGGCCTTCTCTGCCTCTGTTGCCTGGTAAATAAATTCCATTTAGTGGGGGAAGAGGAATGGGAAGACAAGCTAGACTTCCACTCATAGTTTCCAGTCGTCCTTGAAAGGTACTGATGCTGTTATTTTGATCCCTATTGAAGTCTATTGTGCTTTTTAAAAAGTTTTCAGTTGGGTTCCAAACTTTGGAGGGGAAATGGGTAGAATTAATTTGTGTCCTAAAAATTCAACATGGGAACTTCCCTGGTGGTCCAGTGGTTAAGAATCTGCCTTCCAATGCAGGGGATGCGGGTTCTATCTCTGGTTGGGGAACTAAGATCCCATATGCCATGGAGCAACTAAGCCAATGCAGCTCAAATACTGAGCCCATGTGCTGCAACTAGAGAGTTCATGCACCACAACAAAGATCCTACATGCCACAACTAACACCCAATGCAACCACAATAAAGGTTGAATGAGATAAAAAATTAAAATAACAACACAGACTGTCTTCACTTGTCAAGAAATATGACAGTTAACTCTAGAGTCCCATCTCCGTAGCTTCCATCATGGGAGAGTCTGACTTCCTCCCTTAGTTTCATTTAAAAATCTTGGGGAGATGAAATCATACCCATTAGGATGACTACTATAGAACAAAAAACTAAAATGAAAGTAACAATCATTGGCAAAGATGTGGAGAAATTGGAGAACTTGTGCACTGTTGGTGGGAATGTAAAATGGGGTAGGTGCTGTAGAAAATAGTATGACGGTTCCTCAAAAAAGAAAATTAAAAATAGAATACCATATGATCCAGTATTCAACTTTTGGGTACATACCCTCCAGAATTGAAAGCAGAGTCTCAAAGAGGTATCTGTGCACTCATATTCATAGCAGTATTGTGAATTCATAGTATTCACAATAGCCAAAAGGTGGAAGGAACCCAAGTGTCTATTGACTGATGAATGGATAGGCAAAATGTGGTATATACATACAATGGAATATTCTTCAGCCTTAAAGAGAAAGGGAGTTCTGACATACGTATGCTATGACATATGCTAAAGAAGGGAATCTGAAAAGGTTCCTTGAGGACATTATGCTAAGTGAAATAGCCAGCCACAAAAAGACAAATACTGTATTCTTGCACTTTTATGAAGCACCTGGAGTAGCCATAGTCATTGGAACAGAAAGTAGAGTGGTGGCTACCAGGGCTTAGGCAGAGGGAGGCCTGGGGAGTTGTTTAGTATGTATGGAACTTTGGTTCTTTAGGATGAAGAGAGTTTTGGAAATGGGTTGCGTGACAATCTGCATGTACTTCACATTACTGATCTCTACATTTAAAAATGGGCTTCCCTGGTGGCTCAGACAGTAAAGAGTCTGCCTGCAATGTGGAAGACCTGGGTTTGATCCCTAAGTCAGGAAGATTACCTGGAGAAGGGAATGGCTACCCACTCTAGTATTCTGGCCTGGAGAATTCCATGGACAGAGGAGCCAAGCAAACCCCAGCCCATGAGATCACAAAGAATTGGACTTGACTTTCACTTTCTTTTCACATTTAAAAATGGTTAAGATGGTACATCTTTTGGTATATATATTTGACCTTAAAATCCTAAAAAAGATTTTTGAGGAACACACATTGGATTGGGGGTAACACTTAAAGAAATCAATTGTGGCCAGAGTCTGAGGCAGCACAGAACATCTGAACCTCTGCTCCTGTGGAGAGGGGGTCTGCTCCTGTTGGCCTTCTTACTGTTTGAAACTAGTGAGACTTTGGAAAGCTCTGGAATCTGTGGCTGAAATACATAAATGGAACTGAAGAGTCTTTGAGACTTTTGTAGAACAAAAAATGCTGTAGTTTTTTAAACCAGTCTAAATGAGAGGGTGAAATATCTCTTCTTTTTGAGAAGAGTGAAGAAGAATGAAATGAATAAATCTCAGAAGCTCAATCTGAAATAATAGAACAGGGTGCACAGAAAAGAGAGATTTTTTTTTTTTGAGGCTCTGGGATAGATAACGTGTTCTTGCCTGTGATAAATATTTTCCAGTGATGTATAGTCTTCTGAGTTCAGTCATTTAAGTTCATGTGCAATTTGCAGTGATAAGAACTTAGTGATTTAAAAATAAAAATGTCTTTCTTTTGTAATATCACTTAAAACTTCAGTTCAGAATATAATGTTAATTGTTGATTTTCTGTTGAAACTTGGATTTCTGCTAGGCTAATATCTCACTCTAAGCAATCTGCCTGTATGGTGATGAACTGAAATGTCTGGGGGGCCAGGCAAATCATCAGAACATCTCAAGATTCTGGTCACTGACAGAAGTTGAGATGAAGTCACTGGGCCCAGCTGTGCAGAGGAGGGAAAAGGTAAGGGGAAAAATGTCGTGTTCGCCTTTCCAGCCTTCACGGGCTTTTTTCTGCCGGGAGCATCACCTTGGGGATTTGAACTAGTCCCTTTTGCATCAGTATCACAGTTCGGTGGCTGCTGCTTATCCTATTGTTCTGCCTCTGAATGTAGGAGTGGGTGTGTGACCCAAGGGCCCTTGGAGTCCTTCCAACATGATTTTCAAAACAAAAACAAAGAAAGGGAGTCCAGCACATGGGTGTCTTGTCCAAATTGCCCCTGAAGGAAATCCTTACCTTTGCCCGTTTGCTCTGAAGTTTGGCTCTAGGTTCAAAGATGGATTTATCTCCCCTCTGATGGTTTGAGTGAGATTTTGGTCGGTTGCAATTAGGAGAGCCCAGGGACACCGCTAAGTGAATTGAGCACAGGCCACCCAGTGTTCCTCTAAAGATGGACAAGTGATAGGACTAGGCTACTACCTTCCTCCACAAGGAAATAGAAAATAGCAGGAAATAGTCTTTCGAACACTGGTTTAAGAACAAAGAAGAGCAATCTAGTTTCTGCTTCTGCCATTAAATGTGCTGTGTGATCAGCGGTGAATTACTTTCTAGTCCTCTGTAAGATGAGGGGCTAGACAGCACCATCCAGAGGGGCCTTTCAACCCTTATATATTTTTAAATACATTGCCCAGAGTTCAGTTCAGTTCATTTCAGTCGCTCAATTTTGGTTGGCCCTAAAAGAGGTGTGTCTCAGTGTGTTTCAATAAGCAAAACATGAACCTGAGCAGTTCTGGCTCTTAGACTGGCTCCCCTCCTCCCATCTTCTGCTGTTACCTGTCAACTGGGATCTTCTCATACAAAACTTTTACATCAGAAAAGGAACATCAGACCTTCTTAATAGTTTATTTCTTACTAAGGCCCATAAAGAGGAGCAGGCTGAACAATTATTGACTCAGTTAATTTAGCCTGCTTCAGTCAGTCAGTTCGGTAGCTCAGTCGTGTCTGACTCTTTGGGACCCCATGAACCACAGCATGCTAGGCCTCCCTGTCCATCACCAACTCCCGTAGTCCACCCAAACCCATGTCCGTTGAGCCAATGATGCCATCCAACCATCTTATCCTCTGTCGTCCCCTCCTCCTCCTGCTCTCAATCTTTCCCAGCATCAGGGTCTTTTCCAATGAGTCAGCTCTTCACATCAGGTGGCCAAAGTATTGGAGTTTCAGCTTCAACCTCAGTCCTTCCAAAGAACACCCAGGACTGATCTCCTTTAGGATGGATTGATTGGATCTCCTTGCAGTCCAAGAGTCTCTCAAGAGTCTTCTCCAACATCACAATTCAAAAACATCAGTTCTTCTGTGCTCAGCTTTCTTTATAGTCCAACTCTCACATCCATACATGACCACTGGAAAAACCATAGCCTCGACTAGACGGACCTTTGTTGGCAAAGTAATGTCTCTGCTTTTGAATATGCTGTCTAGGTTGGTCATAACTTTCCTTCCAAGGAGTAAGCGTCTTTTAATTTCATGGCTGCTTAGTTATACCAAAAACAGAAGTGTGCACATCCATGTGTGTGTATGCACATGTGTACATATTGCCTTTTATTTTTGGTTTCTTTATGTTCTAAGCCAAATTTTGCTCTGTTGTAAAATTTTAAAAGCAAGATGCAAAAATAGTGCATGTAGTTTTCTACCTTTTGTGCAAAAGAAAGGGATGGAATAAATATATATTTGTATTTTCTTATATTTGCTAAAGAAACTGAAAAGATCCAAAAGCAACTGAGAAAAGTGGCTACAAGTGGAGATGCAATGGGACATAGATGGGTGGAAAACTAGGACATTTTCACTATAAAACTCTTATATGTTTGACTTTTGAATCATATGAATATATTCTCTATTTAAAAACACAGCTAAACTTAAATTGTCTTGAAGGTTGGACATTCTCTGTCTACACTCTGAATTTCTAGAAAGCTTAAATATTTCAAAGCAATCATATGTAACATTTGCCTCAGGAAAACTTTAAAAAGGAGAAAATCACTTTGGAACAACAAATGCTATCCAGGTTTTTCAAGATCTAGGAAAACAAAGACAAAATACCATATGTGTCTCCAGGTACCAAAGCAGTATGTAAACAAGCCAAGTTCAAAACACAGGGAAGAAGAGAAAATCTCCCAAACGCTGGGCCTTCTATATAAACACATCTCAAAGTTTATATAGCTAAAAAAATTATATTGCACACCAGCCAGAAAGCTGCTCCTCTGAGCCATTCCCCTAAGGATTGTTTAAAATGTCCCTGTGGCACTGAGCAGTTGCAGAAACATGGAAGACCAGCAAAATGGCAACAGTGAACTTGAAGATAAATGACTAAAAAGAGGTGAGAAGGAGCTTGGGGTGAAAAGGGATGGTAGAAAGGACAGAGAAAAAAATGGACAAGCTTAACCAAGGCTGCTTAAGATACCAGGGATCAACTCTGGGGCTGGCATTATAGAAAGAAGCATTAGTACAAAATCACAGAAATAATGTCTGCAGCCTTGCCTGCTGCTGGGAGAGGATGCAGCGTCCTGTGGAGGGAGTGGCAGCATCCTGAGGCACTGTACAGGGCAGCATATGCCCATGCTTGTATGACTGCTCCTGCTCACACCCTTCACTTTCTAGATTTGTGTATTGCTCAGGTTCAGCTCGTATTTCTCTGAGTTTGCTCTCTCCTCAGAGAATTTAAATGACTTGACCGACAACTTTAAATCATTTTAATATGGGGGGATGTATGTAGAAGAAGGGTCATAGTCTCTGGAATAGAAGGATGATGATTTGCTGTTCTCTCCTTGGTCTGATTGCTCAGATTCTTGGTGACCCTAGACAGATACATGAGCTGGGTTTCACCTTTTCCTTCTGTGAAGTTGGGGCAGAGATTACCAGCAGGGCACAAGGGATAACATCTATGAAGCCACTGATGGCAGGATTGGCCCAACCTGACATCATCCCTTCAACCTGGGACCATTTTCCTCATCAGAAAAGTAAGGAGTTACACTAAGTTCCTGAGATCTACAATTTGAATCTGATAACAGATACCCCCAAAATGTAAGACACACTGAAAATCCTTCATATTTTGATATAGAGGACCAGCCTTAAAGATGATGGTAATTTCATCCCATTTCCCAGCTCTGCAAACCTCCACCCCAATCTCTGGGCAATCATCTAGGAATGGCTTTGTGCTGACTTACAAGGGAATGTATCATAATTTTCCTGTCCGCTGCTCCAGGACAATGCTGGGAGAGACCCACTCTCAGATTGCGTGGATAGATAATTTTAGATGACATTCCAAAATTCCAGCTCTTTGAGTCTGAGAAACATTGTGCATTACCACCTCCCCCACCCCCAGCTCTGCTCCTCTAACTACCTCTTCTTTCCCATAAAACATGTCCTTTCAACAGCTTGCAACTTGCCAAGACCTGTCATAAATTTCAGGTAGTTGTACAGAGTCAGAGAAGTGGGACTGGATCCAGTGCCAGTTGGATAGAAATGATTCCATCATCAGTGGAAACACTGCCTAGAATTCTAACTGCAGGACAACATGTTAGTACTCGATGCCATGATCAGCCTTTCAGCCTCAGCAGAAAAACCTGGTGGAAAGATGGGCCTCAGCAGTTACAGGCTTGCAAAAGTTGCCAAGTAGCTTCCCAGGATCACCAGGGCTTCATGGAGGGTCTCATGCCTATCCTCACTCCACTATTTAAAAAATAACCAACTTTTTAAAAAGTTGATTAAGTTTTGAATATTCACTATGGAATGTTCTAGAAAAATAATCTTTCAGAAACAAAGACTGTCAGCAATGCCATCTATTTCATTCTTTCTGCCTTTTTTTTTTTTATTCACTGTAGGAGTATCAAGCAAGCACTCATCAGTATACCTGATACTAAGGTATAGCCATAAGCAAGTTAGGCATAGTCTCAGCTCTCAGAGAATGTACTTTCTAGAATGTACTCATTTTACAGTGAATAAGTATTAGTATTTCAGAGACTAGCAAGATATGAGAGAAGTGTCCCAAGAAATGAGACGATAAGGGTGGGCAGGGGGTACCTTTGATAAGGTGGTCAGTCACAGTGTAAAAAGATGGTGCCTTAATAGACTGAGAGATGGGCAGAGCCAGCCATGAGGAGGCTGGAGGGAGAGAATTTTGTGAGGGAAGGAGCCTGAGAGAGTCCTGGGACTGAAGGAGGAGTTCGGAGATTGAGCAAGTAAAAGGCTGAACCAAGAGGTGACCAAGGACCAGGTCAGGTGGCGTCTTGCGGGCCTTTTAGGAGTTCAGTTCTAAATGTAATGGGAAGCTGTTAGATTTCAGCAGGGCAGTTATATGTTCTACTCCATGTATGTTTTAAAATTTTTATTTATTTACTTTTTATTAATTGTTATTGGATTGCTGTTGTTTTAGTTTCTTGCTATACAGCAAAGTAAATCAGCTATACATGTACACATATCCCCTTTTAGCTTCCTTTCTCATTTAATTCACCACAGAGCATTAAGTAGAGTTCCCTGTGCTATACAGTACGTTCTCATTAAATAACTATTTTATAGATAGTAGCTGTATATCAGCAACAGTTCAGTTCAGTTCAATTCAGTTGGTGAGTTGTGTCTGACTCTGCAACCCCAGGGACTGCAGCATGCTGGCCTCCCTGTCCATCACCAACTCCCTGAGTTTACTCAAACTCATGTCCATTGAGTCAGTGATGCCATCCAACCATCTCATCCTCTGTCATCCCCTTCTGCTCTCGCCTTCAATCTTTCCCAGCATCAGAGTCTTTTCAAATGAGTCAGTTCTTCGCATCAGGTGGCCAAAGTACTGGGGTTTCAACTTCAGCACCAGTCCTTCCAATGAATATTCAGGACTGATTTCCTTTATGATGGACTGGTTGGATCTCGTTGCAGTCCAAGGGACTCTCAAGAGTTTTCTCCAACACACAGTTCAAAAGCATCAATTCTTCAGTGCTCAGCTTTCCTTATAGTCCAACTCTCATATCCATACATGACTATTGGAAAAACCATAGCCTTGACTAGATGGACCTTTGTTGGAAAAGCAATGTCTCTGCTTTTTAATATGCTGCCTAGATTGGTCACGGCTTTTCTTCCAGTGAGGAAGATTCTTTTAATTTCATAGCTGCAGTCAAAATCTGCAGTGATTTTGGAGCCCCACACATTAAAGTCTGTCACTGTTTCCACTGCTCCCCATCTATTTGCCATGAAGTGATGGGGTCAGATGCCATGATCTTAGATTTCTGAATGTTGAGTTTTAAGCCAATTTTTTTCACTCTCTTCTTTCACTTTCATCAAGAGGCTCTTTAGTTCTTCACTTTCTGCCATAAGGGTGGTGTCATCTGCATATCTGAGGTTATTGATATTTCTCCCAGAAATCTTGATTCCAGCTTGTGCTTCATCCAGCCCATCATTTCTCATGATGTACTCTGCATAGAAGTTAAATAAGCAGGGTGACAATATACAGCCTTGACGTACTCCTTTTCCTATTTGGAACCAGTCTGTTGTTCCATGTCCAGTTCCAACTGTTGCTTCCTGACTTGCATACAGATTTCTCGAGATACACATCAGGTGGTCTGGTATTCCCATCTCTTTAAGAATTTTCCAGTTTGTTGTGATCCACATAATCAAAGGCTTTGACATAGTCAATAAAGCAGAAGTAGATGTTTTTTCTGGAACTCTCTTTCTTTTTCAATGATCCAGTGGATGTTGGCAATTTGATCTCTGATTCCTCTGCCCTTTCTAAATCCATCTTAAACATCTGGAAGTTCACAGTTCATGTACTGTTGAAGCGTGGCTTGGAGAATTTTGAGCATCACTTTACTAGTGTGTGAGATGAGTGAAATTGTGCAGTAGTTTGAGCATTCTTTGACATTGCCTTTCTTTGGGATTGGAATGAAAACTGACATTTTCCAGTCCTGTGGCCACTGCTGAGTTTTCCAAATTTGCTGGCATATTGAGTGTAGCACTTTCACAGCATCATCTTTTAGGATTTGAAGTAGCTCAACTGGAATGCCATCACCTCCACTAGCTTTGTTCGTAGTGATGCTTCCTAAGGCCCACTTGACTTCACATTCCAGGATGTCTGGCTCTAGGTGAGTGACCACACCATCGTGATTATCTAGGTCATGAAGATCTTTTTTTGTATAGTTCTTCTGTGTATTCTTGCCACCTCTTTTTAATATCTTCTGCTTCTGTTAGGTCCATATGATTTTTGTAATTTATTGTGCCCGTTTTCATGAAATGTTCCCTTGGTGTCTCTAATTTTCTTGAAGAGATCTCTAGTCTTTCCCATTCTATTGTTTTCCTCTATTTCTTTGCACTGATCACTGCGGAAGGCTTTCTTGTCTCTCCTTGCTGTTCTTTGGAACGCTGCATTCAAATGGGTATGTCTTTCCATTTCTCCTTTTCTTTTTGCTTCTCTTCTTTTCACAGCTATTTGTAAGGCCTCCTCAGACAGCCATTTTGCTTTTTTGCATTTCTTTTTCTTGGGGATGGTCTTGATCCCTGTCTCCTGTACAGTGTCACGAACCTCCATCCATAGTTCTTCAGGCACTCTGCCTATCAGATCTAGTCCCTGGAATCTATTTCTCACTTCCACTGTATAATTGTAAGGGATTTGATTTAGGTCATACCTGAATGGTCTAGTGGTTTTCCCCACTTTCTTCAATTTAATTCTGAATTTGCCAATCAGGAGTTCATGATCTGAGCCACAGTCAGGTCCCGGTGTTGTTTTTCCTGACTGTATAGAGCTTCTCCATCTTTGGCTGCAAATAATATAATCAGTCTGATTTCGGTATTGACCAGCTGGTGATGTACATGTGTAGAGTCTTCTCTTGTGTTGTTGGAAGAGGGTGTTTGCTATGACCAGGCATTCTCTTGGCAAAACTGTATTAGCCTTTGCCCTGCTTCATTCTGTACACCAAGGCCAAATTTGCCTTTTACCCCAGGTGTTTCTTGACTTCCTATTTTTGCACTCCAGTCCCCTATAATGAAAAGGACATCTTTTGGGGGGGTGTTAGTTCTAGAAGGTCTTGTAGGTCTTCAGAGAACTATTCAACTTCAGCTTCTTCAGCGTTACTGGTCGGGGCATAGACTTGGATTACTGTGATATTGAATGGTTTGCCTTGGAAATGAACAGAGATCATTCTGTCGTTTTTGAGATTGCATCCAAATACTGCATTTTGGACTATTTTGTTGACTCTGATGGCTACTCCATTTCTTCTAAGGGATTCTTGCCCACAGTAGTAGATATTAATGGTCATCTGAGTTAAATTCAAAAGCAGACTTTGCCGACTAAGGTCTGTCTAGTCAAGGCTATGGTTTTTTCAGTGGTCATGTATGGATGTGAGAGTTGGACTGTGAAGAAGGCTGAGCGCTGAAGAATTGATGCTTTTGAACTGTGGTGTTGGAGAAGACTCTTGAGAGTCCCTTGGACTGCAAGGAGATCCAACCAGTCCATTCTGAAGGAGATCAGCCCTGGGATTTCTTTGGAAGGAATGATGCTAAAGCTGAAACTCCAGTACTTTGGCCACCTCATGCGAAGAGTTGACTCACTGGAAAAGACTCTGATGCTGGGAGGGATTGGGGGCAGGAGGAGAAGGGGATGACAGAGTATGAGATGGCTGGATGGCATCACTGACTCTATGGGCGTGAGTCTGCGTGAACTCCGGGGGTTGGTGATGGACAGGGAGGCCTGGCATGCTGTGATTCATGGGGTCGCAAAGAGTCGGACACGACTGAGTGACTGAACTGAACTGAACTGAGTTAAATTCACCCATCCCAGTCCATTTTAGTTTGCTGATTCCTAAAAGGTCAATGTTCACTGTTGGGGCTTCCCTGGTGGCTCTGCTGGTAAAGAATCTGCCTGCAGTGCAGGAGACCTAGGTTCGATTCCTGGGTTGGAAAGATCCCCTGGAGAAGGGCAAGCCTACCCACTCCATGATTCTGGCCTGGAGAATTCCATGGACTATACAGTCCATGGGGTCGCAAAGAGTCAGACACAACTGAGTGACTTCCACAGTGAAGAGTGTTAACAAATGTATCAGCAACAGCCATTTTTAAAAAACACACACAGTTTTTCCAAATTGGATGAATGTTGCTGCTGTATGGAGAATGGATTCAAGGGGCCAAAGTGAAAGCAGGGAAACCAGGTCCAGTAATCGAGAGGGATCCATGGAAGCTTGGACAAGCAGGTGATAGAAGCAGATGGACTGGAGAAAAGTCTGGAGGTAGAGCAGATTTGCTAAGAGAGTGAATAAGGGAATGAGGAAAGAGAAAACCTCCTTTGAAACCTTGTGGAATGAGACTTAGTTTGTAGTATGAGAAAAAGGGGGAAAACAGGAAGATCCACGTCCTGCACTGGCTTCCCCTGCTGCCACCCCCAAATATCCCTGGCTTTGCTGTATCACATTTCTTTGTATTTGCTCTGCCATCAGAAAGAAAAGGGAAGAACAAAACTACCTTCAGATTATAAAAGTACAGAAGTCGTTCTAAAACTGAGATGATGGTTTCTATAATAGAGACACATAGATTTTGAACAGGTGAGTAAACAAGTGTTCTGTGGCCCATTTTCTCATTCCATGTGGGACCCTGAAATGAATGAGATATCCCAGGTGAAAAGTGGGGCTTCTCAGGTGGCACTAGTGGTAAACAACCCACCTGCTGAGGCAAGAAATGTAAGAGACACAGGCTCAATCCCTGGATCTGGAAGATCCGCTGGAGGAGGGCAGGGCAATGCAGTCCAGTAGTCTTACCTCGAGAATCCCATGGACAGAGGAGCCTTGCAGGCTACAGTCCTTGGGGTCGCAAAGAGTTGGGCATGACTGAAGTGACTTAGCATGCATGCAGGTGGATAGTGGTGATCCAAAAGATGCATGTGTACACGACCAGGTCCAGCACACTGGGTGTGATGAAGTGTGTCTACAAGCTAGACAGGTGGTGCCAGAAATGTTGTTCTTTTTCTTTTTAAAAAAAAGGCACTGAAATAAATACATTTTCAGGTTAAAAAAACTTGATGCTTTTTCTATATCATAATCATTTTAGGGTGTCAGGAGATATAAGCAGTATTCTGTTTCCTGTGTAATGTTGCCGACTGATCCATAGAGTACTTCCCCTAAAATGACCCCCTTAGATATTTTATTCATATGAAGTTTGCAGTGGAATGCTCTCTATATCAAATATTTGAAAATGAAGCAAAAAGGGGGAATTGAGGGATAAATAGGCAGAGCCCAGAGGATTTTTAGGCAGTGAAATGTCTCTATATGATACTATAACAATGGATACATGTTATTGTACCCTTGTCCAAACCTATAGAATGTGCAACACCAAGAGTGAGCCCTAATGCAAACTGTGGACTTTTGGTGATAATGATGTGCCAATGGAGGGTCATCAGTTATAACAAATGGACCACTGTGGTGGGGGATGTTGATAATCAGAGAGGCTATGCATGTGTAGGGATGGGAAGTAGTCGGGAAATCTCTGGACCTTCCTCTCAATTTTGCCTTGATCCTCAAACTGTTCTAAATAATAAAATCTATTAAAGAAAAATATTTAGACAGAAAAAAAAATGGATGAACTGAGAAGACATTGTGCTAAGTGGTATAAGCTGGTCACAAAAGGCAAATTTTATATCTTTCACTTACAGGAGATATGTTTGTTCCTGAAACAAATTTGGGTTCAACTGATACCAACCCCAGGGTTCTTGGTCTTCCCAAATCAATAGAAATTGGCTAGAGGCCAGAAAGCTCAACATTCAGAAAACTAAGATCATGGCATCTGGTGCCATCACTTCATGGGAAATAGATGGGGAAACAGTGGAAACAGTGTCAGACTTTATTTTGGGGGGCTCCAAAATCACTGCAGATGGTGATTGCAGCCATGAAATTAAAAGATGCTTACTCCTTGGAAGAAAAGTTATGACCAACTTAGATAGCATATTCAAAAGCAGAGACATTACTTTGCCAACAAAGGTCCATCTAGTCAAGGCTATGGTTTTTCCTGTGGTCATGTATGGATGTGAGAGTTGGACTGTGAAGAAAGCTGAGTGCCGGAGAATTGATGCTTTTGAACTGTGGTGTTGGAGAAGACTCTTGAGAGTCCCTTGGACTGCAAGGAGATCCAACCAGTCCATTCTGAAGGAGATCAGCCCTGGGATTTCTTTGGAAGGAATGATGCTAAAGCTGAAGCTCCAGTACTTTGGCCACTTCATGCGAAAAGCTGACTCACTGGAAAAGACTCTGATGCTGGGAAAGATTGAAGGCAGGAGGAGATGGGGAGTATGGAGGATGAGATGGCTGGATGGCATCACTGACTCGATGGACGTGAGTTTGAGTGAACTCTGGGGGTTGGTGATGGACAGAGAGGCCTGGTGTGCTGCGATTCATGGGTTGCAAAGAGTCAGACACGACTGAGCGACTGAACTGAACTGAACTGAGAGACCAGAAAAGAAATTCAGGTAAGGCTTTTTTGGGGCTCCTGCACTGCTTGCTGCAGGAGAGAGCTAAAACAAGTGACAAGTTCCCTTGCACACTCCTGGGGATGGGGCTCAGGTAGTGGGGAGGAGCTCGTCCTCATATGGGATGAGGGTGGGAGTGTGTCCAGGGGTTGGGCTACAGGGAAGTGTGATTTAGGTGGTTTGCCTGTCCCTTTGTGGTGTTGAGTGTAAAGGGCATGTCCCGTACCCTGCTTTCACTTCCAGCACCCAGTTTTTGCTTCTGGCTCTTCAGAAATTGCAGTTGGGTTTTTTTGTTTTGTTTTTTCTTCTTTGTATCTTTTGGTCCAGAATTTGCCCCAACTGCACATACACACAGTTATTTTTAGTCCCATACAATTTCTTTGTACTTTGTTCCTGGAGGAGAGGTTTGTCCAGGTGCAAGCATTGCAGCACTGCAGCAAAGGGTCCCAGGTCCCAGCTTATCTCACACTCACCTGACAAGCAGCAAAACTGATTTACTGATACCAATCTGTGGTGAAGGAAAGTATGATATTAATTGGAAAGGGTCAAGCAAGGATAATGGGCAGCTAATGCTCAAGCCCTGAACTTCGGGATGGCTTTCAAGGAAGGGGTTTTAAAGACAACATTACGGGTAAGCATTAGAGGTGATTGGCTTGATTGACTGATGAGATGGTGGCAGGATGAAGTTTCGAAATCTCAGTCATCTACTTTCTGAGTCCAACCAGTCTGGGGTCTATGTGCTGGTTGTCAGCATGCAGTTAACTTCTACCTGGTGGGGGTTCTAATATCTCCAAAACAATTCAAAGATATGACTCAGGATATTATCTATAGCCCTTGATGAGGAACTAAAGGTCTTTGACTCTGTTTTATGGACAAACTATTAAGATTTTGTCTTGCTTTCTTTGTTTTGCATTTTCTCACTTCTTTGGTTAAAATGGCTCTTTGAAATTCAGGGAAGGCCTACGGGGCTAAAGCTTTCCTACAGACAAGAGGCAGTGGACTCACAAGTCTGTTTCAGGGAAGGCCCCTTGGGGTCCTGTTCCATTTCACTTAAAACAGTCAGATTTAGAGACAGAAAGTTGACTGGTGGTTTACAGGAGCTAGGTGAGGGGGAACAGGGACACTGTTTAATGGGTACAGACAGAGTTTCAGTTTGGGAAGGTGAAAAAGTTCTGGAGATGGATGGTGGTGATGATTGCACAGCCATGTGAAAGTATTAATGCCACTGAATTGTACATTTAAAAATGTTAAAATGGTACATTTTATGTTATGTGTATTTTATCACAATAAAAAAATGAAGCAAAATAGGGTGAGGATATAAACTGAGGTAATAAAGTGAGAAGGATTGATATCTTTTCCTACCAGTTGGGGTCAGAATGCAGAGTGTAATAGGATTGTGACATTTCTTTTTGCTACATAAACTCTGATGAATCCCTCTCCCTGTCCTCCATTTTCTCTGGAAATGATGAGTGAAAAGGAAAAAGGATCTTCATCTTCAGTTACAAAAAGAGCAACAGAAGTAACCTCACTCATTCCAAACAAACAGGTTTCTTTCTTCCTCAGAGTTGCCTTCTCTTCTCTTCCTGCTCCCCTCTAAACAGAACACTGATCTGATTGGAAATGGCAGCAAACTCACCATTCATTCATAGTAAGGGCTCAATAAAAATATATATGAAAATTGATATTTACAAAGTATGATTTTCATGAGAATCTACCAAGAGGGAAGCAAAGTGAAAATGAAAAGTATTAGCCGCTCAGTTGTGTCTGACTCTTTGAGACCCCATTAACTGTAGCCCCGCCATGTTCCTCTGTCCATGGGATTCTCCAGGCAAGAATACTGGAGTGGGTTACCATTCACTTCTCCAGGGGATCTCCCTGACACAGGGACTGAAACTGGGTCTCTTGCAATGCAGCAGACTTTTTGCCATCTGAGCCACCAGGGAAGTCCTGGAGGGGAAAGGCCCTCATGAAATGCAGGGGTTCCCTGAGCTATGTTTATACATCTGCACTGCAAAAGAGGCAAGAATGACAGAATAATATTTTAAGGTTATATTTTCCCCAGTGTCTTCCCTTCTCCAACCAGGAAGCAAAGATGCTCTTTGTTGAATAAGGGGAAATACATGACAGAATAAGCAGTCTCTAGAAGGAGAGCTGGTGATCAGCAGGCTGCATCAGGCTTCTGAGAAGCTAGGTCTGACGCCTCACAATATTGATCAGCATATTACTGTCTGAAATTTGTAAACATTTAAGAGTTGGGAAACGTCACACAAAAATCTGGGTTTTTGGTTTCTCTTTAAGTATAGGAAGACAGCTTGAACAATCTTGTTTGTTCACTTGGTGACAGCAAGCTGGATCTCTGAGCTGCAGCTGATGCATTTAGATGGTGTGTAAGTTAGGATAACATAGCCCTTCAGATTTCAGTGGCATAACCTAAGAGAAGTTGATTTCTCATGTGTAACAAGCCCAGATCAGGTAATTCAGAAGCTGGGGCTCCTTCCTTTCTGTGTCTCCACCATCCCCTAGGAGTTTGGAGTCTTCAGTTTCAGCCTGCAGAACAGAAAAAAGGAAGTGAAGGAGCATGCTGTTTCTCAACCTCCTTGGTCTGAAAGTGGTATTCTCTGTTCCCTTCCATTGGTGGGTCCCAGCCACATGACCTGCCTTGATCCAAAGGGAGCTGGGAAATATGGAGCCTGACAAAGGCTCTATTCTATGGAAGGGGAAGCATACATGTGGGGTGGGTTGGTGCAACTCTACCATAAATGGGCATGCACATTTCAATTCACCACAGTCTCACCACCATCTTTCTATACCTGAGTGGCCCTGGCTCAAGGTGTTTGTAGACAGAATGTTTGAGGATGAAGCATAGAAAGAGATGGATTCTTTCTAGAATGAAAAAGAGACTTCCTTGGGTTGGAGAGAGACAGGGACCCAAGAGAGAGACAGAGGTCAGCCGGTCCCTGAGTCAAGGGTCTGTGTGCCTTATCTGTAATGTCATCTAGGACACTACAGGCCTCTTGGAGAAATAACTGCATGGCATGTCTTGGTGGACAGGATGACAGCCACTCTTGTGTGTGCATGCTCAGTCTCTCAGGCTTGTCCGACTCTTTGTGACCCCATGGACTGTAGTCTGCCAGGTTCCTCTGTCCATGGAATTTTCCAGGCAAGAATACTGGAGCATGCTGCCATTTCCTACTCCAGGGGATCTTCCAGACCCAGGGATCAAACCCATGTCTCTTGTGTCTTCTGAATTGGCATGCAGTTTTTACCTCTGTACTACTTGGGAAGCCTGGATAGCCACCCTTTTTCTCCACCCAGATGAGTCATAAAAGTGGTAGAGAGCTATTGAAGTAGCATATAGACTTCAACAGTAGCAACAACTCAGCTAAATTTTCTGGGGAAGGAGGACCAAATGGATGAATGCTTCCTTCTCTACTCCATGCCACAGATCTGTGTAACTCCCTGGGATGGACTCCCCCACTCCCATAGTAGATTAGCTGCTTGGGGTCTACAACTAAGTCATTACATGCAATAATGGATATGTGACAATCCTTGCACATTTGAGTTTATGGATAAACATTCATACCCTCTATTCAGTTTTGCAATTTTCTAAATGAAGTTGCAGAGAAAGACAGTGAACCTTGTTCATTTCAGCTTTTTCTGGAAACTTTGCCCTCCACCACCCAAAGCTAAAGCAGGACCTCCTCTCCTAGCTCAATCCCTCCCACATACCACAATAAAGCAAACAAAAGTCCTAACCTTGTCAGTCTGCAAACCTTTCCAAACTAGGGTGGTTGACACTGGCTGGTGTGATGGTGGAAAGCCCCAGGACAGGCATTCTGTGTATTCCTGGTGTATCACTTTTGCTCAAAGATTTGGGAAAATATTTTAATAAGAAACTGGGTTAAATTAAGGAGTAGAAGGCAAAATTCACATTTTAAACAAATGATGAAATTCCAGACTTCGAAGGAACTTTTTTCTTGCAGGAAGGGGTCCTCCCTATTTCAGAGTCCCATGTGGGTCTCCACTGGAGTTCTTCTGAGAAGAACACTTTTGTGGAAAAGTTTCAGCTGTGCTGGCCCTGTGCCTGGCCCTCGCTTGGGCTGAGGTTCCCCAGAGGTATCACTTTCTTGTTAATATCTCCTCACGTTTCTAAACTCACAGCTTGTCAGCGCCTGCGAAACCCGAGAGGTAATGCCAGGTTCCAGCTCTCTCTTTTCACAAGAGGAAACGGAGAATCAGCAACTTAAAAGGACTTGCCTGGGAAGCATCTAGACTTCCCAGGTCAAAGCTCCTCTCAGCGTCCTTGGCAACACACGTCTCTTAATCCTGCTTTAACCCTTGGCTCCTTGATGTTTTGCAGAGAACCTCATCTCCCACCCTCCCACCCCCAGCCCATAGTTCACCCTGCAGTTCCATCCTTGGGGGCTCTGCCTCTCCCCTGTGGTATCTGGCCCCTATGGCGGGGTGCTTAGGAAAGTTTAGTGAGTTAATGACTGCTGACTCAAACAAATGCATCACAGTCCAGTCTATGGTCTGGTGAAGATGTAGTTGGATGGGGGTGAGGAATGCTTTACTCCGCACCTCCCCGTGAAGCCCACAGAGTCTGAGGTCAGGGTTGGAGGACTGGAACCGGCCTCAAGGGTGCAGAAGTGCCAACGTATTTTGGCAAGGGCAACCGCTTCTAGCCGCCCACGGTTCTCGGGCGGGCAAGCAGCCGAGCCGACAGGCTGGTGCAATCTCCCGCGCGCCTTGCATTGATCGAAAAGGGTTGAAACAGTAAACGCGAGGTGGAGCAACTGCTCATGAGCTGTGACTGCGAAGCACGACCAATAGGGATGCGAGTCCCGTTGCGCGAACCAATCAGCGCAGGGTCAGCGATAGTGCAGGCGGCTACAGGCGCCTCTCGGAACTGAAAGAGAGCGGAGAGTCCTCGCCAGCCGCAAACGTGTGCTGCCCACTCGATAGGTCCTCTCCGGCTGACTCGCCGTCCCTGCAGCAGCACCATGGACTCCCTGATACCGGTGGTCAACTTCGGACCCGGTCCTGCCAAGCTGCCGCGCTCCGTAAGTCCCAGGGAGCGCGCGCTAGGACTGCGCTCCAGGCGGGAGCAGGCGTGTTGGTGGCTGTGCATCCCTGCGTGGAGGGCTCGGATCCCCTCTACCCTCCCCGAGTCCCCTGAATACTGTGCATGAGTGTGCACGCTGAGTTCAGGATATGTCGCGGGTGGGCCTTTGGAAGAATACTTTGGAGAAGGAAACGAAGTTTGCTTGCTCAGCTGCCCCTGGCGCCGGCTACTGGTGCGCCGCGTGCTGAGTTCGGCCCGCCGGGGACCTGCTGGCTCGCTGCGCAACACACCTGCAAACTCAGGCGCTGTGCCTTCAACGGGTCGGACTAGGGGTGCGGCGGGAAAGAAAAAGCTCTCGACTGTGCATTCGCCTTGCCCAGCAGTGCTGCGAGCCAGGCAGTGTTGAGTGGATGCGTGAATGGACATGGTGAGTGAGTGGTGAATGGGGTTCGTGTTAACTGGAGCGAAGTGTAAACTAGAGGCCCGTGCAAAACCCCTTGGGAGCAGTGTTGGCTTCAGCTAGCACTTGGAAACGTTGCTTTTCAAAAATGTAAGTTTGAAAGACTTCAGTTCAGCCCAGCCTTTCCCTCTTTGCCTCTCAGAGACTCCACCCATCCCTAAACCTATTTTTCTCTGCTCTGTTTCACGCATAGATTTTTCCTCTCTGTACTGGCGTGTACCCTAAAGGCATTCCAATATTCAAGCTCTGGTAGGCACTGGGCAGCTAGCCCAGTTCGCTTCATTTTGTTCTGGAGCAAATGAATGACCGCATTCTCCCCCGGGCCATTACCAGACCTTTCAAGTGCGAGTGTAACTCATTCCCTGCCTTCCCAGCCCCCAGCCGGGTTCCAGCTCCTTCCCTAACCTTCAATACCCACTCCTCCCACCCCGCAGCTGTGAAGGAGGCCTAGTCTCTAATGTGCCTTGGACGCGTTGACCAGCTGCCCCTGCTGTTATATTTTGCTTTTTCTAGCCGGGATAACTGATAATACCTTGTAGCAACATGGGACATAGCCAAGTGCTTTTCAATTATCTATTGTTAAACAGAGTTGAAATATCCCTGGGACGGAGCCTTCTCTGTGTTGTCCTAAAAAGAGAGAATTTTTATAATTGTAGACGGGAAAGAACATTTTGCTTTTCTCAGTGCTTATAGTAGCTGAGAGTACAGGGCTTACTTTTTTCTTAGTTATTGCCGTCTGTTTTAGGTGAGATTCCCTGTCATAAATATGCAAACGTTTCTGCTACCCTCCCTGGTTTTCACCCTCCATGTTTTGGAGTCTTTGGCATATTTGTTTCCTGTGTAATTTGTTCTGCATTTATTATAAAGATAATGGTTATCAGTAATACAATTACTTATTATTTATTTTCCTGGAGGATTTATGCCTTCATATGTGTTCTCTAACCTGGGAGGGGGCAGCTGTTTCTATTTATGATTTTTCTTGAATTAGTTGAATTATAAAGATTAGAGAAGTTTTGCAAACTTTTTTTGGCTGTAACCATAATGAGAAATATATTTCACGAAGTGAGCAAATACCTGCACATAATTAAAACAAAAATTTATGAAGTATTTAGCCTGATGACTACAACATACACAATTTTATGTTCTATTCTGCTTTGGTCTATTCTAGTTCATTTAAAAAAATATCGGTTGTGATCCATAAAATGATTGCATTCTTCAGTTTGAAAAAAATAAACTTCACTTGATTAGAGGGGTGTGCTTTTTGGGTAGAAGTCTTTAAACCTTTTTATAATGATTTTGGTTATAAACCTTTATAGATGTTCTTTTCAGAGAATACTATAAGAGAATTCTATAAGAGGAAGGGAGTCTGAAAAGAAGTTCAAGGATGACTCTATCATAGATGTTTGTTTATACTAAAGAAAAGGATTCACTATAAGTTTGTTTGATCAGCCAGTGCTAATGTGTCCAGCAAAAATGATGACAAATTCTTAAGCCTCCTTTTTTTGTGTCTAATTCTTTATTGCTGAAATGTTTTTTCATACAAGTTGCAATCTAGTTTAGGTTATGTTTTATGAGATCTTTAGCCAGTATATTTTAAGGCAACTTCCTTTGATGGCAGGATGCTTCTACAAAGGGTTTGTCTCACCTATTTTGTACACATTTTTAGAGCTTTTCTTTCTGATATTTTTACTTTATGGCAGTTCACTCATACTCAAAGGTAGAAAGGGAATAATATAATGAAATTTATAGACCCAGCCAAGATTTAACATCTAAGGACATTTTGCTAATCTTGTTTCAGCACTCCCTCCCCTATACCCTCTTTCTCCCCTTGTGCTTCTGGATAAATTTTAAGCTAGTTCCAAATATTATGTCATTTCATTCCTGTAAACGCTGCAGCATGCATCTCTGATAAGGGCTTTCTATTCTTCTTACTGAAATGTGTATGAAATATATAGATGAAATAAGTACATATAAGTGTGTGTGTGTGTGCATGCTAAGCTCCTTCAGTCGTGTCCAACTCTTTGAGACTCCATGGACTATAACCTGCCAGGTTCCTCTGTCCATGGAATTCTCCAGGCCAGAATACTGGAGTGGGTTGCCATTTCATTCTCCAGGGAATGTTCCCCAACCCAGGGATTGAACCTGGGTCTCCTGCATTGCAGGCAGATTCTTTACCATCTAAGTCACCAGGGAGGCCCATATTAAAATATGTGTGTGTGTGTATACATATATATATAAATGAAATAGGTGTTTTTCTTTTCAGTGTGTAGTAATTTGGCTTTTACTTACCTTTGGGAAAAATAACAATGAGGCACCTCTTTAGCAAGTGAGCTGTGTATTTGGGGGCAGTGGGTGGAGAATGAGCTTTGCCCTTCCCCCCCTTTCCTGGCACCGGAGGATTGGCCATAAGATGGGTCCCACCTGTCCAGTTGCTCTTGTGAGACAGAATATGCTTATGGGATTGCAGTGATCTTACAAGATGGGTCAAAGGGCTGGACAGGGACATACAGTTAAGTTCTTTTGGCGACTCAGCTGAGATTCCTCACCTGCACACTGGGGATGAGAAAATCACCTTCAGCGCTGTTGTTGAGGGGGTGATCAGTACCCCCATGGGTGTAGGTGTGCATGCTAAGTCACGTCAGTCCTGCCTGACTCTGTGTAATCCTATGGACTGTAGCCTGCCAGGTTCCTCTGTCCATGGGATTCTCCAGGCAAGAATACTGGAGTGGGTCTCCTCCTCCAGAGGATCTTCCTGACCCAGGGACTGAACCCATGCTTCTTATATCTCCTGCCTTGGCAGGCTGGTTCTTGACTACCAGCGCCACCTGGGAAGCATCCCAGCCTAATCTTAATTCACAGCAAGTGCTTCCTACTTCCTGCCCAACCCACTCATTCCAGTAGACCAAAAAGATGGAAAATTGAGTTATCAGTTTAATTTGGGCATAAATTATTTTTTGTCCTCTATACCCGGAACTTTTAATGCTTTTGCTTTCAGAGAGTGGCAAATGCAGTTGTGAGGGTCACAAATGCAATTGTGAAGGGGACATTTTCTAGGGAATCAGATTTTTCCCAAAGTTATTCTTGAACTGATATTGACAGGTAAAGAATTGTTATTAGACAACTTGCTACTTGATTTTTATTTTACCTTCAAGTGAGTTTTTATCTCTAAATTTGTGCCTTTGGGAAAACTGTATCTTAGAATTGGTCATATTGCATAATTTCATACTCAACTTGAGTGTAAGTTGCATCATCAGGGTTCTGTGGGAACAGGCAGAGAAAGGGGATTGGCTGTGGCAGGGACAGATGCTTCCTCACAGACCCAGCGGGTGGAGCTTCTCCTTGCCCCTCCTCTTGCAGTTTGTGTGTCCAGAGAGAGTTGTGCATAGCATACTGAAATCATCTTATTTTCTTATATTTTTTTCCTAGGTGTTGCTAGAGGTGCAAAAAGAATTATTAGACTACAAAGGAATTGGGATTAGTGTTCTTGGTAAGATTTATTTTTGGATGTTGTGAATGTCCAAAGGGATTTAAAGGGAACTAACTAAAATGCATCATCAAGCCTAAAATTTCTACTGGGTCTTCCCATAGGCGTTTGTAGATGTATTTTTAAATTTTAATAACTTCTGTGGCATGTTTGATCAAAGCAATTTTGAAATCAACATAATGCTAGTGAGGGGTTTATACATCTCAGCTTACAATTTCATAGTCAGTTTTTGCTATACATAGGATCTAAGATCAAAAGATCCTGTGCATTCATATAATAGTGCCCAAACATTTATAATATTGTTTCACATTCTTTTTACAGTTTTTGCTGTTCTTAAACATGAACTCATTGAATGTACAGAAGTACACAAGTCTTTCTAGGAAGATTTTGCGTGTTAATAATTCCATTGTTTCTCTCCCCTCTGTTATTGGAAAAGATGACCTTTGAGTTCTAAAATGTACCTTTTTAAAAATTTTAATTTTCTTTTTCTTTTTTGGTAGTTCCAGAGGCTACAGAGTATTAAGAGATCGTAGGGTTAACTTTGTGTGCTATTTCTATTGAATTTTGTTCCTTAATTTGAATTAAGTGACATGTGCTTAAATTTCTGTGAAAGGACAGCACAGTATGGCGTTTTGTGCTGTTGTCCTAAAGGGCAGCCTTTGCAAACAATTCTTGTTTGTGAGAAAGTGATGAGAAATCAGAGACTGAAGAATAAGTTAGCAAATGGCTCAATCAGTGACTATCACCACTTGAAAAAAATCATTCTGCTGTGACAATAAAGTTAAACTGTTTGCAGTTTGCAGATCAGTTTGAATTTTCTCTTAAAATGTGTGGTCCATCATTTGTATGCAATATGACTGACATTTCACTTTATTATTTTATTTGCAAATTTTGTAGTTACATCTTCAATAACTTTTGTTCCTTTGGTTTTGAACTGGAATATTTTTCTGTTTGTTTATTTTTCCTTCCGCAGAAATGAGCCACAGGTCATCAGATTTCTCTAAGATTATCAATAACACAGAGAACCTTGTACGGGAATTGTTGTAAGTATAAAATTTTAAAGACAAAGTTGTGTTATTCTTGTTTGGTAATCCATATACCTAGGTGTATGTTGCATTATTACATTCTGCTATGTGTTCAGAATATTTCATTCTTAAAAGTCATCTTTTTAAGATTCTTTTATTTATTTATTTATTTTTAATTTTTTTTATTTTTTCGTCTCAGCTTCTTTATTTTTATTTTTTATTTTACTTTACAATTCTGTATTGGTTTTGCCATACATTGACATGAATCCACCACGGGTGTACATGCGTTCCCAAACATGAACCCCCCTCCCACCCCCCTCCCACCCCCCTCCCCACAACAT